>NC_059130.1:94205798-94830798 GCF_020740605.2 Lemur catta | reverse complement strand
CTGTTTCCTCCCAGATAATCTCCCGACCCAAACACTTTTACATGAATCAGTAAATAAAGGCACATTAAACTTCACAAGAAAAGCTGAGTGGGGGGAGACCAGGACAGCAGAGAAGCTCCCCATCCCAGGGGTCCACTGTGTGCTCCGTCTCTGAGCTTCCTCTCTCACACCCACCCTTTTACCTGATTACTGTGAATAAACAAACTAAGTTCCTATATAACTGGAACTGTATTCCTTATTATAAAAATAGCTCATGTTTATTGTGACAAATTCAGAAAGTTCAGAGAAATTTAATGAACAAATATCACCTATAAACCAGAAATGAGTATTGTCAAAATTTGACATATTCCTTTCTAATTTTTTGTCAATGAATATAAATCTTTATTCTCTTAGGATGGAGCCATATATAATTTTTGTATTCTAATTTTTTTAACTTAACAATCTATTGAAGCACTTCCCCACAGCATGAGATAGTCTCCAAACTATGACTTTAAATGCTACAGGTATTCAATCCTGTCAATTGCCATAATTTATTTAGCTAATCCCCTGTCGTAGGAGGACATTTAGGTTGTTTCCCATTTTCCCTCTCATAAATAACACTACAATGAATATCCTTGATGAAATCTCTCCTCACACTTCAAATTGCTTTCTCTTATCCAATGTTCTTAACAGTGTCAAATTTTCTGCAGAAAGATTATAGCAATTTATTTTCCACAGCAATATATGAGAATTTCTGTTTTACTGTAAAATCCCGGTGTTACTATTTTAAAATAATTTCTGTGCACAGTTAAGTAGATCAGGTGTTCTCACAGTGTGATCTCAGACCAGGGCATCAACATCACTTGGGAACTTGTTAGAAATGCAGATTCTTAGGCTCCACCCCAGACTTACTGAATCAGAAACCTCTGCAGTAGATATTTTAACAAAGTCTGTAGTAGACATTTTAAGAAGCCCTCCAGGTGATTCCCATGCAAGGTGAAATCTGAGAACACTGAGATAAAGGAATGGGGGTTCATAGCTGGCTGCCCAGGTGGCAGGGGTAAGGAAGACCAGAGAAGATGGGAGGAGGTCCCAGGAAGGCGATCAGACCCCAGTAACCTGATAGCTGACTGGAGATAAAAGAGGAAAACGCCAAAAAACAAAAACAAACAAAAAACCCCCCAAATCCCATTCTGCTGCAGAGATAGTTTAGAGACTTTACAATATTAAATATTCAAGCTTAAATGGTTTTCTGTTCTATGCTGCTTTGTAAGACACATCCATTTTACCCACACCTCAGAAAAACTTACAGAAGTGACCGCCTGGTATTAGTGAGGTTTGGGGCCATAAAGGAGAAGAGAACAGGGAGGCACTATGGAAGAGGTCAGTAGCCACACAAAGGAAGGCAGCAAGTGTGGATCAAGACTTCAATGACAGCAGGAATGTTTAGACCAAAGTAACCACAAGGAACCCTCAAAAATATTGGGGAAAGTATTAGATTCTTACAGCAGGTCAGAGGAGGACCTATGTTCCCTCATTTGCATATGAAAGGGACAAGGGTTATCACCAGGAGGCAGAAGGACCTGGAAACATTTAGCTTATGCTTAACAGGTCTGTGTCCCACCATAAAATAAACATTCACCTATATTTTCTCCTAGGTTACTTGATAGTTTCATTTTTTGTATATAGCCTTTTACAGTATTTAGAATTTATCTTGATACACAGCATGAAATAACCCAAATCATTAACTGATTGAGCATCACTTGTTGAATAACTAACTCTTCCTTGTCCTTCATCATACGCCAAGGTCTATTTCTGGGTCCTTTGTTCTGTCCCATCAATCAGGTTATCTCTGACCTCACACTATATTTTCATTTTTTGGTGTTACAATATTAATACACTTACCTTAAACCTTTAGGAGGCTGTTTTACACTTAGGCGTACCAGATAAAACACAGATGCTCAGTCAAATTTGAATTCACACTTATTTTTATATGCTAAATCTGACAATTCTACTTCTTTATTCTTTCTTTTTCTTCAATAATTCCTTGGCTAAGCTCACCCCGTTATTCTTGCACGAGCTTTTGAACCACATTATCAAGGTCCCACAAAAACATCCCATTGAGTTTTAATTGGATTTGCATTAAATATATAATTAAGTTTGGAGATAAATGTCTTTTCTTTTTCAATTTTTAGTCTTTCTACCCAGAAACATGGTATATCTATGAATTTGATCAAAGCTTCCTTTATCTTTCTTGGTGAAGTTCTATGGAATTCCTATTGGTTTTGTTTTCATTTTTCTCACATAGGTCCTGAATAATTCTTGTTAGGTTTATTCCTAGTTATTTGTGTATTTTGGGGTATTTGCCGCTTTTGTAAATCCTTTTGCCAGCACACTTCTTTTTGGTTGGTATATGCAGTTTCATCTTCATATTTATATTTTAGTTTTTCAATTACATAAAAAAATACATGTCCATGGTTGAAACATGTAAACAGGAAAGAAATGCAAAAAGAGAAAGGAAGCTCATTTGTTCCTATCTACCCACCTACCTCTATTGCAAATCCCTCAACAGTAGTAAGTGCTAACAGCTCTGCATGTATACTTCCACCCATTTGCTATGCATTTAAAGTATGATATAAAACACATTGCACAGATTTGTGTGCATACAGTTCTATACACATGGAATCTTACTTTGCATATTGTTCCTAGAATCTTTTATATTAAGCCACCTTACCAAACTCTTTTATTAGTTTTAAAACCTTATTAGTTGATTCTCTTGGATTTCTAGATAAGGCCATTATGGCATTTGTGAATCATGATAATTGATCTTTATAATTTTATTTAACATTTTTTTGCCTTAAACATTTATTTGGCTAAAATTTTCTGAATAATATTGTATAACATTAGTTATAGTAGCCGGTAATATTATAATAGTACACCAGTAGAACAGGTATCATAAATTCAAATGCCCCAGGGGCCAAGCAGGCAATGTAAATGCATAAAACTAGTCTAGGAAAAATAATAAGAATAATAAAGAATATTTTGAACTGAGGAGTTCCCACTACATCCATAAGGGAATCACACATTCACCTCCTAGCTGTTGCCAGTAACAGGAACATAAGCCCAGTATGGCCAAATCCAGTTTGTGATCCTGAAGCTCAAGATTTTTTACGCGTAAGCTCGATTTCTTAAAATATTACCAGTTAATTCAACTTTAAAAACTATACAATCCAAGCAAAATATGTCAGTGGGTTCTACTTGCCTTGTAGGCTCCCATTAAGTGACCTCTGCTCTATAGTTTTAGCATTAAGCATGATGTTCGCTGTTTGTTTGTGACAGACATTTGTTAGGGTCAAGGAAGTTTCTGAAGATGTAATATTAAATGTCTCTGTGACAGTTCACAAAATAGAAAGTTGAGAGATATGTCTGAAGCCAGGGTAGCCAAGTGGTACATCAGAAATGGGTAAGTAGGTAGCCAAGATACTCCACCCCAGCAGAGGACAGGTGATTAGCTATGCATTGTAGACCTTTCCCAACAAATTGCTTTTTCACAAAACTCTAGTTTGTGGATTTACTTTTGCATAGTTTCCCACAATCTCTGGAATTCTGAATATGTTAGAAGCAGAATGTAAATTTCTCTGAGTCATAAAACCAGAAAAATAATGAATAGTGAAAGGTACATCCAGCTATGAGTAAAATTTTAAAATCTCAGTATGTTCATTGTCTTCAACAAAGCAAAAACAATTTATTGGCACCATAACAACAGTGTAAAGGAGAGTGCCTTTGAAGCGTTTCTAATTAAGAATGTCTTAAAGTGAAAATCAATCCTACAATAGATGCATTATTAATTTAAGACTTTATCTTCTTTGTATTGTGCACTGGGATTATTTTTATTCTAGTAATTCTAAAAATTGCTTATAGGACTATACTCGGCTTATCCAAGATCTTTCTTTGACTACAAAATATCATGTCCCAACAGTTTAGAAAAATTATCTTCACAATTGAGGAGACAATACTATAGTGATCATTTTGATAAAAATTGTTGAATAAATGACATTCATTCATTCATGAACACTCTTGAAGTGTAAAATATAAATCTTGAACATTAACGCTAGGTTTATTCTACATAGCACTGACTTTAATGCCCAATGTCATCCTTAGCCCTAATCCTAACAGTGACAGAAAGCTTAACCTGAATAATGAATGTAATAGTCCCAATCCTGATCCTAATCTTAATTGACACACAAGGCTTAGCAACCTCGAAGTCCCAAGAGAAAGCAGAATATGGGGCAAATGGTAGAGAGAAAACAAGGCCGTGTCAGGAAGAGGAAAGGGAGACCTATAGGCCAGACTGGAGCACAGCCTCCAGTGCTTCCCTGACTCTCCCCAGTTTCTCCCCAGCATGACCCTCAACCAAATCCTGAGCCAAATCCCAACATCACTCAAACTGCAATTGGGACGTGGCTCTTGGTGACTTCATCTGCCAATCCAAAGCTTCCTGATACTGTTAGGAAATGTAAATGAAACAATGAGTGTGAAAATTCCTTCCACGCCCTTGGCACAGACACTCAGTGAATTATATGTCATAAATAATCTTTAAACAGGCAGATCACAATGCAGGAACTCAACCAGTCCACTGTGACAGAGTTCATCCTGCTGGGCTTCGCCCCCAGCCCCAGGACCAATCCTCTGCTCTTCACCTTTTTTCTGGTCTTTTACCTGCTGATCCTCATGAGCAACAGCCTCCTCATCACCCTCATCCACCAGGACTCGCGCCTGCACACGCCCATGTACTTCTTCATCAGCATCCTCT
Source organism: Lemur catta (assembly GCF_020740605.2). Taxonomy (NCBI): domain Eukaryota; kingdom Metazoa; phylum Chordata; class Mammalia; order Primates; family Lemuridae; genus Lemur; species Lemur catta. The sequence continues at coordinate 94,826,006 of NC_059130.1, read as the reverse complement.
CCATGCTGGATATATGCTACACCAGCACCACTGTGCCCCAGATGCTCGCGCACATTCTCAGCAAGAAGAGGGCCATCTCTTTTGCTGGATGTGTGGCCCAGATGTACATCTTTCTCCTCTTTGGGGTCACCGAGTCCTGGCTTTTCTCCATCATGTCCGTGGACAGGTATGTGGCCATCTGCCACCCTCTCAGGTACAAGGTCATCATGAGCCGCTGGGTGTGTCTCCTCATGGTGGGTATCTGCGCAGCCTATGGTGTGCTGGGAAGCCTGTGCTATACTTTCTTTGCTATGCGCCTGCCTTACTGCGGTCCCAATGAAATTGACCACTACTTCTGTGAGGTCCCTGCAGTTCTGAAGCTGGCCTGTGCAGACACATCCCTCAATGACTTGGTGGACTTTATCATCGGCTTCAATGTCATCGTGGTCCCGCTCTCCCTGGTTGTCCTTGTCTATGCCAACATCTTTGCCACCATCATGAAGATCCACTCAGCCCAGGGGCGGATAAAGGCCTTTTCCACCTGTGCCTCCCACATCACCGTGGTCACCATGTTTGCCATTCCGTGTATCATCATGTACATGGGCCCTGGCTCTGGCTCCTTATCAAATAGTGGCAAGAGAATGGCCCTTTTCTATAACATTGCTACAGCCTTCCTCAACCCTGTCATCTACAGTCTAAGAAACAAGGATGTGAAAAAGGCCTTTTTCAAATTCATGGGGCGGAGCAAGGCCCCAGAGTAAGGTTTTAAAGCTGAAGACCTGGGGAGCCGAACAAAGCAGAACTTGCAATCAACTCCTTGAGGACTCTTCCATGACCTAGAAGAGCTGGACTCTATAAAGATATAGTAACTCTTCACCTTTGCCCAGGTGGGAGAGGAAAAGGGTGCTCAGACTTCTGAGTATCTATCATGATGCTGTTTGAGACTGAGACAATTGTGAAGGTAGAGTTCCGTGCTTAAGAGCCTGGACTTTAGTGCCAGAAAGACCAAGATGAGAGGCTCAATTTTGCCACTTAGTAAGCACGTGAATTTTTGGAAGTCATTTAACTACTCTAGGTTTGTAATTCTTTCTTACAGGGAACTGATAATGATTAAATGAGGCAGTATATAAATATATGCTTAGTACAGAGTCTGGCATATAGTAACCTTTCAACAAATGTTAGTTTTAATTTTTTAAATTCATTACTCAGAGATGAACCACTAATCAGTCATCAGACATGATCCTCCTGGGCTGTGGAAGCGACTGGAGCTCTAGAGAGTAAAGGACAAAGAGGAGAAAGTGGAAGAAGTAGAAACTCAAGAACTCAAAAATGGAGAACCTTAGGGTGAGAAAGAAACTTCAGAAGGAGGAAATGAGCCTGTATCTACCCACCTACAAACTGTGCCAGTTAGAGCACCTGAGGTTGATTGAAATTATTTTGGTGGGAGTGCTATTTGTAACTGTTTTGTTTCTGTGCTTTAAAAAAATTTTTTTATACCTCTTGATTTTCCTTTTCCCCTTGCTTTTAATAAAGTCCATTTTGGAACACTACAGCCTGTTTTGGGTGATTTCAGGGAAAAGGGACCTTGTCCTCCTAAGGGTGAGAAAAATGAGGAAAATCAGAAGGGGAAGAGTGGGCATAGTGTTACCCCCTAGATGCAAAACTTAAGGAGTCTGGAGACAGGTAAAAACTCAATGGGAAGGTTTAGCTCTATTTTTTCTTGCTTATTAATAGAAGGGCATCCTCCCACCAAACTCTGATTATTACTGATAAAATCTTTACAAATTCCATGAGAAGCCAGGGTCCATGCCAAGGGTATGAGTTCTGAAAGTTCTCGAAAGGACTACCCTACCCACACACCTGGGAGCCACAGTGTTGCATAACTAACAAAACAAAATTAAAAGGTAGGTGACAAAACAAGGCATATAATTCCAACATACTTACAGGCATATGGTTAACATCATTAACACAGAAAAAGCTCTTTCCAATTGGTAAGAAAGATAAAAAGACTTCAGAAAATTGGCAACACATATGAACAGTTCATAAAAAAAGAAATCCAAATCATTAATAAGTATATAGGAAAATCCTGCCACAGTAGGCATCAAGAAATGCAAATTAAAATATCAATGTCCCTTTTTCACCTTAGAAATTGCCAAAGAGTTTTTAAATAGAAATGTCAGAGGCAACCAGAATACACTGAAAATGGACTTTTATGCTGGGAGTTAGCTACACTTCCAGCAAAGAATTGGCTCACTCAGGCAGGGGTCATCACAAAGGATGAAAAAATAATAGAAAGTAGAAAATAGAAATAAAACAGTACACAGAGGCAAAAACATAGTTTATGAAGAATAGATTTATGAATATAGAAAAAGTGAGGGAGCTCGGATGTCCCCAAAATATTCCCATGGATTTTGAGGTCAAGACTGAAGTTTTACATCAGTATTTATAGGTACAGTGATCGATTGCCAGGGGTAACATATTTACATAATAATAGGTAGTTCGTTTTAGGTTCAAAGTCTCCCAGAATGTGTCTATGGGTCCCTTAATTAACTCTATCTATGTGAACAAAGGGTTACAAAATCTTTCTAGGACAAACTTCTAAGTTTTAACATAAAGCTATCACTTTAGCAGAAAAGATAAACAGAGACATAGTGGCTCCATATTTTATCTAGTTATTGTGTATTGAGACAGATTCTTCAGAAGTTAAGCAAGAGCTGTCCCTTAGGCTAATTGCTCTAGCCACAGGTGTCTCTCTCCGGCAGGTCTTTTTGATCAGCTTCCATCTGTGGCTCCACGCAAACCTGCTTTGTCCTTCAAAGCAGGCAAGAACCGCAGGCTTGAGACTGCAGCAGTCACCTTGGAAAGCAGCTGCTACTGACCATTGAGACGCCCTCCTGAGGCAAGGCAACTTTTGATAGGCAAACTAACACATTCACATATTCCTTTAGGACAAAGCCTTGCAAAATTCCTGAAATCATTTCTATCTCTAATATAGTAATGTTAATCTAGCTGCCGACACTTTTATAGATTACTAGTGGGAAAATAAATTGATTTTTTGCAAAATGATTTGGCTTTATGTATCAAGAACATTAAATATTTTCATGCCACTGAATCCAATAATTCCACTTTTACGACAACTTTGGAAATAGAATATCACAAGCTTGGGAAAAGTAACACAATTATTTTTATTGTGTTACTTATGATAAGGAAAAATTGGAACCAATTGAAAACACTTCTATAATAGTGAGTCATTTAAATATATCATGATATGGCCACATAGTGGTATACTATGTAGCCATTGAAAATGTATTTTTAAGAATATTTGATAATGTAAATGCTCACAACTTGATTTTAAGTGAATAAAAGCAGGAAATAGCTGGTGAGCAGCAGGGTGTGATCACACCATTGACAATTGTAAATACCTTTGCACCCTTGAATTCAGACATCGAAGTTTATAGCAGGAGGAGGGAGTCACACACATACACATATTCCCTCCAACTGTGAACCTTAGTTACTAATAATGAATCAATATTGCTACATCAATTATAAGAAACTTACCATACTTACGCAAAATGTTAATAATAGGAGAAACCATGTGTGAAAAGAGGGAAAAGAGATATATTAGAACTCTACTTTCTGGGCAGTTTTTCTGCAAACCTAACACTGCTCTAAAAATAATAATTAATTAATTGAAAGGAGATTAAAGGAAAATGCTAGAAGGAAAAAGCATGATATCAGAAGTGAATAATTTATTTTATTGGTTTATCAGCAGAAGACTACAGCAGAGGAAAGATTCCATGCACTCCAAGACAGGTCAACAAAAATCTTCCACTGAAACACTAGGAGGAAAAAAGGGTGGACAAAGAGAACAGAAGATTCAAGACACGTGGAACAATGCCAATGGTCTAACATGTATAACTGGAGTCAGAGAAGGAAAAGGGGAAAAAAACAGGTCAGAAAAAAATATTTGAAGAAGTGAAAACTAGGAATGTTCCAAAATTAATAAAATAATATGAACCACAGATCCAAGAAGCCCAAAGAACCCTAAGCAGAATAAACAGATGACAAACATGCTTAGGGGAATTATGGTCAAAATGGTGAAAACCTCAGGTAAAAAGGTATATTGATGGTAGCCAAAGAAAAAAGAAACATTACTTACAGAGCAGTGAAGAATGACAACAGACAGTTCATCAAAATTATGCAAGCCAGAAGACAACAGAGCTTCATCTTCAAAGTGATGTAAAAGAGCAAAACGAACACAAAACCCCAAACCTTGGTAATCCAGAACCCTATACATAACAAAAATATCTTTCCAAAATGAAGGTAAAATAACTTTTTCAGAAAAAAAAACAGCTGAGCCCTTCTGTCAGCAGAATTGCACTATGAGAAATGTTACTGGAAGTTCTTCAGTAGAAGGCGTATGTATGGCACAAGATGGAGGTTTGAATGTGCACAAGAAATGAAGATCCTTGGAAATATAAATATTTCTTATTTTTAATCTTTCAGATGAAACTACATGACTGACTGAAGCAAAAATTGTAAAAATGTGTTGTATAATATGTAGAAGTAAAATCTATGACCCAATGCATGACAGATGATAAGAAGGAAAAAATAAAAGTATACTGTGTAAGAATCTGACTCTGTACATGAAATGGTGTGACGTTATTTGAGAGAGATGGTGATGAACTAAAGGTGTACATTGTAAACCTTAGCATAACCACTAAAAGAAAAAAGGTGTAGCTAATATTGGAGATAAAATGGAGTCATAAAAATGCTCAACATTAAAGTATGCAGAATAGCTTCTCAGCTTTTTGGCTAAGATCAAGTGTAACAGGAAGCAGAAAAAGAGGCAATAAAGGAAAGAGAACAGTTGAGACAAATAGAAAATAATTAGCAAGATGGTGAATTTAAACCAAATTGTATCAATAATAGCACTGTAGGGAATGAACCAAACACTCCAATTAAAGGCAGAAATTGTTAGATTGGTTTTTTCTTAAAAAACAAGGTATCTAAAATAAACACACTTACAACATAATTGGCTAAAAGTAAAAGAATGGGCAATGAAACATCATGTAAGCAGTAATCAAAAGAAAACTGGAGTTGCTTTATTAGTATCAGACGTAGCCGACTTCAGGACAAGGACCATTAGCAGGAATGAGAAAGGACATTGTGTCATGATGAAGAGGTCAGTTAATCAAGAAGACATAGCAGTCCTAAATTTTCATGCACCTGAAAAGAGAGCTTCAGAATGCATAAAGCAAAAAATTGATACAATTAAAAGGAGAAATAGAAAATTTCCACAATTATTACAGGAGATGCTAACACTCCTCTCTTAGGAATCAGTAAAATAAGGAGGCAAAGATTCTGTAAGGACATAGAAGAACTGAACGACAATCTAACTGGCATTTATAGAACACCCACAAGAGAACACACATTTATCCTCCGGTCGCTCACTAGTAAATGGCAGAGCTGGGACCTCCACTCGGGAGTCTGATTCCTGGCCCAGTGCTCTTCTACTGTCCCTTGAATATTAGCAATGTGCAGAGTTTAAGGTGGGAAACACCAGCTCAGAGGGCCTCTGACTCAAGCTATCTGTGAATAATGGCTGTAAAACAGAAGGGAGTGCTGGGGAGAAGGGTAGGGTGGGGACCATAGTGGGGAGGGATGCCATAGATTCGGAATTTCCTCCAGTCCCTTCAGTGACATCAAGTCCTGAATAGAACAATATTTAGGTCCAGCTGCCCCATCCAGGATGTGGAAGGCTTTGTCCCCAAGCCATCCTGAGCTCCCCTTTGTCAGCCACCCTAGCAGTCAGTTGGAGCTTCTGGGAGGGAGCATTCTCAGGCCACCTGCTTGATTCAGAAGATGAGCTGGAGACTGAACAATGTCCATTGTTCCCAGTGGCCCTGGACATTTCTCCTTACATAATGTGAAGAGTTAGGGGTTAAGCCTAGAAGCATCTGTGTAAACTCCCTGGACCTGACTCAGAACATGAGAATGTAGGAAACACACCCCTGCTCCTGGTCTGTCCAGCGTTGTTGTGTGAGATGGGCCAGTGGCCCACTATCAGAGCAGGGCAGGATTTGGGACCACATTTCCAGCAGGCCACTTGCAAAAGGAAGCGGGATCTGAGGCCTGCTGCTGCTGGGCAGAAGAAGATAGTAACAGGTAGTGCTGTATCTAGTGTTTTATGCACTGTTCTCACATATAGAAACTCATTTCCTCCTCAAGTCAGTCCTATGAAGTGAACAGGAATGATGACTCTTGCCTCTCTTAGATTTAATTAGTGACATTCAAATTTTCATGTGCCTGGAATTTATTCTGCTTTAGTGTTTTCCACTCTGGCTTTTCAAGACTCAATTCAGTTGTCATCTCCTCTCAACTTGCTTAGAACCTCTTCCTCTGTGCCAACTCCCCTGAGCAATTTTTACATTTGTGTTCCCCAAGGTCTTTGGTGACCTCCAGTTTTCTAAACTTGTTGAACACATTCCAATAAATGTTTGTCGTATATGACCTCTCAGCATTGTTCCTTTCTCATAAATCCTTACTCCCTCAGCTTCAGTGGCTTTACTCTTTCTTTGCTTTCTTCATATATTTAGACATTTCTCTTCATTTGTCCATCCTTTAAATGTTGCTGCACCTGAAAATTCCAACTTGGTTCACTCTTCCTAACAAACTCCAACCACACCCATTGTTTTAATTGCCACCAATGTGCTGCTGATTCACAAAGCCATGTCTCCAAGTGAGACCTCTCTTCTGAGCTCCATGACAATACGGTGGACTGTTCAACAGACACCACCTCAAGGATATCCACAGGCATCTGAAACTTGATATATACAAGCTAAATTTATATCTCCTCACTGTTGCAAATCTTGTCATACTCTACTATTTTCTATCTCAATGAGTAAAATTATCATCCAGCCAGTTATCCAAGTCAGAAAAATAAGTCAGGTATCCACATCTCCTCTTTTTCGCTCACCTTCCAAAACCAAATAATATATATATAATTTGTATATATTAATATACATATATACATACATACACATAGTCATGCATTGCTTAATGACAGGGATACGCATCACTGAGAATGTGTCATTAGGCAATTTTGTCATTGTGCAAACATCATACAGTGTACTTACACAAACTAGATTGTATAGCCCACTACACACCTAGGCTATACAGTACTCCTAGGCTACAAACCTGTACAGTGTGCTACTGTACTGAATATGGTAAGCAACTGTAACACAATGATAAGTATTTGTGTAAAGGGCTTATATGGTGATCAATTTCCTATACTAAAAGTAGTAAAATATTAATTCTAAGAACATGGTTAAAAGTTAGATATGTGTATTGTAATGTCTGTTAATGGTTACAAAGGATATCTCCAAGAAGGGAGGGGGCATGATGAGGCATGTCTGACCTCCCTCCTCATGGCAGGCAATTTAGTTTTAGGATATCCTCTTGGCCAAGAGGGAGTCCATTCAGTCAGTCAGTGGGGGTTGGGAGGAGCTTAAGATTTGATTTTAGTTCACAATTCCCCCATTTTGGCCAAGATCTGCCAGAGGCAGCCTCTATGGCCAAACTCTTATTTTGTCCCATCTGTTGCCAGGGTGGTGTGGCTACCTGCCCCTGGTCCATCCAGTCCCTCAGTGGGACCCTTGTGGCCAAGAGGACTGAAGAGCCAAAAGGGGGCTTACAGCCAATTAAATATTTTAGGACAAACAGGACTGGAGGTAGACAGGCACTCATCAACACTTTAAAACCTTTTAGGCAATATAAAAGTAAAATCCAAAATGTCAAAGGCAAGGCTACAAAAGTAATTTATCTATAAGTGTTGAGCTACTATATTCTTGGGTCTGGTGGTAGACTTGCAAACATAAGCATTGTTAATATTTAAGCTAAGGGAATTTAGAGACTTTTATTATATCACAATATTTCAGTCTCTTTAGTAATTTATACTAATGTGGCTAATAAATTACTTGTTATATCTCCTTTGTATAAACCCATAAGTGAGAACAATCATAATCAGGAAGTTCTAAGTCTATAGAAAGCAGGGGGGAAAATTTTATGATTGGGATGGATTTCTGCAGCATGCAGCCTGAAAAGACAAAGTATTTCAGTTAGTATTCGTTTAGGCTTCTGTGTGCCCCTCCTTGATCTGGAGGGTCTAAACTAATTCCATCCCTCAGGATAGGCCCTTACAATCTCACATGCCCCCTCTTCCATGATAGTCCCTGGGCCTAGAGGGAAGAAATTTGAACAGGGCTTTGGCAGATTCCATAGTTCTAGGTCCTGGAGATATCAGGTAAACTTGCTATTTACTTAAAACTGGAAAACAAAAGAATCAGCAATGTTTTAAATAAGGAGCCTTTTAATGAAAATTTAGTTTGGTCTCATGAGGCTGAGTTAGCAATACTCATGGACATATTAGTTTTCTAAATTAAAGTGCTGGAAGTTTGTTTTGTTTTAGTCCAGTGGCATATAATCTCCAAAGTTATCAGAAACCAGTATTCAAGTGAACTTGTAGGTCCTTTCCATGACTTTACTTGAAGAAGCAAACGTTGGACTTAGCCAGAAAGAACCACTTTCTGAGATGAATCAAAGTAAAATAATAATTGTCTAGGGGTGATAAAACTTGGGCTAGCTATAGTTAAAGAGACAATTGACAAACAAAACTGGTTATTTTTGTGGCATACAGCAATTTACATAATAACCATAATTATTTCTGATAACATACACCAAGACATGTCAATATTTTATAATACTGGAACATATATTGATAACATACTTATACAAATATACCCCAAAGAAAGTTAAATGCCACTTCATACTTGACAATGTTCCCTGTATGGTTTTAATGCACCAAATAAATCTAATGTCTGTCTTAAACTTTCAGTGGCCTGAATATATAAAAAGTTAGTTTAAGGTCAAAAGGCTGGATTTAGAATTCAGGTTTTGGAAAGTTTGTCAAATATCAAAGGTTAAAACATTTGTTCAAATACAATCACAAACCACTATAAAATAAGGGTCATTTATTTAACCAAGGACAGAGGTTGGAGGTGGGGAGAAGGGATGGGTGTATAGCTACATGATGAGTGCGATGCACACTGTCTGGGGAATGGACAGGCTTGAAGCTCTGACTCGGGGAGGGGGGGGCATCGGCAATATATATAACCTGAACTTTTGTACCCCTATAATAAGCTGAAATTAAAAAAAAAGATTCTACAGGTGATAAAGTAGGTTATATAGGTGTAAACCTTAACCTTTTTAAAGTTTAGTTTTTCTAGTTAGTCAAAACCTAATAAAGAGAGCATAGGGATTATCTTAATAAAGCATAAAATCGTTGCTTCTTTTAGGTCAGTTACTGGAAAGTAAAGAAAAACCTTCTGTAGTGTGGTATTTTTTTTTTTTATTAAAAAGGAAACAGGTTATAGAATCAAAATGAGTACATAATGTCATTTCATTAAGAGCAAATTAATATCTACAGAAAAGTTTGTTTTAACAAAAATTTCCTTTTTAAATTATAGCCAAGTGGACCACATATAAAATTTCTTAATAAATTCCCTTTTATAAACTTTATCCCAACCAGCATGGACCATAGACTATCTATAAAACATGCCAAAAAACTTTCTATTTTGTCCTAACATCCCCTTTTCCTAAATAACCAGTCATTTTAGGACAAAAATTTAATATAAGATCCTTTCTTTACATTATTCTTTCTTTTCAACCTTTCTTACCAAAAAAATATATTTCTATATTCATTGTCTTTTTACATCTTTCTCTTATTCACAAGTTACTTTCTATTTTGTTTTTATTTTCTTTGTAAATCCATTTGATTCAACCTGAATTAGACAAAGTTATATATGTTTTAATAAGAACACATTCTGTTTCTTTTATAATTTTTCTTATTAAAAATATATCTTATTCTTTGGCACACTTCATATATAGAGTCACATGCATTGACTAGAATTCTTATTTTCAGTAACTTTAAATTTTAGTGAAAGCTTAAAAAGCAGGAAGTCATGAATTGTTCATCATAAGACACTTGTCATAAAGCAAGATTGCAGGGTACTATAAAATTATAGCCAAACTGATAATTCAAATATTTTTTTCTTTTTTTTTAATTTCAGCTTATTATGGAGGTACAAAAGTTCAGGTTATATATATTGCCCATGTCCTGCCCATCCCCCTGAGTCAGAGCTTCAAGCATGTCCATTCCCCACACAGTGCGCCTGGCACTCACCATGTAGTTATACCTCCATCCCCTCCCCCCAACCCCCACCTCAGTCTGATATCCAATTGGTATCATTCCCCAATGTGCATTTAGGTGATGATCAGGGAAACCAATTTTCTGGTGAGTACATGTGATGCTTGTTTTTCCATTCTTGGGATACTTCATTTAATATAATGGGTGCCAACTCTCTCCAGGAGAACCAAAGAGATGTCATATCATCGTTATTTCTTATAGCTGAGTAATACTCTATGGTATACATATACCACAGTTTACTAATCCATTCGTGAATTGATGGGCATTTGGGTTGTTTCCACATCTTTGCAATTGTGAATTGTGCTGCTATAAACATTCGGGTACAGGTGTCTTGGTCATAGAATGACTTTTGTTCCTTTGGGTAGATGCCCAATATAGAATGGTAGGTCTACTTGAATCTGTTTAAGGTATCTCCATAATGCTTTCCACAGGGGTTGCACTAGTTTGCAGTCCCACCAGCAGTATATGAGTGTTCCTGTCTCTCCGCATCCATGCCAACATGTGTTGTTTTGGGACTTTTTGATAAAGTCCATTCTCACCAGAGTTAAGTGATATCTCATTTTGGTTTTGATTTGCATTTCCCTGATGATTAGGGATGTTGAGCATTTTTTCATTTGTTTGTTAGCCATTCTTATATCTTCTTTTGAAAAATTTCTATTCATGTCATTTGCCCACTTTTTGATAGGGTTGTTTGATTTTTTCTTGCTGATTTTCCTGAGTTCTAAATAGATTCTTGTTATCAGTCCTTTATCTGATGTGTAGTATGCGAAAATTTTTTCCCATTCTGTAGGTTGTCTGTTTATTCTCGTGACTGTTTCTTTGGCTGTCCAGAAGCTTTTTAATTTAATCAGGTCCCATTCATTTATTTTTGTTGTGGCTGTGATTGCCTTAGGGGTCTTCTTCATAAATTCTTTGCCTAGGCCAATGTCTGTAAGAGTCTTTCCTACATTTTCTTCTAGAATTCTAATCGTTTCCCACCTAAGGTTTAAGTCTGTTATCCACCGTGATTTGATTTTTGTGAGAGGTGAAATCTCTGGGTCCTGTTTCAGTCTTCTACGTGTGGCTATCCAATTTTCCCAGCACCATTTATTGAATAGGGATTCTTGTCCCCAGAGTATGTTTTTGTCTGCTTTGTCAAAGATTAGATGGCTATATGAGGATGGTTTTATATTTGGATTTTCTGTTCTGTTCCACTGGTCTGTGTCCCTGCACTTGTGCCAATACCAGGCAGTTTTAAGAACCATAGCCTTGTAGTATAGTTTGAAGTCTGGCAAATTAATACTTCCCATTTTGTTTTTATTGCTTAAAATTGCTTTTGCTATACGGGGTCTTCTCTGATTCCATACAAAGTATATAATTATTTTTTCTATATCTGTGAAAAATGATGTTGGTAATTTAATAGGGATTGCATTGAATCTGTAGATCATTTGGGGTAGTATAGACATTTTAACAATGTTGATTCTTCCGATCCACGAGCATGGTATGGTTTTCCACTTATTTACATGTTCTGCAATTTCCTTCCTCAGTGTTTCATAGTTCTCCCTATAGAGGTCCTCTACCTCTTTAGTTAAATATATTCCTAGATATTTTATTTTCTTTGTTGCTATTTTGAAGCATATTGAGTCTTTAATTTGGTTCTCCGATTGACTGTTATTGGCATATATGAAATCGAAACAGCAATAAAAAACCTTCCCAAAAAGAAAAGCCCTGGTCCAGATGGGTTCACACCCGAATTTTACCACACATACAAAGAACTGGTGCCCATCCTACATAAACTATTCTCTAATATCGAGAAGGATGGAATTCTCCCCAACACGTTTTACCAAGCCAACATAACATTGATACCAAAACCAGGAAAGGATGCAACAAAAAAGAAAACTACAGACCAATTGTTCTTATGAGTATAGACACAAAAATTCTCAATAAAATCCTAGCAAATTGTATCCAAGTGCTTATCAAAAAAATAATCCATCACGACCAAGTGGGCTTCATCCTGGAGATCCAGGGGTGGTTCAACGTACGTAAATCTATAAATGTAATTCACCACATAAATAGAAGCAAAAATAAAGACCATATGATCCTCTCAATAGATGCAGAAAAAGCATTTGACAAAATTGAACACCCTTTTATGATAAGAACGCTTAACAAAATAGGCATAGATGGGACCTACCTAAAAATGATACAAGCCATATATGACAAACCCACAGCCAACATCATACTAAATGGGGAAAAATTGAGAGCATTCCCACTTAGAACTGGAACCAGACAAGGCTGCCCACTGTCCCCATTACTTTTCAACATAGTATTGGAAGTCCTTGCGAGAGCTATCAGGCAAGAGAGCAGAATCAAGGGAGTCCAAACAGGGAAAGAAGAGATCAAACTCTCACCTTTGCTGATGATATGATGTTATATCTGGAAAACCCCAAGGATTCAACCAAGAGACTCCTGGAATTGATTAATGAATTCAGTAAAGTCTCAGGTTACAAAATCAATACACACAAATCAGAGGCATTTATATATGCCAATAACAGTCAAATATTTTTAAAATGAAAAAAAAATCCCATTCTTTGATAGAGAGGAGACTCAGCTTCTCAAACAAGTATAAGACCTAATAGACAGACTGAAGTACAAGTTAATGAGGAGGCAGGCTGAATCTTTCTCTCCTTCCCTTCCTTTTTGAAGCTTATTAAAAAGTGAATTAAAGAAATCTTTTTCTATTACTAAAATCTTCTTATTACTATTAATATCACATGAAAATCTAGGTCAAAAGAGAAAGCCAAATTTTTCATTGTATTAGTGTATTAATGATAAAGTTAATTTCAATAAAATCTTATAAACAAATCCATCTAATTTTAACCAATTTGACTGTAAGTTAAGACTTTTATAAACCTTTTATAACCTTTAACTTTTATATCCACTTAATTTTTAATGATGATTTATGTATTGAATTTCAAAGCAGTTTCAAAAACCAATAAATTAGACAAAATTATCTTTTTAACAAAACTAATATCTATGTCTTATAACATTTTTATTAAAATTTTTTTATATATAATTGTTTCCCTTCCATCTAGAAGTTTCAATTACATATATTAATCATAATGTCAACTCTTAGAAAAACTTATGAAGTTAAAGTGACTTTGAACTATTAGTCACCAATTTTATTAGCATTCCCAAATATAAAAATAAGATATCAAGGTATAAGCTTAAACTTAATTTTAAGAATTAATGTTCTAGTATTTTACCTTATAAATGACTCAGACATTTTATGATTATCTTTTTTAACTTAACAAAATGACTTTAAGATTTTAAATTATATGAAAATTTCATTTGTATTTATTCCATATATATTACCTAATTTATGTTATTTATTTATCTCAGCAGTTCACTTAGATTCCCGCTATCCATTTAAGTTACTTTTCTGTTAACCATTTTTATACCCTGTAAATTAGATATGTAACATAGAACAAGGATCAAAGTATAGTTTTAACTATAGTTTTTTTTCTTTTAAACTCATAAATCTTACCAAGAAAAACAAATAAGTATTTCAATAAGATTTGTTATTTTAAACAAATATAACATCACTTCTAAATTTTATAAACATAGTAGACATTTTAGAATATACTGTTTAAAGGCATTAGTTAATTGGATCTTTCCAAAATACCACATCCCAAAACAAAATCTATTGACATCATAGGGATCAAAGCATCCCTGGCCCCCAAAGTTTGGGCCCCCAAAGGCCACTATTCTCATAAAGACTTACTGAAAATTTACTGACATGAAGATAAATAGGAGAAAGAATTAAAAGGTATACATGGATACCTTCAGAAAGAACACTCAAAGATACAGGGGAAATTGTCCATTTTTATGTTTAAAGTATGGACAGCCATGTAGAAATGTGATTGGACCAAAAGGTTATAAGCTAATCAGGCTGCATGGGAGAACTCAGCAAGGCTTTTATATTTAGATTCCGTTTGGTACCTGTTAGTGTGCACCCTTCCTTCTGGGTGCAGGGCAAGGCCCTTTCTGGATTGGGGTTTACAGTAAAACAAAGTAAGACAGATAATTACTTTATGGCCATTTTACATAGAATAATTTTAGGTTTTATGACTAGCTTTCAGAAAAAGGGGTTCTAGCCTTTATGACCTGCCTTGGGGAAGAGGGATTCTGGTTTTCATGGCTAGATTCAGGGAAGAATTGGTACAAGAGGCAGGCAGACAAGGCAAGGTCAGAAAATTTTTGCTTTTGAAGCCTTCATTATATGTTAGTTTTCTGAATTCCATCAACATAAGATCACCTGACTATAGACTGAGGAAAAAAAAAAAAAACTTCAGCGCCAATCCTTAGCACCTCAAACAATGATACAAAGTGGTAACATGCTTTTTACACGAGGATCAAGATTAAGCTGTTTTAAAAACAACCTAAATAGTTTCAAAACATTTTTTCCCTTGGGTGTAAACTTGAGTACATGCAGTATTTCCAAAGAGTTAAGACTGTTTTGAGATTCTCTCTAGATTTTACCAATCATTCACTTTTTATCTTAAATAAATTACTACACAAAAATGAACAGTTTAGAAATTTTTTTTAGGTAAAAACTTTGTGACAGCAACATAACATACAGGTAACTGGCTAGCTTGTAAAGAGTAGGACAAAAATGGACAAGACCAAGGGAAAACTGAAGCTTTCAATTTAAGCTCTTGTAACTACAACTTTTAGGACAACTTTGAATCCCTAACAGTACTGTTAATACCAGATGACAGTGAGTTAGAAACACATTGTGTGTATCTTTCTACAGACATTAAATCAGTGGAAGTAAACTATATCTGCAGTTAGGATTAAAAGACCAAAACCAAAATATTTTCATAAACCTTTGACCATAAGTTTGGTTTTGTGCTCTATCTACTTGGTGTTTTATTTATTCTAATTTGCTGACACTTAGGCACATTTGCATTTTTACCTTAAAGTTAAACACATAGGTATTTTTTGTTGGTAACTCAGATTTGGTGATTATCATTAGACCAAATATTAAATTTAACTTGCTTATCAAAAATCATACAAACACATATCATTTTGTCTTTGGCTAAGTTTATAGTTTTGTAAACTTTATGTCAAATCTTGACATCTCACGAACATAAAAATGTCTAGTAAAACCCAGGCAAAAACAAATGTATGCTGACAATTTGAAAACATTTTTACTATTCCTTTACTAATAACACTTTTTTATTTTTTAATAATAACCCAGCTTAGGCCGGGCATGGTGGTTCACGCCTGTAATCCTAGCACTCTGGGAGGCTGAGGAGGAGGATAGCTTGAGGTCAGGAGTTCGAGACCAGCCTGAGCAAGAGAGAGACCCGGTCTCTACTAAAAATAGAAAGAAATTATCTGGACAGCTAAAAATATATATAGAAAAAATTATCTGGGCATGGTGGCACATGCCTGTAGTCCCTGCTACTCGGGAGGCTGAGGCAGAAGGATCGCTTAAGCCCAGGAGTTTGAAGTTGCTGTGAGCAAGGCTGACACCACAGCACTCTAGCCTGGGCAACAGAGTGAGACTGTGTCTCAAAAAAAAAAAAATAATAATAACCCAGCTTATTTACTAAAGATTACTAAATTCACGTGGACCATCTGGGTTTTTTTAATTTATGAGTGCTCCCTTATTTTTAAGCCAGTCCTGAACCATGTAAGCACAAACATGTAATACATAGACATACACAAAACATACCTAAACACACACTCACACACACACACACACACACACACACACGCACAGAAAGTTCTAATAGATTTTACTGTAGAACTCTAGCCATGAGATGGTAACACAAACTCACCACTCTGTAAAAGACAGCTGGATCAAAATCTCCTCTGACGAAACTGGAACTTGTTCATATGGCAAACTTTAGTTGCCCTAATAGGTAGCCTAATTAGGCCTGTGGCTCAAAGTTTTGGGTAAAGCTATTTCCATGGCAGTTTGATTTTTTTAAAAAACTCTTTACTCTTTTTTTTCCCTTCAGTTCAAAATGAGTTTTCAGTGTTTGCATTTTAGCTAAAACTGGCTGCAGAATCTCCAGGTAGCCTTTCAATTGTAAATACCATAAACAGTGAGTTATCTTCACATCAATAGAAAATGTTAGCAGGTCTTAGAGTAGCCTGAAAAGAAAAGAGAGGAATAGCTTGAGACATTTTAACTCTGTAGTGGTAGGTCGACCATTTGAGCTCTGAATTTTCCTTGATATAATTTGCCCTTTCATAAAGACCTGTGCACAAGAATTAGTATAACCAGATGGAGCCCTAGAAAACCTGGCATGCCTTTGAATCTTTTCATTTACAAAATACTTGGAAGTAGAGGCACCACAAACCAACTGGGGTGCCCAAAGGGCACCTCCTTGTCTTTCCTCATTTTTAATGGATTTGTTTCCAATTTTTCCTTAAAAGAAGCAACCAAACTGTAGTCTAGGGTTTGGTGTTATGGATCAGAGTGTGTTGATTGAGGGTGGGGCTCCTCAATGTTTCACCACTGAGTCAGTCCCACCCTCTTACGTGTCTCAGTTTCTCTCTTGGAGGTCTAGTACCTCCCAGAAAGTGATCAGCTCTTATATGTGTTTTCTGGATGAGCCTTCTTTTAATTAATTTGTTGGGAAGTTCCCTGTGGGGCCATTCCTGCCTCAGGGAATCAGCCCAGGCAACTCTCACTCAGGACCCCGGTCACCCAGGGCTGCCAAGGCTGGGAGGAGATTAAGATGCCCCTTCTCTTTGGAGCTGAAGAACTCACTCTCTCATTTATCTGCAAACAAGACAGTTCAGTTTCCTCTTTTGAAAATGCACAGAAAAGCCAATTGAGATTAATTTTCGGATAAAAAGACAATGGAGAAGACCCTTTAGAATGCAACTGCAAATCCAGATTAGGATCCCAAACAATAATTCCTAGGAAAAGAACCAGTTCAGAGTAAACCAAGACCATCAGCCAAAAACAGGAGGTCTGGAGCTCAGGAGGACTTACCAGTTCCGCCAAAGGAGAAGCAGAGAGTCAAGGGGGCCCAAAAAGGCCATACCAGTACCTGGTGTCAAGTTCGGATTCTTCCTTCGGTGATCCTGAGTCTTTGAGCCCCCAGTTGGGCGCCAATCTTGTTAACAGAAAAGAAGCCAAACTCTGTAAAATAATTTTAAAGAAATTTATTCCAAGTTGAATTTGAGGACCATGACCCAAAGCCACACCCAAGAAGCCTTGAGCATGGGGACTTGCTGTGGTTGGGTTACAGTTTGGTTTTATACATTTCAGGGAGATAGGGATTACAGGTAAAGTCATAAATCAATACGTGGAAGGCATACATTGGTTTGGCCCCAAAAGGTGGGCCATCTCAAGCGGGGGCTTATAGGTTATAGGTGGGTTTAAAGATTCTTTGACTTGTAATTGGTTAAAGACATGAAGATTTGTCTAAAGGCTTGAAATGTTTTAAGATAAGGAGGTCGGTTAATCAGAAACAAGCCAGGGGACATACATTTGTTGTGTAAATTGAGGACCTTCAGGTTTATCTTGCATACCCTTAGGCCTGTTAATGGGTTACAAAGGATATCTCCAAGAAGGGGGGGGGCATGATGAGGCTTGTCTGACCTCCCTCCTTGTGGCAGGCAATTTAGTTTTAGGATATCCCCTTGGCCAAGAGGGGGTCCATTCAGTCAGCTGGTTGGGGGGGGAGCTTAAGATTTGATTTTAGTTTACAGCTGGACATTGCTAAAACCACATCAAGGGATGGGGAAGTCAAAATGAAAACTTAAGCAAGTGAAATGGAAATGAACAAAGAATTTGAAAGGATTATAAGGAAATGATAGATATGTAACACGCATAAAGGCCAATATATGCAAATAATGTGTCTTTGGAGACTAAAATGAATAAATTAATATTCAAAATTTAATGCAAGAACATTTAAAAAGAAAAATAAGCTTTGACTCTATAGATTGAAAGGTGACACAATGCAATGTGCTAGTAAAAACTGATATAGAAGATCAACAAAGAAGCCTATTATAATACATACAGTATGCTTCATTGATAAATAAAATCTCTTTTGGAAGGTCCAAAGAAAAAAAATTCTTATAAGGGAAAAATACTAGGTTGGCCTCAGACTTTTCCACAACATCATTCAGTGATAGAAGACAGGTGACAGTGGGACAATCATTACCCAAAGTTCTCAGTGGAAAATAAAGTATCACCCAAGAATATTATATCTAGCCAAACTTTATTCCAATACATGGGTAACAAAACTTTTTATATGCAAGAACTCAGGAAATATAGTTTTATGGTCTCTTATTGAATAATGAATGAAAAACTATGGTTGTAAGCACAGAATTAATTTAATAGAGGCTATATATTTAATCTGTAGTACTAACATAAAAATATTTTAAAGATAATTGCATTATTTTACCTGTTTGGTAAATAATAGATATAAATATCTATTTTCTTTTACAAATAATAGATATAAATATCCTTTAAAAATATTAACTGAAATGTAGGAGTATACTAAAATAATAACACATCATAAACAAGTAGGGTTTATCCACTGAATGCAAAAGTGATTCCAAATTAGAAAATATATTCATTTAATATACTATATCAGTAGGTTAAAAGGATAAAACCATACACAGGATGAACAGATAAAGAAAAAACACTCTCCAATCATCACCAATATAATGGGCAAAAAAGACTACCATTTGCAATAGCTTTAAAAATTATAAATTTTATAGAAATAAGCTTATTAATATGTCACTTCTGCAAATGTATTCACTCTAAACCCAATCTAAGTTCAAAATTTTATTTATGAAATTTGATAAGCTGATTTGAAAGTTCATTTGGAAGAGAAAATATATAAAAATGGCCAAAAAGAAAAAAGACAAAAGAAAAGTTGCCCTACCAGATAGTAAAACATCCTGATGGACAGATCAATAAAACAATAAAGTCCAAAATAGGCTCATAATTACCTGGATCTTTAGCATATGGTAATGATGGAATTTTAAATCAGTTGGGTAAAGAACAGATTATTCAATAAATGGTATTGGGACAATCCAGCTCTCCATTTGGGAAAAAAAAAAAAAGTTAGATCCCTTTCTCACACCACAACAAAAATAAATTCTTGATGAGTTAAAGAGCTAAAAATATATGTGAAAAAATATGCAGAATGTTTTTAGAATTTTAGGATGTGGATTGCATTCCTAAGACTACATACACACACACAAGGAAAAGACTGATTGATTTAACAACAACAAGGAAATACACAAATGTCAAAGGAAAGATTATAAGCAGGGAAAAAATATCTGCAACACACATAAGACACAAAGGAGATATATACACTCAATATATAAAATATACACAATAAAAATACTATATAAAGGAATATACTCAGAACATATAAATAACTCTTTAAAAAGACAAAATAGAAAAAGCAGACCAATTATATGAATACATAACTCACAAAAAATAAAAATAATTACGACCAACTAACATTTTAAAAAATGTCCAACCTCATTGTAATCAGTGAATCAGTAATCAGTGAAATTCAAATTAAAGAAGTTGTTAATTTACCCATTAGATTGGCTGAAAATGAAAAAGTAATAGATTTCCAGTTTGGGCAGCGATAGGAGGAAATGAATACTTTCATAGATTCTTGATAGGGCTTTAAATTGAATAGTGCCCTTTTGGAAGTACCTGTTAAAAGTTAGTATATATACCTTTGATCTAGCAATAAAAATAGTATATCATTTGTAATATTTTATGTTATGTTCTAATGTCATTATATCCCTCCCTCTTAGGAAAAAGAAACAAAAAAAAATTGTATTTCTACCCGTCACATATAAGTAATGTTAAAGCATATTTTTTAAAGTGTAGAAGTAGACTTAATCTCTGCTGTGGGGACTAGTATTAAAGAGAGGATCAAAGGGAACTTGTACTTGTCTCTATTGTTTGAATGTTTATAATGAGTATATTAATGTTTACTTGTGTAATTAAAGAAAAATGAAAAGAAATTACAAATAATAGCAATAAAAACTTCAGGAGTTTCTGATGTGGCCAGGCTGTCAGTGGTCCTTGAACTGTTGCTTAAGAACTAGCAAAACCAAACTTTAAGGCTCCTAACAGCACTGGTCTTCAGTGACTGGCTTGCACGTCAAGGCCAGCTCAAGGTGGAAAAAACTTCTCAAACAGAAGCATATAGTCCCCGGTTCAGCGACCTGCCTTAGGATTGTGTATGTGGCTTTGCAGGCACAATCACAGGCCCCAGCCTTAGAGCTACTGAGAATCTCACACAAGCTCTGCATTAGGCTGACACTTCCCAGGAGAATATAAGAACTGCCAATTTATACACTCTTCTAATCCCAATTAAGCTAATATCTTGAAAGTCTCTACTCTTCCTCTTTTACCCTTCTGCTGTGAGTTTCCAAGTTTATTTGCAGTTCTTGGGGGCCACTCCTGGGTCCCTCTGCCCCAGGAGTCTTCCTTCCTGGCTGTGGCCCAATTAAACCACAATTGAGTTGCTCTGAAGTAAGAATTCCTGGGAGGCTTGTTAAGTTCAGTGCTTAAGAAAATGGAAGGAACATCATTAAAAACCCTCAGCTTATTAAGCAGCTGGGCCAACACCTGCAGCTAAGCAGAAAAAGCAGAAGTGACTCAATGTCCCTTAGAGGCATCTGAAGAAACTTGTTTTAACTTTTACCTAACTCTATCCCAAGTGTGTACACCAGCTACTCAACACATACCCAAGGCACCTTCACTTGCACTGCCATCACCCCGTTATTGTCACCATGCATTACATCATCACAGCCTCATCATCCCATCAGTATTCTCATCATCACTTTCATCAAACATCACCCCAAAACTGTTATCCTTCCCCTGTTGCATTATCACTCTCAATATCATGCAATTCATCTAACCATCATCATCATCCTCAGTGTTATCACCATCCCCATTATCATTGCAAACACCATCATTCAGCTTCATCATCCCACCACTCCCGTGACCACCACTAAGAGAAAAATGTACTAAAGACTCAGAGAAAAACCCTTTACTTAAAAGAGAGACAAAAAAAATTTTTTAAATAGATGTTTTGTTATTTCAATCAGGTGCAAGAGGACAAAACAGGTGATGATAAGAAAGTAATAAGCTGAGATAAGAAGAATGCATTAAGTACAATAAATAAAATTTGACACAGTGGTCAAAATATAACTGCAAACTGGAAACAGTAATCAGAAAAATTGATCTTGCATAAAAATGAAAATATTCCCAGAATGCAATAGAAAAGAAAGAAAATTCTGAAATTACAGAATGAATATTGAGTTGCATAGATCAAATATTAAAGAATTTCTAAAGAAGAAAGTAGTAAATATATCAAGAGGCAATATCTAAAGGCATGATATAGGAAAAATTTCAGAATCTCAAAAGAAATACTCTGAATATGGAAATGTCCCACTATATTCCAGGAAAAATTAATAAAGGGATCTACATCTGCATACATTCACTTGACAATCTCTTCTCCACACTATGACTAGAATGACCCATTCAAATTATGATTCTTAAAGTATCACCCCCAGGTTTAAATACTTTAATAACTTAAGCATTATTAAGGACTTAATAGTTCTTAAGAACTATTAAGATAAAGAACAAAATTCCCATGTGGCCCACAGGGTCCATGGTTGGCCCTGCACATCTGCACCTGCTTCTCCCTTGCTTTCTGCCTAGCTGGACTTCTTTCTGTTCCTTGCACAGGTCATGCTCCTTCCAGCACCAGGAAGTTGGCATAGGTTGTTCTCTGCTCACTCCCCAGGAATGCTCTCAACACTCCCATCAGTTTCCTCTGGTTAACTCCTATTTAGGATCTCTTACATCACTTCCACAAGGAAAGCTTTTCAGATCTCTCTAACGAGGCTACAATGTCCCTATTATGTGCTCATGTAGCACCACACATCTTTCTACTTCAGCACTTCCACCAAATAACTTTATATTTATTTATATGATTCTTTGATTATTAACTGCCCCCTCCCCGAGTATAACCTCCATGAGGGCAGGGACCAAGGAGCCAAGTCACATTTCCAAGCAGTGTAGACACTGCAGCATCCCATGGTAAACATCCTTGCAACACCAAGTGGGGAAGTGCAGGCTGCCCCACTGTTGCCCTTTCTCCTCTTCCTGCCTTTAAGGGCCTCTCCAGCCAGCCTCTTGCCTTCAGAATTCTCCAGCTGCGAAGGAGGCACTCATTCATCCTTCAAACTCCAGGGGACAGATATCAAAATCTCCCAGACTTTTCTGGTGCATCTGTCCCATGGCATTATGGGATGAACATAGGGAGGAGACGTAGAGACTCTGGGGGAAACCAGCTCAGCACAAATCTCTCTCCACAACCTCTCTGACCCACTCTGCTGGAGCCTCTCTCACTTGACCTCATTTCCACTTCCCTCCCACACTCAAAAGGGAGGGAAAGAGCCACATTGCTCTCCCTCTGGAACAAAGACTACACTAAATGCTCCTACTTGTCCCTTTCACATTTCAAGTCTTTTCATGTAGTCTACAGGTGTAAGATAATAGAGTGATGGTCACAGGATGGGTTTGTGTCTAGCAATTCATCAAGGCTCTTTTAAAAAGTAAAACTTTAGCCAAACTTTGGAGATAACAGGAAAAGTCCCAGTCAACATTTTGTTAGGAGTATTTTCCTGAAAGACTGGAAGATAGGGAATATGAAAAGGGAATCAACCATATCCCACTTCTTTAAAATCAATGACATTTTCTTTTCAGTATATTTTCTTCCACTAATTTATCAAGTACATATTTTTGTGTAAACTTGCACTCTTTGCACACTAGTCATTTGGTAGACTGCTTTCTTCCACTTCACATTATATACTGTTTTCCACTTTGTGTTATATTGTATGCATTGCTCCCAGTTGCTCCGCATTGAATATATATATTATCTTAAATGAATGCACAATAACAGGCTTGGTTTAACAACACTTTATTTTGTAAACAATGGTCCCAAATGGCAGAAGACCCAAAGGGATTATCCTGGCAGTGTGGGAAAGCTGGCTAGGGGTCAGTGCCCAGGGGGCCCAGGGAACATACCTCCTGTAGCCATTCTTATACGGCATCTCCTTTGGCCAAGATACAGAGCAGAGTTTCTGGGTTGGAGATGGTAGTCCTGCCTGCCTCATTTGTCTCTGCCTACCCTTAGGGATATTTCTCCCCTCAGATAGTCACAAAGCTACCCATGAGTATCATGGAGATCATGACGGATCTCCTGGCAGGGAATCCAAGAAGGTAGGGAAACTGGTTGATCACTTTAATTTCACTTTTTCCAACGTAGAAACCATGAGTTAAGGGAGATTTTCTTCATGATGGGTGCACACAGAATGGGGGTAGGGGCATGATGGATGTGGAAGTCTGGTTCTCCTACTGTCTGCTTGGAGTTTTTCCGTTTCTCTGTGCTCCTGGAACTGTCTTGTCTTCATACTTGAGCTCTGGGTTGTTGCTGGTGAAGATCTTGGCACTGTATATTTGTTTCTGGTTTGTTGTTGGGGGAAGAGAAGCCAATTTACCTTTACACCTCCATTTTGGAAATGGAAACTCCCATAGGTGTCTCTTAATGACCAGAAGTTCCTGATTTTAAAATAGCCCAATTTATCAATCCTTTGCATTATGCTTAGCGAATATGGATCCTTTTTGTGAATCTTTCCCTATTCCCAGGTCTTAAAAATATTTTCTCTATTATTTCTTAGATTTTGTTTTGTTTTGTTTTTCCTTTCATGTTTAGATTTACCATCCACCCGGAATGAGTTTTTACGTCTGGTGTGAGGTTAGGAGTCCCATTTTCCTTTTTCCCATATGGATATCCAATTGCATCAGTACCCCATTTACTGCAGTGGCATCCCCATCATAAATCAAGTGTCCATTTATGCATAGTTCTGTTTCTGGACACTCCATTCTTTTTCACTGGTTTGTCATTATCTATCCTTGCACCAATACCATGCTGTCTTAATTATCTTAATTATCATAGTATTACGGTAAGTCTTGATATCTACTAGAATAATTACTCCAAACATATTCTTCTTGAAAATTTTCTTTGTTATTCTTAATTCTTTGCATTTTCATATAAATTCTATAGTCAAGATGTCATTTCTAACCACCACCCAATTTAAAAAAATAAAACCATATTTTCTAGTATTTTGTTTCCTATTGCAATAAATCTATTAAATTTGAGAAAATTGAGAGTTGTTATATTTACAATATTGAGTCTTCCAATCAATGAACATGGTTTATCTCTCCAATTTTTTGTTTCTTTAATTTCTCTCAATATTTAACAATTTTCTGTATAAAGGCTTTGCACATTTTTCACTTGATTTTTCCAGAAACACTTGATAAGTTAATACTATTGTTAATAGAATAATAGCATGATTTCTTTAAAATTTTATTTTCTAATTATTTATCAATTAATAATTTAATTAATAATTAAAATTTAATAATCTAAATAACAATTCAATTATTAATCTAATTTGTTTTTGTTCATGGAAAGAAATACAATTCAGACCGGGCACGGTGGCTCATGCCTGTAATCCTAGCATTCCGGGAGGCCGAGGCGGGAGGATCGCTTGAGGTCAGGAGTTCGAGACCAGCCTGAGCAAGAGCGAGACCCCGTCTTTACTAAAAAATAAAAAGAAATTATATGGACAACTAAAAATACTCAGAAAAATTAGCCGGGCCTGGTGGCGCATGCCTGTAGTCCTAGCTACTTGGGAGGCTGAGGCAGTAGAATTGCTTGAGCCCAGGAGTTTGAGGTTGCTGTGAGCTATGATGACGCCACGGCACTCTAGCCTGGGCAACAGAGTGAGACTCTGTCTCGAAAAAAAAAAGAAAAAGAAAGAAATACGGTTGATTTTTTTATTTTGGCCTTCATCTAGTGACAGTAATAAATTTACTTATTTCTAATAGTTAATGTCTAAATTCTTCTGAATTTTCTACATATATAGTTATATCAATTTTATTTCTTTTTTTCTAATCTTTATACCTTTTATTTGTTTCTCTTGCATTATTCCACTCCTGGGACATTCAGTATTATGAGGAAAAGAAGTGCACATAATAGACTTCTTTGTCTAATTTCCAATGTCAAAAGGAAAATTTTCAGCATTTTAATATGGCTATGCATAGGATTTCTGTAGAAATTTTTAAAAAGTATTTTAAAAAATTTATACTGTTCAGATTAAGGAAGTTCTCTTCTAGTCCTAATATTCTAGGGTTTCTTATCATGAATGGATGAATACTTGAAAATCACATGATTTTTCTGCATCTATTGAGATGGTAATATGACTTTTCACCTGTTTCTGTTAATAATGTGCTATGGTCTGATTGTATCCCCCCTAAATCCATGTGTTGAAATCCTAGCTCCCAGTGTAATGGTATTAGGAGGTATGGCCTTTGGGAGGTGATTAGGTCATAGAGGCAGATCCCTCATGAACGGGAGTAGTGCCCATAAAAAAGACGCATGAGAGAAATCCCTTGACGTTTCCACTGTGTGAGGACACACCAAGAAGGCACCTCTATGAACCATAAAGTGGGTTCTGCCAGCACCTGGACCTTGGACGCCCTACCTCCAGAACTGTGAGAAATAAATTTCTGTTGCTTAGATGGAGCCCAGGCTGGATGCAGCGGCTCATGCTTGTAATCCTAGCACTCTGGGAGGCCGAGGCGGGAGGATCGCTTGAGCTCAGGAGTTCAAGACCAGCCTGAGCAAGAGTGAGACCCCGTCTGTACTAAAAATAGAAAAAATTAGCTGGGCGTGGTGGCATGCACCTGTAGTCCCAGATACGTGGGAGGCTGAGGCAGGAGATTTGCTTGATCCCAGGAGTCTGAGGTTGCTGTGAGCTAGGCTGACGCCAGGGCACTCTAGCCCAGGTGACAGAGCGAGATCTGTCTCAAAAAAAAATATGTGTATACATTTACATATTTTATACTTACATGTAACAAATATAATTTTATAAATATATTTATATTTTATGAATATATTTATATTTATGTTTTATATATATTAGGAGCCCAGTTTATGGTATTTTGCTATAGAAGTCAGAACAGACTAAGACATAATATAAATTACATTAATTGATTCTCCAATGTTAGATCAACCTTAAAGTCTTGCAATAAGCCATCATGGTCCTGATACATTAATCTTTTTATGATACTACTGGCTTAGATTAGCTAATATCTTGTTTAGGATGTTTGTATCTGTGTTCATGATTAATGTCGGCCTAAAATTTACCCTTTTTATAATATTCTTTTTAGGTTTTGGTATCAAGGTTACTATGGCACGGTCTGGATGATGGGCATGCTTGTAGCTCTGGCTTGGGTGATGCAAAGGCAATATATGTAAACAAAATGCTTGTAGCCCCATAATGTTCTGAAATTTAAAAAAAAAGAAAATAAATAAATTTAAAAAAAAAGAAAGAAAAAAGCTCCACATGACAAATAATTGAAACCCTTTGCAAACAACCAACAAGGAACTGAGATCCTCACCAAGTGCCATGTAATAGGGCATCCTGAAAGTTGATCCACTGGCAGCAAATGTTAAAATTTTTCATTTTAAAATTATATGTTATGGGGACCTTAGAATAATTTAACTCCAATCACCTATTTATCTGCCTGCTACTATTGGCCAGCATTTTATTTTCACCTCAGTTTTTCTGTCCCCCAAATCAGTCATCATTATTATTTTAGGTCACACAAGTGCTTATTTTGATTTACTTCTGTGTATTAGTTTCTTTATTCACCCATTGCCATGCCAGTTATTAATCTGTCACTTCTCAGTTCCAAATCCTCCCTTTATTGCCTCATTTTCTGATAGTGGAGCTGGATCCTATGAAAAATTATTTCTCCTTTATCAGCTGGCACAATGTAATGTTAATCTATATCAGTAGAAGTCACCAGAGGTTCAATGCTGGAAGAAGGATCTCTCTCTCTCTCTCTCCCCCACATGCACTCCAGAGTGGTTTTATTCTTATCTTCCTACTGTTACAGCAAGGGGACTTCCAGCAGTGTCCACACACCCTGCAACAAGTTTTGCTGGCACTCTGTTGGGAAACTTCCTACTCACCCAATCTCTGCTCATGGTTCCCTGCTCTTTTGCCTTGCTTCTTGCATTTCCTTTCTCTTGGAATCAAATTTCTTCTTCTCATCCTTTTTACTGTTTTAATTAGATTTTATTAGTGGTGAATTCTCTCATTCTTGTTTAGCATTCAGTCTCTAGTGATCAACATGTCTTTATTCAGCACTCAATTTTGAATGATCATTTAGATGGGTATGACATTCCAGATAAACAGTTATTTCTTCTTAGCACTAACAAAATATCACTTCACTTTCTTCTTTCATTGTTTCTTTTAAGAATTTTGCTTCTAGTTTTATTCCTTTATGGATACTCTGTCTATTCTCTTTTACTGCTTCTGAGATCTCTGTCTTTAATGTTCTACAGTTTCACTGTTTTGTCTAGATGTGGATTTCTTGTTTTCTGCTAAGACTTCATTGTGTGTCTTTAATCTGAGTATACATGAGTTTTATTATTTCTCAAACAAACTCAACGATTATCTTTTCAAATCTTGTCTCTTCCTCATTGTCTGTAGTTTCTACTCCTGGTACTCTTTTTAGAAATATATTTGACGTTTTTGTTTTTTTTTTTTTTTTGAGACAGAGTGTCGCTTTGTTGCCCTGGCTAGAGTGAGTGCCGTGGAGTCAGCCTAGCTCACAGCAACCTCAAACTCCTGGGCTTAAGCAATCCTACTGCCTCAGCCTCCTGAGTAGCTGGGACTACAGGCATGTGCCACCATGCCCGGCTAATTTTTTCTATATATATTTTAGTTGGCCAGATAATTTCTTTCTATTTTTAGTAGAGACGAGGTCTCACTCTTGCTCAGGCTGGTCTCGAACTCCTGACCTTGAGCGATCCACTGCCTCGGCCTCCCAGAGACTTTTATAATCTATGCTACACGCCTCTCAACCTGTCTTTTGTAATTTCCTTCTTTTTATCTCTTTGTTCTATCTCTTGGTAATTCCTTCAGATCTATTATCTCTTTCTCACTTCAGTGACCTCTAATGTCAAGTTTATACTGTTTAGTAGGGTATTTCTAGTATCATTTCAATGATCATATTTTTCATTTTGGTATTATAAAGTTGTGCCTAGTCTGAAGTTTATCCTGACCACTCAAGTTTTTTTAATTACCATATTTTTCATTCCAGAATTATTTTTGCCACCTATTTACTAGCACCTTGTTTTTTTAGAATTTTGAAGCTTTTTATGTATTTAATTGTATGAAATTCTGGGTGAGGTATGTTAAATCTGCTTTCTGTTGTATCTGCTGACAATTCTTCATACAAACTGTTTGCTTATATGTTTTGTAATTTTGGATTGCGAGCTCATTTTCAGTGGGGCTTTCTAATGGGATGTCCTGTGGCCTAGGTTATGGTACTATTCCTACAGTGTGATACATTTTGCAACCTCCTTATATCTCAGGGGTAACACTGATCTGCAACAAATTGGCTGTGGGTTGTTTCCAGACCCTGTGGTTTAAATTTTGGACTGAAAACCACAGCAAGAGGTAGGCCCAGCATTTCAATTTCAGAAGAAAAACTTTTTTAAAACTCATATTCTAGTCAGAGTCCTTATCATTTCTCTGTGATAATGGGCAATTTTTCAGGTACCTCTAGAGAGACAGCAAAACCCAAGCCCCTAGAAATTATCAAATTCAATAATTCACCCCTACCCCATCCTAGATTTCCACAGTATCACCTCACATATATACTGCTATTTATTCTTTGTATTTATGGATTTTCTTTTTATATTCTATGGTGTAGGTGCATCATAATTTACCTACACTTTTATTTAAAGCATTTAGGTCATTTTTAATTTTTTTATTCATATAAACAATATTTGTATGAACATTTTCAAGTATTAAGTACACTAGGTATTATTTAGGATAGCATATAGAGTTGAGATGAGACCACTAATTTAATACCAATCATCTAAGCTGTAGGAAATTTTGTTGAAAAGGACTGGATATGGCCATAGGTAGCTGAAGTATAATGTAGGTAATGGACTTTGGTGATGAATTGCAAACTATCCATCTGACAAGGGGTTAATATCCAGAATATTCAAACAACTCAATAGAAAAAAAACTGAATAATCCCATTTCAATATGGGCAAAAGACCTGAATAGACATTTCCCAAAAGAAGACATACACATGGCCAACAGGTATATAAAAAATGCTGAACGTCACTAATCTTCAGGCAAATGCATATCAAAACCACAATGAAATATCACTGCAGTCCAATTAGAATGGCTATCATCAAAAAGACAAAAAAATGGCAACTGCTGGTTGCTGGTTGCCCCCTTACCTTTATACAGTGTTGGTGGGAATGTAAACTAGTACATATGGAAAACAGTATGGTGGTTCCGCAAAAAACTAAAATAGAAGCACCATACGATCCAGCAATCCCACTACTGGGTATTTAACCAAAGAAAATCAAAGCAATATGTCAAGGAGATATCAGCAGTCCCATGCTTATTGCAGCACTATTCATGATAGTCAAGATATAGAATCAGCCTAAGTGTTCATCAATGTATGAATGAATAAATAAAATGTGTTATATACACAATGGAATATTAGTCTATCATACAAAAGAATGAAATCCTGTCATCTGTAGTAACATGGATGAACCTAACATTATGTTAAGTGAAATAATCCAGGCATAGAAAAGCAAATACCACATGATCTCACTCATTTGTGGAATCTAAAAAGTTGATCTCATAGTAGTGCAGAGAAGAACAGCAGTTACTGGAGACAATGGAGTGTGGGGGGTGGGGAAGGGGAGATGGGGAGAGATTCATTAATGAGCACAAAATTATAGTTAGAGAGAAGGAGTAATTTCTGGTGTTCTGTTGCACAGTAGGGTGACTATAGGTAACAATATGTATTGGATATTTCAAAATAACTAGAAAAGAGTATTTTTATTGTTCTCACCCCTAATGGTAAGTGTTTGGGGTGATGGATATGCTAAATACTCTGCTTGGACAATTACACAATGTATACATGTATTGAAAAATCATATTGTACCACACAAATATGTACAATTAAGTGTCAGAAATAAAATAAGATGTTTTAAAAATACAAAAGGCTTATTAAAAGTAAAAAAAAAAAATCAAGGAAAGGAAAGACCAAAGAACTCAATCAGGTCATGTGAATAGACACCAAAGTGACTCAGGGTGATGGACTCAAAAATAAGACTTGAGACAAGTCTGAAAGTTTTCGTGTATAAAGACAGTGTCCAAGAGATCACAATGTGGCAGTACAGGGAAATGGTGGTGGGTAGTACAAACCTCTAAGGAGCAAGTGATTTTTATTAGGTGGAGAGCAATTGGTTTGGAAGGACTTGAAAGGACACCATGTTTGTGTCCCGAAGAGCTTTAGAGTTTGAGAGAATGAGTAGTCTCTACGTGAGACACACAAGAAGCAATGTCCCCAAGGAAAATCTACGCAATATTATTAATAGTTAAGTCAGGAGGTGCAATAAACTGTCAATAAAGATGCAGTGTAAGTTCATTTCACCTTGTCAGTTCTCACAGTTATAGTTATTGCTTATGCCCTTTTTCACCTAATAATCTGTACCTTCCACTATTGTTACCTATAGTCACCCTACTGTGCAACAGAACAGCAGGAAGTAGCTTGATGACTACATCACCCCTCCTCCCATAAATATGGAAGGGTAAAATTGATAGTGGGTAACAGAGCATATGGCCTGGAAAAGGGTAGAAATGTTTTCTGTCTCTTCAAAACCCCTTTACCCTTTTTGAGAACTAAAACCTATATGTCTGCCTCAGTCCAGGGGTTGGGAGGGGCAGGGCAGTGTCCTTTGTTCTTTGTGCCACAGGAGATGGTGCAAGGGAATTGTCCAGATGTAAGTCACAAGATTGTCTTAGCTGAAGATGGGATGAATCAGAACCTTGAAAAGCTCTATTTCTGCACAGAAACAGGACGTTGGTACTTTGAGATAGGAGTCTGCCAACCACCTCATTTGCTGGAAAATTAATAAACTTTTTCCAGAAGAAAGAAGAAGAAGGAAGAAGAAAAGAAAGGAGAAGGAAGGAGAAGGAAGGAGAAGGAAAAGGAGAAGGAGTCATCTAAGGAATAGTAAGTTTGCTAATCATGTAGCTGGACTTCCAGAGAGTACAACTCAAAGTGTTGCTAACTATGGGAGAAAAGAAGTGTTGAGTTAAGGAGAAAAAACTCAGAAGATTATGGTGATAAGAGTACCGGGAAGGCCGGGCATGGTGGCTCAAGCCTGTAATCCTAGCACTTGGGAGGCTGAGGCGGGCGGATTGTTTGAGCTCAGGAGTTCGAGACCAACCTGAGCAAGAGCGAGACCCTGTCTCTACTAAAAATAGAAAGAAACTATATGGACAGCTAAAAATATATATATAGAGAAAAAATTAGCCGGGCATGGTGGCGCATGCCTGTAGTCCCAGCTACTCAGGAGGCTGAGGCAGGAAGATTGCCTAAGCCCAGGAGTTTGAGGTTGCTGTGAGCTGAGCTGACGCCACGGCACTCACTCTAGCCCGGGCAACAGAGCAAGACTCTGTCTCAAAAAAAAAAAAGAGTACAGGGAAGAA
This sequence comes from Lemur catta, assembly GCF_020740605.2. NCBI lineage: Eukaryota > Metazoa > Chordata > Mammalia > Primates > Lemuridae > Lemur > Lemur catta. The sequence continues at coordinate 94,794,094 of NC_059130.1, read as the reverse complement.
CAGGGGACCAAAGTGGCTTATGATTTAGATGGTAATCAAAGAAATCAGGAATGTTAAGCAGAGAGGTTGCTACATCAGACTAAAGAAAGGGGCAGAGTGCAGTAGCCTCCTTAATCATCTCACATGGAATTAGGCATCTTAGGTAGTGAGCAAGAAAGCCCAAACCTAGTTATAAGGACCTCAGAAGTGAGCAGTCATCCTGCCAGCCTTGGCCCTATGTTCTGCTCCCAGTGAACAGTAAGGTATGAAAGCACGGGAGCACAGGGACCAAGAGGTCAGCTAGCAAAAGTAAAGTCCCGCTCAGAAGCGCCGCCTATAGGACCCTGTCCAAAGGCATAAGGAGAAATGTTGTGCCAATCTGTGCTCACCCCACTTCTTGTGTTCCGGGTTCCAGTCCCACTGTAATTGGCTCCATGAGCATCAAAATGTTTTCTAAATAATGTTTTTTATTATTTATTATATTTATTATTATTTTTATTAAACTCATATTTCAAATGAGTTTTCAATGTTCAAATTATACCTGGGGCTGGAAGCTCTAAATGACCTTGACAGTGAGATTTATCTCAGCCCTTATAGCTTAACAGCTACAGTCTCAAAATGGGCAGAAAACAGACAGAACTCTCACTCAGTAAGATTTGCTGACCAGAACTTTGTAACTATCTGTTGCACTGATGCGTTCTCTTTTGAGTTTCTTTCCCAGGAACAGCAGAACCTCCTACAAAGCCTCACATCACCTCTTTGTCCAGAGAAGACAAGAGAAGCGATTCTCCACCACAGACTGTGCCCAAAGAACCACTGAGCCTGCACACAAAGCTGAAAGAACTAGCACTCTGGGAGGCCAATGCAGGAGGATCACTTCAGCTCAGGAGTTCAAGACCAGCCTGAGATCCTGTCTCCACTCAAAATAGAAAAAACTAGCCAGGCGTGGTGGAGTGTGCCTATAGTCCCAGCTACTTGGAAGGCTGAGGCAGGAGGATCACTTGATCCGAGGAGTTTGAGGTTGCTGTGAGCTAGGCCAACGCCATGGCAGTCTAGCCCGGGTAACAGAGCGAGACTCTGTCTCAAAAAAAAAAAAAAAATGAAAAAAAGGCTGAAAGAACGATCAGTAATAACATCTAGCTCAATATAATACTAAAATCCCCACCATGGGAGGGACTTATCCACCAATTTTTGATCATGGGACATATGTACTAACATGGTTTCTCACCATTCTTGTGTGCCCTGCACTTCACCCCAAACACACAATGATGCTCACAGCCCTTATGCATCATTCATTTCTCCTACAGAAACCTCCCCTGCTCTAGTTTCTCAGAGAGGTAGATTTGAGGTTATTCATAACCTCCCACTCCCAGTTGACGCCTCCGCTGAAATATATCCTTTCCTCCTTAACAATCCTGTCTCAGTAATGAGCTTTCCATGCAGCAGGCAACACTGAACACCCCTTGTGGGTTTGCTAACACCACCTGCTCTGTCACCTGCCTGCCTATGGTAGTGCCCTCTCTGGTCTCCAGAGTCCTCATTGGTGAAATGGACACAGCACCTCTTTGCTAATCACTCATATTCATGCAGTGATATAAAATGATGATATAAATGATGTGAAAGGCCAAGGAAAAATGTGGTAGGTTAACGAGACTGGGTCACTGTCTCTTCCCCATTTCCCAGTTCCTGCTCAGAACTGCTCTCCAAGGCCCCAAGCCCCTAACTCTATCCTAGCCCTTTCAACAATCCTTGTCTACTTTTTGGAAAAATGACATGGGATCCCAAGAACAAGGACTAATATTGCATATCCATTTCTCCTCTGGAATGTTTCCACGATCACTCTTCCACCTAGACACTGGGGTCATTTTCCTGGCTGCTGGGCCTACTCAGGAGACCTGGGGGAGGGGCTCGTGCATGTCATAAAGGGCATTCAGTGACGGGGTATTCCGAGGGGTGGGCATGACATAAATACCAGAGGAAGGCTGGGCACATTCCACTTACTCATTTTGATTCCTCTGGACTAGTGAATACGTAGCAGTGTCTTTTGAAAATGACGAAAAAACTCCCTCCCATTTCTCTCCCTCAGCTCCAGCCTCAACCTCTTCCTGTTTCTTCATGCTCTCAGCCCAAACCCGTCCTTCCTTCCCTGGTTCCTCAGCATCCCACCCCTCAGCCTCCTCCCCAGAACCACCCAGCTCTTTCTGTTCATTGCCCCAACAAGTTCCCCTCTCTGACTAATCCCCCCAATTCCCACTACTCTACCCCGATGCGCTACACGCCCAGCTCCTCCTCTGTTCCTCCCCGACAACGGCCCCTCTGCCAACCCCAGGTCCGCCTGGCTCCCCTTGCCTCCTACTCCTATGTCCAGGCCCCCACCCCTCCTCCCAGCCCCTCTGCCTAGGCCCCTACACTCTCGGCCCTGCCTACTGTCCAGTCACCCCTGGCCAACCTGCAGGTCCCAAATCTCCTCCTGGGGAGATGGTGTCCCTATGACTGGGACAGTTTGGAGGAGCCCAGAATTGCTGGGACAGCAGCCTGACATGGTGGCCGCCCGGCAGGCAAGACACTGGCAACCTGTGCTCAGCCTCGGTGAGTTACAGGACCCCTTGTGCATCACTGGCTGCTGGTCATCTCACTCCTATCTGTGTTTGGCCTGCACCTCCATCTTGTTTCCTCCTCATATGCCAGGGATGCCTTTAACAATTCCCTTTTCTAGACAGTCTGGTCCTTTCCTCTCCTGCCACATCAGCCAGCCTGCATGAGCCTCTGCTTGTGTGACTGGCCTCTCCATGGAGCTTGGTCTGTAACCACACAGCAAACTGTGGGGCCAGCGGCAGAGAGCGTAGAGCAGAGTGAGGAGTGGAAAGCATCCGACCTGCTCTCAAGGAGACAGGTGCTGGGGTCTAGTGAGTGCAAGAAAGGGTGAGCCCTGAGCACTTGCTCACAGGGCACAGGCCCTGCTATAGAGACATGGGGACTCAGGGCTGCTTTTGTTTGTATTTTGGGGTCTGCTTCCTCCCAGACTCCATTTTACTTCAGCCTAGGATTCTAGAACCCTGCCAGGGACAATCTGCCCTTCAGAAATGTCTCCTACAAAAGAGGGCGTGGCCCTCCATTGTGTTCTCATCAAAGCTGTGAGGGCTGAGCCCCTCCGTCTCAGTCAGCTGCTCCTACCCCAGAATGGGACAGAAAGCAGAGTGTGGAAGAAAAGAACATGTCCAGATCCTACCCACATGATAGGATCTGATGAACAGATGACATTTTTAAAAAGTGCTCTCCTCGAACTGATGTCTTGATTAAATAAAATCTCAATCAAAATCCCAGCAGATTATAAGAAACAATGGTGACATAGCACCTCTTGTATTTTCCTGGACAGAGCTAGAACCCATTCTACTAAGTGAAGTATCCCAAGAATGGAAAAATAAGCACCACATGTACTCACCATCAAATTGGTTTCACTGATCATCACCCAAGAGCACATTTAGGAATAACATTAATCGGGTGTTGGGCAGATGCGGGGGTGGGTATATACATACATAATGAGTGCCATGCGCACCATCCAGGGGATGGACAAACTTGAAGTTCTGACTCGGGGGCCAGGCAAGGGCACTATACATAACCTAAACCTTTGTACCCCCACAATATGCTGAAATAAATTTAAAGTTATAAAAAAAAATCCCAGCAGATAGTTTTAGGGAATTTGACAAGCTGATTATACTTTGTATGGAAATGCAAAGGGACAAGAATAGCCAAGACTCTCCTAAGAGGAAATTGTCTCCTACCACATATCAAATCTGCATACAAGAAATAGAGTAATTCAGATAGTGCAGTACTCCTGCAAGCATAGAGAGAGAGACAAATGACACGGCATAGAGTCCAGAAACAGTGTCACACGTGTGTGGACACTTTCTTCAAGACAAAAGTAGCAGAACAGAACAGTGGGGACAGGACTGTCTTTTCAATAAATTGGTGGTGGATCAATCGGATACCCATTTGGAAAATAAATTAGGCTGCATTCCTACTTCCCACTACATCCAAAGACAAATTTCAGGTGAAACTCAGATGTAAATCTGACAGGGTACAAACAAGAAATCTAGAACTGTACTGCCCATGTATGGCTAATGAGTACTTGAGATGTGCCATGAAGTGTCATGTGGGCCCAAGATTAGAAATACTATGAAAAATCAATGTCTCAGTACTTCTTGTATTGAAACTTTGAAATGATAATACCTGGGATATATTGAGTTGCATAAAACAAGCTTAAAGTTAGTTTTCCCTGATTCATTGTTCCCTTTTAATGTGAATCTGCTTTAAAGTGGGAGGGGTTTCTGAGTCCTTGCAATATCTTTTTTTAGGAAATGATTGACCAAGGTGAGGTCCATCATATGTCCATGAGCTCCTGGGTTGGCCTCTTTGTCGCCAGCCCTTTTCTGGGGGTCTCCAGGGCTGGTTCTAGTAACCACGCTGGGCCTCGAGAAGGCCAGGGAGCTGAGTCAAGCACCGGAGTGAGGCAGGGAATGAAATACCTTCCCCAGAGGTGGGAGCAGGGTGGGATGGATCCAAGCCGAGGACCGGGGGCTCCTGGGTGATCTAACTCACAGAGTCCCATTGCAGGGGCTATTGCCTGGAAACTTCGAAGCCACCACCAGGCCAGCCAGCAGAGGGCGAGAGAAAGGACGGCACCAGTCCGCCAGCACAGGACACAGGAGAGGCCACGAACAGGCCAGCCGGCAGCGGGCGTGACAAAGGAAGGCACCACTCCGCCAGCACAGGACAAAGGAGAGGCCACCACCAGTCCAGCACAGGACACAAGAAAGCCTGCCACAAGGCCAGCCGGCAGAGGGCGAGAGACAGGATGGCACCAATCCGCCAGCACAGGACAAAGGAGAGGCCGCCACCAGGCCAGCCGGCAGAGGGTGTGGGGGACACTAATACTGCACCAGGTGAGCCTGGAGAAGATGGGGGAGAAAAATTATATTTTTCAGGGTTTTTATGCTTTGTTTTTTGGTGGTATTTTTGTTGCTTTTTAATGAGGTGAAGGTTTTTTTCATACTTTCCTCCACTCCGGCTGTGTTCCTTTAATATGCATGTTGGTGCGGAGTCTGCACAGCCACTGCTAAGGATCGCACACACGCTCCTTCCTCTACTGCCATTTCTAAATAAATGGATTTTCTAAATAAACCATGCCTTTTCGCAGCTTTACCTAAGGAAACATTGGTCCTTCCTGAATTTAGTCCCGAACTCATGTGCCTAATTAACTATACACGACAGTTCACTGCAGTCTGGCTATCTAGAGAATTTATACTGTCTTTAATTATAACTGACGTGGTTTCATCTGGAAATCTCAACCACTAATTTCAGGAAAACAAATTTAAAATATCCAATTCTCTTGAAATGTGTTCCATGGCAATGACATAAATAATCCCTTCAGGCAACATTGAGGCTTTCTAGGAAAAGTGCTGCCTCTCAGCTCCAGTCCTTTGCGCACATGACTCATTGGAGTAAAGTGAGAAAATTTTAGAACTTGTATTGATGGTGACTTTTATCTATACAGATAGAAATTATGCTTTGTTAATATGCTGATAATAGTACATGGAGACTGTCTAAACATCCACCTGCCAGGGGTGCATGCTCCAAAGCTACTTTACTGCTAGGAGTTTGAGATGATCAGTTTGGAGTCCACTGGTTTCTACTCACCCCTGTTCATTTCCTACCACTCTCCACCTAGCTCACTCCACTTGATCACTCAGGCCTTCCTGAGGTTTCCCAAACCCTCCAAGCTCACGCTCATGTTCTCCCCACATATACTCACACCACCCACTCCCCCATGGCAGTCAGGGCTCTGCTCAAATGTGTCTCCCTGGACATGTATCACCCCCACCCCCACCGTCAACGCTCCATCCTCTCATCCTGCTCTACTGTCTCCTTCACACTTAAGTCACCTGATGCCATGTTTCTTTATCATCCGTCACCACAAATAGAATGAAAACTCAGGGAATGTGGGAAGCTTCTGTGTCGTGTTTACAGCCGCGTCTACGGTACAACAGTAATTTTGAGCTGACTGTGGAATGTGGATTCTGCTCCTCTCTTATCACAGGCCCTCCTGGGTAGAGATCGGTACCTGGCTCCCCTCCCTTGGCTGCCTGGCACGTTTGCCTTCCCTGTAGACCAGCACTGTCCGAGAGAGCCTTTGTCGAGGATGCAAATGTTCTGTGTCTGTGCTGGACTCAAAACCGTAGCCGTTAGCCACATGTGGCTGTTGCGCACTTGAAATGTGCTGACTGGTGTGTCTGAGGAACTGAATCCTTCATTGCATTTAATTTTAGTGAATCAAACTCAAGTAGCCACATGTGATTGGTGCCCACCATACTGGATGGTGCCACTGTGGATTGTGAGGTTCTTGAGGCCTTTATTCAACTTTGTCCCCTGGCCCCAGCACAATACCTGGCATGTGCCAGATACTTGGTAGGTGCCAAACGGGTGTCCCGCCTAAGGTGGGTTTCGGAGAGGGCAGGGAATTTGTGTCTTAGTGTGTGCCTGCCATGCTGTTTTTCTCTAGTTCACTCTGCTCCTCACAGAGCAAATAAGGGAATGCCAAGCGGAAAAGGCCATACATAGAGGAATCCTTATGCCAGAAGATTTGGGAGATAAGGAAAGTAAGTGAGGAACTGATGATGAAGATGTCATTGAGGCAGACACCGAGGCTTAGAACAGAAGAAATGAAACCACACAGGTGTCTAAGAGACAGTGGAACAGGAAAATGAAAAGAAGTTTGTTGTCACTGAAACCCCAAATGATGAGTTCCAAAAAGTTAATGATTTGTTCCCAGTTCCTATCAAGCTAGATCCTTAGTTGCGCCCTCTATGTGCCAAGAGAGCTGCTGTGTTTGTAAAACCGCCAACCTAGAAGGTATAGAAAAGAGACTAGCGACAGTGTGTGACAGAACTAGGTTGTAGCAGAAAAATTATAAGGTGGATAAAATGATGAGGCGCCTGAAATCAACTAAAGATACAGAAGGACACCAGCTGCCTGAATGTCTCAGTAAGAAGGAACAGTTTTAGATGAAAGAGAAAAAAACAAAAGACAGACAAACAGATCAGATGTGGGTCTGAAGGAAGGGGTCCAGAGCCTTTGGGAGACTCCATGGGAAGAAGTCTTAGTGCAGAACAAGAAGGAGGGAGGTATTGGCAAAGATCCACCCCTGAGAGGCTTGGAGCCCAGCAAAAAGGGAGATTTCAGCGCCTCAGGGTTTGTCCTCCTTGTTCCCACACAGACATTTCCCAACTCTGGCCCAGACTGCAGGAGCCAGAGGGGTCCAGTGGGTCCCAGGTGATCTGCGTGACTCCATAGCCTGGACATACTTGGCCGACTGCCACCCAGAGAGAGGGTTGGAGACAGAGTGCTAGCATTCCTCCGGACAGACTCATTTCCTCCCCTTCTCCCCACCCCCTACAGCTGCTGAGAGAGACAGTTGAGTACCACAAGAGGCTTTCACAGAGAGTTGGGCTCAGGCCTTTCCTTTTGGGGTCTTGCAATGGACTGAGGGATGCTCAGACTGTGAGCTCCCTGCTAACCAGCCCTCCCTGGTGCTGCTTCCCTAGTGGCTCCATCAGAGCAGCACACACCCTGAGGCAGAAGGACATTGATCCTGCTCAGGCACCCCGATGGTGACTCAGGACCAGTGCACATCTCCCTGGCATGGTCAGGGATTGATTCTCTTGGTCTCAGGAGGTGAGGGAGCCCATGTGGACAGATCTGCGGGGAGAGCACAGTGTGGGTCCTAGCTGTGGCATGTTCATGGGGCACCCCTTCTCCCATGGGAGGCCCACACTCTCAGGTCAGGATGGGATCCTGGATGGGGAAACCTCCCAGCCCACAGCACAGTCATGGGGGAGCTCGGCTGGCTTGGGCTCCTGTTTGCTGGCAGATGCCAGAGTAAGATTGGGGAGCAGAGACGAGGAGAGAGGAGCGAGGCCCACTGCAGACTGCCACATTGTGACTCTCAGATGGACCTGCCTCCAGAAGCAGACTTTCTGATTGGGTGGGGTCACTTCAGCCCCTCCCTGGTGGCTCTGCTCAGAAGCTGGGAGCAGACCTTTGACCCTTGGCAAAATAGCTACCTTGCCAGCTCTTGTGGAGGCTAAGGGCAAGCTCATACACCCCAGCCCCACCCAGCCACACTCCCCTACCTGCCTTTGCTGTGGCAGAGAACAAGGACTCATCTGGAAGTTCCAGGGCCCCACCCACCACCTGGGGCATTTGAGTGCTTCTCCTGAGGGACTAGAGCTGGTCACAGGACCCAAAAACAACACTGCAGCTTGTTCCTTCTGACAAGTGCCACCTACAGACAGGGAGGTCACTTTGCACAGCCTTTACAGCATTTATTGATTCAATTTTACAGGGTGTGTGGGAGTCCAAGGAGTAGCCATTTGGGGGAGTGCCTAACCCTCCCCACAGAAAAACCGTGCTACTGGATAAGGGTGGAAAGATCCCAGCCCGGGGCCTTAGCATACAAGTGTTATCCCCCTCGCCCACATACAGCTCTCCCAGCTGGGACAGCTTGTCCTGACTCTCCTACCAGAATTTCCCCCTAGTGGCCAGAAAAGCAATGTGTGAGCCTCACTGAGGCATTGAAAAGCCTTTCAAGCTCCCACAACCTAACCATGTTGCTCGCCCCATCTCCATGGTGGTGGAGATCAAGAAACCTCCTGGGAGCTACAGGGTCCCTTCTGAAGCTTTGGTCACTCAAGTACTCCACCTAGGGGACCAGAGTCTACCACAGACACAAAAGGACATCTTGGCAGCTGTCTCTATCATACAAACATCAAATAATGACAAGGAGAACAAAGATATAGTTCATCATAGCATCTTCCAATTCAAGCAAACAGAGTGTGGCTGATTCACACTCACAAGTACTACCCACCATCACTGAGATTAAGCTGGGGGACCTAAGTCACTACACACTATTGGGAAGAAGTGAAGACAGCAGGTCAGAGGTAACCCAAGAGGTAACCAAACCTGCTAGAACACCCCACAGGCAACTCAGGATCAGCACTCCTCTCCCTGGCTCACTCAAGGATCAATCTTTGGGGACACAGAGACAGGCCATAAGCCAGGCCCAGCACCCCCAGGTCTCAACCGAGAGGCCAGATGAGAAGGAATCAGAGAAAGAACTCTGGAAACATAAAAAATCAGCTCAACATGAAAGGAAACCCACAAAAGAAAACAATAACTCCTTAACAATGGATACCAAACAAAATGAAAAGATTGAAATGACAGATGAAGAATTCCAAATATGGGTTGTAAGGAAGCTCAATGAAATACAAGAGAAAATGAAACCCAACACCCACAAACCACAAAAACAATGCAGGAAATGAATGAAAAATTTACTAAAGGAATTGAATTATTTAAAAAAATTAAACAAAACTTCTGGAAATGAAAAATTCATTCAAGGAAATACAAAACACAGTAGAAAGCCTTAAGAGTAGGCTAGATCAGGCAGAAGAAAGAATCTCAGAGAGAAGACAACACCTTTGAGATAAACAAGTCAGTCAAAGAGAAAGAACAGAAAAGTGAGAGAAATAAACAAAGCCTACAAGAAATATGGGATTATGTGAAGAGGCCTAACATAAGAATCATAGGCATCCCTGAGGGCAAAGAAAAAAATATGCTAGGGTTGGAAAATCTATCTGAGGGAATAATTGAAGAAAATTTCCCTGGTCTTCCTAGAAATCTAGATATCCAGGTACCAGAAGCTAAAAGGACCCCTGGGAGATTCATCATAAGAGGCAAACACCACAACACATAGTCATCAGACTGGCCAAAGTAAACACGAAGGAGGCACCCCTACATGCCGTAAGGTGAAAGCAGCAGGTAACTTACAAAGGAATACCATCAGACTAACTGAAGGCTTCTCAACTGAGACCTTACAGGCCAGAAAGGATTGGGGCCCCATTCTCAGTGTTCTCAAACAGAATAAAGGCCAGCCTAAAATTTTGTATCCTATAAAACTAAGTCTCTTATATGAGAAAGAAATAAAGACTCTCTCAGACATGCAAACACTGAGGGAATTTTTCAAGACCAGATCTGCCCTGCACAAAGTATTCAGAACTGCATTATACACAGATTAGCACATGACACCCACCAGTGTAAAATCACCCAAAAGCTAAAGGTCAGAGCCTGGTTACTGTAACCGGTTCTATAAGCAAGAAAATGTTTTCTCAATAATGTTGTTGGTTCCCTCATATTTCAAATGAATCTTCAGCTAGGGCTCGCAACTCTGAGTGACTTTGAGCCCAGCTACACTCTCAATCAAGGAGAAAATAGAGAACTCTTTAGCAAAATTTTCTGACCAGAACTTCATAACTTTCTGTAGTATCGATGCATTCTGTTCTGAATTTTGTTCCCAAGAATGGCAGAACCTCCTACAAAGTCTCACACCACCTGTGTGCCCAGAAAAGACAAGATAAATGATTCTTCACCACAGACTGTGTCCAAAGACCCACTGAGCCTGTGAGCAAAGCTGAAAAAATGACCAATATTAATCCCTAGTTCATTATAATACTAAAATCATTGCCCTGGGAGGGACTTACCTGCCATATTTTGATCATGGGATGTATGTACTAGCATGATTTCTCACTGCACTTGTGTACGTTCCACTCCACCCCAAACACACAATAATGCTCACACCCCTCATGCACTATTCATTTTGCCTGCAGAAAAATCCCCTGACCCTGTTGGTCAGGGAGGCGGATTTGAGGCAGTTCATAACATAGACTTCAAATCAACAAAAGTAAAGAACGACAAAGATGGTCATTATATAATGGTGAAGGGAAAAATTCAACAAAAAGATATAACAATTGTATTTATGCACCTAACACAGGCGTGCCCAGATTTATAAAGCAAACCCTACTTGATCTAAACAAAATGATAAACAGAAGCATTGTAATAGCCGGGGACTTCAACACTGCACTGACAGAATGGGACAGATCCCCCAAGCAGAAAATAAGCAAGGAAATGATGGACAGAAACAGAACTCTAGATCAAATAGAGGATATAGAAGGCATCACGGAAATGGTTAAGATGGAGCAGCTCACCTTGTTGAAGGGAAAAAGAAGAGAATTCAGAAAGTCTTCAGTGATCTCTTAGCTGGGAATTGAAGTTGCACTTAAAAGGCCAGGAGGGGAAATCCTGGGGACAAGTGCAAAGAAAGATTCCAAGACACAGAAATGTGAAAGAAAAAAATGTATCTGTAGGTGGTCATGTTGTCCAAAGTAGCTGGAGCCAAAGTGCGTGGGTTGAAGTATCAGAGACAAAAACAGGATGGATAAATTATAATATCATCAGATACAAAATAGCTGTAATATCAGGCTGTGGAGTATGGATTTTATCCTGCAAGTGACAGAAGCTCAGTATTGGAACTAACACTTTACTCGGGTTTCCTAACTCTAATCACATGTCTCTTTACTCTCTACCACATGATCTGTCTCCTTGGTTAGCAAAGCCCTGAATGTAACTGGAAGCGTTCTACAGACATGTCCCTAACCTCCCCTGCATACCACTTTTCTAATATACTGGGCTAATAATTCTCCCCTGAACATTCTGTTTTCTTCCATGCCTTAGTATGATCAGGGCCAGCTTGGTTGGGTGATTGCTAAAGCATTTAGGGTGGAGCTTCTTACCTTCAGCAACACAGACGCCAGGGACCTGAGAGGCAAACCAACTTTTACATCATAGGGAAAGGTCACAATTCCAGCACCAGAAAGGCTAAGCAGAAACATGAAGTCCAGAGGAGTAAACACAGATAGAAACCATACAGGCAAGTCCTGGAAGCTGGATGAAGATGGGATCTGAGCAATAGCAGGAGCGGAACAGGTTGGGAGGTGACTGGACACTATACGGGGCTGGTGGGCAAGTGGTGTGTGATGAGGCTAGCAGGGCATACACCTCAGTTCTGCAGATGCTGCTTCTGCTAAATGAAATATGGTCTCTTCCTTTCTTCATGTAGGCAACTCTTACTCTCCTTCAAGACCCAACTTAATACTTATTCTTCCTGAAAGCCCTTCCTGACCTTTCTCAAACACAATTCCTCCTTCTGGCTTCCTACACTACCCTGTGCCAGCCTCCATTAATGAATTATTATAATTATTTGCTTATGTGGCCACTTCCCCCTGTGAGCCCTCCAGGGAAGAAACTACGTCATTTATTTCTCTATTCCTAGTACCTAGAGAAAGCGTGTACGTGGTAAGCAAGCAGGATTCCTGAGAGACCACAGATTGCCAAAGTTTGCTTTTTTTTTTTTAAGTGCTTTCTTTTTTACTCTCAGGCTTTATTTATTTATGAGACAGAGTCTTGGTCTGTCGCCCAGGCTAGAGTGCCATGGCGTTAGCCTAGCTCACAGCAACCTGAAACTCCTGGGCTCACGCAATACTCCTGCCTTAGCCTCCCGAGTAGCTGGGACTACAGGCGTGTGCCACCACACCTGGCTAATTTTTCTATTTTTAGTATAGACAAGGTCTCACTCTTGCTCAGGCTGGTCTCCAACTCCTGAGCTCAAGCCATCCTCTCTCCTCGGCCTCCCAGAGTGCTAGGATTACAGGTGTCAGCCACCACACCCAGCTCCGAAGTTGGTTTTCATCATGGGGTATCCACCAAATCTAGGAGACCTTGAAATGCTGCTTCTATAACTGCATGGAGTGCAGAGGACCGCAAATAACATCAGAGCCTGGTAAAGATGGGGAATCCAATGGAGACCCTGATGCAAAGCTCCGGTCCCAAATGACTACACTTAGAATTTAACAGTGAACAAAAAACAAACTCTACTACACAGAAGGAGACGACAAAAAACTTTCCCATTTGAAACATGGCACTAGGAAGACAAAAAATTTCCCCTCTAAGATTTTTTTACCACAAGCTTAACCTTAAGAGGGTTGCAGCCCAAATTTTTACTACCTGCATAATTCAAAATAACCTCAATAAAATAATTTAATTTATAGTAGTAATACATTGGTAGAACCTACCTCCCTTCTATTCAAATAATTGGCCTATTTTAAATATTGGGTTGTCTTTTTCTTGTTGCATTGTAATTGTTCTTAAATATTCTAGATGCAAGTCCTTATCGACATATAATTTGCAAATATTTTCTTCCATTCTATAGATTGTCTTTTCATTTTCTTGATAGTATCCTTTTGAAGCACAAAAATGTTTAATTTTGATGTCTACTTTATGTATTTTTTAATTTGTTAATTGGGTTTTTCCCTCATCAAAAGTCATGAATATATACACTATGTTTTCTTTAAAGAGTTTTATAGTTTTGGCTCTTATATTAGATCTTTGATCCATTTGTGTAAGTACACTCTATAATGTTTGCACAGTGACAGATTGCCTAATGACACATCCTTGGTGATGCGTATCCCTGTTATTAAGCAACACATGACTATATGTGTATTAATATATACAAATAATATGTATATTATTTGGTTTTGGAAGGTAAGAGAAAAAGAGGAGACTTAGGTACCTGATTTTTATTTTTCTGACTTGGATAACTGGGCAGATGATAATTTTACTCATTGAGATAGAAAATAGTAGAGTATGACAAGATTTGCAGTGGTGAGGAGATGTAAATTTAGCTTGTATCTATCAAGTTTCAGATGCCTTTGGATATCCTTGGCATCTACTGAACAGTCCATGGTATTGTCATGGAGCTCAGAAGAGAGGTCTCACTTGGAGACATGGCTTTGTGAATCAGCAGCACATTGGTGGCAATTAAAACAATGGGTGTGGTTGGATTTTGTTAGGAAGAATGAACCAAGTTGTAATTCTGGGATGCGCCAACATTTAAAGGATGGACAAAAGAGGAGAAATGTCTAAATGTACGAAGAAAGCAAAGAAAGAGTAAAGCCAGTGAAGCTGAGGGAGTAAGGACTTATGAGAAAGGAACAATGCCAAGAGGTCAAATATGACAAACATTTATTGGAATGTGTTCAACAAGTTTAGAAAACTGGAGGTCACCAAAGACCTTGGGGAACACAAATGTAAAAATTGCTCAGGGGAGTTGGCACAGAGGAAGAGGTTCTAAGCAAGTTGAGAGGAGATGACAACTGAGTTGAGTCTTGAAAAGCCAAAGTGGAAAACATTAAAGCAGAATAAATTCCAGGCACATGAAAAATTGAATGTCACTAATTAAATCTAAGAGAGGCAAGAGTCATCATTCCTGTTCACTTCATAGGACTGACGTGAGAACAGTACACAAAACACTAGATTCAGCACTACCTGTTACTATCTTCTTCTGCCCAGCAGCAGCAGGCCTCAGATCCCGCTTCCTTTTGCAAGTGGCCCACTGGAAATGTGGTCCCAAATCATACTCTGCTCTGATAGTAGGCCATTGTCCCATCTCACGCAACCACTCTGGACATATGAGGGGGAGGGGTGTGTTTCCAGCATTCCCATGTTCTGAGTCAGGTCCAGGGAGTTTGCACAGATGCTTCTAGGCTTAGCCCCTAACTCCTCACATTATGTAAGGAGAAATGTCCAGGCCACTGGGAACAACGGATCCCAGGCCGAAGGCTCGCCTCCTTGCCTCAAGGGCTGAAGTCTCCTATGGCAACAGACCCTTTTTTTTGTTTTGAGATTGGCTGAGATGTTCTCTCTGGTAAACCTTTCCTGCTCATTGGACAGCCTCAGGGGGCCTGACGAGGGCACAGGGTTAGTGACTCAGGCAAAGTGGAAGTTTTATTCTCCAACTCATCTTCTGAACCAAGCAGGTGGCCAGAGAATGCTGCCTCCCAGAAGCTCCAACTGACTGCTAGGGTGGCTGACAAAGGGGAGCTCAGGATGGCTTGGGGACAAAGCCTTCCACATCCTGGATGGGGCAGCTGGACCTAAATATTGCTCTATTCAGGACCTGATGTCACTGAAGGGACTGGAGGAAATTCCGAATCTGTGGCATCCCTCCCCACTATGGTCCCCACCCTATTCTTCTCCCCAGCACTCCCTTCTGTTTTGCAGACACTAATGACACGTAGCTTGAGTCAGAGGCCCTCTGAGCTGGTGTTTCCCACCTTAAACTCCATAATATTCAAGGGACAGTAGAAGGGCATTGGGGCAGGAATCAGACTCCCGAGTGGAAGTCCCAGCTCTGCCATTTACTAGTGAGCGACCAGAGGATAAATGTGTGTTCTGTTGTTGGGTGTTCTATAAATGCCAGTTAGATTGTTGTTCAGTTCTTCCATGTCCTTACAGAATCTTTGCCTCCTTATTTTACTGATTCCTAAGAGAGGAGTGTTAGCATCTCCTGTAATAATTGTGGAAATTTTCTATTTCTCCTTTTAATTGTATCAATTTTTTGCTTTATGCATTCCAAAGCTCTTTCAGGTGCATGAAAATTTAGGACTGCTTTGTCTTCTTGATAAACTGACCTCTTTATCACGACACAATGTCCTTTCTCATTCCTACTAATGGTCCTTGTCCTGAAGTCGGCTATATCTAATATTTATAAAGCAACTCCAGTTTTCTTTTGATTAGTGCTTACGTGATGTTTCATTGCCCATTCTTTTAGCCAATTATGTTTTAAGTGTGTTTATTTTAGATTTTTTTTTAAAAAATCCAGTCTAACAATTTCTGCCTTTAATTGGAGTGCTTGTTTCATTCTCCTACAGTGCTATTATTGATATAATTTGATTTAAATTCACCATCTTGCTAATTATTTTCTATTTGTTGCAACTTTTCTCTTTCCTTTATTGCCTCTTTTTCCGCTTCCTGTTACACTTGATCGTAGCCAAAAAGTTGAGAAGTAATTCTGCATACTTTTATATTGAGCATATTCGTGACTCCATTTTATCTCCAATATTAGCTACACCTTTTTTCTTTTAGTGGTTGTGCTAAGGTTTACAACGTACACTTTCAGTTCATCACAGTCTCCCTCAAATAATGTCACACCATTTCATGTACAGTCAGATTCTTGCACAGTATACTTTTATTTTTTCCTTCCTATCCTCTGTCATGCATTGGGTCATAGATTTTACTTCTACATATTATATAACATATTGTTACAATTTTTGCTTCAGTCAGTCACATAGTTTCATCTGAAAGATTAAGCATAAGAAATATTTATATTTCCAAGGATCTTCACTTCTTGTGCAGATCCAAACTTCCATCTTGTGCCATACATACGCCTTCTACTGAAGAACTTAGTAACATTTCTCATAGCGCAATTCTGCTGACAATTCTGCTCAGCTGTTTTTTTTTCTGAAAAAGTTATTTTACCTTCATTTTGGAAAGATATTTTTGTTGTGTATAGGATTCTGGATTACCAAGGTTTGGAGTTTTGTTTTTGTTTTTCTCTTTTACATGACTTTAAATATGAAGCTCTATTGTCTTCTGGCATACATAATTTTGATGAGCTGTCTACTGTCATTCTTCACTCCTCTGTAGATAATGTTTCTTTTTTCTTTGGCTACCATCAAGATACTTTTTATCTGAGGTTTTCACCATTTTGACCATAATGAACCTAAGTGTGCTTGTCATCTGTTTATTCTGCTTAGGGTTCTCTGAGCTTCTTGGATCTGTAGTTTTATTAATTTTGGAACATTCCTGGTTTTATCTTCTTCAAATATTTTTTTCCGACCTGTTTTTTCTCACTTTTCCTTCTCTGACTCCAGTTACACATGTTAGACCATTGGCATTTCCCCACATATCTTGAATATTCTGTTCTCTTTGTCCACCCTTTTTCCTCCTAGTGTTTCAGTGGAAGAATTTTGTTGACCTGTCTTGGAGTGCATTGATTCTTTCCTCTGCTGTAGTCTTCTGCTGATAAGCCAATAAAATAAATTATTCACTTCTGATATCATGCTTTTTCTTTCTAGCATTTTCATTTGATCTCCTTTAAATTAATTATTAGTTTTAGAGCAGTGTTAGGTTTGCAGAAAAACTGCCCAGAAGGTACAGAGTTGTAATATATCTCTTTTCCCTCTTCTCACACAGAGTTTACCCTATTATTAACCTCTTGCACTAGTATGGTAAGTTTCTTATAATTGATGAAGCAATATTGATTCATTATTATTAACTAAGGTTCACAGTTGGAGGGAATATGTGTATGTGTGTTGACAGGGAAGTGTTGACTTAGTGACTCCGTCCTCCTTCTATAAACTTCGATGTCTGAATTCAAAGGTGAAAAGGTATTTACAACTGTTAATGGTGTGATCACACCCTGCTGCTCACCAGGTATTTCCTGCTTTTATTCACTTAAAATCAAGTTGTGAGCATTTACATTATCAAATATTCTTAAAAATACATTTTCAGTGGCTACATAGTATACCATTATGTGGCCATATCATGATATATTTAAATGACTCACTATTATAGAAGTGTTTTCAATTGGTTCCAATTTTTCCTTATCATAAGTAACACAATAAAAATCATTGTGTTACTTTTCCCAAGCTTCTGATAGCCTATTTCCAAAGTTGTCGTAAAAGTGGAATTATTGGATTCAATGGCATGAAAATATTTAATGTTCTTGATACATAAAGCCAAATCATTTTGCAAAACATCAATTTATTTTCCCACTAGCAATCTATAAAAGTCCATTTTTCAGTGTATTCTGGTTGCCTCTGACACTTCTGTTTAAAAACTCTTTGGCAACTTCTTAGGTGAAAAAAGGACATTGACATTTTAATTTGCATTTCTTGATGCCTACTGTGGCAGGATTTTCCTATATACTTATTAGTGATTTTGATTTCTTTTTTTATGAACTGTTCATGTGTGTTGCCAATTTTCTGAAGTCTTTTTATCTTTCTTACCAATCGGAAAGAGCTTTTTCTGTGTTAATGATGTTAACCATATGCCTATAAGTATGTTGGAATTATATGCCTCGTTTTGGCACCTACCTTTTAATTTTGCTTTATTATTTATGCAACATTGTGACTCCCAGGTAGTACTTTTGAGAACTTTCAGAACTCATACCCTTCGCATGGACCCTGGCTTCTCATGGAGTTTGTAAAGATTTTATCAGTAATAATCAGAGTTTGGGGGAGGATGCGCTTCTATTAATAAGCAAGAGAACATAGAGCTGAACTTTACCACTGAGTTCTCACCTATCTCCAAACTCCTTAAGTTTTGCATCTTGGGGTAACACTATGCCCACTCTTCCCCTTCTGATTTTCCTCATTTTTTTCATCCTTAGGTGGACAACGTCCCTTTTCCTTGAAATCACACAAAACAGGCTGTAGTGTTCCAAAATGGACTTTATTAAAAACAAGGGGAAAAGGAAAATCAAGAGGTATGAAACAATTTTTTTAAAGGCACAGAAACAAAACACTGTTACAAAACAGCCCTCCCTCTAAGATAATTTCAATCAACCTCAGGTGCTCTAACTGGCACAGTTTATAGGTGGGTAAATATAGGCTCATTTCTTCCTTCTCAAGTTTCTTTCTCACCCAAACGTTCTCTGCTTTTCAGTTCTTAAGTTTCTACTTCTTCCACTTTCCCCTCTTTGTCCTTTAATCTCTAGAGCTCCAGTCACTTCCACAGTCCAGAACGATCATGTCTGATGACTGATTAGTGGTTCATCCCTGAGTAATAAATTTAAAAAATTAAAACTAACATTTGTTGAAAGGTTACTATATGCCAGACTCTGTACTAAGCATATATTTATATACTGTCTCATTTAATCATTATCAGTTCCTTGTAAGAAAGAATTACAAACCTAGAGTAGTTAAATGACTTGCAAAAACTCACGAACTTAGTAAGTGGCAAAATTGAGCGTCTCATCCTGGTCTGTCTGGCACTAGAGTCCAGGCTCTTAAGCACGGCACTCTACCTTCACAATTGTCTCAGTCTCAAACAGCATCATCATAGATACTCAGATGTCTGAGCACCCTTTTCCTCTCCCACCTGGGCAAAGGTGAAGAGTTACTATATCTTTATGGAGTCCAGCTCTTCTAGGTCTCATGGAAGAGTCCTCAAGGAGTTGTTGATTGCAAGTTCTGCTTTGTTCGGCTCCCCAGGTCTTCAGCTTTAAAACCTTACTCTGGGGCCTTGCTCCGCCCCATCAATTTGAAAAAGGCCTTTTTCACATCCTTGTTCCTTAGACTGTAGATGACAGGGTTGAGGAAGGCTGTGGCAATGTTATAGAAAAGGGCCATTCTCTTGCTACTGTTTGATAAGGAGCCAGAGCCAGGGCCCATGTACATGATGATGCACGGAATGGCAAACATGGTGACCACGGTGATGTGGGAGGCACAGGTGGAAAAGGCCTTTATCCGCCCCTGGTGGCCAAGATGTTGGCATAGACAAGGACAACCAGGGAGAGTGGGACCACAATGACATTGAAGCCTATGATGAAGTCCACCAAGTCATTGAGGGATGTGTCTGCACAGGCCAGCTTCAGAACTGCAGGGACCTCACAGAAGTAGTGGTCAATTTCATTGGGACCGCAGTAGGGCAGGCGCATAGCAAAGAAAGTATAGCACAGGCTTCCCAGCACACCATAGGCTGCGCAGATACCCACCATGAGGAGACACACCCAGCGGCTCATGATGACCTTGTACCTGAGAGGGTGGCAGATGGCCACATACCTGTCCACGGACATGATGGAGAAAAGCCAGGACTCAGTGACCCCAAAGAGAAGAAAGATGTACATCTGGGCCACACATCCAGCAAAAGAGATGGCCCTCTTCTTGCTGAGAATGTGAGCGAGCATCTGGGGCACAGTGGTGCTGGTGTAGCATATATCCAGCATGGAGAGGACGCTGATGAAGAAGTACATGGGCGTGTGCAGGCGCGAGTCCTGGTGGATGAGGGTGATGAGGAGGCTGTTGCTCATGAGGATCAGCAGGTAAAAGACCAGAAAAAAGGTGAAGAGCAGAGGATTGGTCCTGGGGCTGGGGGCGAAGCCCAGCAGGATGAACTCTGTCACAGTGGACTGGTTGAGTTCCTGCATTGTGATCTGCCTGTTTAAAGATTATTTATGACATATAATTCACTGAGTGTCTGTGCCAAGGGCGTGGAAGGAATTTTCACACTCATTGTTTCATTTACATTTCCTAACAGTATCAGGAAGCTTTGGATTGGCAGATGGAGGCACCAAGAGCCACGTCCCAATTGCAGTTTGAGTGATGTTGGGATTTGGCTCAGGATTTGGTTGAGGGTCATGCTGGGGAGAAACTGGGGAGAGTCAGGGCAGCACCGGAGGCTGTGCTCCAGTCTGGCCTATAGGTCTCCCTTTCCTCTTCCTGACACGGCCTTGTTTTCGCTCTACTATTTGCCCCATATTCTGCTTTCTCTTGGGACTTAGAGGTTGCTAAACCTTGTGTGTCAATTAAGGTTAGGATCAGGATTGGGACTATTACATTCATTATTCAGGTTAAGCTTTCTGTCACTGTTAGGATTAGGGGTAAGGATCACATTGGGCATTAAGGTCAGTGCTATGTAGAATAAAGCCTAGAGTTAATGTTCAAGACTTATATTTTACACTTCAAGAGCGTTCATGAATGAATGAATGAATGTCATTTATTCAACAATTTTTATCAAAATGATCACTATAGTATTGTCTCCTCAATTGTGAAGATAATTTTTCTAAAATGTTGGGGCATGATATTTTGTAGTCAAAGAAAGATCTTGGATAAGCTGAGTATGGTCCTATAAGCAATTTTTAGAATTACTAGAATAAAAATGATCCCAGGGCACCATACAAAGAAGATAAAATCTTAAATTAATAATGCATCTATTGTATGATTAATTTTCATTTGCATACCTTCTTAATTAGAAATGCTTCAAAGGCTTTCTCCTTCACACTGTTGATATGGTGTCAATAAATTGTTTTTGCTTTGTTGGAGACAATGAACACACTCAAATTTTAAAATTTTCCTCGTACTTGGATGTACCTTTCACTATTCATTGTTTTTCTGGTTTTATGACTCAGAGAAATTTACATTCTGCTTCTAACATATTCAGAATTCCAGAGATTGTGGGAAACTATGCAAAAGTAAATCCACAAACTAGAGTTTTGTGAAAAAGCAATTTGTTGGGAAAGGCCTACAATGCATAGCTAATCACATGTACTCTGCTGGGGTGGAGTATCTTGGCTATCTTCTCACCCATTTCTGATGTGTACCCACTTGGGTACCCTGTCTTCCTAGTTATCTCTCAACTTTCTATTTTGTGAACTCTCACAGAGATATTTAATATTACATCTTCAGAAACTTCCTTGACCCTAACAAATGTCTGTCACAAACAGCCAACATCATGCTTTAATGCTAAAACCATAGAGCAGAGATCACTTAATGGGAGCCTACAAGGCAAGTAGAACCCACTGACATATTTTGCTTGGACTGTATAGTTTTTAAAAGTTGAATTAACTGCTAATATTTTAAGAAATCGAGCTTACACATAAAAAAAAACCTTGAGCTTGAGGACCACAAACTAGATTTGGCCATAATGGGCTTATGTTCCTGTTCCTAACAACAGCTAGGAAATGAATGTGTGATTCCCTTATGGATGTAGTGGGATCTCCTCAGTTCAAAATACTCTTTGTTATTCCTTCTTATTTTTCCTGAACTAGTTTTATGCATTTACATTGCCTGCTTAGCCCCTGGGGCATTTGAATTTATGATCCCTGCTCTACTGGTGTACTATTACAGTATTATATGCTACTATAATCACTGTTATATAATATTATTCAGAAAATTTTAGCCAAAGAAATTGTTTAAAGCAAAAAATATTAAATAAAATTATAAAGATCAATTATCGTGATTCGCAAATGCCATAATGGCCTTATCTAGAAATCCAAGAGAATCAACTAATAAGGTTTTAGAACTAATAAAAGAGTTTGGTAAGGTGCCTTAATATAAAAGATTCCAGGAATAATATGCAAAGTAAGATTCCATGTGTATAGAAATGTGTATGCACACAAATCTGTGCAATGTGTTTTATATCACACTTTAAATGCATAGCAAATGGGTGGAAGTACACATGCAGAGCTGTTAGCACTTACTACTGTTGAGGGATTTGCAATGGAGGTGGATGGGTACATAGAAATAAGTGAGCTTCCTTTCTCTTTTTACATTTCTCTCCTGTTTACATGTTTCAACCACGGGCATGTATTTTTTTATGTAATTGAAAAACTAATAAATACAAATATGAAGATAAAACTGCATACACCAACCAAAAAGTTAGAAGTGTGCTGGCAAAAGGATTTACAAAAGCAGCAAATACCCCCAAATACACAAATAACTAGGAATAAACCTAACAAGAACTATTCAGGACCTATGTGAGAAAAGTGAAAACAAAACCAATAGGAATTCCATAGAACTTCACCAAGAAAGATAAAGGAAGCTTTGATCAAGTTCAGAGATATACCATGTTTCTGGGTAGAAAGACTGAAAATTGAAATAGAAAAGGCATTTATCTCCAAACTTAATTATATATTTAATGCAAATCCAATTAAAACTCAATGGGATGTTTTTGTGGGACCTTGATAATGTGGTTCAAAAGCTCGTGCAAGAATAACGGGGTGAGCTTAGCCAAGGAAATATTGAAGAAAAAGAAAATAAAGAAGTAGAATAGAATTGTCACATTTAGCATATAAAAATAAGTGTGAATTCAATTTAATTGGGCATCTGTGTTTTATCTGGTAAGCCTAAGTGTAAGACAGCCTCTTAAAGGTTTAAACATATTAATACTGTAACACCAAAAAATAAAAATATAGTGTGAGCTCAGAGCTAGACAGACAGATTGATGGGACAGAATAGAAGACCCAGAAATAGACCTTCCCATATAATGAAGGACAAAGAAGAGTTAGTTATTCAACAAATGTTGCTCAATTAATTTATGATTAGGGTTACTTCATGCTGTGTATCAAGATAAATTCTAAACACTTTAAAAGATTATATACAAAAAATGAAACTATCAAGTAACCTAGGAGAAAATATAGGTGAATATTTATTTTATGGTGGGACACAGACCTGTTAAGCATAAGCTAAATGTTTCCAGGTCCTTCTGCCTCCTGGTGATAACCCTTGTCCCTTTCGTATGCAAATGAAGCAACATAGGTCCTCCTCTGACCTGCTGTAAGAATCTAATACTTTCCCCAATAGTTTTGAGGGTTCGTTGTGGTTACTTTGCTCTAAACATTCTTGCTGTCATTGAAGTCTTGATCCACACTTGCTGCCTTCCTTTGTGTGGCTACTGACCTCCCTGTTCTCTTTCTCCTTTATGGCCCCAAACCTCACTAACACCAGGCGGTCACTTCTATAACTCTTCCCGAGATGCAGGTAAAATGGACATGACTTATGAAGCAGCGTAGAAAACCATTTAAACTTCAATACTTAATATTGTAAAGTCTCTAAGCTATCTCTGCAGCAGAGTGGGATTTTTGGTTTTTTTTCTGGCATTTTCCTCTTTTATCCCCAGTCAGCTCTCAGGTTACTGGGGTCTGATCTCCTTCCTGGGACCTCCTCCTCCCATCTTCTCTGGTCTTCCTTACTCCCTGCCACTTGAGCAGCCAGGTACAAACCCCAATTCCTTTATCTCAGTGTTCTCAGATTTCACCTTGCATAGGAATCACCTGGAGGGCTTGTTAAAATATCTATTGCACAGTTTCTAATTCAGTAAGTCTGGGTTGGAGCCCAAGAATCTGCATTTCTAACAAGTTCCCAAGTCATGTTGATGCCCTGGTCTGGAATCACACTTTGAGAACCACTGATCTACTTAACTGTGCAGAGAAAGTTAACTCTCTTCCTCTCAATTTCCCTGTGTCCATATTATGCTCAAGGTATCCTCTTTTCCCCTGCCTAAAAGCCAATATTTTCTTCCTTCTTCATAAGCATAAAAACAAAGTAAGATACAATAAATGAAAAGAAGAAAATTTTCTTTTTTTTTTTTTTAAAATAACCTTTATTTTTTTTAAAGTTAATATATGCAATATAGGAAACTGAAAAACACAAGAAGCAAAGAACAAAGTCATCCACAATCACAAGCAGTTTACAGTTGGACGTGTCCTTCTAGATCCCGACACATACACAACATCCAATTTTATGGGATTGAGATAGTACAGTATGCATCATGCTTTTTCACACATCATGAATATTTACCAATCGAAAATCCCAAAGTTATGTGAGTATTTTGATAACCAAGAATACACTACACCAACTCAATCTGTTAGGAAAAAATGTAATCCTGCCTTTCTTGGGACGAAAATTTCACAGAAGACAAAAATGGCAACAGGCCTCTAGATAGGCAGAGTTCCGATTAAAATACTGCATTCCCTTAATGCTCAATTTAAAGTCAAACACAAAGCAACAGAGCACACTAAGTGTAATGTTTCTAAGCAAATTCATTATCAGATCTATACCATTAAAGTATTAGCAAGAAGATATGTTTCTATTTAATTACTTAATATATTCTTATAGTATAGCCAAAAGCAATGCACATACTTTCAATGGCTATCATCAAAATGTAAATATGAACACATCTGCATACTTCTCTCCTTTCATACTTCCTTCTGCCCCTCTGCTGCCAACCTAATGAACAAGTCCTGATATACACTGCTCAGAGGCGGTTTAACAATTCCATGTCCAAGATGCATCTTTTCTATCAATTATAACAAAGATACTCACAAAATGGCTATTCACTAGTTCTACTTTTTATCATACATTGTCATCTCAAGACATATCCAAAGCTTAGATGTTGCAAAATAATGAAGTTTGTCCACAATAAACAGATACTTTACTAAAAATGCACATATAGACCGACGGTTATAATCTAAAGCCATCTTCTAGATACAGAGATACTAGCAAAGAGCCCGTCCCTTCACCCTTCCTCTTCTTCCTGTTCCCCCACTCCAGTGACTAAGTACGGGACAAAGTCTAGCTCTAAGAGGTGGATTAACACAGGTCACTACCAGAAGACAGTCCTTCCTAAAAACTAACAAAAGGATATATATAAAGGGATTATTTAACTACCTCTATTTTTAACATACTTTGAGCATTAGGCTTTGTTTATCCTTTAATACACAGCAATATTAACTAAAATGCACATATAGAACAATGGTTAATCTAACTCACTGGCGCAGAACCCTTAAAATTAATGTTTGTGGCATATGGGGAAGACAAATGATTAATGTCATTAGATTATAAAGACTCTAAAATGTTACAAAAAAACTTGGAACTGAGAATAATATATGAATAATTGGATTTACCAGAAAAGAGATTCAAATGGCCAATGAATGTACAAAAAACTTTCACATTACTGATAATTAAAAATTTTAAGTAAAAACATCAATGAAATAATAGCTGTTAACAGATAAAATTGGCAAAATTCTTTTGAAATAATAATGCCTGGGGTTTACAGTAAAACAGGAATTCTGATATATTGCTGTGGGAAATAAAATTGCTATTATCTTTCTGCAGAAAATTTGGCACTGTTAAGAACTTTGGATAGGGGAAACCACATTCTGAGATGTGAGGAGAGATTTCAACAAGGATATTCATTATACAATTATTATAAGAGGGAAAATGGGAAACAACCTACATCTCCTCCTACAAAAGGGGATTGGCTAAATAAATTATGGCAATTGACAGGATTGAATACCTGTAGCATTTAAAGTCATATTTTGGAGACTATCTCATGCTGTGGGGAAGTGCTTCAATAGATTGTTAAGTTAAAAAAATTAGAATGCAAAAACTATATATGGCTCAAACCTAAGAGAATAAAGATTTATATTCATTGACAAAAAATTAGAGAGGAATATGTCAAATTTTGACAATACTCATTTCTGGTTTATAGGTGATATTTGTTCATTAAATTTCTCTGAACTTTCTGAATTTGTCACAATAAACATGAGCTACTTTTATAATAAGGAATACAGTTCCAGTTATATAGGAACTTAGTTTGTTTATTCACAGTAATCAGGTAAAAGGGTGGGTGTGAGAGAGGAAGCTCAGAGACGGAGCACACAGTGGACCCCTGGGATGGGGAGCTTCTCTGCTGTCCTGGTCTCCCCCCACCCAGCTTTTCTTGTGCAGTTTAATGTGCCTCCATTTACTGATTCATGTAAAAGTGTTTGGGTCGGGAGATTATCTGGGAGGAAACAGATCGAGGGTGAAAGCCTATGTTGACTGCGTGTATGCAGAGAAGTTAGGTGGGGAGGCAGACTGGTAACCCCAGTTAGCGAGACTCAACCCAGGAGGAACTAGAGCAGCTCATGGAGGGGAAGACAGTGATGGTAAAGCAAAGACAGAGATAAACTTAGATTCTGCTTTCCTGAGGCTGGTAGAGCTCTAGGGCTAGAAAACTAAGGACACACCGGGCCCAAGCTCAGGCCAGTGTGGCACTAGGCAGTCTGGTGGGGTAGAAGAGAGCCTGGTCTTGGTGTCAAGTCAGCTTGGGCTCTGGGAGCACCTTTGCCATATTTGCTGTGTAACAACCCAAGCACATTACTTCCCCACTCTGAGCCTTAGCAGCCTCATCTGTATTGTGGGACTCTACAGTGTGGTTGGGGTTGGTGATAAAGAATCCTGGGTTCATGCCCGTGAATGAAGTGGCTGGTGAAGAAATGGCAGAGACACGTGAGGGACTGTTGGTGTGTCTGCTGAGCCAGCCCAGGAGGTGGAAACATAACACGCACAAAAGCTTCTGTCTCCTAAACCGTGGTGAGAGCACACAGGGCTCTGGCTGAGGAGAGGAGGAAGCAGAAAGCCACTGGGATGGGTGGAGAGAAAGGCAGAGAAAGGCCCAGGCCTGCTCTGGAAGGTTCCTGCAGGCTCCTTCATAAGAGGCCCCTGGCCCAGTAGCAGGTCTGAGAGCAGACCTCTCCCCTGCCCCTGCCTGCTATCCAGCTAGGGCGGGAAGGTCCTTGATCATTCTAGATAATCAAAGAGACCAGCATTCTACATCTGCACGTCAGGTCTTTACATTTGAGCCCAACCAGCGTTCCTGGCTATTGGAACCAATATGTCCCGTGCGAGCTGGGCTCTCCCTCCCATTGGATCACTTGACTTTGGGCAAGTCACCTAACATCCTTGGCTTTCATGACCTCATCTGTAAACGAGGGTGGTGGATCATCAGTAACGGCTCCTCTAGGACAGGTATTCCACGTGTTTCTATTAATGCCCAGATGTGGGGCTGTAGAGATAGAACAGAGGGCCCGGAACCCCACAATCCCATCCTCCCCAGGTGCTTCAGCTGCACTGTGGGGACACGTCCTCTGGGGAAGCCACAGGAGGCTGAAACAGGCGGGGAGGTGTGCACAGCAGAGGGGACCCTGTCCTGGAGACTGGCTACTCGCTGACAACAGAACTGGAAGGCGTGGGGGACAGTGGGTACCGGAGTGGGGCCTGGAGTCTTACTATTTCAGAGTTATACATTTTCAACCTTTTTAAAGCCCTTGAATTTCCTTTGCTAAGGCACACTTCGGCAGGAGCTCAGAACCCACCCCACTCACCTCCACACAGATACACGTGGTTCCCTGCAGCTCCTCTTATGAGAGAAAAACTCAATTTGGTAACCATTAGTACAATCCTCTCATTTTACCAAAGGCCGGAGAGGGGAAGCAGTTGGCCTAAGGTCACACAGCCTGACAGTGTCCGAGTAGGGTGAGCACCCAAGGGAGCTGACCTCCAGTCCTGGCTCTTGGAGTGCCAAGTGCCAGATGAGCCATGAGGCAGGGCATGGGACCTGGGACAGAGGAGTCTGATGCTGCAGACCACAATGGCTCCTGAGATAGGGGGCCTTGAGCAAGGGCCGCGATGATGAGCGGCTGCCCACTTCTTACCTCCACCTTATACCTGCAGGCTGAGGGCAGAGGAAGCAGAGAAGACGTGGGGGACAGGTCCCTGTCCACCAGGACCGCTTACCCTTTGATGAGTTTGTGTCTTTGTCCAGAGCGGAGCCTGGGGACTGGTTTCTACTTTCACTTTCCTTGGTGGGCTTGCTGTGTATCTCAGGGCCAGGTGCTTGGCCTCTCTGAGCCTCAGGTTCTGACCCTGTCATACCCAGGTTTGATGATGACCTGTTGCCAATGAGAAGACAGAGATCGACGTGTGATCACAAGGTCCTGGTAGAGGCTGAGCCTCTGCCCTCCACGTTGACTGGGGCTGGGGTCGGCAGCCTTGGTCCCTTGTCGGGATGTAATGAAAATCAGAGAAAAAGAGTTTGCTTTTTTTACTTTGGACCTTGTATTTCTCTCCTCCTCTCATATCTCCTCTCCTGCAGCAGAGACCAGGAGATAAATGACACAAGACAGCTAGTGCTGAATTTTCACTTTTGCCATTTACCAGCCATGACACTGAGCAGGTGATTGTTCCTTATCTGTAGAAAAGGGAGGCTGACGGCAATAACACTTGGTTCTGTCAGGTTCTGAAGACATACGTTTTCTCTCCCTTCCCCTTTCTCCCGCACACGTGCACACAGACACACACACACACACACACACACGCATGCACGAGCACACACCCTCCCCACTTTCAGCACCATCCTGCAGCACCAAGAATGGCCCAGAGAACAGGTACAACTGGAAAGCAACGACGAAAGTGGACACTGATGGAAACGAGGTGGCGAGGCCTCAGAAGGGAGAGACACACAGGGAGGCAATGGGGTAGACAAAGGCGCAGAGAAGCAGAATCTGAGGGCGCAGACGGGAGCAGGGGAAGGTGCTGGGAACACAGTCCACAGCTACAGGCAGAGAAGGGGCAGCTCAGGAGGGGAGGCAGGTGGAGGAATACTTACTCTTCCCTTCACGTTAGCAGAAGGAAAGGCTAAAGGAAAGAGGCGTGAGACCCTGAGACCACATGGGCGACTGCCAGAGGGACCCAGCAGAGCGAGGAAACAAGAGGGAGAGGGGCAGGGAGAGGGGCCAGGGCAGCGTGTCCACAACAGATGCTGAGAAGCAGGTGCGAGGCCTACAAGCGGGACACGGGGTGGGGTCGTGCAAAGGGCTGGTGACCAGCAAGGAGCAGGCACAGCCCAGCCGGGGTCAGAGAGAGCCGAGTGGTCTGACAGGGGAGGTGGGAGGGGCAGGCCAGTCCGGTCCCCCAGAGTCGGCTGGAAGAGCCCAGGAGCAGGCGATGGGAGACTGGGCCAGGCAGTGGGGAGGCTCCAGTGAGAGGCCCGGGGCAGTGCCAGAAGGGGAAGGCTCGTGAGTTAGAGAGGGTGAGGGGTGACAAGGACGGCTAGAGAGGGCTGCACTGAGGGCAAATCCAGAGGCAGAGAGACAGAGAGCAAGAGAAAGAAAGGTAAAAAGAGTGAGCTGAGGGCCCAGGCGGAGAACATCAGAGCTGGACAGAAAGAGGAGGGAGATGGAACATAAACTTTGGAGACAGAGCCAGCAACAGAGACAGAGGCAGAGAGGACAGGTGGACGGAGCTGGAAAGCAAGACAGAGAGAGTCTCCCAGGCCCAGAGAAAGAGGAAGGAACAGGTGGACAGAGAGAAAGGACGACAAGCAACACAGGGAGCCTGGTGCACACTCACATAGACACGGGAAGCGACAGGCAGAGAGACCAGCATGGCCAGCGGGAAATACAGACCAGGCAGGGCTCCCTCCCACAGCTGGGCCAGCAAGGTTGGGGACAGGGGCACAGCAGCCTCACTTCTCCCCAGGATGCCTGGGGACACTGCTGTCCTGAACTTATAACCTGCAGGGCAGGGGGTGTGGGCAGAGCCCTCTCAGCCTCAGGCGACCACTCCCGAGGGGCACTTGGCCCCAGGGCCTCCCCAGGACAGTTCCTGCAGACATGAGCTCAGGGAGGAAGCCCTGGGCTCCCACTGCGGGCCCCACTCCCCCAGGGCCTCAGGCCCTGCCCTCTCCTGGACCAGGCCGGGCTGGCAGCTTGAGGCTCAGCTGGGGTGGGTGTGGATCTGTGCTGGGCTTAGACGGGCCCCAGGGCAGGTCTTTCCTCAGCTGCTCCTCTTTCCCCAGGAAAGGAAAAAATGAGGCTCCCTGGGAGTTCTAGGGTGAGAAAGGCCATGAGATTGTCCTTTCCCCCTGCCAGGTGGCGTCCCCAGGGCTGATTCACCCGTGAGGCACTGCAGGCAGAGTGTCTGGGGTCCTCGAGCTTCATAGTCTACACACGTGTGGAGACCTGAGAGAAAAGATCATGGGCTCATACATGGGGATCCTCTGCTTGCCAGAAACAGATCATTAAAAAATAGGGATGCTCAAAATAAAAATTAATGTTTAAATGACTATTAACTGTACTATTTTATCACTTGGTCAACCACAACTCATTAAACTCTTACAGAGTTATACAGTAAGTGATATATTAATTATATTTAGTGTGGAACATATGAACATTTTAATATGTATCTTATAAAGTCTGCTGTCCATGGAGGTCTTAAAGTTCCCAGCAGCCTCCTGGGTCTCGGCCCTTTTAGGGTGTGTTCTGGCATTTCAGATCACCTGGTGATGGCCCCCCTTACCTGGAGAACAGAGCAGGGGAGACGGGGCCAGAGCTGCAGTGTGAAGGACACAGAGTGAGGCCACAGGGAAGACCAAAGGGGAAGGAGGAGCCCAGTGTCGCAAAGGAATCTTTGGGGCTCCATCCATTCAGGGAGACTGAAGGTATATTTGGAGCTTGGCCCAATGTGTCACCCCAGGAGCCAGGCTGGGCTTGGCAGGAAGTCTGGAGCCAAGGACAGGCACGGGGAGCTGCTGAGGGAAGCTGAGCCCACGAGCCTGGGCTCTGGGGCAGGAGGGGCCGCAGGCTGGGCTGCCTGTCCCCTGGGTGGGTCGGGTGTCGGCAAGGCAGAGCTGGGAGCCCTGAGCCTTGCTGCTCCCTGCACTCTGGATGAAGTGCCCTCCTCCTCCTCCTGCTTCCTTGGCCATTCCTGGGGCCACCCTGAGGGCTGGGCACGTCCTCCATGGTGACAGGGCCTTCCCTTGTTCCCTGCTTGCCTGGTCCTGACCCCAGCAGGGTCCACTGCAGCACTGACTGGCCATGGAGGCCTCTTCCTCCAGCTGAGGGGACCTCACCATTCGGTGGTGTCCACGTCCGGTTCTGTCTGGCTGAGGCTCTCTCAGGCCCTCAGGCCTGGAGGCCCCACAGGGAAGCCCCCACTCCTGTTTCTTTTCCAGCATTCCCCTGGGATGGCCTGGAAGACTCCCTGGTGACCCAGCCCGGGGCACTCAGAGACTCTCGGTCGGTGACCCCTCTCCCTCCTCAGGTGGCAGGGCCTGAATTCGACAACCAAGCTCTGCAGGCCAGAAGTGCCCACACGGCTGCCACAGTCGTCTTTCTGAACCACAGCTCTGACTTTGTTCCTCTCCTGCTCAAAAACCTTCATGGTTTCCACCTGCAGATGTCAATCTCAGGCTCTGTCTGGCAGCCCAGCCCCTCCTGAGCTGACTCCTGCCCAGCTGTCCTGCCTCCCGCCTGCAGTTGCCTCATTGCATCCAGGCGGCCAGAACCGCCTGCAGGTGTCCCCCCCTCCCACGGCCTCCTCAGCCTCGGATGCCCTGTGCAGCGTGCTGCCTGGGAACCTCCATGTGTCCTCAATCCCCGGCTCCAGTGCTCCCTCTTCTGTGAAGCCCTCCCTGGAGAACTTGGGCGTGCCTCCCTCTGCAGTCACCTGCTCTCATCATGCCCTGCCCAGTTCCTCCCTGACACTGTGCACCCACGCGCCGGCTCTTCCCCGTGACAGCCCTCCAGGATCGCTCGTCCCGTTCCTCTCTGTGCTGTGGTTTCTCTGACTGATGATTCTACAAACACTCGTAGGTGCTAATGGCGTATCAGACATGACTAGTCACTGGAGACAGAAGATGAACAAGACTGGGTCCCTGGCTCTGTCTGTGAGGAGCCTGAGGACTGCTTGTGGGGACTAACATGGGTCTAAGTGTCCCACAGGCCTGGGGAAGGACACACACAAGATTCTTCAGTGACACAGAGGATGGTAACTGACTCTTCTTCTCTGAGAGACATGAGAGAGTTCACAGAAGAGGCAGTATTTGAGGCGGGGCTTGAAAGAAGAAGAGTTTGACAGATGGAGATGCCAGGGAGGAGCAACCCAGGTACAGGCAACAGAATGTGCCAAGAAACAGAGAAGGGAAAGAAGATGGCCACTAATTTCCTCCTTCAGGCCATGTGAGGGGAGCGACGGCATTATTTACATTGGTGTTTCTTGTTTCTATCACTGGGCTTGAGGAAGAGGAGGCATCAATAAGTATGGAGGGAATAAATGAATGAATGGTGCATTTGGAGGACAGAACAAAGTTCAGTGTGAACAGGGCTTGAGAAAAGTTATCTGTGGGGCTTGTGGTATCCTGGGAGGGCAGGATTCAAAGAAAACAGGTTCGGAATTTTCGGTTTGGCTGGGTCGGGGACTCCCAGCTAGATCTCTGTCCCTGAAAGCTCCCTGGAGCTGTGCAGTGGCCTCTGGGGGCACTGGCGGCTGGCTCATGTCCACAGCCTGTTCCCAGCCTTGCAACTTGCTCCCCAAGGGCTGCACCCTTCCCATCCCAGAAAGGTGGCAAACATAATTTTCTAGCTAAAGACCAGATAGACCAGAAATGGCTGGACAAAGGATTTGTGTTTCTGATCAGCAAATTTATTTATATGGAAAAATATCTGCTTTGATTCCTTTCTGGAAGAAGTCAGAGTGTGAAAAAAAAAAAGAAATAAAAAAATGAAATACTTTACAAAAGTATACAAATTAAATTCATTCTAGTGTGCATGTAATGAAATACCTTATTCCTTATAATACAATACAATTACCCAAATCAGTGCTGTCCTGGAAATCCTAGGAGAAGTAGTTTCTTTCCATAACACAAGACAGAACTAGAGGGAAAAAAATGGCAGACTGGAGGTAACCTGCTGGATTCCTGCTCACAGAGATGGAGACATAGATTTCGGTCAGCTGCACATGAGTGGATCAGTCCCCTGCAAGAACAGCGTTGTGGATCATTGGAGAATCAGCGTTGGATACAAAAAGCAGGAAAAAGAAAAGGTGAACAGGAGATAAGATCGTGAAATCTGGAGAGTGTGAGACAAATAGAGAGTAGAGCCTGGAACGGCTGTGCCTGCTTCGCCGGCGAGGGAGGTGGGATCAGTCCCACAGGAGAACATCTTGCTTCCCCACTGACTTCCACACCCACCAGACAGGGATCTGCCTAAAGTTGGTGCAAAATCACCGTTGGAGATGTGGGGTTCTGTGGAGAGGAGACATTAGTGGGAAGCATCTTAAACTCCCCAAGCTCTGTACCAGGACTGCACTGGGCAGGGGAGGGACTGGTCTGGGCTACTGCTGGAGACAGTTAGGAGACAGGTAAATTGCCTCTACCACTCAGCAGGTCCAATCGATGGAGGTGAACACTGAATAGGGGACTCTAATCTGGAAACCACTGTGGGCTAATAGGCCCACTCAGGGTGGATCAGAAAGAGCGAGAGCTCCTGCTGGACAGGCATGAGATTGTGGGAGGGCGACATAAATGATACAAGGGGGCATCCTGATGACTCAGCCCCCGACCTGGCACCTGCCAACTCCTGAACAGTCGCCCCCAGCGCTAGCGCTCTGCAGGCAGGCAGTCACCATTTTCGGAGTCCACAACCCAGCCGCTGTGGTGTGCTACAGTGTCGGGCGGCTCCCTTCCCCCAGCCCAGGGACTCTCGTGACAAGCTCCGCCCTTAGACAACCTAAGGTCAACTAGCCTAACCCATTTTGATGTGTGAACTCTGAGTGCTTCCCCAGTCATGAGAGAATAGTGCCCCCGGGGACTTGCAGGAGCTGGGGCAGGTGAAGCTATCGACTGTGGCACTTTGCAGGTGCTGGGGCGCTGGGTGGACTGTGGCACTACCCCTTTCCCCTAGCCAGCATCTTTCATGGGGAAAGTGGTAGGTGCTACCTCTGGAGGTAGGGAGAAACAAGAAAAGCCACTGTCTCTCTGCAACTAGCGTGAATCTGCGGGATGCTGGCACAGATTAAAATCTGACAGCCCAGTGACTTTACTCGTCAGACTGGATTTGGTCATCCGGTCCGATCAAAATCCTGGGGCTGGACTCTTGCCTCCGGTTGGCTGCCAACAGTGGGATCCCTGGTGAGGAAACAAAAACCCTGGCAAGAGGCCAAAACAGGCTCCCCAAGTAACCCCTCCCACCAGGAGCAGCCTCCCAGCTGTGGTAGAAGAACCCTGAACAACACATAAGCGGCTCCCCCTAGTGACAGAGCAAGCAAGCATAGAGGTGCACACAACCAGGCTGTTTAGGCAGCAGCTGCGAACTGCCTTGCCCCTACAGCATTCACTGGAACAGAGCCTGCACATGGCATGTTACTTTCCAAATGAAAACCGAAAGGTGGGAAGCAACAACTGATCCAGACGGG
Source organism: Lemur catta (assembly GCF_020740605.2). Taxonomy (NCBI): domain Eukaryota; kingdom Metazoa; phylum Chordata; class Mammalia; order Primates; family Lemuridae; genus Lemur; species Lemur catta. The sequence continues at coordinate 94,759,811 of NC_059130.1, read as the reverse complement.
AAGGACTCAGTGAAAGAACTCTGGAAGTATGAAGAATCAAACGGAAAACACACCCCCAAAGAGGAACACCAGCTCTCTAGCAATGGACATCAACCAAATTCAGAACACTAAAATGACAGAAGAAGAATTTCAAACATGGATCGTAAGAAAACTCAATGATATGCAAGAAAAAATGGATAACCAACACAAAGAAACCACAAAAAAAATCCAGGACTTGGAAGAAAAATTCACTAAAGAAATCAAAATATTAAAGAAAAATCAAACCAAACTCCTGGAAATGAAGAATTTATTCAGGAAACTATAAAACACAGTGGCAAGCCTCAAGAGCAGGGTAGATCAAACAGAAGAATCTCAGAGATTGAAGATAACATCTTCCAATTAAATAAGTCAGTCACAGAGATAGAGCAAAGAAATAAGAGAAAAGAGCAAAGCCTGCAAGAAATGTTGAATCACGTGAAGAAGCCTAACATGAGAGTTATGGGCATTCCTGAGGGTGAAGAAGATAATATGCAAGGGTTGGATAAGCTATTTAAAGATATAATTGAGGAAAATTTCCCAGGCCTTGCTAAAAATCTAGATACACAGGTACAAGAAACCCAAAGAACCCTGGCAGATTCATTGCAAATAGGCAGACAACATATCATGCAGTCATCATATTGACATCAAAATATCCACTAAAGAGGCCTTTCTTCAAGCTGTAAGGCAAAAGAAACAAGTAACATACAAAGGAAAGCCCATCACAATAATGCCAGATTTCTCACTCTTCTGAAACAGAATAATGCCCGGCCTAGAATCTTGTACCCAGAAAAGCTAAGTTTTGTATATTAAGGAGAAATTAAGACATTCTCAGATAAACAAAGACTGATGGAATTCACCAAGACAAGACAAGCCCTCCAAGATGTACTAAAAACAGAGTTGCACATGGACCAGCACAATAAACACTCACGAATGTAAAACCACTCAAAAGCTAAAGATCAAGGGCCAGATACCACAATGGCTTAAGAGAGAAAACATAGCAATGAAGTTCTACCCAACAGGATGAACAGAAACCTGCCCCACCTATCAGTTCTCTCAATAAATGTGAATGGCTTGAACTCCCCACTCAAGAGATATAGGCTGGGCCGGGCACGGTGGCTCACGTCTGTAATCCTAGCACTCTGGGAGGCTGAGGCAGGTCGATCGCTCGAGGTCAGGAGTTCGAGACCAGCCTGAGCAAGAGTGAGACCCCATCTCTACTAAAAATAGAAAGAAATTATCTCGACAACTAAAAATATATATAGAAAAAATTAGCTGGGCATGGTGGCACATGCCTGTAGTCCCAGCTACTCAGGAGGCAGAGGCAGTAGGATCGCTTAAGCCCAGGAGTTTGAGGTTGCTGTGAACTATGCTGACGCCACAGCACTCACTCTAGCCGGGCAACAGAGCGAGACTCTGTCTCAAAAAAAAAAAAAAAAAAAAGAAAAAAAGGCTGAAAGAGACATAGGCTGGCCCAATGGATAAAAAAATACAAGCCAAGTATCTGCTGTCTCCAGGAAACTCATTTAACCTGCAAGGATACATTTAGACTGAAAATAAAGGGGTGGAAACAGATATTTCAAGCAAACAGAAGCCAAAAGAAGGCTGGCATGGCAGTTTTGATTTCAGATAACTTAGTTTTTAAATCAACAAAGTAATGAAAGACAAAGATGGTCACTATATAATGGTGAAGGGTACAGTTCAACAAGAAGACATAACTATACTAAATATGTATGCACCCAACTTAGGCATACCCAGATTCATAAAGCAAACCCTACTTGATCTAAACCAAATGATAAACAGCAACACCACAATAGCCAGAGACTTCAACACCCCACTGACAGCACAGGACAGATCCTCCAAACAGAAAATAAACAAAGAAATAATGGACTTAAACAGAACGCTAGAACAAACGGGCCTGCCTGACATTTACAGGACATTCTATCTAAAATCTACTGAATGTACATTCTTCTCATCAGCTCATGGGACATTCTCTAAGATTGACCGTATCCTAGGACACAAAGCATGTCTTAAAAAATTTAAAAAAATAGAAATTATACCATGCATCTTCTCAGATCACAGTGGAATAAAAGTAGAAATCAACCCTAATGGAAATTCTCATTTCTATTCAAAATCATGGAAGCTAAACAATCTTCTCCGGAATGATTATTTTATAAATGAGGAAATCAAGGTGGAAATCAAAATATTTTTTGAGCTAAATGACAAAGGAGACACAAGTTATCAAAATCTGTGGGACACAGCTAAAGCAGTCCTGAGAGGAAAGTTTATTTCCATAAATGTCTATGTCCAAAAGACAGAAAATTCACAAATAGACAACCTAACGAATAGACTCAAAGAGCTGGAGAAAGAAGAAGAGACCAACCCCAAGCCCAGCAGAGGGAGTGAAATTAATAAGATCAAATCAGAACTAAATGAAATTGACAACAGGAAAACTATATGGAAGATTAATAAAGCAAAAAGTTGGTTCTTTGAACAGGTAAACAAAATTTACATGCCTTTGTCTAAACTAAGAGCAGAAAAGAAAAATCTCTAATAAGCTCCATCAAGAACATGAAAGGAGAAATTACAATTGATGCCACGGAGATACAAGATATCATCTATGAATTCTACAAAAACCTTTATGCACACAAACTGGAAAATGTGGAGGAAATGGACAAATTTTTAGAAACACACAGCCTCCCTAGGCTCAACCAGGAAGAAATAGAACTCCTGAACAGACCAAAATCAAGAACAGAAATCGAAACAGCAATAAAAAACCTTCCCAAAAAGAAAAGCTGTGTACCAGATGGTTTCACACCCGAATTTTACCACACCTGCAAAGAGGAACTGGTGCCCATACTACAAAAATTATTCTACAACATTGAGAAGTATGTAATTCTCCCCAACACATTTTATGAAGCCAACATAACCCTGATACCAAAACCAGGAAAGGATACAACAAAAAAAAGAAAACTACAGACCAATATCCCTTATGAATACAGATGCAAAAATTCTCCACAAAATCCTAGCAAACCGAATCCAGGTGCTTATCAAGAAAATAATCCATCATGACCAAGTGGGCTTCATCCCAGAGATGCAGGGATGGTTCAATATATGCAAATCTATAAATGTAATTCACCACATAAATAGAAGCAAAAACAAAGACCATATGATTCTCTCAATAGATGCAGAAAAAAGCATTTGACAAAATTCAACACTCTTTTATGATAAGAATGTTTAACAAAATAGGCATAGATAGGGCCTACCTAAAAATCATACAACCAATATGTGACAAAACCACAGCCAACATCATACTGAATGGGGAAAAATTGAAAGCATTCCTACTTAGAACTGGAACCAGACAAAGTTTCCCACTTTCCCCACTGCTATTCAACATAGTGCTGGAAGTCCTTGTGAGAGCAATCAGGCAAGAGAGCAGAATCAAGAGTGTCCAAATGGGGACAGAAGAGATCCAACTCTCACTCTTTGCTGATAATATGATATTATATCTAGAAAGCCCCAAGGATTCAACCAAGAGACTCCTGGAACTGATAAATGAATTCAGTAGAGTCTCAGGATACAAAATCAATACACACAAATCAGAGGCATTCATATATGCCAATAACAGTCAAACTGAGAACCAAATCAAAGACTCAATACCCTTCACAATAGCAACAAAGAAAATAAAGTGCCTAGGAATACCTTTAACTAAGGAGGCAAAAGACCTCTACAGGGAGAACTATGAAACACTGAGGAAGAAAACGCAGACCATGTAAACAGGTGGAAAACCATACCATGCTCGTGGATCAGAAGAATCAACATTGTTAAAATGTCTGTACTACCCAAAGTGATCTACAGATTCAATGCAATCCCTATTAAATTACCAACATCATTTTTCACAGATATAGAAAAAATAATTTTATGCTTTATATGGAACCAGAGAAGACCCTGTTTAGCAAAAGTAATTTTAAGCAATAAGAACAAAATGGGAGGTATTAATTTACCAGACTTCAAACTATACTACAAGGCTGTGGTTATTAAAATAGCTTGGTATTGGCAAAAGAACAGGGACACAGACCAGTGGAACAGAACTGAGAATCCAGACATAAAACCATCGTTACATGTCCATCTAATCTTTGACAAAGCAGACAAAAACATACTCTGGGGAAAAGAATCCTTATTCAATAAATGGTGCTGGGAAAACTGGATAGCCACATGTAGAAGACTGAAATAGGACCCACACCTTTCACCTCTCACAAAAATCAAATCACGGTGGATAATAGACTTATGTGGAAAGGACTCTTATAGACATTGGCCTAGGCAAAGAATTTATGAACAAGACCCCTAAGGCAATCACAGTAACAACAAAAATAAATAAATGGGACCTGATCAAATTAAAAAGCTTCTGCACAGCCAAAGAAACTGTCACAAGAGCAAACAGACAACCTATAGAATGGGAAAAAATTTTCACATGCTACACATCTGATAAAGGGCTGATAACTAGAATCTATTTAGAACTCAGGAAAATCAGCAAGAAAAAATCAAACAACGCTGTCAAAAAGTGGGCAAAGGACATGAATAGAAACTTTTCAAAAGAAGACAGAATGGCCAACAAACATGAAAAAATGCTCAATATCTCTAATCATCGGGGAAATGTAAATCAAAACCACAATGAGATATCACTTATCTCCAGTGAGAATGGCATTTATCAAAATGTCCCAAAACAATAAATGTTGGTGTGGATGCGGAGAGATAGGAATACTCATACACTGCTGGTGGGACTGCAAACTAGTGCAACCTCTGTGGAAAGCAATATGGAGATACCTTAAACATATACAAGTAGACCTACCATTTGATCCAGCAATCCCATTATTGGGCTTCTACCCAAAAGAACAAAAGACATTCTATAAGAAGACATCTGCACTCGAATGTTTATAGCAGCACAATTCACAATTGCAAAGATGTGGAAACAACCCAAGTGCCCATCAATACATGAGTGGATTAATAAAATGTGGTATATGTATACCATGGAGTACTACTCAGCTATAAGAAACAATGGTGATATAACACCTCTTGTATTTTCCCAGATAGAGCTGGAACCCATTCTATTAAGTGAAGCATCCCAAGAATGGAAAAATATGTACAACATGTACTCACCATCAAATTGGTTTCACTGATCATCACCTAAGAGCACATTTAGGAATAACTTTAATCAGTTCCTTTCTGATAGAGCTTCTGGTTTTTCCTTGAGTTAATCATTATCTCATATTTTTCTGCTTGCCAAATTTTCCTTTTATATATATTTTTTTCTTTCAGAATATTATGGGGGTACAAACATTTTGGTTACATGAATTACTTTTGTACAGTTTGAGTCAAAGTTATAAGCGTATCCATCAGTTTCATTCAGTGACCTGCATTTCATTCTGATCTATGTCATAACAAATGATGTGGGCTCTGTCAGCAGGGAAATTGGTGAGGTTTGCAGGGAACCAGAAAAGGTTTTCAGGTTTGAAGCGAGAAGGAGTTTGGGGTAGACAAATAGAGGAGATTGTGGAAAGGAGGGTGAGCAGGTAAAAGATTTTTCTGATTTTAACAAGGAAATTCATAACCCTACCCATTTAGAAAATTATACCAAGAGAGATCCCACAGATCCCAAACAACCTCTTAGAGGGCTTGGTTAAAGTATTCAGGGTTTTCAGCAATATGCTCTATAGCAAGAAAGTAAGAATGAGAGTTATTTCAGGGTTCATGAGGACTGGCCTGATCCGATGTCTCTGAAAGAATATCTACTTTGGTTGTTGCTCTAGAGACTGGCTGAGCCTAGGATGTTTCTGAAATCACAGGCAAGTGTCAGATACTGATTCAGAGGCCCAGGTGTGGTCATGAACACAGCCAGGAGCTCATTTTACATGTGAGATGTGAATCCAAGAAGTGACTCCCCTTTAATTTTGCAGGTCAAAAGTTGATTAAAAGTACCTGGTAAGGTCCTTTCCAATGGGATTGTAGAGGGTCTTTTAGTTGGTGTCTTTTCCAATAAATAGTCACCTGGCTGTAATCCATGATCCCTGGAGTTTTTAGTCCCCAGGAGCTCACTGTGGAAAGATTCTGTTACCAGCTTTGTGTTATGTGTTAAAGTGCTAAGCAGTCCTTGACATTAATGCAGTATTTCCCCCTTGACTAAGGCGGGCTCCTATAAGGCTTTGTCCAGCCCTCATAGATCTTCCTGTTACTATTTCATAATGTGATAAAGTGTTTTCCAAAAGGAGTGGGTCTAAGGTTAAGCAAGACCAGTGGGAGGGGTTTTAGTCAAGGGAGGTTAAAAGCCTCCGTTAACTTAGCTAATTGAGTATTTGTTGTGCCATTTGTCCATTCTACCAACCCAGAGGATTGGGGATAATAAGCACAATGGAAATATTGTATTATGGGCCACATTTCACAAATGGATTGAATCACTTGTCCACTAAAATGACTCCCATGAAGCCTGTGTAGCTCAGAAGGGATTCCCCAAGTTGGAATGATTCTTTCTAACAATAATTTGCCTACTGTTAAGGCAGTAGCCTTCTGACAAGGATATGCTTCTACCCAATGAGAAAACATACAAACCCAAATCAACACACATTTATAATTTTGAGATGGCAGCATCTGGATGAAATCCAATTGCCATACTTCAAATGGTCCTGTAGGCAAAGGAAAATGACCTTGGGTGCCACGTAAGGGCTAGCCAGGGTTATGTTTTAGACACACAGTACATCAAAAGTATACCTTTTGGGGGTTTTTGTTTTTTAACTTTTTAAAGGTTGACTTTTATAGTATGTTGATTATATCTCAAAACCAAGAAAGATCTGTTTACTACAGTATACCACCATATTTAAAGTGAGAAACAGCCTAAATAGCCAACAACAGGAGAATCTAGTAAGATCCTGGCGACCACTGGATTGCAATGGGAGGAATGCTGATGGCACGGGCTTGCAAAACTGCCCCCAAAAGCGGACACAGGGACGAGTGCTGGAGGGAAGCCGAAAAATGCAGACGGTTCGGTCAGGACTATCTGCTTAGTGCAAAGAAGAAATAAAGTTTCCTGTTAACACTCACGTAAGAAATACTTCAGGCGGCAGGCTTTGTACTAAGGGCGGGCTTTGTATTAACACCCACCCTGAATTGGTGTTTTAAACTCTATTTTACAAATGAGGAAACTGAGGCTTAACCGGCTGAGTACCATACCCAGACAAACACAGCGTGGAACAGGGATCGCACCTCCTTGAGTCGGACCCGGGGCTGGTCACCCACAGGACGCCACCTCGAGTACATTTGCCCGTTACTTAAAATGAGAGTTTGGGGCTTTGGGGTTTTTATTTCCTCCGGAAAGCCGTCCCATCCGTTTTCTTCCCTCGCTGCCGCCCAGTTCGATTCGCAAGACAGTACCTGGCGACCACGCAGGGGAGGGGTGTGTGGTGGTGCACCGAGGTCACTTGCCGAAGTCCCTGAGGCGAGCGCCCGGAGAAGGCCGGTCCGAGCCGCCCGCCACTCACGGGTCCGCGCGTTGCCTCGGGCGAGTCCCGCCCCAGCTGCGTCCCTTTCCGCGCCGGGCAAAGACACCGTGCCGGAAAGCAGTCCCCACAGCGCCCAGCACTTTCTACGCGCTCGAGACCCCTTAGCTGTCGTGGCCACCTGCCTGAAACGGCCAACCGCGACCTGCGGGAACGCCGCGAGGGCCGCGGGCCGGCCCCTGCCGGGGATGGGTGGGGCCTTCAACCTCAGGACTTATTCGCTCTTTCCAGTCAGACCCTGCGCAGCGACAGGTCTCGGGGGACCCTCCCCGAGTGTAAGTTTAAGCCGACCCCACAGACCCAGCACGCCCGAAACGCCTGCCCGGCCCCCAGCGCGCTCGCTCCTCCCTCCCCTTTCCCGCCTTACCCGCCAACGCCCGGTCCCCCCAGTTCTGTACCGGGGACAGCAGCCCTCGGACGACGCCAACGGCACCCCTGCGTGCACGGGCCTTCCTTGCAGAGAGGGGGTCCTTGCCGGCACCCCCTCAGGCTCAGCACGGCAGGAGTAGGACCAAAGCGTGGAAAGACCCAGAAAGACCTTTTAGGTTATTGTGAGGGGTGGTTTCCAGAAATATTGTTTTCCCCATGACATCATTTTTTAGGGGGCCCAATGAGTCATTTCATGAATAAACTGAAGAAAGGTTATGGTGCCCCTACAGGAACTACGGGTTTTCTGTCAGGGCCTAGTCACAATTCTCTACAGCTCCTTCTTGCTGCCAGATTTGTTTCTCTCCAGGGGTTGATGTCTGTTGATATTGTAAAAGAATGTCAGGGAGGATATTGGCAGGATGGAGCGCACATTCTTACATAGGACAGGCCACCCTCCTTAGGGCAGCATTCTTTGCTGCAGCACCAGCTAGATTATTTCCTTTTGCTTCTCAGTTATCCCTTGAATGCCCAGGAACTTTTATGATTGTGACCTGCCCTGGCATGTGGATTGCTTCTACTAGCTCTGAGACTTGGTGCCCATGTAGTATAGGTTGCCCAGGTGAGTGTGGCCATGTCATATAGGTTGCCCATTCTGTGTTTCCATAGCATGCGGAAATCATGGGCCACTCCAAAAGTACATCAGCTATCGGTGTATATATTTCCTATCTTTCCTTCAGCCAACTGGCAAGCTCTAGTTAATGCTGTTAATTCAGCCACCTGGTCTGATTTTACTCCTTGGAGCTGGGCACTTACTACTATATCCACTACAGAAATGATGGTGTATCCTGCCCAGTAATGCCTCTGATCATCCCTTAAATAAGAACCATCTGGGAACCAAATTAATTCAGCATTCCTGATAGGAATTTCCTGTAAATCTTCCCTAGGGGAGAGTAAGATATTAGTTAGTAGACTGCAGTCGTAGTCTTCCTCTAGTTTGTTCGCCTGGGAGAGGGAGGAGAGTGGCAGGGTATTACAGCACTTCAAAGTGATGTCCAGGACAGAAAGCAAGAGCACCTCACAAGAGGTGAGGCAGTTGACATTAGAGTGTTGAGTGTGATGAGAGTTTACAAGAGATTCCACAGAATGGGGGGCACAAATGGTCAGCCGGGACCCCAGGACAAATTCTTTGACATTTCTAATATAAAATGGCTGCAGCTGATATGGCCCTCATACAACAGGGGTGTCCCCTTGTTACTGGGTCTAACTACAGGCTCAAATAACAAATTGGCCTGTGATTGTCACTGTGTTTTTGAGTTAGTATTCCTAGAGCATTTTCAATTATTTTGTGTATAAAAAGGCAAAAGGGAAGGCTGTAGTTGGGATGGCCTAAAGCAGGCACCTGGGTGAGAGCCTGTTTTAAACTCTCTATGTGCTGTTTTTCCTTTCCTTCCCACCTATCTCATAAGCTTGCATTTTATGGTTTCCACTGCCCTCCTATATTAGTTTTCTATCTTTTTTTTTAACATTTTTTTTTTATTTCAGCTCATCATGGGGGTACATAAGTTTAGGTTATATACATTTTCCATGTCCCACCCATCCCCCCGAGTCAGAGTCCCAAGCACGTCCGTTCTCATTCTCCAGACAGTGCGCCTGGCACTCATCATGTAGTCATACCTCCATCCCCTCCCCCCCCCCCACCTCCCTGGGTCTGCACCTTCAAGCATGACCATTCCCCAGAGGGTGTGCAACGCACTCATCATGTAGGCATACACTCACCCCCTCCCCCCACCCCCCATCCCAGTCTGATATCCAATTGGTATCCTTCCCTGATGTACATTTAGGTGATGATCAGGGAAACCAGTTTTCTGGTGAGTACATGTGATGCTTGTTTTTCCATTCTTTGGATACTTCACTTAGTATAATGGGTTCCAGCTCTCTCCAGGAGAACCAAAGAGATGTCGTATCATCGTTATTTCTTATAGCTGAGTAGTACTCCATGGTATACATATACCACAGTTTACTAATCCATTCGTGGATCGATGGGCACTTAGGTTGTTTCCACATCTTTGCGATTGTAAATTGTGCTGCTATAAACATTCGGGTACAGGTGTCTTTGTTAAAGAATGACTTTTGTTCTTCTGGGTATATGCCCAATAATGGGATTGCTGGATCAAATGGTAGGTCTACTTGAATCTGTTGAAGGTATCTCCATATTGCTTTCCATAGGGGTTGTACTAGTTTGCATTCCCACCAGCAGTGTATGAGTGTTCCTGTCTCTCCGCATCCACGCCAACATGTGTTGTTTGGGGATTTTTTGATAAAGGCCATTCTCACCGGAGTTAAGTGGTATCTCATTGTGGTTTTGATTTGCATTTCTCTATCTTCTAAATATGTCCTCAGTTTTCTTTTTTCTTTTTCTTTTTTTTTTTTTTTTTTTTTTGAGACAGAGTCTCACTCTGTTGCCCGGGCTAGAGTGCCATGGCGTCAGCCTAGCTCACAGCAACCTCAAACTCCTGGGCTCGAGCAATCCTCCTGCCTCAGCCCCTGAGTAGCTGGGACTACAGGCATGCACCACCATGCCCGGCTAATTTTTTCTATATATATTTTAGTTGGCCAGATAATTTGTTTCTATTTTTAGCAGAGACGGGGTCTCGCTCTTGCTCAGGCTGGTCTCGAACTCCTGAGCTCAAACAATCCACCCGCCTCGGCCTTCCAGAGTGCTAGGACTACAGGCGTGAGCCACCACGCCAGGCCTCCTCAGTTTTCTTGATTACAAATGTTTCTCTCCCATTCTCTCTATTGTGGGTTCACACCATTTTTAATCAATTTATCATCCTTTATTAGTGTCTGGGAAGACCAAGGAGGCAATTACATGTACACAGCCTGCCACCATTCCCTGGAATCCTCACACTGGCTTATGAGATAAGGATTTCAACCAGCAGACTTGGGCAGAAATGAGAACAGTGAGACTTCAGATAGGAAAAGTTAGAAAGTAATGTTTATTTCTCTGTGCAGTGCACACTTAGGGCATCAAATACAGGGACTGACAGCACTGCTGGGATGCTACTTGTGGCGATCATCTTCTCCCAAGCTCCACATTTTAGCCTTATACAGAGTGATGTCCTTGTAGACCCTGAAGTGGTTCAGCCTATGGTCATGGCGTTCTGGGTTGACCTAGAGAGGAGGATGCAGGATCAGAAAAAACCCTGTAGGGAAGTAGGCAGGCCTGGATTTGTAGTAAATGGACCTGGGCTTAAATAAATAGGTCCCCACTCTGCTGACGTATGGCTGCATTGGGAAATGGAGCTGACAACGTTCACATGAAAAGGGTTGTGAGTTTGAAGGAGAATAGCCTGTGCCACTTTGCTGCACTGCCTATCCCACTGCCTCCACTGGAGGCCTCACTGTGGACTCTTCTGCTAACTGGAATGTCAGCTCTGTGAGGGGAGGGGCTGTATCTGTCTTAGTAAATCCCCAGCACCTAGAACAGTGGCCTGTGCACACTAGGCATTCAACACACACTTGTTAAAGGAATGAATGAATGTGTTGAAAGAGTCACACAGAGAACTGAGTAAAAGTGAGCACTGACACATAAATCTTATAGAAGCTATGTTGTGCAATTAAGTGCAAATGTTACCACGAGACATGAGGCTGAGAGGTACTCACTAACTGTGGCTTCCCCATCCCAGTGTTGAGGTTGCAGGTACTTTGCCTGTCCAGGGTGAGGTCCTGCCAGGTGGCTGCGAGCCTCAAGTGGGACTGATCAAGCCTCTTCTGCCCCCGACCACATCACCCTAAAACTCCAGCTTCATTACCACTTAAGGCTGCACAACACCTGGATCTGCGGCGTTGGGGGGTGGGGGGGGGCAGTATACTTTCTTACTGTGCCAGCAGCGCCATCTGGTGGCACTGGCCCCAGGTTTATAGTGACAAACAAGCATGGAGTATTTGCAGACCCTTTGCAACTGTAGGGTGGTAACTGAGCTGTGGGCACATGCAGTCTCTTATCTGCAAAGCCTAGGAGGGTCCGAGCAGGGCACGTCTGGCTGGGCCAGCCACAGTTGCCCCTCCTGTCATGGTGAGCGTGCTATGAGATGTCCTTCAGGGTCAAAGATGCAGCATTTCCACACCCACGCTGGTTAAGAAAGTGAAAAATGGTGACTTCGTTTAGTTGTACTTTATGGTATTTTACTAAGTTGCTTAATTATCTAGCTTGGATGATTTCTGTGTTCACCCCAACCTCCCTTCCCTCACAACCCTCCTCCCCTGACGAAGGTTCTCTCCTTGAGCAAATTCTACTCAGGCTCCCTGAAGTCTTTTTCAACTAGGCCTGACATTTGGATGTCTACGTTCACCTCTGCATTGTACAATTTTAGCAGAAATCCTGCTAAGTCAGTTTCATCAGAACCCTCCACCCCCAATATCTGACCACCCTAGTCAGGCCCCTCATCCGCCAACATCCCCCAGGTGATGTCTGATCACCCTGGCCCCCCTTCAGCAAGAATCCTGTCAGGTGGGGTTTACACAGAAGCCACCTCCTTCCACCTCGATGTTTCCTCGTGGTCATTTTCCATCACTGACCCCACTTGCTCCTGGCTGGACATTCCCTCTTGCCCAGCTGTGTTCAGAGTTGAGCACAATCCCTCACCATGAACCCCACTGAAACCATAGCTTCTCCATGTGAGAGAGTCTTCCTTCTCCTTTTGACCAATCACTGAATAATCCTTTCATTACTCGTTTTCATATTTAATAACCATCCTTCATTTTTTTCTGTACTACTCTCACCTCATTCATGATTAGTTAGGCCTCCCCCATTCCTCTGAGTGGTGACCTCTTCTCCAGCTCTCTAACCACACCCCTGCCCTCTGGACTCTGTCCTTCCTGGTGTAAGTAGTAGGGGCTCCAGCCGGCATCTTCTGTCTCCCCCAGTCTCCTCTCTCCACGCCATGCCCCGTGTCTGAAGAGGAGCTGTTGCAAATGAACAGCTGATTTACTCTCCTCCTTGCTGGTAAAACCTGGACGTACTGAGGCATTTGTCCACGTCTGTGTGAAGCATCCCTGCAGGAGAACCACGTGCCCTACACTGGAGTTGCATAAACCGATGACAGGGCCTGGTTCCTGCAGTAGGAATCAGAGAGCAACACAGAGTGGAGCGTCCTTGGGAAGGGAGCACCCTGGAAAGTTCCTCAGTGGATGTAGGCAACGGAGCCCGGAGAAGGAGCCATGAGAGGCCCCTGGTTGGTTCTGGGTGGGGCTCGATGTCCTCCTTCCTATTCTTAACATCAGCATCACAGTAGTCCACATTTTGGGGGTAGTTTCTCTACATTGTCTCATTTAATCCTCACAACAAACCTTTGTGTTTAGATAATACGAGTATCTTCATCTTAAGACAGATGAATGGAGGCTTAGCTAGGTTACAGACTTCTCCAAATCCTTCTTTTTCCTTATAAGAGAAGCCCTGTATTACTTAGAGTGATAATATACAGAAAACTGTTTCCCAGGTTACCTAGAAGCTAGTTGTGTCCTTCAATCGAATGAGGAGAGCGCTATTTCTAACATTCCCATTGTACAGACAAGGGACCAAAACTCGCAGATGTTAGATGACATGTCAAGCCCACCCTGGGGGGCGGGTCACTGGTAGAGCAGACTCAGGCATCCACAATCAGCAGTCTTTAATCAACACGTATAGTGTTCCTCTGTGCCAGGCACTGTTCTAAGAACCACACAAATACACCCTCCGTTAATCCTCATCACAACCTTATGAGACAGGTATGGTAAGGTCTCCATTGGCAACCAGGAAGCTGAGGCGCTAAAGAACTTAGTAATTCCAGGGCCCACAGCTAGGAAGTGGCAGGCAGAATTCATACCGAGCCACCTGCAGCTCTCCTCTGTTCTCTTGGCCCCCACCTATGCTGCCCCTGTGCTTCTGCTGTTACTAAGGACAGCAGCCATGCTTACCAAGGGCTCAGAGTCCCATCCAATCTCCTGGCTTTCAGTCTGTGTCTCTGGGTACTTCATCCTTGGTTCCTGGGCAGCATGGTGAATAAGATTCAGAAACCTGGCTGGGAGACAAGGTCAGAGTTATGAAGGAGTCAGGATCTGGGACCAGTGCTCTTTACTCTGGCCACATCATTCCTCAGAGCAGAGCATCTGGCCTCGGAGCCTTGCCAAGGCCTTGAGACAGGGACATCTGGTCCCTCTGCTCTGTTTTCAACAACTATGGGGTGGGCACTGACGCTGTGCCAGGCACTGTTCTGGGCCCTGGGGTTGGGGAGAGCACTGAGTGAGGCAGACATGGTCCCTTCTCTCCTAGAACTCACAGTCTGGATGGGGGCAGAGGACACAACATACAGGGTTACAAATAGACCCGATGGTAGCAAGCAGGAACAAATGCCATGAAGGAAGGAGTGGGCAAGGGCCTGAGAAGGAAGGGCAGCTACTGCAGGGCCAGCCCTGGGTAGAGGCAGAGGACAAGCACACCACATGCAGTGAGAGCAAAGGCCCTGGGGCATGTGAGAGTTTGGCTACCGGAGCCCAACAGAGAGAGTGAGGAGGAAGGTGGTAAGGAAGGAGGTCCCATCCTCCTGGACTGAAATGAGCGAGGCTGCCGACAGCAGATGTATCTGCAGCTGCACAGCTCTTCTGCCCAAGACAGGCAGGTGCACCATGGAACAAACCTGGGCTTTGGAGTCGGTGCCACTACTAGCCTGTCTAGTGGCCTCACTTCTCTGGGCCTCACTGTTCTCATCTGCAAAATGGGAGGAAAATCTCTACCTCAGCAGGATGACTGAGAATGAAAAGAAGAAAGATGACCCAGGGGTCGGGAACCAGGCTGGGCATATCCCTAACATAAGGCAGACAGCAAGTCCTGCTGCCTGGCTTTCCAGACACTCATCACCTGTTATGTTCCTTACTGCTCCAAGTCCCCAACTGGCATCCTTTATTCTGGTTGGGGAGTGACTACAGATGGCGCCCTGCTCTCTCTGATCCTGCCCTCCCCACCAGCCTATCTACTAGTCAGTCTCTGTCACAGTGCCCTGAGATCCTCTACTGCCCCCTTCCCAGGTTGTCCTCAGACACCCTTCCTCCAGCACATTCCGCACCAAAAGCAAAGGGGAAGAAGCAGGGCTCACCGGAGGGATCAATTTTCCACAAATGCCTCTTTCCTCCTTCCCAAACGTGGCCCCCTCTCCACCTGTATTTTGTGGCCACGCCAAGCCATCTACAGGAGTGTTTCTCATTTCTGTGCCTTTGCATACAGCTCAGAATGTCCTTCCTCATTCTTCTCTGCTTCACCCTGTGGTCGCTCCCCTAAGAGGACTTTGAGAAGTCCATGGCCTCACTGAGGCTCCTGTGTCCCATGCTGTTGCCACACCAATCATGGCTCCTCTGCACTTGTCTATTTATTTCCACGTCTCCTTACTTGTCTTCTCTGTCATGACGCTATGAGATCCCCGGCCCAGCCACAGCAGAGTGACTACTCAACAATGAAAAGAACAATAATAATAACTAACGTTTACTAAGCACCAAGTACCACATACTGTTCTAAGCACTCGCATTATTCTGTTTCATCCTTACAACGACCCGAGGAAATATGCTCAGAAATGTTAACAACATGCCAGAAGTAAAGCAGTGAGTAAGTGGCAGTCCCAGGATGTTACGTCAGTTAGTGTGACTCCAGGACCTATGCTTGTGTGATGAATGAACGAGTGCAATGTTAAGGCCACTAGGAACATTTTTGTTGGTTTGACAATTGTAATTGAATATGTCAGTCACTTGAGAGTTTGAATATTATGAATCAAATTTTCAGGATCAAAGCAGAGGACTCTGAAGCTTGACCCAAGGTAACAGTAAACTGAGTTCTCTCTCGCCAGTCAGCCTCTCTGTGCTCTAACTCGATGTCATCTCAAACCCCGAGACTTACCATCTGCAGGTTCCTCCAGGTTATCATGCCAAGACATGGGCTTTCTGGTTATCGTGTGAACTAGAGAAAAACAGCATCACAGGTTCACGTTAAAACACAAATTCCCTGCCCTCTCCAAGACCCACCTTAGGCGGGACATCCATTTGGCACCCATCAAGTATCTGGTACATGCCAGGTATTGTGCTGGGGCCAGGGGACAAAGTTGAATAAAGGCCTCAAGAACCTCACAATCCACAGTGGCACCATCCAGTATGGTGGGCACCGGTCACATGTGGCTACTTGAGTTTGATTCACTAAAATTAAATGCAATGAAGGATTCAGTTCCTCAGACACACCAGTCAGCACATTTCAAGTGCGCAACAGCCACATGTGGCTAATGGCTACGGTTTTGAGTCCAGCACAGACACAGAACATTTGCATCCTCGACAAAGGCTCTCTCAGACAGTGCTGGTCTACAGGGAAGGCAAACGTGCCAGGCAGCCAAGGGAGGGGAGCCAGGTACCGATCTCTACCCAGGAGGGCCTGTGATAAGAGAGGAGCAGAATCCACATTCCACAGTCAGCTCAAAATTACTGTTGTACCGTAGACGCGGCTGTAAACACGACACAGAAGCTTCCCACATTCCCTGAGTTTTCATTCTATTTGTGGTGACAGATGATAAACAAACATGGCATCAGGTGACTTAAGTGTGAAGGAGACAGTAGAGCAGGATGAGAGGATGGAGCGTTGACGGTGGGGGTGGGGGTGATACATGTCCAGGGAGACACATTTGAGCAGAGCCCTGACGGCCATGGGAGAGTGGGTGGTGTGAGTATATGTGGGGAGAACATGAGCGTGAGCTTGGAGGGTTTGGGAAACCTCAGGAAGGCCTGAGTGGTCAAGTGGAGTGAGCTAGGTGGAGAGTGGTAGGAAATGAACAGGGGTGAGTAGAAACCAGTGGACTCCAAACTGATCATCTCAAACTCCTAGCAGTAAAGTAGCTTTGGAGCATACACCCCTGGCAGATGGATGTTTAGACAGTCTCCATGTACTATTATCAGCATATTAGCAAAGCATAATTTCTATCTGTATACATAAGTCACCATCAATACAAGTTCTAAAATTTTCTCACTTTACTCCAATGGGTCATGTGCCCAAGGGACTGGAGCTGAGAGGCGGCACTTTTCCTAGAAAGCCTCACTGTTGCCTGAAGGGATTATTTATGTCATTGCCATTGAACACATTTCAAGAAGATTGGACATTTTAAATTTGTTTTCCTGAAATTAGTGGTTGAGATTTCCAGATGAAACCACGTTAGTTATAATTAAAGACAGTATAAGTTCTCTAGATAGCCAGACTGCAGTGAACTGTGGTGTACAGTTAATTAGGCACATGAGTTGGGGACTAAATTCAGGAAGAAAGAATAATGTTTCCTTAGGTAATGCTGCAGAAATGGCATGATGTATTTAGAAAATCCATTTATTTAGAAATGGCAGTGGAGGAAGTAGCGTGTGTGCGATCCTTAGCAGTGGCTGTGCAGACTCCGCACCAACCTGCTTATTAAAGGAACACGACTGGAGTGGAGGGAAGAATGAAAAAAACCTTCACCTCATTAAAAAGTAACCAACACAAAAACAAAAGTAAAACATAAAAACCTTGAAAAATATAATTATTTCAAAAGCAAAATTATAAAAAGCTGGTTTTGTCCTGCAATGAAAATACATAATCGCCATGTGGCTGCATTGTAATATATCTAATATATCTGATGTGAAGCGGTGCGAGGCCCTCCCAAGTCCTGGGTCTGAGGTCTAGGAGGGGTGGAGTGAGAGAAGCTCTTCTCCCTCCCTGGGACCCGCACCGCCATCTCGCACCCCCCAAGGCTCCTCCTGAGACTCCCCACCCCGCACCACCCCACCTCGCCCTTCCCCCAACCCGCCACCCCTCACCCTTGCGCAGGGGATTCACGTGATACTGCGTGTAGAGTTTCTGAGTGCGCAGCTCTTTGAGATACAGTTCCCGCAAAATCTGGTTCTGATGGACCTCATCCGTGACCCACTTCTCCCTCTGGCGTGCGGCCATGGCCTTGGCGCGCAGGTCCTGCCGGCCTCTCCGCGCCCTCTAATGGTTGGCCTGGTGCCGGCCTCGCGGTCTCCAGGCAACCGTGTCCCACGTGGTCTCCAGGCAACGGCTCCAGTGGTGGGACCCTATGAGTTAGATCACCCGGTGTCCTCAGTCCTCGGCCTGGATTGATCCCGCCCTGCTCCCACCTCTGGGCGCTTTATTTCCTTCCCCGCCTCCTTCCGGTGCTCGACTCACCTGCCTGCCTTCTCACACCCAGCCTGGTTACTAGAACCGGCCCTGGAGACCCCCAGAAAAGGGCTGGCCAGCAAGTGGCAGATCCAGGAGCTCGTGGACATATGATGGACCTCACCTTGGTCAATCATTTCCTAAAAAGGATTTTGGAAGGACTCAGAAACCCCTCCCAATTTAAAGCAGACGCACATTAACAGGGAACAATGAATCAGGGAAAACTAATTTTAAGCATGTTTTATGCAACTCAATATATCCCAGGTATTATCATTTCAAAGTTTCAGTACAAGAAGTACTGAGACATTGATTTTTCATAGTATTTCTAATCTTGGGCCCACATGACACTTCATGGCACATCTCAAGTGCTCATTAGCCATACATGGGCAGTACAGTTCTAGATTTCTTGTTTTGTACCCTTTCAGATTTACATCTGCGTTTCACCTGAAATTGGTCTTTGGGTGTAGTGGGAAGTAGGAATGCAGCCTAATTTATTTTCCAAATGGGTATCCAATTGATCCACCACAATTTATTGAAAAGACAGTCCTGTGCCCACTGTTCGGCTCTGCTACTTTTGTCTTGAAGAAAGTGTCCACACACGTGTGACACTGTTTCTGGACTCTATGCCGTGTCATTTGTCTCTCTCTCTATGCTTGCAGGAGTACTGCACTATGTGAATTACTCTATTTCTTGTATGCAGATTTGATATCTGGTAGGAGAGAATTTCCTCTTAGAAGAGCCTTGGCTATTCTTGTCCCTTTGCATTTCCATACAAAGTGTAACCAGCTTGTCAAATTCCCTAAAAATATCTGCTGGGATTTTTTTTATAACTTTAAATTTATTTCAGCATATTATGGGGGTACAAAGGTTTAGGTTATGTATAGTGCCCTTGCCTGGCCCCCGCCCGAGGGGGAAACAAGAACAAGACAACCCAATTTTTAAAATAGGCCAATTATTTGAACAGAAGGGAGGTAGGTTCTACCAATGTGTTACTACTATAAATTAAATTATTTTATTGAAGTTATTTTGAATTATGCAGGTAGTAAAAATTTGGGCTGCAACCCTCTTAAGGTTAAGCTTGTGGTAAAAAAATCTTACAGGAGATACTTTTTGTCTTCCTAGTGCCATGTTTCAAATGGGAAAGTTTTTTGCTGTCTCCTTCTGTATAGTAGAGTTTGTTTCTTGTTCACTGTTAAATTCTAAGTGTAGTCATTTGGGACCGGAGCATTGCATCAGGATCTTCCATTGGATTCCCCATCTTTACCAGGCTCTGATGTTATGTGCGGTCCTCTGCACTCCATGCAGTTATAAAAACAGCATTTCAAGGTCTCCTAGATTTGGTGGATACCCCATGATGAAAATCAACTTCGGAGCTAGGTGTGGTGGCTGATGCCTGTAATCCTAGCATTGTGGGAGGCTGAGGAGGGAGGATGGCTTGAGCTCAGGAGTTGGAGATCAGCGTGAGCCAGCTACTCGGGAGGCTAAGGCAGGAGTATTGCTTGAACTCAGGAGTTTCAGGTTGCTGTGAGCAAACTGACGCCATGGCACTCTAGCCTGGGAGACAGACCAAGACTCTGTCTCATAAATAAATAAATAAAGCCTGAGAGTAAGAAAGAAAGCACTTAAAAAAAAAAAGCAAACTTTGGCACTCTGCAGTCTCCCAGGAATCCTGCTTGCGTACCACGTACACGCTTTCTCTAGGTACTAGGGATAGAGAAATAAATGACATAGTTTCTGCCCCGGAGAGCTCACCGGGGGAAGTGGCCACATAAGCAAATAATTATAATAATTCATTAATGGAGGCTGGCACAGGGTAGTGTAGGAAGCCAGAAGGAGGAATTGCATCTGAGAAAGGTCAGGAAGGGCTTTCAGGAAGAATAAGTATTAAGTTGGGTCTTGAAGGAGAGTAAGAGTTGCCTACATGAAGAAAGGAAGAGACCATATTTCATTTAGCAGAAGCAGCATCTGCAGAACTGAGGTGTATGCCCTGCTAGCCTCATCACACACCACTTGCCCACCAGCCCCGTATAGTGTCCAGTCACCTCCCAACCTGTTCCGCTCCTGCTATTGCTCAGATCCCATCTTCATCCAGCTTCCAGGACTTGCCTGTATGGTTTCTATCTGTGTTTACTCCTCTGGACTTCATGTTTCTGCTTAGCCTTTCTGGTGCTGGAATTGTGACCTTTCCCTATGATGTAAAAGTTGGTTTGCCTCTCAGGTCCCTGGCGTCTGTGTTGCTGAAGGTAAGAAGCTCCACCCTAAATGCTTTAGCAATCACCCAACCAAGCTGGCCCTGATCATACTAAGGCATGGAAGAAAACAGAATGTTCAGGGGAGAATTATTACCCTGGTATATTAGACAAGTGGTATGCAGGGGAGGTTAGGGACATGTCTGTGGAAGGCTTCTAGTTACATTCAGGGCTTTGCTAACCACGGAGACAGATCATGCGGTAGAGAGTAAAGAGACCTGTGATTAGATTTAGGAAACCTGAGTAAAGTCTTGGTTCCAATACTGGGTTTCTGTAACTTGCAGGATAAAGTCCAAACTCCACAGCCTGATATTACAGCTTTTTGTTATCTGATGATATTATAATTTATCTATCCTGATTTTTTCTTCTGATACTTCAACCCATGCACTTTGGCTTCAGCTACTTTGGACAACACGACCACGTACAGATACATTTTTTTTCTTTCACATTTCTGTGTCTTGGAATCTTTCTTTGCACCTGTCCCCATGATTTCCCCTCCTGGCCTTTTAAGTGCAACTTCAATTCTCAGCTAAGAGATCACTGAAGACTTTCTGAATTCTCTTCTTTTTTCCCCTCAACAAGGTGAGCTGCTCTGTCTTAACCATTTCCATGATGCCTTATATATCCTCTATTTGACCTAGAGTTCTGTTTCTGTCCATGATTTCCTTGCTTATTTTCTGCTTGGGGGATCTGTCCCATTCTGTCAGTGCAGTGTTGAAGTCCCCGGCTATTACAATGCTTCTGTTTATCATTTTGTTTAGATCAAGTAGGGTTTGCTTTATAAATCTGGGCACGCCTGTGTTAGGTGCATAAATACAATTGTTATATCTTTTTGTTGAATTTTTCCCTTCACCATTATATAATGACCATCTTTGTCGTTCTTTACTTTTGTTGATTTGAAGTCTATGTTATGAACTGCCTCAAATCCGCCTCCCTGACCAACAGGGTCAGGAGATTTTTCTGCAGGCAAAATGAATAGTGCATGAGGGGTGTGAGCATTATTGTGTGTTTGGGGTGGAGTGGAACGTACACAAGTGCAGTGAGAAATCATGCTAGTACATACATCCCATGATCAAAATATGGCAGGTAAGTCCTCCCAGGGCAATGATTTTAGTATTATAATGAACTAGGGATTAATATTGGTCATTTTTTCAGCTTTGCTCACAGGCTCAGTGGGTCTTTGGACACAGTCTGTGGTGAAGAATCATTTATCTTGTCTTTTCTGGGCACACAGGTGGTGTGAGACTTTGTAGGAGGTTCTGCCATTCTTGGGAACAAAATTCAGAACAGAATGCATCGATACTACAGAAAGTTATGAAGTTCTGGTCAGAAAATTTTGCTAAAGAGTTCTCTATTTTCTCCTTGATTGAGAGTGTAGCTGGGCTCAAAGTCACTCAGAGTTGCGAGCCCTAGCTGAAGATTCATTTGAAATATGAGGGAACCAACAACATTATTGAGAAAACATTTTCTTGCTTATAGAACCGGTTACAGTAACCAGGCTCTGACCTTTAGCTTTTGGGTGATTTTACACTGGTGGGTGTCATGTGCTAATCTGTGTATAATGCAGTTCTAAATACTTTGTGCAGGGCAGATCTGGTCTTGAAAAATTCCCTCAGTGTTTGCATGTCTAAGAAAGTCTTTATTTCTTTCTCATATAAGAGACTTAGTTTTATAGGATACAAAATTCTAGGCTGGCCTTTATTCTGTTTGAGAACACTGAGAATGGGGCCCCAATCCTTTCTGGCCTGTAAGGTCTCAGTTGAGAAGCCTTCAGTTAGTCTGATGGTATTCCTTTGTAAGTTACCTGCTGCTTTCACCTTACGGCATGTAGGGGTGCCTCCTTCATGTTTACTTTGGCCAGTCTGATGACTATGTGTTGTGGTGTTTGCCTCTTTATGATGAATCTCCCAGGGGTCCTTTTAGCTTCTGGTACCTGGATATCTAGATTTCTAGCAAGGCCAGGGAAATTTATCTTCAATTATTCCCTCAGATAGGTTTTCCAACCCTTACATATTTTCTTCTTTGCCCTCAGGGATGCCTATCATTCTTATGTTAGGCCTCTTCACATAATCCCATATTTCTTGTAGGCTTTGTTTATTTCTCTTACTTCTCTGTTCTTTCTCTTTGACTGACTTGTTTATCTCAAAGGTGTTGTCTTCTAGCTCTGAGATTCTTTCTTCTGCCTGATCTAGCCTACTCTTAAGGCTTTCTACTGTGTTTTGTATTTCCTTGAATGAATTTTTCATTTCCAGAAGTTCTGTTTAATTTTTTTTTAATAATTCAATTCCTTTAGTAAATTTTTCATTCATTTCCTGCATTGTTTTTGTGGTTATTTTGTGTTCGGTTTCATTTTCTCTTGTATTTCATTGAGCTTCCTTACAATCCATATTTGGAATTCTTCATCTGTCATTTCAAACTTTTCGTTTTGGTTGGTATCCATTGTTAAGGAGTTACTGTTTTCTTTTGTGAGTTTCCTTTCATGTTGAGCTGATTTTTTATGTTTCCAGAGTTCTTTCTCTGATTCCTTCTCATCTGGCTTCTCGGTTGAGACCTGGGGGTGCTGGGCCTGGCTTATGGCCTGTCTCTGTGTCCCCAAAGATTGATCCTTGAGTGAGCCAGGGAGAGGAGTGCTGATCCTGAGTTGCCTGTGGGGTGTTCTAGCAGGTTTGGTTACCTCTTGGGTTACCTCTGACCTGCTGTCTTCACTTCTTCCCAATAGTGTGTAGTGACTTAGGTCCCCCAGCTTAATCTCAGTGATGGTGGGTAGTACTTGTGAGTGTGAATCAGCCACACTCTGTTTGCTTGAATTGGAAGATGCTATGATGAACTATATCTTTGTTCTCCTTGTCATTATTTGATGTTTGTATGATAGAGACAGCTGCCAAGATGTCCTTTTGTGTCTGTGGTAGACTCTGGTCCCCTAGGTGGAGTACTTGAGTGACCAAAGCTTCAGAAGGGACCCTGTAGCTCCCAGGAGGTTTCTTGATCTCCACCACCATGGAGGTGGGGCGAGCAACATGGTTAGGTTGTGGGAGCTTGAAAGGCTTTTCAATGCCTCAGTGGGGCTCACACATTGCTTTTCTGGCCACTAGGGGGAGCTTCTGGTAGGAGAGTCAGGACAAGCTGTCCCAGCTGGGCGAGCTGTATGTGGGCGAGGGGGATAACACTTGTATGCTAAGGCCCCGGGCTGGGATCTTTCCACTCTTATCCAGTAGCACGGTTTTTCTGTGGGGAGGGTTAGGCACTCCCCCAAATGGCTACTCCTTGGACTCCCACACACCCTGTAAAATTGAATCAATAAATGCTGTAAAGGCTGTGCAAAGTGACCTCCCTGTCTGTAGGTGGCACTTGTCAGAAGGAATAAGCATGTTGTTTTTGGGTCCTGTGACCAGCTCTAGTCCCTCAGGAGAAGCACTCAAATGCCCCAGGTGGTGGGTGGGGCCCTGGAACTTCCAGATGAGTCCTTGTTCTCTGCCACAGCAAAGGCAGGTAGGGGAGTGTGGCTGGGTGGGGCTGGGGTGTATGAGCTTGCCCTTAGCCTCCACAAGAGCTGGCAAGGTAGCTATTTTGCCAAGGGTCAAAGGTCTGCTCCCAGCTTCTGAGCAGAGCCACCAGGGAGGGGCTGAAGTGACCCCACCCAATCAGAAAGTCTGCTTCTGGAGGCAGGTCCATCTGAGAGTCACAATGTGGCAGTCTGCAGTGGGCCTCGCTCCTCTCTCCTCGTCTCTGCTCCCCAATCTTACTCTGGCATCTGCCAGCAAACAGGAGCCCAAGCCAGCCGAGCTCCCCCATGACTGTGCTGTGGGCTGGGAGGTTTCCCCATCCAGGATCCCATCCTGACCTGAGAGTGTGGGCCTCCCATGGGAGAAGGGGTGCCCCATGAACATGCCACAGCTAGGACCCACACTGTGCTCTCCCCGCAGATCTGTCCACATGGGCTCCCTCACCTCCTGAGACCAAGAGAATCAATCCCTGACCATGCCAGGGAGATGTGCACTGGTCCTGAGTCACCATCGGGGTGCCTGAGCAGGATCAATGTCCTTCTGCCTCAGGGTGTGTGCTGCTCTGATGGAGCCACTAGGGAAGCAGCACCAGGGAGGGCTGGTTAGCAGGGAGCTCACAGTCTGAGCACCCCTCAGTCCATTGCAAGACCCCAAAAGGAAAGGCCTGAACCCAACTCTCTGTGAAAGCCTCTTGTGGTACTCAACTGTCTCTCTCAGCAGCTGTAGGGGGTGGGGAGAAGGGGAGGAAATGAGTCTGTCCGGAGGAATGCTAGCACTCTGTCTCCAACCCTCTCTCTGGGTGGCAGTCGGCCAAGTATGTCCAGGCTATGGAGTCACGCAGATCACCTGGGACCCACTGGACCCCTCTGGCTCCTGCAGTCTGGGCCAGAGTTGGGAAATGTCTGTGTGGGAACAAGGAGGACAAACCCTGAGGCACTGAAATCTCCCTTTTTGCTGGGCTCCAAGCCTCTCAGGGGTGGATCTTTGCCAATACCTCGCTCCTTCTTATTCTGCACTAAGACTTCTTCCCATGGAGTCTCCCGAAGGCTCTGGACCCCTTCCTTCAGACCCACATCTGATCTGTTTGTCTGTCTTTTGCTTTCTTCTCTTTCATCTAAAACTGTTCTTTCTTACTGAGACATTTGGGCAGCTGGTGTCCTTCTGAATCTTTAGTTGATTTCAGACGCTGCATCATTTTATCCATCTTATAATTTTTCTGCTACAACCTAGTTCTGTCACACGCTGTCACTAGTCTCTTTTCTATACCTTCTAGGTTGGCCGTTTTACAAACACAGCAGCTCTCTTGGCACATAGAGGGCCCAACTAAGGATCTAGCTTGATGGGAACTGGGAATAAATCATTAACTTTGTGGAACTCATCATTTGGGGTTTCAGTGACAGCAAACTTCTTTTCATTTTCCTGTTCCACTGTCTCTTAGACACCTGTGTGGTTTCATTTCTTCTGTTCTAAGCCTCGGTGTCTGCCTCAATGACATCTTCATCATCAGTTCCTCACTTACTTTCCTTATCTGCCAAATCTTCTGGCATAAGGATTCCTCTATGTATGGCCTTTTCCGCTTGGCATTCCCTTATT
Organism: Lemur catta; assembly: GCF_020740605.2. Lineage (NCBI taxonomy): Eukaryota > Metazoa > Chordata > Mammalia > Primates > Lemuridae > Lemur > Lemur catta. The sequence continues at coordinate 94,734,325 of NC_059130.1, read as the reverse complement.
AGCTCTGTGAGGAGCAGAGTGAACTAGAGAAAAACAGCATTGCAGGCGCACACTAAGACACAAATTCCCTGCCCTCTCCGAAACCCACCTTAGGCGGGACACCCGTTTGGCACCTATCAAGTATCTGGTACATGCCAGGTATTGTGCTGGGGCCAGGGGACAAAGTTGAATAAAGGCCTCAAGAACCTCACAATCCACAGTGGCACCATCCAGTATGGTGGGCACCGATCACATGTGGCTACTTGAGTTTGATTCACTAAAATTAAATGCAATGAAGGATTCAGTTCCTCAGACACACCAGTCAGCACATTTAAAGTGTGCAACAGCCACATGTGGCTAATGGCTACGGTTTTGAGTCCAGCACAGACAGAACATTTGCATCATCGACAAAGGCTCTCTCGGACAGTGCTGGTCTACAGGGAAGGCAAACGTGCCAGGCAGCCGAGGGAGGGGAGCCAGGTACCGATCTCTACCCAGGAGGGCCTGTGATAAGAGAGGAGCAGAATCCACATTCCACAGTCAGCTCAAAATTACTGTTGTACCGTAGATGCGGCTGTAAACACGACACAGAAGCTTCCCACATTCCCTGAGTTTTCATTCTATTTGTGGTGACAGATGATAAAGAAACATGGCATCAGGTGACTTAAGTGTGAAGGAGACAGTAGAGCAGGATGAGAGGATGGAGCGTTGACGGTGGGGGTGGGGGTGATACATGTCCAGGGAGACACATTTGAGCAGAGCCCTGACTGCCATGGGAGAGTGGGTGGTGTGAGTATATGTGGGGAGAACATGAGCGTGAGCTTGGAGGGTTTGGGAAACCTCAGGAAGGCCTGAGTGGTCAAGTGGAGTGAGCTAGGTGGAGAGTGGTAGGAAATGAGCAGGGGTGAGTAGAAACCAGTGGACTCCAAACTGATCATCTCAAACTCCTAGCAGTAAAGTAGCTTTGGAGCATGCACCCCTAGCAGATGTATGTTTAGACAGTCTCCATGTACTATTATCAGCATATTAACAAAGCATAATTTCTATCTGTATACATAAGTCACCATCAATACAGGTTCTAACATTTTCTCACTTTACTCCAATGGGTCATGTGCCCAAAGGACTGGAGCTGAGAGGCAGCACTTTTCCTAGAAAGCCTCAATGTTGCCTGAAGGGATTATTTATGTTGTTGCCATGGAACAGGTTTGAGGCGAATTGGACATTAACTTGTTTTCCTGAAATCAGTGGTTACGAGTTCCAGATTAAACCCCGTTAGTTATAATTAAAGACAGTATAAATTCTCTAGATAGCCGGACTCCAGTGAACTGTGGTGTACAGTTAATTAGGCACATGACTTGGGGACTAAATTCAGGAAGAAGGAACAATGTTTCCTTAGGTAAAGCTGCGGAAACAGCATGATGTATTTAGAAAATCCATTTATTTAGAAATGGCAGTGGAGGAAGGAGCGTGTGTGCGATCCTTAGCAGTGGCTGTGCAGACTCCGCACCAACATGCTTATTAAAGGAACACGGCTGCAGTGGAAAAAACCTTCACCTCATTAAAAGGCAACAAAAATACCAACAAAAATAAAAACACATAAAAACCCTGAAAAATATAACTTTTCTCCCACATCTTCTCCTGGCTCACCTGGTGCAGCATTAGTGTCCCCCACACCGTCTGCCGGCTGGCCTGGTGGCGGTTTCTACTGTGTCCTGTGCTGGTGGACTGGTGCTGTCCTTTCTCACACCCTCTAATGGCTGGCCTGGTGAGGGACTCTCCTGTGTTCTGTGGTGGGGGACTGGTGCCGTCCCTTCTCACGCCCTCTGCCGGCTGGCCTGGTCGCGGCCTCTCCTGTGTACTGTGCTGGCAGATGGGTGTGTCATTTCTGACGCCCTCTGCCGGCTGGCCTGGTCGCGGCCTCTCCTGTGTACTGTGCTGGCAGATGGGTGTGTCATTTCTGACGCCCTCTGTCGGCTGGCCTGGTGGCGGCCCCTCCTGTGTCCTGTGCTGGCGGACAGGTGCCTTCCTTTCTCACGCCCTCAGATGGCTGGCCTGGTGGGAGGTTCGCTCAAGTCAGGAGTTCAAGACCAGCCTGAGCAAGAGCGAGACCCCGTCTCTACTAAAAAAAATAGAAACAATTAGCTGGCCAACTAAAAATATATAGAAAAAATTAGCCAGGCATGGTGGCGCATGCCTGTAGTCCCAGCTACTCGAGAGGCTGAAACAGTAGGATTGCTTGAGCCCAGGAGTTTGAGGTTGCTGTGAGCTAGGTTGATGCCACAGCACTCTAGCCTGGGCAATAGAGTGAGACTCTGTCTCAAAAAAATAAAATAAAATAAAAATATGGCCGGGGGCGGTGGCTCACGCCTGTAATCCTAGTCCTCTGGGAGGCTGAGGCGGGTGGATCGCTCGAGGTCAGGAGTTCAAGACCAGCCTGAGCAAGACCCCGTCTCTACTAAAAAAAAATAGAAATAAATTATCTGGACAACTAAAAATATATATATAGAAAAAATTAGCCGGGCATGGTGGCACATGCCTGTAGTCCCAGCTACTGGGGAGGCTGAGGCAGAAGGATCGCTTTGGCCCAGGAGTCTGAGGTTGCTGTGAGCTAGGCTGACGCCACGGCACTCACTCTAGCCCGGGCAACAGAGCGAGACTCTGTCTCAATAAATAAATAAATAAAATAAAAAAATAAATAAATAACTTGCTTTTGGCCTTACCATTGTGAAATGTGGTTAACTTGTGTTCTCCATTCTTAAAACTCTCATTATGTTCCATGCATAATTCAAAGTCTCTAACTACTTCTGAGGCTCCTTATTTAAGTTAATATACATTCTCCCCATTCACTAATATTGTACAGATTGTCAACAATAGGTCAGAGAAAAATATTTTTGTCTTCTAAAAACATGACCTGTGCAGAAGACAGTATAATTACAGTTAGCTTACAAAAACTAAATTCATTCTTTTAATTCCAGAAACTCAGTAATTGTATGAAACCAGGTATGTCTTTTTATGTACCAATGATGCTACTAAAAAGAAGAAAGTGTGAAAGTATTTTTTCTGCTTAAGAATACTATATAGTTCTCAGGTATTTCTAGCTTCCCTAAAAGTTAAGTATGGTTTCTAACCTGAAATGGAGAGAGGGCAGGTAAACTGACTTACCACCTATCAACATAGAGTAAAGCCCACCACATAACATGGCCTGCCCACCCACACACCACCTACACATAGCATCCAGCCAGCATATTAGTACCTCTCAACTGGGACAGCCAAGGCTCATCAGACATTAAGGAAAGCTACCCCAGCAAACTAATACTAATCAAGGGAAAATGAGAGGATTATTGAATATAGGATTACTGAATTGTATTAAGATATTATCTATGTGGCAGGCAATGCTCTAAACATTTTCCATATATTAACTCAATGCTGACAGGAATCCAATGAGGTAGATACTATGTCTATATTTTGCCATAAAGATGACAAAGCACAGAAAAATTAACTTGCCTAGACTCAAACAGCAGTAAGCAATGGAGCCAGGCTCAAGAGTCTATGTTTTTCACTCGTACCATACACTACAGCTCATCATGAAAAAGGGAGATCAAAATGCATGGGCTGAGGAAACAAAATGAAGGGAACAGAAAAAAACTTGGAAAAAAAATTAAAACTATAATTCATATCCTGAGAGATGTGATAAGATACTGCCTCTATAGAATAAGAGTAAAATGATGTGGAAAAAGACCCATTAGAGAATCAAGAAGTCTTGGAGAATAAAATCCAATAAAAACTAGAATAAACAGTGAATAAAATGATTAGAAAAAACAATCAAAGAAATCTTTTCTTCAAAGTAGAACTAAAATACAAACTTAGAAGTTACCAGTAGAAGAGGTTCAACAATGGACTAACAGAAATTGCAGAATCAGAACAAAGAAAATGGGGGGAGTAAGGAACGTATCAAATAAAATTTTCCAGAATGGAGAACTTCCCAATACCCTAATCAAAGAATGAAAACAGGCCCACACCAAGGCATGTCACCATGGAATATAAGACTGGCAGGAAGAAGAAGAGCTTCCAGAGAGAAGAACGTAATGGCACTAGATTTCTCAATGGAACACAGGAGGCTCCAAGACAAAACAGCAGTGCCTGCAACATCCTAAGGGGAAATTCACACCGGCCCCATTAAAGGCAATTTCAGAAATGCAGGGAGGTAAAAAGTTGACCTCTCATGTTCCCATTCTTAGGAGGATACTAGAAAATGGAACACAATGAAAGAAGCATAAGCTAAAATAGCAAAGTATGGGATCCAGGAAATAATGGAAATAACATAAGTCTAGAAAAGAGACAAGATGAGTGTGTGACAAACCTAGGTTATAGCAGAAAAATTATAAGGTGGATAAAATGAGCAAGAACCTGGAAAAACTATGGATACAGAAGGAAAATTAGGCAAGAGAAAAATATAAGGTAATGATTAACTCAAGGTGGAACCAAAAGCTGTATCACAAGGAAATCTTATCACAATACATCTAGCTTTACGGGTTCAGATGGCGATATAACCATTTGGAAGGAATCGGTAAGAGGAAGGGAAGGAGGTATAGCTCATATCTTCATTTATCATGAAGGAAGGCAATTTTGACTCAAGGTTTAATTATTGATAAACATCGATTATTACTCAATATGCAAATTAACTTCTAAATCTCTTAATCATAAGTTTTTAACCAAGGACATATGTTCCTTTGATAATTTTTCTTTAGTTTATTGATTGAAAGCATTTTTTTAACAAAAAGAAACCAACAGAAGGGATATAATTGTATTTTGAAAGTCCAGGCCTTCATCCCTTTTCCCTGGTTCTTTGTATTCAAAGATGCTGTTTAGCGGGTTCTGTTCTTCATTTTCTCTCTCGTTCGTTTTCCAGGTCTCTTCTACAGAAAGAGAAAAACCACATCTGGTCACACAGCAGCTTGAGAACACACAGCAGAAGAAAGGGGAGAGCAGCTGTTGGGTGGGACAGGAGGCTGGGCTGCCCCTCGCCTGGGGCCCCAGTTCACTTACATTTGATCCTTTCTTCCCAGGCCTCTTGAGGCCCCTGCCATGAGCTGTCTTGGCCCGGAAGCTAGACACATCATCGTAGCTCTCACGAGTGTTCCACTTTGAACCTTTCTTCTTTCCACCAAAACCAAATTTCTGGTTTTTATATCGTCGTTTAGCACTGGGCCTGAACAAAAGTGGTCCTCTGGGTTACTGCAGCACTGGAAACCCTGATGAATCTTATGGCCCAGCAATACCCTCCATTTCCTTTCTGTAAGCAAAGCCCCTTAGGCACTTTGGTAACCCAGAATTTCAAACTTGGCCCTACAATCTTATTCTATAAACTCTCCATGCAAGCTCATCTTGCTCATCTATTTGCCCTTCTAACCACCAAGGCAGGAAAGCAAAGCAAGAAGCAGGAAAGGCTCTACATTATATTATGTGGCCTCCTGCTATCTTTGGAAAGCTTTCTATTTTAACTAAATATGGCTAAATCACCATCAGTTGTTTCTAGTTGTTTCTATATATGTAAGGGTATATAAATGCAGTTAGCATTCAAATGTAATATATTGTAAAACTGGTCATCCCACAGGAATCTCAAATGCAGCATCTCCAAAATCACATGTCATCTCCCTTCCTGGACTGGCTTTCCCTCCTGGACATATGCCCTACCTTGAGTTTGGTGCTGCCACCATCTACCTACCCCCCAGGCCAAACACCTGGGAGTCACCTTGATTCTTCCTTCTTTCATTCTCTATGCCCAGTTCAATTACTGAGTCCCACTAACTTAACCTCCTAAACCTTTCCTCAATGCTTTTTCTCTTCTCCCTCCATTACCACTTTCAGGTCATGATCATTGCTCATCTGGACTTTTGCAAAAGTCCCCTCCTCAAGTTCCCTGCTTTCTTCTAATCCATCATTTACACAAGTACCCCTGTAATCTTTTAAAGACATGAACATGATCTGCTCACTGTTGTGTGTGCAACCCACGAATGTCTCCCCACTGCCTACAAAGCCTAAGCACCTCAACAAGGCAGACCAACAGCCCAGGTCCCCCAGCCCCATCGCTGCACTCCTGGCCTCGCACTGAGCTCTCAGTGACACCAATGCCTGCTGCTTCTCACACACAAACCTCTCTTCACATCTCTACACTTCTGCTCATTCAAGTGCTTCCTTCTTGCCAAAACTGGCTTCTCTCCTACTTTCCTGGTCAATTCTTACTCATCCTTCAGACTGAGCTTAGGTGAGACCCTCCTCCAGGAAGCCATCCCCAGACTGCATCAGCTGTTTCTAAAATGTGTCTCCATACTACTCCCTATGTGTGTCCATCACTGCAGTTACTGTATTACATAGAAATTATCATGTCCCCTAGGCCTGGTGTCTAAGAATGCAGAAAGGTGACTAGAAAGACGCTAACAGCCAACATTTTCTCTTTTAATCTTCATAGTACTATGAGGTACATACTATTTGCTCATTTTAGGAGTTGAAGCAATTAACATTTAGACAGGCACAGTGACTTGCTCATAGCTACCGTTCTTCCGAGTAGCAGAGTCAGGACCTAGACCTAGGTGTGTACTCTTAACCATCACACTGTGTGATGGGGAATCAGCACTTACTCAGCAGTCACTTACAGTGTGCCAAATACTTAAAAGGACCTTATTTCAACCTTCAAAGGCTGGCATGGCTAAAAGACCCATCCCACGTCATTATAAGTTGTGGCCACAGGCAGCAGTTGCATCTCCTGATGCTGAGGATGCTCTGTGCGGGGCTGCCTGCCACACTCAAGAGCTATTGGCCTTTTACACACCACAAAACCAAACCAACCAAGCAGAACAGTCTTACCCCTTCTTCATCTGCTTGCCCTTAGCTCCTGCCTTCTTGTCCTGTGAAATGGGTTTCTGATCTCCCTCAAGGAAATCCAGTTTATCAGAGAAGCCTGTGAATGAAGAAGTATTATGATCAGCACCATTATATTTTAAGAAAGCGTAAACCTCAAAATTAGTCTGTTATTTACTAAATTGATCTTAAAAGGCACATCTTGCTCCCCACTCAGTCCCAAAACTTAGCTTCAATAGTTTCAGATCAATCAAGAAGGCTCCAAAGCACTGTATGTTAAAATTAACTCTAAGGTACCTGGTACATTTCTTCCCCATATCCTTAGCAGAGAGACATACTGACCTTTCTGATATTTCTTAATGGCATTCATCATGTGTGCTTTCTCCTGCTGCCTCTTCTGAAGAACCTCTGTTTGCACCTGTGATGTGGACACAAGGACAGTTAATTCCATTTTAAGCCATTACTCAAAGTGTCTATATTCTCTTAATAACAACTCTGTGATTAATACCACTGCCATTTAACATTTACTATGTGCCAAAAACTAAATTATGGGGTCTAAGCATATGTTCAATTTATCTTTGTAACAATTCAGTGAAGTGAAATTCTTATCCCCAAAACTGAAGCACTGAGAGGCAATCTAACTTGCCCAAGTCACAAGGTGAGAAAATGCTAAGCCGAGATTCCCATCCAGGCAGTCTGACTCCAAAGCCTGCACTGTTACCCTATTATTCAATCCTGCCGACAAAACTGTAGGAAATCATGTTTAGTCTACACGCAATTTTTCCCATTAATTATATCTGGGCAGATCAAATATCTAACCCACTGTTACTAGCCAAGAAAGCACCAAAAGAGAAGAGGAAAAAATACTTCCATGAAACAGATAAGGAGAAAGCTTCAAGGACAAAAGGAGACATCTAATACTCTAATGCAGGCTTTCTCAATCTGGACACCACCGACGCTGTGGACAAGATAAGTCTTTGTTGGTGGTGGGGGCCTGACCTGCACTGCAGGATGTTTAGCAGCATCCCTGCCCTCCACCTACCAGATCTAAGTAGATCCCTCCCCACAAGAAGAGAGAACCAAAAATGGCTCCGGACAGTGACAAAAGTCACCTGGGGGGCAAATTCACCCCCAGTTGAGAACCACTGTTGTAAGGTTTCTTAAAATTAGAAATAGTAAGCTAATAGGCCTGAGATTTTGTTTTTTACGAATTAGGTTAGGTTAAACTAATTGCTGATCTCTTTGAGATAATCTCAACCATCCACCTCCAGATCAGAGATAAATCCACAGAAGACCTCTTATAGAGGACAGGACGCTAGTCTATTCTCGCTTTGCTGAGGATATATCAGTGAAATGTCTCCAAATGTGAACAAAGGTTCTGCAGTTTGTATCACAAGCGTTCATGTACAAAACGCTGACAAAGTCTTAACACCCAAGCCAATCCTCCTCACATTCATCTCTTCACACAATCTTAACTTTAATTCCCATGATCTTCTTACTTGGGTGACCATGAAACATAAAAGGAAAACCAAGAAAAGTTTTATGGTATGCCTAATCTGGTTTCACATTAGAACTCAGACATTCATGGTTTGAACACACAGGCCCCATTTGTTTTCTTTCAGGCTGGATGACAATCATTAGTACAATTTCTTCAGGGACTTAACAATCACATAGGCCCGTGAGACCCAAACCAGGATGCATATCAGCATACCCTGGGAAGCTTCCTGGAGAAGGGCAGAAAACACACACAGATTCCCAGAGATGCTGAAGGCTAGACATCTGTCTTGAAAAATTTCCCCTGCTGATTTTCTTGGTGAAGTCAGGGTTGGAAATCTCTGATCTGGACCCAACTCTTCACTGCATGGGTGTGAAACTAGAGTCCAGAGAGGTGAATGGCTCTCCTGAGTCCCCACGCTACTCCTGATGGCGAGCTGCTGTCAAAGCAAGATCCAGCTCATGACCACTAGCACACGCTCCACTGTGAGACAATAAATGCAAGATCTAGCACACAGGGCATGGGGCTAAGAAGACCATGGCCATCTGATCTGACAAAGACACCTGGCCTCATCCTGTTCCCTGCACATTTTCCTGCTCACCTTCTTTCCATATTTCCTAAGTGCTCGCAGTTGCTTAGCCTTTTCAGACCTCTCCATGGCAGCCTGTTTAGTCTGCAGCTTCTGTCGAATCTGAAACAAAAAAAGTTGTCGGTTTTTGTTATTTGTTATTTTAATCTGCACCCCACTACTTAGGGTGCACTGGAACAGGGAACAGATACTCCAAGTTCTGGAAACTGTGGAACTTGTAAACCATCTATTCCAACCCCTCTGTTTTATACACATTATGCCCAAGGGACCAAAAGTGTCAGTGGTGGAGCCAGAGGTTCAAAGTGAACTTCCCACTTCCACTGTGCTGTCTGGGAGGGAAGACTGACTTCTCCCCATTCCTACTGTCCGCACACTGAGGTTAAACCAGCGTGCAGACTCAGTGCCCTTCTCCAATGTACCACACACACAACAAACTCAAGCAGATACCTGGCCTCTTCCATCACACATACACATTTCAGTGAAAGGATGAGAAGCTGTCAGTGTGAACTTGTACAGAATTCACAGTGAGAATTTGTATAGAGACATGTCTGGGCTCACCTCTAGATTAGCTTCCCTGGGTACCACCAAGACAAGAGCTCCCTAAAATCCACCTTGAGATGCAAGAGTACTATTAAATTATACAGTTGTCTCTTGGTATCCATGGGGGATTGGTTCCAGGACTCCCCACAGACACTAAAATCCACCAATGCCACAATATTTGCATGTAACCTATGCACAGTCTCCGGTATACTTTAAATCATCTCTGGGATTACTTGCAACACCTAATGCAATGCCTAAACATCACTTCATTCTCATGAATTCAACACAGTACTCAGCACATGGCAAATTCATGTTTTGTTTTTGGAACTTTGTGGAATTTTTTTTTTTACCAGTTAATTGATTCGTGGTTGATTGAATCCACAGATGTGGAAACCATGGATTCAGAACCCATGGATTCAGAGGGCCAGCTGTATCTTGGATTGGATGTTGGCAATTCTCTTCCTCTCAAAGTTAAATGAGGACTAAGTTCTACCTAACTCTAAATTATACTACCTCTGAGTCACACATTAATCCTTCATTTTATAGAAGAGAAAACTGAGGCGCAGAGAAAAGTTATTGTCTACAATTCATAGCTCTGTTCACTGGCAATGGCCAGACAAGAACTGTTGCCTTCTCTACCAACCACAGCATGACCATGCCAGCTAGAAATGCAAAGGGTCATCTTTACCTTGGGAACCAAATTTCTCACAGTACTTTTCCTCTTGATTGTTAATACTGAAAACGTCATCCTTATATTTATTTAACTGGTGGTGACTGACATGACTCTGAAGTAGACAATCTCTGGAAGAGATAACTGTCCTCTGACAACACGTTCCCCATTTTTGGGCTTGTACCCAATAATGTATTAGGTACTATAAGTAATCCCGGAGACGAGCCAGCTGAATACACTTGAGTACAGAGCCTTGGCTTTCCAGATAAAAACTTCCCTGTATCTTACCTTCTGCATCTGCTGATCAGACTTGGCCATTTCTGCAAAATAATCAGTGGGCCGCTTGGTAGGGACTTTGAGCTGGTGGAGGCGGGGTAATACTGCAAGCACTGCGGCCTGGGCTTGACGGTAGCTGAGATTGTAGGACAAAATGTGAAATGAAGTAAGGGAAAGAAGTCTTAGGTTCCTTCTCACTGTCTCTCATGAGTTATCCAAGCTCAGAAGGACTCTCAATATCTGACCTCCACTGGCAAGAATGAACAAACAAAAACTGGATTAAACCTCACTAATTTTGTCTTAATTTTGTCTACGACAAATTTAGCTGCACACCATTTTTGAAAGGGGGGGTTGGATTTTGCTAAAAATAAATTAGTATTTTAAGAGAATGACCCCCCTAAACGTACCCATTAACACACAAACTAATGTCAATTATAGATTCTTATGTAATCTCAATAAAAGTCCACACAAGAAATTACCATAAGCAAAATGTTGTTCTAATAACTGAATGCACACACTCAAAAAAACTTTAACACGGAATATTTCAAAATAGCCCACAGACTGAATCGTGACTGGTGGACCAAGGAACTCTTCTTTCAACCAGGGAGAATAGAATCTCTTAGCTCTTCTTAGTCAAAAGAAACAGTCCTCCCCACTCATGGGCTATGCTAGCTCCCTGCTCCTTCTGAGGAGTGCAGGCTCACTACTTTCCTCTCTACCCTGGGCTCTAGCACAAGGACTCTCATATTCTCCAGCATTTGAAAATGAACGTACAAACTCATCTCCCGCTGGAAGTCGTCTTCTGGATTAACAGCTCTCTGGTCCTTGTTCTGCGGTGTTGGCACCTCAAATCCACTGACCTCCGGTACCGGACCAAGGGTGACATCAAGCCTTTCAACCCATTCCAGATCTCGCTTGAACTCAGCCAAACACTGCTTCAGACCATTCTAGAAAATTCAGACAGTAAACTCATAAGGGAGCCCTGAATTTGTCTTTTCCAAGCCCAGGGTGCTAGGCCAACGGATAAAACGCTAACCCCCAATACCAAGACAGGTGATTGACCCTCTTAACAATGCGCGAGTTGCGTCTTTCCTGGGACAAGAATCGGTCTCTCGAGCACAACAGTGCCTTGCGAGCATCCCCTTCCGCGTTCCCCTTGGCCCAGCGCCCGAGCTCACCACGTCGTTCACCGCCTTCTTCGGCCCCTCTAGCACGACATTGAGGCCTGGCTTCAGAAGCCCTCGGGAAAACGCATCCTGCAACTGCAGGACACAACGGCAGTCAGTGCCAGAGGAGAAAGGCCCCCTCTCCCGCGCCCAGCCCACGAGCTCGGCTGACACCTACCTCTCTGTCTGTGACGAGAGAATCATCGGAATCCGAGTCCGAACCTGAGAGCGGTGGAGTGTCCATCTAGCAGCAAGCAGCACGTACGTCCAACAGCTCCGTTAAACAGCAGAGTAGCCCGAGGCCCCCGCGGCTGACAGAGAGCGGCCCTCGCCGCTGCTGCCTGCCTTCGGCCCCCAACTCTCACGCCGCGGCTCCACGTGGACTCCAGCCGCACCAGCCCCAACAACCCGGAGCTACAGCTCAACTTTTTGATCGGAACTTCCGCTTCCGGCCTTAGACCCACACTTCCGGTTCGTCGTTGCTATAGGAACCACCCAGCGTTTGAAAGTGCCGGGTTGCTCGGCATCCGCAGGGGTAGTACTTCTCGATACGTGCGTGCTCTGGTGACCCAGAGAAGAAGCGACAGGTAGGAGGGGGCACCCGGGGGGTCTCCTGGAAGAAACAGAAGCCGCGAGGAAGCAAAGGACGGGGGAGAAGGCAGCGCCGTCGCGGGGGGGGGGGGAGAGTTCGGGGGGGGCGGTGCGGAGGAGGACTCCGGGGCGGGGTCAGGGGCGTGTCCTGGGGGCGGGACGGGAGGGCAGGGGCGTGCCCTGATGGGGCGGGGCGGGGGTCGGGGGCGTGTCCGGCGGGGCGGGGCGGGGCGGGGCGATGCGCTTCTCCACTCTCACGGGCCGCGCTCGGTCTTCAGCAGAACTCTGACAGGAGACCATGTCTACCGTGGTAGCTCAGTCGCTGCATGTTTTTGGTCTTCGATCCCACGTAGCCAACAATGTATTCTTCTTCGATGAGCAAATCATCATATTTCCTTCAGGAAATCACTGTGTGAAGTACAATGTGGATCAGAAATGGCAAAAATTCATTCCAGGTAAAACCAGTTCCATCCTGACGCATATATTAATGGTGTGTGCCACATAATAACACCGTGATCCCAACATGACGATTGGAAAGAAAGGTTTTTGGACCAACTTGAATGTACACGTAGTTTTACAAATGTAGGGGAAATAAATGCCGACTTGCGTTATTTAACTATAGATTAATCAATCACACATACATAGTTAAAATTGCATGTAAATGTTAATTTAAAAGTACTTTTTTCACTGTAATTTCATGAAAAAAATTATTTTAAAGAATCTCTTTTTATGCATCTCCAATATCATTGTCTTTGCCATCACCAGAGCCACTTTTTGAGTTGTCTAACAGTTTTCCAGAGTACACCACCTCCATTACATCCCCTTTGGAATCCATGTGTGATGAAGACACTAGAAATTTTATCCCGAGTCACAAATAGCCATTTGTGTAACGTTACAGCATTTGTTTTTGTTCTCATTGATCCTGTCTATGATATTCATGATTTCAACAACCTAATTCATTTTTCCCACCCTTTGTTGCATTGAACACTTTCTTTTGTGATATACACATACAAAAGAATATATACTACATATTCATAATATTTTAAAAATTACAATAAAGTGGAGATCTGTGAACCCAACCACCCAGCATAGGAAATAGAACATTGCCAGTTCCAGTGCTTCTCCCTTACTGCATTCCTCCCCCCTTCTCACATACTCCATCTTGGATTTTGTAATTATTTCCTCATTTTTCCATATAGTTTTACCAAATATGTGTTTAGCCTTATGCAAGGTACAGTTTTGGTTTTGCTATTTTGCAGTTTTATATAAACAGAATCATAGCATATGTTTCCTATGACTTCTTTTGTTCAGCATCATGCTTTTGAGACTCATGCATCTTGATACATATGACTGAATTCATTTTATTGCCATATAGTGTTCCATCATATGCATATAATGTCGCAAATATATTTATCCATCCTAACATTGAGGGAATTTGGGAAATAACAGTTATTTGCTAGTACAAGCCATACCACTATGAACATTCTTGTGTGCATACACGCTCATCTACTTGTGTAAAAATTCCCCAGGGTACACAGCCAGTACTAAAATTACTTAGTAATATGATAGTAGCAATCTACACTCCCATCAGGAGTGCATAAGAGTCCTCATTCCTCCACAACCTTGTCAACTCTTGGTATTGTCCAACCTCCTAATTTTTTGCTCATCTAGTGGTTGAGAAAAGGTATCTTATTGGGGTTTACATTTGCATTTCTCTAGTACTAATGAGTATGAGTATCTTTTCACATGTTTATAGGATATTTCTATTTCTTTCTTTGTTTCCTTTTTTTTTTTTTTTTTTTTTTTGAGACAGGGTCTTCCTCTATCACCCAAACTAGAGTGCAGTGGTGTCATCATAGCAACCTCAAACTCCTGGGCTGGAACAGTCCTCTTGCCTCACCTCCCAAGTACCTGGGAGTACAGGCACATACCACCACACTCAGCTAATTGTTTAATTTTTTGTAGAGACAGGGTTTTGCTCTTGCTCAGGCTGGTCTCGAACTCCTGGCCTCAAGCGATCCTCCCACATCAGCCTCCCAGAGTGCTAGAATCACAGGGGTGACCAACCACGCCTGGCCGGGTATTTCTATTTAGTTTTATGTTAAATGCCTTGTTTAAATGGTATAGAAAAAAAATCATTTTTCTATAGTTTTTTGTGGGATTTTTTTGGGTAATTTTCTTACTGATTTATGGGCACACTTTACATATTCTGTATACTAATCATTTGTCAGATATGTGTTATAAATAATTTCTCCCAGTTTGGGGCTTGTTATTTTCTCCCTCCTTACACTATCTTTTTTTTTTTTTTTTTTTTTTTGAGGCCGAGTCTCGCTTTGTTGCCCAGGCTAGAGTGAGTGCCGTGGCGTCAGCCTAGCTCACAGCAACCTCAAACTCCTGGGCTTAAGCGATCCTACTGCCTCAGCCTCCCGAGTAGTTGGGACTACAGGCATGTGCCACCATGCCCGGCTAATTTTTTCTATATATATTTTAGTTGGCCAGATAATTTCTTTCTATTTTTTTAGTAGAGACGGGGTCTCACTCTTGCTCAGGCTGGTCTCGAACTCCTGAGCTCAAACGATCCGCCCGCCTCGGCCTCCCAGAGTGCTAGGATTACAGGCGTGAGCCACCGCGCCCCGCCTACACTATCTTTTGATGGATAGAAATTCTTAGTTTTAATGAAGTTACATTTATTAAACCCCATATAATATTCTGTTGGAATAAACTGTATTAAATAGAGTTGACTTTTATTATTGATTTTATATCCAGTATATTTGCTAAACTGTTATTAAGTCTAATGATTTATCTACAGATTCTTCAGAGTTTTCTACATAGACTATCATATTATCTAAAAATAATGATGGTTTTATTCCTTTTTCTTGTGTTACTGTGCTGGTAAGCACCTCCAGAAAGTGTTCAATAGGGGTAATGAAAATGAACATCCTTGTCATGTTCTGATGGTAAAGAGAATTCTTTTAACATTTTCTTAGAAAGAAGGATGTTTGCTGTGGGCATTTTTCAATGTCCTTTATGAGAGTAAAGAAATTCTTTTCTTTTGCTAATTTGCTATGCTTCCCACTCCCATGAACAGATACTAAATTTTATTGCATGTATTTTCTGTATTTTATATAAGATCATTTGATTTTCTAATCAATCATTGTTTTATGCAGACAACATTAATTTATATTTGCTCTCATATTTACCAAACTTGTTGCCCATCAATGCTCTTTACAAATCAAATATTCCAGCTAGGATCATTTTCCTTCTGCATTTAGTGATAGTGTGTTAGTGATAAACTCTCCCAGTTTTTGTTTGTCTGAAAATGCCTTTATTTCATCCTCATTCTTGAAAGATAATTTCATGAGGTATAGAATTTTTGTCATCACATTATGTTAATAGGTCTTATTCCATTGTTTTTTGGCTGTTGCTGTGGATGAGAAATTAGTCATCATGTCTTCTTTCTGTAGCTGATCTATCTTTTTTTTCTGGATGCCTTTAAGATCTTCTCTCTCTTTTTATTATATATATACAGTATAGGTTTTGTTTTCATTTTTTATCCTCTTAGGGATCCTTTGAGATTCTGGATCTAAGGAAGGGTATCTTTCAATGATTCTAGAAAATTTTTAACAATTTTGACTTTGACTATGGTATCTTTTCTGTTCTATTATCTCCCTTGGAACTCCAGATCATCTCAACTCCATCCACCGTAGTTTCTTAACTCTCATTTGGATTTTTAGTTTCTTAGTCTCTGTGTTGGATTCTAAATAATTGCTTTAGATTTATCTCTTAGTTTATTGATTTTCTTTTCATCTGCCTCAACCCTACTGTTTAATGTATCCACTGAGATTTTAATTTCAGTTATTGTGCTCATATTCTCACACTTCCTATCTACACCACTTCTTTTCTCCCAGTTCTGTCTTATATCAGGGGACTTTATAGGTGTGTATGTGTGTGTGCAGATCCTCCCAGCCCATATGTTCAAGTTCTACCCATATATCCTGTAAACAACCACCCTTTTACCATCCTTCAGACTCAGGGCCATTTACCATTTGGACAGGAAGTGCCAGAGTTCTGGATATGTAGAACGTGATCTAGAGGAGGCTGTGCAAACTCCAGGTGGCCCCTAGATTCCACTTAATGGAAAGGCACATAGCCAGAGGAGAACCGCAGCAGGGCACTCTAAAACATAGGGCCCAGGGAAGGATCCATGCTGGCCAAGTCTCAGGGTATTACTGGTGAAGTGAAAAATACAAAGATCTTGAAATTGGGAGATCTGGATTTGATCTAGCTCCTCATTTTATAAGCTCACAGAACCTCAGTCCCCTCATCTGTAAAATGGAGATAGTGCTCGGTCAGCTTGCTTGGCTCAGAGTCAGGATGAGGCTCAGATGTATTCATTTGTTCATTTAACAAAAAGTTATTAGGTACTTCCTATGTTCCAGGCACAAGATAGATACACACACACACACAAGACCTTGTCCTCATGGTGTTTCCATTCCAGTAAGTGAGAGTGGCAGTAAACAAAAAGAAGTACAATATATACCTTAGTGATAGATGCTAATGAGGAAAAAATGAAGCACGGAAGGTGAAGCTGTTGGGGGAGTGTGGAGTTGTAGATGGGGCGGCTGGGGAGGGCTCACTGAGGGCTGATCTTTGAGTGTAGACTGAAGGAAGTGAAGGAGCTGGCCTTGCTGATGTGGGAGGGGCAGGGGCATAGCAGAGAGAGTAGCCAAGGCTCTGAGTTAGGAGGGTGCTTAGTGTGTTCAGGAATAGCAAGTAGGCCAGTGTGGCTGGAGGGGAGAGAGAAGAGGAGTGGGGAGCAAGAGGAGAGGCAAAGAAATGATGGGGAACAACACATAGGTCACAGGATCTTACTCTGAGCAAGATGAGAAGCCATGGCAGGCGGGTTCTGAGTGGTAACATGATCAGACTTACATTTCCACAGGTTCTTTCTGGCTACTGTGCAGAGAATAGATCTAAGAAGAGGGGCAAGGGGCCAGGCATGGTGGCTCATGCCTGTAATCCCAGCACTTTGGGAAACTGAGGCAGGAGGATCTTTTGAGGCCAGGAGTTCAAGACCAGCCTGGACAACATAGCAAGACCCCATCTCTACAAAAGATAGAAAAATTAGCCAGGCAAGGTGGTGCATACCTATAGTCCCAGTTACCCAGGAAGCTGAGGTGGGAGGATCGCTTGAGCCCAGGATTCAAGGATGCAGTGAGCTCTGATGACACCACTGCACTTCAGCCTGGGCGACAGAGTGAGACCCTGTCTCTTAAAAACAAAACAAACAAAAAAAAAAAAAACAGGGAGGGACAAGGGAGGAAGCAGGAAGCAGGGAGACCAGTTGAGGGATGAGTGCCATAATCCAGATGAGAGAAAATGGTGCTTAGAGCAGGGTGGAGGCAGCAACAGGAATGGTGAGAAGAGACCAAATCCTGGATATATTTTGAAGGTAGAAGTGACATTTCCTCACAGGCCTGATGTGGGTGGAAGAGAAAAAGGAAGCAGCAAGGCTTTTGGCCTGAGCAATGGGAAAGATGGAGTTGCTGTTAATAGAGACAGAAAAGGCTAAAAATGGAGCAGATTAGTTTTGAATATGTTAAGGTTGAGGTACCTGCTAGATATCCAAATGGAGATATGAAGTAAGCAGTTTAATTTCAGACCTGATTCAAGGGAGAGAGTTCTAGGAATTTGAGGGTCATCAACATAGAGGTGAAATTTAAAGCCCTTAGAATGGGTGAAAGTCCCCCACGGAATGATGTATGTATAAAAGGGAAGAAGCCTAAAGAGCGAGCTCCAGGGCACTCCTGCATTTAGTGCTGGGGAAACGAGGAAGAACCAACAAAAGAGGCTTTGAAGGAGGGGCTAAAAAGATCAGAAGAAATCTGCACGAGAGGTGAAAATATTTCAGGGAGGAGAGGAGTCAAAACAATGCAAAAGCATTTTACAAACTCAAAAATCAGTCAACATATATTAATATTGAGCACATACTAGGTACCAGGCACTGGTGATTGAATGAATGAATGAGTGAGCAAGAAAGCCATGGCCTCTGCCCTCCAGGAACTCTCAGTACTGTAGTGGAGACAGGTGTGTGTTCAAAGCAGCAGGACTCTGTAAGTGAGCAGGACAAATGCTATGTCAGGTGTGAGCCTGGCACAAAAGCACAAGAGGGAGTAAGCAGTGTTCCTTTGCCCCTCTGGGCAATCTCATGCTCAGGGTTTTAACTTCCCACTGTGCCTTTTACCTCAAATCTTTGTTTTCAGTGCCAGCCCCTCCACTGAGCTTTAGAATCACATCCCACTGCTAGGCCTCCTTACCCGAAGGTTCCACGATATGTACCTCACACACAGTATATCTAACATTGAATTTATCATTTCCTTTTTCCTCCCTCTCTTTCCTTAAGACTCTACCTTGCCAGATATTCAAACGTGATAAGGATATGTTTATTAAAACAATGTAGCCCTATAGATGTATCCCAGAAACCCAATTATGTTTATGTAAATATATAACTTTAATATATCATAAAGATGGCATTAGTGATTAGTTGTGGGACAACTAGTTAGTTATTTGGGAAATGGTAATTTAGATCCTCGCCTCATACCTCTTTGCCATCATGAATCCAAGACAGATTAAAAACTTGAGTATAAAAATTTCAAACCATAAAAAACTAGAAGCAAATAAGCATGAATAAATACCATTTCGGTGAGCTATTTTAAGCAAAAGACAGTGGACATACTCTTCACTGTCACACCTAGCTTCCTCAGCCTGTCCATCATAGGTGACCCACGGCTCCCCATCGCCTAAACCAGAATCCTAAATGTCATTCACTACTCGTTTCTCTCACTCGCCCCCTCACCCAGGTGATCACAGAGTCCTACTGGTTCCACCTCTTGGCGTTTCTCTAGTCTCCCCTCCTCTCTATTCCTGCTGCCCCTACTGCCTTCTTATTGCTTCTCGCTGCTTCTTGCTACCATCACCTCTCACTTTTCGAAATAACCTGCCGACCAGTTTCCTTCCCAGAATGCCTCCCAGGTAAAGTCCAGACTCTGTGCAAGGCTCTTAGTGACCCAGAACCTGGGTTCATCTCTGAGCGGCAAGTACTCCCTGCAGCCCTTCCAGAGAATTCCTGTGTGCTGGGCTTCTCTGCCTGCTGAGCAACTTGCTGCCTCGCTCCTTAGCTTGTCGTGAAGCACCACATGGAGGCATATCACGTGGGGGCACATCACATCACATCACTTTCCAGCACATCTCCCCTGGCCTCCCACACCCTCTTGCCCCGGGCCTGCATCCACGGACCACTTCTCCACTAGGTACGGTAGCTACAGGGCCCAGAGCCCATGATACTTTTTAGGACCCAAGAAAATGCTTTAATTTCAATTTATCTTAAAATCAGAAAGAAATGAATATGTAATAGTGAATCCAGCCCGGCTTATATTCCTCTTTGTATCAATACAGTCATAAAGTATATGACTATATATGTTTTTAACATTTTTTAATGAGGGAAGGGGCTCATGAAATCAAAAGTAAGTGCCTAGAGCCCACAAAAATCATAATATGACCCTGATTGCATTTTCCAAATAAAGTATTTGCACTTTAATCTTTGCTTCAGTCTCTACTTTCTAAAGGTCCCACAGCTTTCATTTCATGTTTATTACTTCATGGTTGCAAGATGACTGCTGTGTGTCCAGACATCACCTCTATAGTCTAGGAAAAAAAGGATAGAATGCATCTGTCCCTGGTTCTCAAGAAAGCACAAGCTTTATCATAAAGCTGCTCTAGAAGACTTCTGGCCATCTTGTGGCCAGAATGTCACATAGATCACATAACTGTGAGGGAGGCCGAGGAATCCAGTAGTTAGCATCCCAGGCTCTGGACTAGAGAAGAGTGTTGAGTGCTGGCCACCCAGGGGGTAAAGACCTCTAGGATCTGACCCTACCTCACCCCTTTAGACCCTAATTTGGCCGCCCAACTCAAATGCAATGTTGCAGCAGTGCCCCACTGTTTACGGCTCCCCCACTGCTATACTCTCCATCCCATCCACCCCTTTGCTCAAGTTCTTCCTGCCACCTGCTCCCATCCCCCATCCCACTTTGTCCTCCTTCAGGAAGGGATCCCTGACTTCTCCTCCCACCTCATCCTCAGAGGTGCCTGTCCTAGTCATTTTCATAATACCCAGCCCAAGTTGTACCAAGGGACTGCCAGGGATTGATAATGACCTCCTTTGTGTCAGCAGTGCCCACTGCTGTGCCTGGTTCATGTTGAATCATGGTGAAAGTGTGACTTACCCTTATCATCCCTTTTACCTCTGTTTGCAGGCTCAGACAAGAGTCAGGGCATGTTGGCCTTGTCCATCAGTCCCAATCGGCGATACCTCGCTATCTCTGAGACCGTGCAAGAAAAACCTGTCATCACCATTTATGAATTGTCATCCATCCCTTCCCGGAAGCGCAAAGTCCTTAGTAATTTTGAATTCCCAGTTCATAAATTTATTAGCATGGCTTTTTCTCCAGACTCCAAATACCTATTGACTCAGACATCACCTCCAGAGTCAAACCTTGTCTATTGGCTGTGGGAAAAACAGAGAATAATGGCCATGGTTAGAACCGACGCTCAAAACAACCCTGTCTACCAGGTACCTTGTAGCATTAACAAGCATGGTGCAAATTATTAAAAAAAAAAATAGAGTTGTCTCATATTGAATGCTTTCTATGTACCACAGTTCTAATTTCTTGCGTGCATTTTAAAATTTAGGCTAACAACAACCATATAAGGTATACGTGATTATTATCCCCATTTTAAAGAGAAGGGAACTGAGGCTCCAAGAGGTTAAATAACTCACCCAAGATCACAGAGGTGGGGAGTAGTAGAGCCAGACTCCAGCTCTAGTCTTCTTTACTGTGGCCCAGAACAGCTTTCTGGTCATAGGTTGGGCCCAGAGGTGGATTAATAAAACAGGCCCTGGCCCTGGCCTCTTTCCAGCAGTATTGCTGAGCAGTAGGAAGATTTTAGGAATGTAAAGTGGCAGATCTCTAGGAAACTGTTGATGAAGTTGCAGAATTTGCTATTGTGGTTTGAGAGCAAAATAAAGACAACCCATCAGGAGCCTGGCTGACTGTGTAGGTAGGGAGTCCCAAGGAGGTTTATTTTGGTACAATCACCCTAACCTGGGATCGAGGACCGTTTTACAAGTTCAAGAACTCAGTTCTGTTCGTGTTCAGAAATACTAGCTAATCCGTGTCTCAGGCATAGATTGAATTATTCAACTCACAAGAGGTGGATGTATAAACTAGCATATCACAACCAGAACACTGACATCATTTATCCAGTATATTCCCTTCCTGGTAATAGAGAAGTCGAGAGGTGAAATTAGTAATCAGAAGGTTGCTTGGTGATCACAGAGTGAGACCAAAGGCAGATAGAACCAGAAGGTTATCAAGGTTTCAACCATGCCATAGTGAGGCCTGGTGATGCATCCCTATTCAGAGCAGAGACCACCTCCTGTCAAGCAGATTCAATAAACATTTATGGGCTGCCCATAATGAACTGGGAATACAGTGATGAAAAAGCCACAGCCCCTCAAGTTGCTCACTATCTACTGGGTTGACTGCCCATTACCATAGAGCCAGTCCGCGACTTACAATGGCTCAACTTAAAATTTTCAACTTTATGATGGTGCAAAAGTGATACACAATTAGTAGAAAGCAGCCATCTGGTACTCTCTCACAACACTGGGTAGCAGCAGTGAGCCACAGCTCCCAATCAGCCGTGCAATCACTAAGGTAGACCACCGACCACTGAGATACTCTGCAGTGTAGTACTGTGTTGCCAGATGACTTTGCCCAATTGTAGGCTAATGTAAGTGTTGTGGGCACATTTAAGACTAAGCTATGATGTTGGATAGGTTAGTTGTAGTAAATGCATTTCGACTTATGATATTTTCAACTTACAATGGATTCATCAGGACGTAACCACATTGTAAGTTGAGGAACATCTGTATATTGCAGTAGGGGCTATGGATGAAGGGTGCTCAGCTGGCAGGAGACCACATAGCATCCCCTGACATGTGGTTCCTTTCCTCCTGGACAGGGCTGCATGAACCTGTCAGACTCTCATTTGTCTGTGTTTCTAGCTGAGCTTTATTCTGTTCATTGGCACAGAATTTGGCTATTGTGAAAACCTGCTCATTGTGCTTTTTGGCTTTTGTAGATTGCCTAGTTTAAGACTCATGGGCCCTACAAATATAATGGCTATAGATGGTGCCCTTATCAAATGTGATATAAAATTACACGATTTAGTGATATTTAAAGAATATTCTGAGCCTACCTGAAATAAATATTAATTAATAAAATCAGAAATAATTCCATCAAGATTGGTTTTATAAATCTTTTTCTTTAATTTTACAGGTGAGCTTTAATCCCCAGGATAACACTCAGGTTTGTGTCACTGGACATGGGATGTTTAAGCTTCTCCGCTTTGCTGAGGGAACCTTGAAGCAGACCAATTTCCAGAGGGGAGAACCCCAGAACTATTTAGCCCATACCTGGGTGGCTGATGACAAGATTGTCGTTGGCACTGATACAGGCAGGCTCCTCCTCTTTGAATCTGGAGATCAGCGCTGGGAGACAAGTATAATGGTCAAGGAGCCCACCAATGGCTCAAAGAGCCTGGAGGTCATCCAGGAATCAGAGAGGTAATGGTGCCTCTGGGCAGTGCTCATACACTCATTGTACGAACAGCAATGTACAGAAAACAGCACTCTTTAAAAACCACTCATAACCCCTCTACCTTAAAAGTAGACTTTGTTCATTTTCCCTCTTCATTTCTAGCATTAATCTGTATTCAAGCATAAATTTGATAGTTATAACCATAGCCGAGATACAATTCTTTTTGTTTTTATACCTAACTTCATTTTATATGTTTTAGTATTATTTAATACTAGTCTTTAAAATTATAGTTTTTCAAAAATATATGTTCTAGTGGCTGCGTAATTCACTGAATTGATTAAATAAATGTCCACCAAGCCCTTGCAAGTATGCAAAAGGCATCTTGCTGGGTGCCGGGTACATAGGTCCTCAAGGAACTTACAATTACTAGGAGGCAACAGACCAACAAAGAAGTGCAAAGAAATGTTACTAGGTAAATCTGATAGGAGGCTATGGGGTGAAGCGCAGGCTCAGGAAGGAGTGGTGTTATTGACCACTGTGAGAGAGGGACCACTTTACCTCTAGGACTGCCAGTACAAATCTTATCTTACACGTGTTGGCGTGCACCACTGAATGCACCAGGCACTGCTTTAAGCACTTTCTATGTATTCCCATTTGATTCTTACCCTATGTAACATGTACTATGACCATGCCCATTTCGTAGATAAGGAAACTGAGGCTCAAAAAGGTTAAGTGATCCACCCAAGGTCACAACGCTGTCAAGTGACAGAATTATGATTTGAACCCAGATCTGTCTAACTCTAGAGCCCAAGCCCTCAACCACAAAGGCATCCTGTAGATTCTTCTTCGTCAATAACTTCCAATCTACACATTTTTTGTCACCTCCCCCATGCCAATGACATCTTTTTTGTTGTGATTATGTAGGAACTTCCAAAGAAGTCTCCATGCCCTTCTCCATTTGCTGTGTTCACAGTCCTTCAGTCCTGTGGTGCAGGACTCCCAGAACAACGCCCAGACTCCTTGGCTTGGCCCATGTGTCCCCACTGTTCTCTCCCTCTGCAGCTCTTGCCTCTGTCTACCCAACACTCTTGTTTCTGGGCTTGGCCATGTGCAGTCCTCTCTGTCCTCCCACCCCCACCCCACTCCCCTAGGTACATGCACATACCTCACTCCTGTTTGTCCTTCAACTTTCAGCCTCTGCTCATCTCAGATAGGTGCCCCTCTTCTGCAACTATCCTCAGAAAACCCTTATGACCTGCTGACTGGCTGCTCCTGTCATGCTCAGCCACCCCCAACAGTCCTTAGCACATGTCCTCCCAGACCGTAAGCTTCTGAGGGTGAGAACTGTGTCAGCCTTACTTACCACTGTTTCACAGAGCTGCTAACATAGTAGAATGCCAATTAAACATTTCTAAACAAATATAAATATTATACGAATGAATAAATGAAAAAAATGGAAACCTGGAATCACATCTTAGCTCTGCCACTTCCAAGTTGTCTAATCTTGCCACTTTTTTCGAAACAAAATAGGGGCAATCATGATCATCATCATCACTGTTACAGTGACCACACAGTGTTGTGACACTTCCAGGTAATCGTGAAGTCTTCCAGTCTTCTCTCTTTGGAGTCTGCGTAGCATTCCCAGGCCAAAGGGTGGTGGCATTTGGCTGTGGGAAAGAGGATCACTGGGTGGTTTCTTCCACAGCCAAGAACTGCCCAGCAGAATTCATCTCCTTGGAGTTGTCTCTGTAAACTTTTAATGCTGTTTTCCTTTTCCAGCCTGATCGAATTTCCACCAGTCAGTTCTCCAGTCCCCTCCTTTGAACAGGCCGTGAGGACCAGTAGCCACAGCTCTCTGGGGATGCCGCAGGTGTTTGCCATCGCAGCCTACTCAAAGGGCTTTGTCTGTTCTGCCGGGCCAGGGAGGGTTCTGCTCTTTGAGAAGTTGGAAGACAAGGATTTTTACCGTGAGAGCAGGGAAATCCGGGTAAGGAGGGAAGGAAGGAAGAAGCAAAACTTCTTCTGTCATCAGGGTCCTGTTGACATTTATTCCCCTGGCAGCAGTGCTCCAACGAGGTGTCTGATAGGGAGGGAAGGGTCTGGAGTGCTGAGCAGAGATGGTGACTCGACATATCTGTCCTGAGGGAGGTTTTAGGACGGGGTCGAAAGAGTTGGGGTTTCAAAATAGGAAGATCTTGATTCAAATCCTGGGAGAGAACTTTGGCCAATTATATTTTCTCTTAAAACTTTCATGTCCTCATAATAATTACATTATTATGATATTATGATAGATGATATCTAATGCCCAGCATACCACCTGGCACATGGTAAGCATTCAGTAAGCAAATGTCTGTGGAATGTGATACAGAGTGTTGTAGAGACACATCATATCTGGGGGGAGAATCAGGAAAGCTTCGTGGTGTTTGATGGTCATCTTTGAGGAAGGGTCTTAGGAGATGGATAACATATGACAGGAGGAAACAAATTAGGAACTCCAGATGGAGGGGAAAATTAAACAAAGGAACCGTGGAGGGGGAGCAGTGGAGAGGGATTGAAGTTGCCTGAGGGGAAGAGGGGACTAAATCTGGTAAAAGATCTCAAACGGCATCCTGAGGGGTGTGGACATAATTCTGCAGGCACCCTGTAAGGGTTTTGAGAGGAAAAGCATTTTGCTTAAAAAAAGTAATTTGCCCATGTACACAGCAGGGGTGGTTTTAGAGGCATTGGACTTGAGGTGGCTAAAAACATGCAGAAAGAGTCAGACCTGGGCCTGCCACTTATTGGCTGAGTGACTCAACGTGAATTGCTGGATCTAGCAAAACCCATGTTTCTTCATTGAGAAAATGATCCATCCCTCATTGGTATCAAAGGATGAAACAACAGCCAATGTAGGTCACTGTGTGCAGTGCTTGGTGCTTGGTGCTTGGTGCTTGGTGCTTGGTGCTCAGTGAATGATAGTAGTTATTACTCCGTGGTTGGGAATCAGTTAAGAGGCTTTTTCGTTATTGAAGCCGAGAGGTAGTGAGGTCTAAGATCAGGGCAGTGAGTACAGAGGAAGTGGGAAGGGAACATGCCTTTGGGAAGCTTAGGTCTACAGGACTCCCCTGAGTAGATGTGGAAGGCCAGAGGCAGGGAGCTCTCAGAGGTGGCAGCCAGGCTGTGAGACTGACCGCCTAGGAAAAGGTGCCAGAGATAGGAAGATTGGAGGTAAGAGCAAGGTGGAAGGGGACTGAGGGAAAGAAGGCAGGAGCACTATGAGTTTCTGTTGCCCAGAAAGCAATTCATTCTGTTGTTTATTTGTTTATTCATTTAACAAATATTTATTGAGTACTTGCTCTGTGCCAGGCTCCGTGCCAGGTACAGGGGGTACAGTGGGGAAGCTAACACAAGAACATCCTGCCCTTCAAGCTCAATCAACAAGTGAGCAAGAAAATAAGCCAGGAAGGGGGGAGGGAGCGAGAGGGGGTTCCATTCTAGACAGTAGTTGGGGTGGGGGTGTCACTGAGAAATTGGCATTTGAGCAGAGACCAGAATCAAGTGCAGCCATTGGAGATGTGGGTTTGGACTGTGGGTGCGAGATCAATGTATACACGTACATGCGCACAGATAGTGCTTAGCACGTGCCTGGCATATGGTTGATGTGTTATTTCTTCTATTTTAAGTATTGATCATTGTAATTATTTTTACTACTATTATTTTCATTGAAGCCCTCATACTAGGTAAAATCACTGAGGGATAAAATACATAGAAAAAGAGACTGAGATAGGACGGGAGCCCAGCAGAGGACACCGAGAAGGAGCAATCACTCACTCACTCTCCAAGTGTCTGTTGTGCACCCACCACGGGACAGACTCCATGCTTGGTGCCTGAGACAGATGAGTCAGACGTGGCCCCTTCCCTCCAGGAACTCGCCATCTCAGAGGAGAGCAAGGCAACATCCACCTGTTTGTTGAGCACGTGTGCCACACACTGTTCTAAGCACTGGGATATAGCAGTGGGACAAAATGGACAAGGTCCTCGGTTGGAGGGCTCCCATTCCACTTTACACAGCATGTTAAATATGACAACAGCAGGGACTCCCAGGTGCTATGGCACATTCAGGGAATACCAGCACCCACCTAGTCCAGGGCGGGTCAGGAAAGGCTTTCTAGAGCCTGTGCTGTCCAGGCAGATCAGGGGGCGCTGGCTGTGTGAAGCAGAGTGGGCGTATGTAGAATAGAAGATAGCACTCCAAGCAGGGGGAGCAAAGCATGAGAGCACAGTGTCTGGACCCCAGGGAGGCTGGTGCTGTCCTTACCACCACTGGCTCTAGATAAGTCAGGAAGGTGAGGACTGAGCAGGGGCCTCTGGCTTTGGTGATAAGGAAATTTCTGATTTTCGTGAGGAGTAGTTGCAGTAGAGATGCAGTGGGAGCCAAATTCTAAGGAATTAAGAACTGAGTGTGTGGTAAGGAAGCAGAAATGGTGTGTGCAGGCCAGCCCTTCAGTAAGTTTGGTTTTTCATGGAAAAAGATAAATGACAGGGAAAAGGAAATCTAATTTGATAATGTCTACTTGGGAACTACAGACCCTCTCAAAGACTATTGGCAAGAGCTGTGTGACCCTTTTCACTGCCCTGTCACCTACCCGACGTGGTAGAAGAGCTGTCACATGCCCCTCTGCTGCCCTGAAGTGCATGCTGGTGTACTTAGTGCCAGCTGAGTGCATGCACTGGGCTTCCAACAGGTGGGTGAGAGTAAAATTTAGACTGACACTTGTTTTAAGGGGGGGTCTCAGATTAATAATTTCCACATAACGCTGCTGTCTTATTATCCAGCCACTAATCACTTAAAGATGAACACATGGTGGCATTTAAAACCCACAGAAACAGAGGTATCTCAAGGCCTGCCTTCTTTACACCTGAGAGCGATCCCAGGAAGCATCCTGGTCTGGGAATCTATAAGCTAAAATTATCTAAGAAAATTCTGAAAGCATAAGGACATTCTGACAATGTGAGGAAATTACTGATAACTGTTTTGCATCTTGGGCAGATTCCTATGGACCCACAGAGCAATGACCCAAGTCAGTCTGACAAACAGGACGTTCTCTGCATGTGCTTCAGCCCCTCGGAGGAAACCCTGATTGCCAGCACCAGTAAGAACCAACTGTACAGCATCACCATGTCCCTGACAGAGATCAGCAAGGCGAGTCTTCCAGCAACGCTTCCTTCCAGACCAGGGCCTGGGGGACTGGTCATCATGTGGGCAAATTTTAATCCAAATAAGCTGAGCATGGGCTCATTCACCCCTTCGTAATAGAGCAAAAGGAATTCTAGTTTTAAGATGTCCATGTAGAAGCACTCTGATACACTCAGTGGGATTGTGTGATTACTGTGACATCTTTGGAGGACACGTTAGCATTGTCAAATTTAAATCCTACATATCCTTTTACCCAGCAATTGCACTTCAAAGAAGTTAATGTGCTACTATATTTGTTCAAGTGCACAAATATGTATATATAAAAAGGTTTATTTTTGGCTTTATTGTTTTGGAATAACAAAAAATAGCATAAATACATTGCAGACATAACAAAAAAGCATTCTTAAAGATAAAGATCACATTGTACTTCTAAAAGGTCCACTTTATCAAAATAAGATATTATAATTTTGTCTGTATGCACCTAATAACATGGATTCAAATGTGTAAAGCAAAAGGACAGAACAAGGAAAATAGACCATCTATAGCCATAGTAGCAGATTTTAATATCTTTCTCAGTGTGGTTTGAATAATAGCTTTACTGAGTTATAATTCACATGCAAATAACCTATTCAAGGTACATAATTCAATGGTTTTTAGTATATTCAAAGGTTTGTATAACCATTACCATAGTCAATCATAGAACATTGTCATCACCTCAAAACAGAAAGAGCCCATACACCTTAGCTATTCCATCCTCCCATCCACTGGCCCTCCCCTCCCCTGTCCTAGGTAACCACTTAGATGCTTTATGCTTCTATAGATTTGCCTATTCTAGACATTTCATTTAAATGGAATCATACAATGTATGGACTTTTATAACCGGTTTCTTTGACTTAGCATAATGTTTTCAGTGTTCATCCGTGTTGTAGCATGTATCAGTACTTTATTTCTTTTTTGGCCAAATAATATTCTATCGTATCGATATAACAATTTTGTTTATCTGTTCATCAGACTTGGACATTTGGATTGTTTCTGTCTTTCTGCTTTTATGAATAATGCTGCTATGAACACTCCTGTGCTAGTTTTTGTGTGGACATACATTTTAATTTCTCTTGCTAGAAATGGAATTGCTGGGTCATATAGTAACTCCGTGCTTAACTATTTGAGGAATTGCCAGACTGTTTTCCAAAGTGGCTGCACTATTTTTTATTCCCATAAGCAGTGTATGAAGGTTCTGATTTCTCTATATCCCTGCTAAGACTTGTTATTATCTGACTTTTTTGTTATAACCATTCTAATGGGTGTGAAGTGATAGTTCATTGTGATTTTGATTGCTTGTCCCTGATGATTAATGATGTTGAATATCTTTTCATGTGCATTTGGTAATTTGTACTTTTTCTTTAGAGAAATGTCTATAGGATCTTTTGCCCATTTAAAAAATTGGGTTATATGTTTTGTTACTGAGTTGTAAGAGTTCTTTATGTATTCTAGATATAAATCCTTTATCAGATATGTAATTTGCAAATATTTTCTCCCATTCTATGGATTGTCTTTTCTCTTTCTTTCTTTCTTTTCTTTCTTTCTTTTTTTTTTTTTTTGAGACAGAGTGTCTCACTGTGTCACCTTGGGTAGAGTGCAGTGGCATCATAATAGCTCACTGCAACCTCAAATTCCTGGGTTCAAATGATCCTCCTGGCTCAGCCTCCCAAGTAGCTGGGACTACAGGTGTGCACAACAACACCTAGCTAATTTTTTCTATTTTGGATAGAGATGACTAGTCTCAAACTTCTGAGCTCAAGCAATCCTCCTGCCTCGGCCTCCCAGAGTGCTAGGATTACATGTCTTTTCACTTTCTTGATGGTGTCCTTTGATGAGCAAAAGTTTTCAATTTTTGATAAATCAAATTTATCTATTTTTCTTTTGTTGGTTGTGCTTTGGTGTTGCATTTAAGAATCCTGTGCCATGCTGAGGCCATGAAGATTTACCCCTGTATTTCTTCTAAGAGTTTTATAGTATTAGCTCTTACATTTAGGTCTTTGATCCATTTTGAGTTAATGTATGTATATGGCATGGGATAGGGATTCACCTTCCTTCTTTTGCATGTAGATATCCAGTTATCCCAGCATCATTTGTTGAAAAGACCATTCTTTCTCCATTGAATCATCTTGGCCCCTTTGTTGAAAATCAGTTGACACATGGGTTTATTTCTGGACTCTCAATTCTGTTCCATTGATTTATTTTCCTATCTTTATGCCAGGACTACAATGTCTTGATTACAGTAGTTTTGTTGTAAGTTTTAAAATTGGGACTTGTGAGTACTCCAACTTTGTTCTTTTTTTTCAAGATGATTTGGCTGTTCTGGGTCCCTTACAATTCCATATGATTTTACAATCAGCTTAGAAGTTTCTACAAAGAAGCCATCTGGGATCCTGATAGGGATTGCACTGAATTTGTAGATCAATTTGGGAAGGGCTGCCACCTTAATAATACTAAGACTTTGAATCCAAAAACATGGGATATTTTCCATTTATTTGTGTCTTTTTAAAATTTGTTTCAACAGTGTTTTATAGTTTTCAGAGTATAACTTTTATACCTCTTTTATTAAATTTATCCTAAATATTTTATTCTTTTTGATGCTATTATAAACGTAATTGTTTTCTTCATTTCATTTTTGAGTTGTTCATTCCAAGTGTATAGAAATGAAATTAATTTTTGCATACTGATCTTGTATCCTGCAACCTTGCCAAACTCACTTATGAATTCCAATAGTTTTTTGGTGAATTCCTTAGGATTTTCAATATATAAGATCATGTCATCTTCTATAGAGGTGGTTTTACTCTTCCTTTCCAATCTGAATGCCTTTTTATTTATCTTTCTTGGCTAATTGTCATGGCTAGAACCTCTAGTACTTTGTTAAATAGAAGTGATGAGAGCAGACATCCTTATTTTATTCCTAATCTTAGGAAGAAAGCATCTAGTCTTTCACCATTAAGTATAATGCTATCTGTAAGTTTTTTGAAGATACCCTTTATTAAGTTACCTTCTGTTCCTAGTTGATTGAGTATTTTTGTCATGAAAGAGTATTAGATTTTGTCTAGTGCTTTCTCTGTGTCTATTGAGATGATCATGTGGGTGTTGTTTTTTATTCTATTAATATAGTATATTATATTAATTGATTTTCAGATGTTAAACCACCCTTGCATTCTGGGATAAAGTCCACTTGGTCATGGCATATAATCCTTTTTATATGTTATTAGATTCAGATGGCTAATATTTTGTTGAGGATTTTTGTATCCCTGTTTATAAGAGATGTTGATCTGTAGTTTTCTTGTGATGTCTTTATCTGCTTTTGGTATCAGGGCCTCATCGAATGAATTGGGAAGTATTCCAGCCTCTTCTTCTATTTTTTGAAGAGTTTGTGAAGAATTGGCATTAATTCTTCTTTAAATGTTTGGTAAAATTTACCACTGGAGCCATCTGGGCCTGGCTTTTTCTTTGTGGGAAGTTGTTTTGATTAATTCAATCTCTTTACCTGTTATATATCTATTTAGATGATCTATTTCTTCCTGAGTCAGTTTCATAGCAGTGTCTTTTCTAGGAATTTGTCCTTTTCATCTAAGTTGTCTAATTTAATAACATACAATTGTCCATAGCATTTCTTTATGATCCTTTCTATTTGCGTAAGCTTGATAGTAACGTTCCTTCTTTCATTTCTGATTCTATTAATTTGATATTCTCCCATTTTGTTGGTGTCTTCAAAGAATCAGCTTTTGGTTTCAGTGATTTTTCTCTGTTGTTTTCTTATTCTCTACTTCATTAATATCCACTCTAATCTTTACTGTTTTCCTTTCTTTGGCTTGCTTTAGGTTTAGTTTGCTCTTTTTTTCCAATGTCTTAAGGTAGAAGATTAGGTTACTTAAGATCTTTCCTCTTTTTTAACATAGGTATTTGCAGCTATAAAATTTCCCTCTAATTACTGCTTCCTGTAAGTCATCTCAAATATTTTCTAATTTCCCTTTTGATTTCTTTTTGACCCATTTGCTTTAGGAGTGTATTTAATTTCCATGTATTTGTGAGTTTCCCAATTTTTTTCTGTTATTGATTTCTAATTTCATTCCATTGTGCTTGGAGAACATATTCTGTATTATTTATATTCTTTCAAATTTATTAAGGTTTATTTTATGGCCTAGCATATAGTTTGTCTTAGAGAATGTTCTATGTGCATTTGAGAAAAATGTATATTCTATTATTACTGGGTTGGGAGTTATATAGATGTCTGTTAGGTCTAGTTGGTTTCTGGTGTTGTTCAAGTCTTCTGTTTCTTGTTATTGTCTGCCTAGTTATCTGTCATTGAAAGTGGGATATTGCAATCTTCAGCTCTTACTGGTGAATTGTCTATATTCCCCTTCATTCCTTATAGTTTTTACCTTATGTATTTCAGTGCTGTATTCGTGCACGTTTACGATTATTATATCTTCCTGATGTATTGACCCTTTTATGATTATAAAATAACTCTCTATTTCTAGTAACATTTTTTATTTTGAGGCCTATTTTGTCTGCTATTACTTTAGCCACTTCAGATTTCTTGTGGTTGCTGTTTGCATGATAGATCTTTTTCTGTCTTTTTACTTTTAATACATTTGTTTCTTTGATTCAAAAGTGTGTCTCTCGTACATAGCATATAATTGGATCTTGATTTTTTAACCAGTCTGACAGTCTCTGACTTTTGATTGGATCATTTAATCCATTTATATGTAATGTTTTTATTGGTATGGTTGCATTTATGTCTGCTGTGTTACCTTTTGTTTTGTATTTGTGCCATGGGTTTTTTGCTCCTCTTTTCCCCCTTAACTGCCTTCTTTCACATTAAATGAATTTTTATGTAGTTTTTAATTTCTTTATTTTTTCACTATATATTTTTAGTTATTTCCGAGGGCTTACCATGTACATTTTAATGTGTCATAATTAGATTCAGATTTATGTAATACTAATTTAAAGCCAGTTATGATATAGAAATATTATTCTCATATAGCTACATTCCCTTTTACCCTTTTTGTGGTAGTATTGGTCTATATAGTACATTTATAAATGTTATAAACCCAATAATATCTTGTCATAATTATATCATTTTGTGCCTTTTAAAGATGCTAAGGGAATAATGAGGAGCAATTATATATTTATTGCTTTTTTAT
This sequence comes from Lemur catta, assembly GCF_020740605.2. Lineage (NCBI taxonomy): Eukaryota > Metazoa > Chordata > Mammalia > Primates > Lemuridae > Lemur > Lemur catta. The sequence goes on along the minus strand of NC_059130.1, from coordinate 94,701,129 downwards.
GTTAACCTTCTTATTTATCATTTCTGGTTGTCTTCATTTGTTCCTGTGGGTTTGAGTTATGATTGGAGTCATTTCTTTAATCCAATACACATTTTTGTCCCACCCACCATCTGTATCCTATTATTAGCAAATAGATTACATTTCTATTATGTTATAGGCCCAAACAGTATACTATATACATTTGGTTTTATACAATTGCTTTTTAAATCAGTTAAAACAAGAAGGAAGATTAAATATATATTTATATTGTCTTTTATAATTACCTAGTTACCTTTACCAGTGCTCTCTGTTTTGTGTGGATTCAAATTACTATCTGGGGGCATTTACTTTCAACCTGAAGGATTTCCCATAAGGCAGGTATGTTAGCAACAAATTCTTTCAGTTTTTGTTGGGAAAGTTTTTATTTCGCCTTCAGTTTTTGAAAGATAGCTTTTCTGGAAATAGGATTCTTGGTTGACAGGTTTTTTTTTTTCTTTAAGCACTTTGAACATGTTATTCCATGATCTTCTGGCTTCCATGGTTTTTTGCTGAAAAGTATGCTGTCAATCTTATTGAGATTCCCTTGTAAGTGATCAGTCATTTTTCTCTTGATGCTTTCAAAATTTTCTTCTTGTCTTTGGCTCTCAGTATTTTTACCATGACATGTATTTTTATGGATCTTTTTTGTTTTTCCTACTTGGAGTTCATTGGGCTTCCTGTGTGTATACTCTAATGTTTTTCAATAAACTGTGAATGTTTTTAGCTATTATTTATTGAAACATTTTTTCTGTTTCTTTCTCTTTCTCCTTTCCTTCTGATACTCATATTATGCATTAGTTAGTGTGTTTAATGGTGTCCCACATTTATCTGAGGCTCTGTTAATTTTTCTTTATTCTTTATTCCTCTGTTTTTCAAATTGCGTAATCTTTATTGATCTATCAAGTTCACTAATTCTTCTGCCAGTTCAGATCTACTCTTGAGCTGCCCCCCCAGTGGATTTTTCATTTCAGTTATTGTACTTTTTAACTCTAGAACTTCTATTTTTTTATATACTGTCCATCCCTTTATTGGTGGGATCCTTTTATTATTCTCTATTTGATAGACATTGCCATCATTCCTTTCTTGACTTCTATAGTTATGGTTTTCTTTAGTTCTTTGAACATATTTATAAATGCTACTTTGAAGCTTTAGTCTATTAAATCCAACATCTGGGTACTCTGCCAAGGAGTTTCTATTGCCTGTGAACAGAAAAATGCAAATTAAAACAACTCTGAGATGCTTCTTTATAAGAAGTTTCTTTATTGCATTATCAAGAATCAGGAAGCCAGATATCTGAGGACAGGGGAGAATGGGAATCCTAATGTGGTGATGATGGGAGTGTAAACTGGTATAGCCATTCTACTGAACAGTCTGATAGTTCTTGGTCAAATAGAGAACGTGCATACCTTGTTATCCAGTAATCTGCCACTGGATACATAGCTGGAATTTCATCCTGCAGGGCCATTAAAGAACATGTACAAAGATGCTCACCATAGTGTTTGCAGCAATGAAGAGTTGAAGACAATCTACATGTGCATCCCTAGTGGTAATAGAGAAGTAAAGTAGCTGGATGCATATTATAGAATACCAAACATCAGTTAGAAGCAATAAATTATACATACTGCAACAAAGATGATTCCTTAAAAATAGTGTTAAGAGGAAAAAGTAAAAATACAGAATTAGATCTGAAGCACAATGTCATTTATAGAAATATAAAATATATATATGTATATATTCAAGGACATGAATGAAATCCACTAGTTGGTACCTATTACAAGGAACAAAAAGGAGGAAGAAGAAGAAGGAGGAGGGAGAGGAGTAGAAGGAGAAGGGAATGAAATATAAAATAAAATTGGCCTTACGTGAATTCATTATTATAGTCTGAAACTCTACTCCTGAGATACAAAATAAAGTAAACAAAGATAAAAAAAAAAGTCAAAGAAATATTACATAATGGCATCTGATAAGATTTGGGAATGAGAAAAAGAGTTTGGAAGGTTTGAAAAGAGAGAATAAGTAGTATGAAATAGTTATCCTGGATATTCAGAAGGTGAACTTACTTAAAAACATGGTAGAGTTACTAGGCAGGGTTAAATGCTCATTGGAGGTTTGTGGTCATGAATTCTAAGTGAAACCAGTAAGCCTGCTTGTCTGATTCTCCATTATTATTAAAATACATGACTACTCAGGCAGAGGTACAGAAAAGAGGAGGATGAGAGAGAATTGCTTTTGTTTTTAAGTCAAGAGAGATTTGAGTGTATTTCAAAACTAATAGGAATGTGCTAGTAGAGACAGACAGCTTGAAGATATTGGAGAAGGAAGAAGAATGGGACTAATCTGTGCCTTCCTCCCACCCCAGCACACCAGCTCTTTCTCTGAGATAGTAGAGTAGGATGGAGTGGATGCAGATAAATGTGTAAGTGGTGGAGGGCCAGAATTTGAGGGGATTTCCATCTCAGCCTTTGTCTTGGCTTGTGAACAGACCTACATATGTACTTCTCATTAAATTTCCCAACTGTCACTCCTCATTCTGGTGTCCTAGGGATAATTCCTCTGATGACAGACATCTGGAACCTACATAACCAGTGTAATAGGATGCAGTTCAATTTAAAGTCATTCACCTAACTCTAATTTGCTGCTGGTGGTAGAGCAATTAGTGTAGTCTCTCTGGAGAGAAACTTGGTATTACTTATTCAGATCCTTAAAATCATTCATACCATTTTACCCAGTATCCCACTTCTAGAAATGTATCTATCCTAAGGAAGTAATCAGAGAGGTACACAAATACAAGGATATATTATGCAAAGGTATTTAGTGTTGTGTTATTCCTAAATAACAAAAATTGGAAACCACCTAAATGTTCCTATATTTTATTGCTATTAAAATAATGTTTTTAAATAATATTGGCACAGGAAAATACACACAATATTAAAACAGTTTGCCCACAGCCTGATTTCTGTACAACCAGGCTGATTAATGTTCATGGGAACTAATTAGAGCTAAGATGCACAGCTAGCTTTTTGCTTACCCTGCTGGATTCATTCTGTCTGGTCTCTCCAGGGGGAGCCTGCTCACTTTGAGTATCTGATGTACCCGTTACACTCAGCACCCATCACCGGGCTAGCTACCTGCATCCGCAAACCCCTCATTGCCACCTGTTCTCTGGATCGATCCGTTCGCCTCTGGAATTATGAATCAAAGTAAGGAATGAAAGGCTTTGCTGCTGTACTGTGCAAGATTTCAGCTGTTAATTTTGTTTGTGTGAATTATTTTAATTGGAGAGTTTTAAAATTTAAATAGAAACTTTCAGTTTGAAAAGATGTTTTTTAAATCAAGTCAGTCAACCTACTTGTTTCTCACTCTTGCATAGGCTAGAAAACTTCGTGGTTTATTAAATGCTTACTCCATGCCAGACACTATGCTAGACACTAGGGACATAAAGATAAAACCCCAATATCTCACCTTGTTACACAAACTCCTATGTCTTTCCAGCTCTGCTATCCCCTTACTCCCCCCCAGGTCTGCTTTCTGCTTCATGGAGCTCTCCAGACCCTTCATCCCTCCTCTTTATCCTCCTCACTCCCCCACCTCACTCCCCCTACTGATTTTACTTTCTGGCACAGCTTCCCTGAGAATCACCAACCCTACGTCGGCCCCACACTGTTTCTCTGCTCTTGCGTACACCTTCTGGGACCGTTGGGGGAAAAATATTTGTATAATCCTTGTGATTTGAAGAATCTAAACAGAGCTTTGTCTTCTGCATCATGGACAGCACTTTGACCAGCCCACGTATTTGCCATACTCAGTGCTGGACATTATGCTCAAGGAACCAAAACCTAGAAAAGAGAGGAGCCAATGATTGCAAGCAATAAAGTATCTCAGATGCTGTGATAGCAACATATACCAAATACGAAAGAGGACTTGAGGGATTTAGTGGGCTGGGCTTGTAATTCAGTGATTAATCTTTTTCACAGCACTCTGGACCTGTTTAAGGAATACCCAGAAGAGGCATATACAATCAGCCTGCATCCATCTGGACACTTCATTGTAGTAGGGTTTGCTGACAAACTACGCCTTATGAATCTACTCGTTGATGATATACGTTCTTTCAAAGAATACTCTGTCAGAGGATGCAGAGAGGTAAAAGCTGCTGGAGATAAAGCCAAGGTGGAAATATCATGAACTGACATGCTCTGGGGAGGTGGGACCAAAGTCTGTCTTAGAGAACTTTAGTAGCTTTAAAAAAAAAAAAAAAAAGGTAAAAACCCAATTGTTCACTCAACAAACTTATGGAGTATATGGTTCTGTCCCAATTTTCTTATACCCACCAAAATATTTCATTGTACCCAAAACCTTGTGAGATCCAACCTGTGATAAGTCCCCTCTGTAATGGTGGAATATTAGCAAATATTGAAAATGATGAGTAATCTGAGCATCAGAGTCACAGCTGGGAAGGCAAGGTTGGAGATTGGGAGGGACCAGGAAAAGTAAGCATCAACAGTGACAGGCAATAAGCAGCCCATCAGGTTTCCCCCTGAGAGGACTTGCAGAGACAAGACAGTGATTTCAGGACTCACTTCCCCACTCTGAAATGGTGCTTCTACAGACAAAATGAGTGCTCTGTGATCCAAACAGCTTAGTTACTAGTGGGCATGGCAGTGGCAGCTCCTTGGCCACTATGGGCTACAGGAATAGTGGAAGTGTCTGAAAATGTCAGCCACCTCTCAGTCCTCTTTGCACCTTCCTCCCACTCCCACCTGCACACATAGTTTCAGCCTCAACTCTTTGGGAGAAGCAACTCTTGTCTATAACCTCCAATTGGACTGTTCACTTCTTTCTTGCTTGCATGTTCTCTTGCTGTCTTTCCCCATAGTGTTCCTTTAGCAATGGAGGTCACCTGTTTGCTGCAGTCAGTGGAAATGTGATTCACATTTTTACCACCACAAGCCTAGAGAACATCTCAAACCTGAAAGGACACACAGGGAAGGTAAGTGGCTGAAGAGTATCCAGGGAAACAAGAGGCACAGTGGCAAAGGAGACAATAAACAAGTGCTCAGACAGATTTAATTACTAATTGCAATTAATTCGATGAAAGAAAAACATGTGGTTGTTATGAAAGGAAATAATGAAGGGGTTGGCATAATTTAGGTTGGTTGTTTGTAAAGGTTTGGTCCTGGAGCAGTGACTAGGAATAAACCAGACAATAAACCAGACTGTTGGGGGGTGGAGGGGGTGGGGGGATAATCATTGTATTAATAGATAGGGATCCAAAGACCAGAGATAAGAGATTGCATGGGGTGTCAGAGGAACTGAAGTCTGTGGGGCTAGAACATAGGTACCAGGGTGAACCATGGAGTGAAGCAGGGGCTGAAACTGGGGAGTTCACAGGGGCCCACAAACATGGAACCGTGTTGGCCTGGTAAGGATTTTATACTTTATCCCCTTTTTCCTTGAAATCATTGAAGACTTTCAGAGCAAGGAATGATATGACCAGATTTGCATTTTAAAAAGTTAGTTCAACTGCAGAGTGAAGAATCTATTGGAGGGGACAAAGGTAGAAATGGTAAGGAAGCTGTTGAGGATGTCTACTCAATAGATGATAGTATTTTGGACCATGATGGTGGTTGGTAAAGTTAGGGAGAGTGGATGTATTTGAAAGATTTTAGGAAGTAAAACCAATAGTTCCTGGAGTAAGACTGGATGTGAGACATGAATAAGAGGGAGAAGCCAAAGATTGAAAGGGTAGGAAGAAGTCAGCAGATGAATTTGGAGAGAAGAGGCAATGGAAAAAGAAAGGCATTCTAGGCAGAAGGACATGTTGGGGATGATGGAATGGAGTATGGAATAGGATGGTGCATTGTGCTTCATGTGGCTGGATACTGGGCACATTGGAGGGATGATAAAAGTGGGAGCTGGAGAGGTTGGCTGCATCATGGAAGGCAGGTGTGCCATGCCAAGGAACTGGACTGTAGTCTGTAGGTGATGAGAAACAATTGAAAAGATTTCAGAAAGGAGTAAATGGGATCAGAAAGGTAATTCTCTAAACAGTATTAAGGATGGATTAGAGGGGAGGAAAGTTGGAGTGATGGAGACCAATTAGGATATGAAGGTGAAGGATGGGTCAGGAACTAGCCATGGCTTTCGTAGTAGTAACAGAGAGAAGAAAGAGATTAGCTCCATTTTGGACATAATATGTTTGGTGTGCCCAGGACATATGATGTGCATGCATGGAGGTCAGGAAAGAAGTCAAGGCTGAAAATGCAGATTCAGGGGATTATGTAGTCAGGGAAGTGACAGGTGTCAGTTAGAGGGCCTTTGTGGAATCTGAGAAGAATTTAGGCCAACATTTAAGAACTTGCTGAAAGAGGAGGAGCTAATGAGAGACTGAAAATGAAGATACAAGGAGAACTTGGAATCAGAGAATCATGTCAAAGAAGAACTAAACAATTTCCAGAAGGATGAAGTGGTCAGTGGTGCTAGATATCAGAGAGAGGTCTCATAAAGACTAAAAACTGGCCATTACCTTTAGCAAATAACAAGGTCATCAGAAGGAAAAGTGAAAAACAAAACCAAAAACCTTGGGAAGTGAAAGTGCTGTGTAAACACAAGCACTCTTTTTGAGAGCTGCTGAGCTTCCTCAGCTTCAGCAATGTAATTAGTCCTCAAGTGACTATAGGGTTGCAGATGCAAGCTCGGAATGTGATTCTGATGCCTCTACCTCGCCCACCTAGGAAAGCAACCATTTGTTTTATCACTGTGCAAGTACTTGTAACACTGCTCTCTAATCAGGGGAATATGTTAGAAATACACGTGTAATTTTTTTTTAAAAGTACAGATAGAGGATGCAGCTAAAGCCATGAATACAGGAAAATTTATAACCTTAAATACATATACTGTATTAGAAATGAAAAAAGAATGAAAATCAATGATGTAAGAATCCATCTCAAGAAGTTAAAAAAGAACAGCAAATTAAATTCAAAGAAAATAAAAGGCAGGAAGTAACAAAGATAAGAGCAGAAGTTGATGAAATAAAAAACAAGCATGCAAAAGAAGATCATCAAAGCCAAAACTTGATTCTTGGAAAACACAGAACAGACACACCTTTGGCGTGACTGATCAAGAACAAAACAGAGAGAGAAGATACAAATAACCAAGGAATAAAAAAAGGTTGTCACTAAAGGTCCTATAGACATTAAATAGGTCACAGAGGATATTATGAACAACTTTATGCAAATAATTTTAAACACATAAATGAAACTGACAAATTCCTATAAAAATTGAATCTATAATTTAAAACCTTCCTACAAAGAAAACTGTAGGCCCAGATCATGTCACTGGAGAATTATATCAGCACTTAAAGAATAAATAACACTAATCTTGAAAAAAAACCTTTTAGAAAATTTTTAAAAGAGGGAATACTTTCCAATTTTGTTCTATGACACCAGCATAATCATGCTACCAAAACCTGTCAAAGATACCACAAGAAAGAAAAATAAGCCAATATTTGTCATGAATATAGATAGAAAAGTCCCAAACAAAATATTGTCAGACCAATCCAGCAATATATAAAAAGATACCACAACATGACCAAGTTGGGTTTATTCCAGGAATGCAATTAATATAATAATGAGGAAAAATTATATGCTCACCTCTATAAATGCAGATACAATAAAAATTGATAAAATTTAACATCTAATCATGATATTTTTATTTTTGTGGGAGGCCTTGAGCAGAAGGATTTGGGCTCCCCATGATATTTTTAAAAAGCACTTAACAAACTAGAAATAATAAGGAACTACCTAAATCTTACATGAGATATTTACAAAAAACCTACAACAAACAGTGTACTTGATCATGAAATTATGAAAGCATTCCCTCTGAGATAGGGAACAAACATGATGCCTTCTGTGAGCCTATGACTGAGTCCTAACCAGTGCAATAAGGCAAGAAAAGGAAATAAAAGGCATAAAGATTGGAAAGGAAAAAATAAAGTTATTACAGATAACATAATTGGGTATGTAGAAAATTCAAAGAATGTTCATATAAACTATTAAAATTAAGTGAATCTAAGAATATTGCTGGAAATAATAGTACAACAGAGGGTAGGAATGAATGGAGCTATATCAGAGTAAAGTTTCTATATTTCACTTTAATCAGTTAATATTTTAAGTTGATTTTTTTGAAGCTGGTTTTTCTTCATTAGCCTGTCAGTGTGGTGGATTACATTGACTGATTTGCAAATGTTCAACCAGCCTTATTCCTAAAATAAACCCTATTTAGTTGTGTTGAATAATTCTTTTTGTATATTGCTGTATTCAATATGCTAGTATTTTGTTGAGGATTTTTGAGCCTGTTAATGAGGGTTATCAATCTGTAGTGTTGTGTTTTTTATACTTTTTTTTATGGTTTTGTTATCAGAGTAGTACTGGCCTCCTAAAATGAGTTGGGATGTGTTTCCTCTTCTATTTTCCTGCTTTTCCAGGAGTAACATCCTCACTCTGCAACTGGCACTTGTATGTGTATATGTGTGTGTATATGTAAGCCCCTGTTCTTTTCAGCGTCTCCTTCATGATTTGGAACCTCCACCCCTGAGCAAACGGGGGCAGGAGCGATTGGGGTGCCATTATTCTCAGCCTGCTGCACTTGAAGTGAAGCTTCCACCAATGAGTGGGGACTGGCCAGGGGAAAGGAGTCCAGGTCCCCTTGGCAATGCCTGCATGGAATATAGGTTCAGCAACATGGGGCGAGGGCAAGGATAAGAAATGCCAGCAGTCTGCCCTTCCAGAGTGAAACCATGGCCCAAGACCGGGAGCTGTGGGGAGAGGGAGTCCCTTTGTCTTGGCCACACCTGCCCAGAGTGCACAGCAGTGAAGTTTCTGGAGCTGGGCCAGTAACGGAGCAAGTGCCGCAGACTCTGTTCTTACCAAGATTGAATAGATTTTCTTGAACAAATGTTTTTCTATTTGCTCTATGCCCTTAGGACAATTTTTAGAGACTTTAAATGATTGTTTTGATCATATTTGCCAGTTAACTTATTTCATTAGGGAGAAAGTCAGCTGAGGTCCGTACCTTGCCATACCAGAAGTCCACTCTCTCTGTGTTATTTTTGCAACTTCCTGTGAATATATAATTATGTCAAAATAAGAAATTTTCAAAAAACAGCAAAAATTCGTTGTTTGTAGCATTAATAAACCATTATGATTCAGTCTTTATATTCATAAAGTGAAAAAGAGATGAGAATGTTTCATCTTCAGTAGCTTGCAAGCATCTTAGAAAAGAGAATGTTAACATTTCCAAGAAGCTGTGTTTTGTGCTGACAGAAGGGCCTATACCAGGAAAGAACATTTTGCCTCAGTCTAGTGGAGCACATGAGGAGTTCATGCCTTTTCCACATCAATGTGTGTGTGTGTGTGTGTGTGTGTGTGTGTGTGTGTGTGTGTGCACGTGCGCACCGTTAACTGGATATGTCTTCATCTCCTGCAGATCCGTTCCATTGTGTGGAATGCAGATGACAGCAAACTGATTTCTTGTGGCACAGATGGTGCCGTGTATGAATGGAATCTGTCCACAGGAAAGAGAGAGACAGAATGTGTGCTCAAGTCCTGCAGCTACAACTGTGTTACTATTTCCCCTGATGCCAAAATTATATTTGCTGTTGGATCAGACCAAACCATCAAGGAGATTGCAGATTCTTCCGTAAGTCCGCCTCTCCCTGTCTCTGGGCTACTGTATTGGCCCATGTGCTTACAGCAGAAAGTACAGTGCCTCCTCTTCATGGAATAACACCTGGCTCCTTATTCCTTTTGGGCAGGCTGCTCAGTTAGTGTCACTTCCTGAATTTCCTGTGCCCTTCCTGATTGGGTTAAATTGTGGGGAGCCTCTCCATTTGTGTTTTGCTTGCTGTCTGTAACTCTATTCCACCTTCCAGGCATAGAGGTCAACATCATCTCTAAACTGCACTCTTACCTTTGTCTGCACTTACCTCCCTGGGGTAAAAATACAACTATGGTCACGCATCACATAATGTCAGTAATGGACTGCGTATACAATGGTGGGCCCTTAAGATTAGAGTACCACGGATTTACTGTACTTTTGCTATGTTTAAATGCACACATACTTACCATTGTTTTACGTTTGCCTACAGTATTCAGTACCGTAACATGCTATCCACGTTTGTAGCCTAGGAGCAATAGGCTGTACCATATGGCCTAGGTTTGTAGTAGGCTAGACCATCCAGGCTTGTGGAAATACACTCTGTGATGTTCACCCAATGACAAAATTGCCTAACTACGAGTTTTTCAGAACATATCTCCATATCAAGCAATGCATGACTGTATAGTTAGTGGTTATCACCTAGGCTGGCCACTGTATTCTTTTGAAATCCCCAAACTCTGAAATTTTAGAATTACCATGTTTGGCTCCAAATAGTTAAGGGAAGAGAGGAGAGCTCAGCAAGGACACTTCACACCAGTGTGGCTTGTGTCCCTCTCCAGGAGCCCAGCAACAGCTGATCTTCACTAGCTTCTTTGGATTTTCCTCAGGACTCATCACTGTCAGGGGGCTGGTGCCTGAGAGAGTGCACAGGTAGCACAGCAGCAAGCTCCCATGGCTGGAACGCAGCCCAGAGTGTGGTGCCTCTCTTACGTGCCTCCACGTAGCCTGGTCCTGATTCCACGGCAGCTTTTCCAATGCTGCAGCAGAATGAAGCTCCTTTAGGGCAGGGCCATGTTCCACTCGTCGTGATAGCCCTGCTGGCTGGCCCACGGCTTGGCCCACAACATCATTCAGTAAATGTCTGGGTGGGTGGGTGGGTAGGTGAATGCATTCATGAGCGGAGGAATAAATGGGTTCCCTGGTGGTACAGTAGTCTCTCCTTAGCTGCAGTTTCAGTCACCTAAGGTCAACTATGGTCTGAAAATAGGTGAGTACAGTACAATTAGTTATTTTGAGAGACGGAGAGAGGAAGACTACATTCAGTTAACTTGTATTACAGTATATTGTTACAATTGTTCTATTTTTAGTTACTGTTAATCTCTTACTATCCCTAATTTATAAATTGAACTTTATCATAGTTATGTATGAGTAGGAAAAAATATAGTATACAAGGGCTGTCTGGAAAGTATCCAGCCAAGTAATATGAAAAACAGAGACATTTATGGCTGGATACTTTCCAGACAGCCTTCATATATAAGGTTCAGTATATAAGTATCTGTGGTTTCAGGCATCCACGGGAGGTCTCCCCCACAGATGAGGGGGGACTACTATATAGTTTTGTTTATATAATGGGCATTAATAAATATTTGCTGAATAAATTTATGATCAGCATCCCATTCTCATTTTGAGATGCACGACAGCATAGCAGTCAGGTGCAGAGACTGGAGTCAGACTGCCACTTACAAGGTATAGGAGTCGAGGCAAGTTACTTACCACCTCTGTGACTCTGTTTTGCCATCTTTAGGATAAAGTTAACAGTGGCTACCTCAGAGGACTTTTGTAAGAACTGAATAAGTAACAACATGTAAAGGGCATAGAACAGTGCTTGGCACATCATAAGTGCTACATAAATATTTCCTTTCACTAGTATTATTCCTGACTCGTAGAACTGGTTATTCATCAGTTAAGCAACCAAAAAATATTTAGTTTGTGCCTTTTATGTGCTAGGCACTATTCCAGGTGCTATAAGGAATAGAGAAAAACATTTTTTAAAATACAGACCCCTAAGGGTACTATTGGAGGAGAGGGAAAGAGTGGCTTTGGGACACTGGAGATACTGCTTAGCCCCTCCCGCTGAATAGAGCTGACTGCATTCCAGATCCTTCGAGAGATGTCGGCATTCGACATCACCTACACAACCATTGCCATCTCGCACTCCGGGCGTATGATGTTTGTGGGCACCTCGATGGGAACCATTCGTGCAATGAAGTACCCTCTACCTCTGCAGAAAGAATTCAACGAGTACCAGGCCCATGCGGGTCCTGTCACCAAGGTGAGAGGGACCCACCCCTCAGGAGCCCGTCCCAGAGCTGCCTGCCACATGCCTAGCTTCATCCCTTCAACCTCCCAGCATCTTTTCTCTCTCCTTATTTATTCATTCACCAGTTCATTCAGTAAACCTCTATTGACTATTGGTACTCTTTGTTTAAACTGCTTTTAGGAATTTAGCCTAGGAAATAATTAGAGACACACCTAAAGATTTATGTGTGAGGTTGTTCACCATAATATTATGCATAACAATGGGCTGTTTGATGGATGCTGTAGGTGTCCCACCCGCACCACCGTTACATCCCAGCTGCTGTAGGTGTTGCTGCAGATGACCCACTACTGCTCCCTTCTCCAGAGAGTTTCTTGGACTAAAAGAAGTCATAGCCTGGGAGATTAGCCCCTACTGCTCTCTGAGGGTACAAAAGGCCCTGGGGGCAATAACACTAGCACACATTTGTAAATTATCCTTTCATTGCCCCTTCCAATATTGTAGTGTCTATGTTCAATAAGGAAAGTATGAGGACCCAGTTTCTGAGCATCATTACCAGCACTTGATATTGTCACTATTTTTCATTTTAGCTGTTTTAATAGGTATATACTGATATCTCATCTTGGCCCTAATTTGCATTCCTCTAATGGCTAATATTGTTGAACATTTTTTCATGTGCTTACTTGCTATCCATATATCCTCTTCGATGAAATGTCTCCATATCTTTTGCCCACTTTCTAATTGGATTGTTTGGGGATTTTACTGTTGCATTTGAGAGTTTGTTAGACATTCTAGATAATAGCTGACTCTTCAGATTCCAAACCCACAGGGAATGTAGACAGAGCCTTGCTTCTTTTATCCATGAACAGAAGCCGTGAGGGCTCCCATCTCACTCTCACCCGCAGGGACTGCAGGGAGGGAGGGATTGCACAGCAGCCACTCAGCCCCATCATTCGTGGCCTCAGAAACTTCCTGCCCATGACTTTTTCTCTCAGATGTTGCTCACCTTTGATGACCAGTTCCTGATGACGGCTGCCGAGGATGGCTGCCTCTTTACCTGGAGGGTGTTTGACAAGGACGGGCGGGGAATCAAGCGAGAGAGGGAGGTGGGCTTTGCCGAAGAGGTGCTTGTGACTAAAACAGACATGGAAGAGAAGGTAAGAATTGGGTCTAATGAAGAGGGCCTGGCAAGTTCCTCACCAGACTGCGTCCAGACTCCTTGGTCCAGCCCCGCGCCCTCCACAGCCTGGCTGCACCCTGGGCCCAGTGCAGACTCTCCGGTGCCCTGCATGTCCTTGTCCACATGACCCAGCCATCCTCCCCTCTGCCACTGATCCTGTTTCCACCTGCACCCTGCCTGTCTTCCACCACGTGACCATCGACTTATGCTGTGCTCTGCTTTCATCCTGTCTTCTGGCTTTCGTCTTCCTGCTCTTTGAGTGCAGGAACCAAAACACACAATTCTCTTGTACGTCCACCAGTTTGTAGCACATACTAGTCACATGAAAGACAATCGATATATTTTTACAATCTCAAACTGACCAACTAAATACCCCAGTTGTATCTGTGAAACTCAGTAATTGCTAGTATATGGTACCTTCTTTAAAAAAAAAAAAGTTATTTAGAAAACATTCTGGGGTGTGGGGGCAGGCACAGTGGCTCATGCCTGCCACTCTGGGAGGCCGAGGCTGGAGGATTGCTTCAGCTCAGGAGTTCAAGACCAGCCTGAGCAAGAGTGAGACCCCCATCTCTACTAAAAATAGAAAAAAAATTAGCTGGGCAACTAAAAATAGAAATAAAAATATTAGCCGGGCATGGTGGCATGTGCCTGTAGCCCCAGCTACTCAGGAGGCTGAGACAGGAGGATTTCTTGAGTACAGGAGTTTGAGGTTGCTGTGAGCTAGGTTGATGCCATGGCACTCTAGCCTGGGTAACACAGTGAGACTCTGTCTCAAAAAAAAGAAAAAAAAAGGAAACATTCCTGAAAGCCCTTACCCATACCTCTGAAAAATAAAATAAGAATAATCATAACCAACATTTGCCATGAACCAGGCACTGTGCTATTAATAATTATAAGTACAGTATTTTCTCATTTAAATCTCACAATATCTCTATGAAGAAGATACTATTATTCCTCCCATGTTTCAAGAAACAGAGGTTCAGAGAGGTTGAGTGACATGTCCAAAGTCACTGAGCTAATAAGTAGTAGGACCAGAGCTCTAATCCATATTTAATCTAGAGCCCTCTCTCTTCACCACTATGCCAAAGGGACTTCCCTCCTGTTAATGAGATGCATTTTACAGAGATGAGTGCATAGCTCTGTGCTGTGCTTCCTAAGGGAGAAGCTGAATGGCTGGTAAGCACATGAGGCTCACAGAGGATGGCAAAGCTGTGCACTCCTTGGGTCCATCCAGAATCTGAATGCGTGTACTGAATATCTACCATCTGCTAGGCACTGAGGATGCACGTGTGGCAAGACAGGCCTGAGCCCTGTGATCAGGAAGCTCAAAGTCAAGTGCAGGACAGAGACAAGTAAAACCATCAGAGCAGCAATGCAAAGCTACCACAAAGCAGGATGATAATCCCCCAGCATTTGCTGGAGATCTTTTCTAGAGCTCCCTAGAACTTTCTGCAGGAAAGGCAAAGGAGGAGGAGAAGATAAGGGAGACCCCGTGAGAATGGGGGTCTGACTTGCTTCAGGCAGGCAAATACGTCTCCTCCTCTTCCTTCTCTCTGTGTTGTCCTCTGTTCTTCCCGGAGGGTAGGGGAAGAGGCCAAATAGGAGACACCAGGCTGAACCAAAGGCCTGGAGATGTCTGAGCTGACTTCTGACCCCAGCCTAGATGGGCCCGACAGCGTGCTGCCCAGCCGGAAATGACCAGTGTATGCATCGCTCACTGCCACACAGTCCCATCTCTCTCACCGTCCCTGTGACCACACTCTAATTATTCCCTGTAAACCTCTCTGACCCTTCCTTCCCAGCTCCCTCCCTGGTTTTCCCTCTACTGTCCCTCAAAAGTCATGTTCCCCAGAATTCCCAGGTCTCTTTACATAAAATGGTGTTCTGTGTAACTACCCCTCAGCCTATGAATTACCCACTGACTCAGTCATTCATTTATTCATTCTCCAGCTAGTATTTACAGAGGGTTCTGCTAAGTACCTGACACTCTCCTAAGGTCTGGGATTACAGAGATAAAAGACATAGAGTGTCCTTTAGCTTACAACCTGAGGAGGGCTGGGCAAAATACAAAAGGGAATTAGGTGTGCAGTGGATGCTAGGAAAGAACGAGGCTATGGGAGCACAGAGGAAGGACCCTGACCCAGGCCAGCTGGTGCCAGAGGACATAAGCCTTGCACAGAGCCTTCCAGAACAAATGGGAAAGGGCCTTCCACACTGCGGAATGAGCGTGTGCAGAGGGATGACAGTGGTGCTCTCGGGGGGAGATGCTCCCAGTTGGCTGTGGCTGGAGAACAGAGGCTGTGCCAGAGAGAAGGGCCGGAGACGAAGCTGGAGAGAGAAGCAGATCACCAGGAGCCGTTTATACCATGTTTTAGACTTTGGAAATTGTTCATAAGGATCCACTGACAGACGTAAGTTAGGGGCTGACTTGACAAGATTCACACCCTGGAGAGATTACTCTGCAGCAACACGGAGAATGGATTGAGGAAGGACAGTGAGCAGGGACCTCAAACATAGCGTGTCAGAAGCTGGGTTGTTCCCACCAATGAATGTAGTCCACCAGCCCAAGGCGGCCCCCCAGGGTCACTGGTGAATATTCACTTGGTGCTGACGTTGTTGCTGGTCCTGTGCTAGGCTCTGGGGAGACAGCAGGGAAACAAGACAGGCCAAGCCCCACCTCCAGGCCATTCTACCTGGGACAAAGTCTCCATCCACTCATCTCCACCCCACACCCAGTTAGGTGCCACTTTCTCTGAACTGTTTCTCTCCAACCTTTTCGTTCCTCTCTGTTCCCCTCCCCCACCTCAATCCAAACGCTTGCCATCTCTCACCTGAACTGTGCTGTCACCAACCCCACCAAATAATCATCCTGCCTTCGGTCCTTCCCTAATCTAGTTTGTGTTGCACACTGCCATCTGGGAGGTCCTTGTAACATCAAAGTCAGATTGATCAGATTAAATGAGGACCTTGGGAAGCCCTCTAGGATAAAATCCAAACTTCCTACCCTGCAGGGTACTGGATGGTCTGACCCAGTCTCAGCCTCCTCTTCCTATGCACCCCCGCACCCAATCACATACAGTGCCCTGACCCGGCATCCTCGCTCTTACCTCCCTGACTTTGCACATGCAGTTTGTGTTCATCTCGCATCTCAGTACTTCCTGGACACCAGATCCACACTAGTCCGCCCACCAGGGATGCAGAAATGAGTGGAACGTGTTCCTTGTGTCAAGTCATTTATGGGCGGTAGGGGAGACAGAGCTGAGAAGATGAGATAGGGATGCAGGGGGTATCCTCATAGCTGAGCAAGAAGAAAACACCTGTGTTCTTACCCACTCTCTCATCAACATTAAGTGTTTTAGGAAATAAGACGTGTGGATATTATAGTATTTTTAGCATCAGTGAGTACAATGGAGGAAGAAGACACTGGACATAGGAACCAGCGAGATGGAAGAGTGAGGACATAAATTAAAGGAATAACAGTGAGGCACAGGCGCAAAAGACATTAAAAGGGACAAACTGGCAGTACTGAGAATGCCCAGCTTTGGGCATTCATCACGATTTGTAATTGTATGTTTATTTGGCTGCCATGGGGGCAGGAATCATGACGTAACAATTATCTTTTAGGGACTACTACATATTAGGCAAAGTTCCGGGTACTTGGGCTATACCAGCAAACAAACCCAACAAAGATCCCAGCCTACTTGGAGCTCAGGTTCTAATGGGGGAAGAAGAAAAAAGACAACAAACAAAATAATAAGTAAATTACATGTTAGTGCCAAGATCTAATAACGAAACATTTATCATTAATAAAGAACAGGGAGGCCACGAGTGCTGGGAGTGGGAAGTGGCATAGCAGGGTTAAATTGTGTGGTCCAAGTGGGCCTCGCTGGGCACGAGGCATCGAAGCTGGTTTGAAGGAGATGAGAGCGTTACTAGCACAATGCCTGGCATGCAGTGGGGCTCCCCAAACACATTTTGTGAAGAGGGAGAAGCTTGTGTGTCTCCTAGTTTTTAGCCTGTGGGTCTTGGGGGGGAAAGATAAGTTCTAGCTGAGACGTGTTGATTTTGAAGCTAGGCAGAGCTGCAGGTCTCAGATCAAGGCCACAGGTTTAAATATTCCAACTGACCCACTGTCAATGTTCTTGATTCTGTGTCCTTCTCCCAAAGGCTCAGATTATGCTGGAGCTGAAGACACGGGTAGAAGAATTAAAAATGGAGAATGAGTATCAACTTCGACTGAAGGACCTGAACTACTCTGAGAAGATTAAGGAACTAACAGACAAGTTCATCCAGGAAATGGAGTCCCTGAAAACAAAAAACCAGGTGTGTTCGAGAGACTGACCAACAACCACAAATAACGAGAAATTTCTACTTTGTTCTAGATGGCACTGGCATATGTTGCTCAGGCTACACTTGAACAATAAAATATTCAACAATGTTCAATTTTAAAATACAGTTGATGACATCAGAAAAGCCTAAAACAAAATGCTAAGCGAAAAATAAACAGTATAAACCTCTCTACGGTGAATGGTATTAATTGGTAAACTAAAGACACATAGAAAATAGATAACAGTATAATTATCTTTGGATAATTTACATTTTGTTCTTTATACTTTTTTGTAATTTCTAAATTCTCTACAATCAGAATGTATTATCAGGAGAAACTTATTTAAAAAAAATGAAAACATAAAAATAATAAAGTATAGAAGGGGAAGAGCTAGCAGAATATTGATTCCTGGATTTTCAGAAAGTTAAATAAAATTAGTCTAAATGATCTCTATGTAGTTAGATTTGGTCTAAGACTCTCCCAGAATCTTTTCTATGTTCTATACAAATCTGGCCCCTTATTTAAAACTCCCAATTTTTTGCTCACAGGATATTTGTTTTGTTTATGTTATCTCCATGGGTCAGAAAGTTTGGCTGAAAAAACCCTTGGCTATTAATTTTATTAATTCATTCATTTATAATTTCATTCTTTTAGTCAGTAAGCATTTATTTGGTGTCCTATATAAACCAAGCACAAAGTTAGGTCCTGGGGATGGCATCTCCCCAGCCTGGCAGAGCTTCCTCCCCAGTTAAAGAAATAAAAAGAAAAAAAGAAAACACTTCCTTAGACACTTACACGTTAACATACTCGAGGATTGAGGTGCCAACAATGTGCCGGCAACAGAGGATTTGAATGAATCCCTACTTTTTCACCCAGAAATCCATCTGATGCATGTCCAAAACTGAACTCACCACTGACAACCCCATTTAGTAGCAAGGATATAAAGAGGGAAGGGCTAGGGAAGGTACAGAAATTTTAGAGCAGAATGTAATGTAAATAGAAAGTGATAGTGTGGTTGTTGTTTCGTGGAATGTACATGGTACAAAATAAGGGCTTGAGAAATGTTTGTGAATGAAAGAGGATGTTACTTGTAAAATTAATTCTTGCCCTAGTAGTGCTTTCAGCAGATGTGTAGAAATGAGAAAGTGTGACTGTTTCAGGTCCTAAGAACAGAAAAAGAGAAGCAGGATATTTCCCACCGTGAGCACATGGAAGACCTCCTAGAAAAACAGAACCGGGAACTGCAAGACCTGGGTGAGCCCATAAGTAGAGGCCTCGGGGGAGAGGGTGGTGGGCTAGGGTTGGAAGAGGAGGTAGGTCTTGGGAAAACATTTGGGAGTCCCCCAGACATGGTGGAAGTCCCAGGGAATAGGGCTTTGTCTAAAAACAGGCTACATTTATCCCCTGGAATTCACCTTGGTTTTCCCTGCTGTGTATTTGCTCATTCATTAACACATACTAAACACCTACTGCATGAGAGCAGGAGATACAGAAAAGTTTGGAGCCTGATAGACTGACTACCTGATGTCCCAGGCTCACCGCTACTTGCTCCGTGCTCTAGGGCATCACCTAACTTTACCGAAATTCAGTTTGCTCTTCTGTAAAGTGGGGATACTGATACTTGTTTTTACCCTCAGGACATTCTTCTTGGCCCTGAGCCCCCAAACACCACTTTGTGCTTTTCTGGAAACCTTCTGCTTGGAGGGGGAAGGGAGGGAGTTTGGCTCCCTGAAGCGGTGATGGGGTGCGGGGAGGGGAGGAAGCCCGGCGAGCTTTTGAATCTCGGCTCCGGAGGCAGCTGCTCCAGCTGGAGCTGGAAGGAATGGGGAAGCACCCCAGGTTCTTGGGTGGCCCCCGGGGATGGTGCTGCTTATACCTTAAGTATCTTCCTTGCCTCTCTCCAGAAAGCTGCAACAACCAGAAGTTGCTTCTAGAATATGAGAAGTACCAGGAGTTGCAGCTCAAGTCCCAGAGGATGCAGGAAGAGTATGAAAAACAGCTTCGGGATAACGATGAGACCAAGAGCCAGGCCCTGGAGGAGCTGACTGAGTTTTATGAAGCGAAACTGCAGGAGAAAACCACCCTTCTGGAAGAGGTGCTACTCACAGGAAGTCACCTGTGCCTCCTTTCAGAGAAAGGGCAGGGTTGATGGGGTTAAGGAGAGGGAGGGCGGAACCAGAGACTTGCTCGTTCATTCAGATCTTCCTTGCGGAGCCACTGTGTGCCGGCCGCGGTGCACGCTGGGAGGGCAGTGGTGGCTGTGACATGCGGGATTTCTGCCCTAGAAGAACTTATGCCTAATGGGAGAGACAGCCAAGTAATTTCACAGATAAATATAAAATTACAACTGTCACAAGTTCTGTGAAGGAAAAATATAGGAAGCCTGGGTATCTGTGTGAGGAAGACCAGGGGAGAACAGGGTGGGGGGCGGGGAGTTGGTAAGTGTGGGGCATGAGGCCTCGTCTGGTAGGGAAAAGGGGGCGACAGGAAGACAGAGGGGCAGACAGGAAGAAGGTAGACAGGTCAAGGGACCTGTGGCCGTGGTGTCCATTTCTGGAATGGCAGTGTCTCCCATTGCCTGTGATAGGACTCAGTGCTCGTTTTCCCCAAGCCCTCTTGGCACAAAGGTGGCACGAGTCCCTTCTCCCCTGACCACACACTCTCCGTGTCCCTGAGCCAGGCCCAGGAAGATGTCAGGCAGCAGCTGCGGGAGTTTGAAGAGACCAAGAAGCAGATTGAAGAAGACGAAGACCGAGAAATCCAAGATATCAAAACCAAGTATGAGAAAAAGCTTCGTGAAGAAAAGGAGTCAAACCTGCGGCTCAAAGGAGAAACCGGCATCATGAGGAAGAAGGTTACCAGGCTGTTCTCTGAGGGGCCAGGGTGTGGGCCAGGGCAGTATTACAGAAAAAGCTGGGGGGCAGGCGGCCAGACCACCCTGGCTGGCCTGGCAGAGGTCCTGCCTGAAGTCCTCTTCTCCAGCGAGCAGGTTAGGGAGGGGCAGTGGCCGGCGCACCTTTAGGCAGGAAGACCCTCGCCACATCCTCTGAGAGGGCAACCATCTGGACCTCCCTTCTCTTCCCTTTTCACAGGGCTAGGAGGTTCCCTGTGCACTGATAGACGCTCTCTAGGCTTTCCCTGATTGGCAAGTAGGATTTAGTCGTTCTCAGAGCTAAACCCCCAATAGGAATGAAAATAAGATCTCCTGGGGTGAGGTAGATGAAGTCTTAGGCTGCAGGTGTCCTTGGGCTCTTGGTGCAGAGTCATAGGCAGCTCCTGTGCAGACTCCATGGGTGGGAGAGGGAGTGGGGGTATAGGATGCCTGGTTTACAAGGTGGGGAAGATGTTTTTAGTTCAGTGATGCTTGGGGTAAGGAAGGATTCAACTCATTGATCATTATAGAATTGCCACAGTTTCCCCAAAATATCTAGCCTTAAAGAAGCCAATTTCAAAGCAAGCTCAAGTTTCTTCCTATTAGAAATCATGGCCGGGTGCAGTGGCTCACGCCTGTAATCCTAGCACTCTGGGAGGCCAAGGCGGGTGGATTGTTTGAGCTCAGGAGTTTGAGACCAGCCTGAGCAAGAACGAGACCCCGTCTCTACTAAAACTAGAAAGAAATTATATGGACAGCTAAAAATATATATAGAAAAAATTAGCTGGGCATGGTGGCATGTGCCTGTAGTCCCAGCTACTTGGGAGGCTGAGGCAGGAGAATTGCTTGAGCCCAGGAGTTTGAGGTTGCTGTGAGCTAGGCTGACACCATGGCACTCTAGCCGGGGCAACAGAGTGAGACTCTGTCTCAAAAAAAAAGAAAAGAAAAGAAAAGAAATCACAGTACTAGTAAATCCAGGGGACAATCATGTCTTCCCTTCTTGGACATGGCTAAGATGGCTCATCAGTTAGGGCCCAATCTCTGTGACCTTGATGGGGCATGCATCCCAACCTTTCAAGGTCAGTGTGGTTGTGGAAGTCTCTGGTCCACTCGGGGTACTGGGTTCCAGAGGCTCTGTGCAGAGACAGCCAGTCCTCACATGCAGGGAGTGGGCCTGGGTGTTATGGGATGGAATGCTACACCCATTTAGCCTGAAAAATTCCTGAACTGTCCCAAATTCTCCAAATATTCACTCCTGAAAGCCCAGAAATGTTGAGTGCTAGGTGTTTTCAGTTCATAGAAGGTAGCAGTTGAGATCACAGCTGGCCCATGTTGGGGGGCTTCACATTCGGACAGTTGGGAGGAATGGACATGAGTTCAAAGACTGTGGTGGTCTGTGCTGTTGCCATCTGTTTCTTTAGTTCAGCAGCCTGCAGAAGGAGATTGAGGAGCGGACCAATGACATTGACACCCTGAAGGGAGAGCAGGTGAAGCTGCAAGGAATCATTAAGTCCCTGGAGAAGGACATCCAAGGCCTCAAGCGAGAGATCCAAGAAAGAGATGAGACTATTCAAGACAAGGTGAAGTTCCTCCTCAGCCACAGCCTAGCTGGGCTCAGGCGACAAGGATGGAGCTCAGGGGAGAGAGGGTCCCCAGCTTCCCAGAATGCATTCATTTACATTGAAGGGGGCTGAACAGTCAGTAAAGTGCCTACTGTGTGCTTGGCAGTGGGCTAGTTGTTGTCAACACAACATATTCAATTCTGCCAGCAACCCAGGGGCATGAACAACCCAGATTATGGCTTAGGAAGCTGAGTTCCAAAAGGCTGAGCATCCTGCTCAAGGTCACACGCTTTACAGCTTTACAGGTGACAGTCTTAGGTTAAAGAACCTCAGTCTGCTGAGTCCACTGCTCCAGGCATCCTTGGTGACACGTCCCCATAGACTGGGGGCAGCTCACTTGCTGCATTGCCCACATGGTCCTACTGGTCACAGAGGGCCTGTCCTGGGGGTGGCCCTGTAACTGCTGCCCCAGCAGGCTGGTTCCACGTTTTGGGATGCCTTTCTCATAAAACGCTCAGAAGACAGACACATCGCATTCTGTGGGGCACACAGCTTTACATCCAGACTTCAGTGTCATCCTTCTGAGCACGTCCAGACTCCATGCCCTCCTCTCCATCCCATGTGTCACTGCTGCCTTAGAGGTGGGGGACTCAGGCCTCAGCATTAGGCAACGAGTTTTTAGCACAGGCACTTCTGTTCCCTGGCCACAGCTCCTTAGCCAACTTCCCTAAGCCGTCATGTTCTCACCTATAAAGTAGGGATGAATAGGGGTGGTAACCACTTCAAGGGGTCTTAGAAAGATTAAATGGGATTGTGCCTGGATATCACGTCTGCACATGAGTGTTTGTGTATGTATCTGGGCCTTTTTTTTTTTTTTAAGGAGGATGCAAAGCTCTCTTCAGATTCTCAAAGGATGTTTTGACAAGAAAGATACTAAGGCCTCTAGACCTGGAAAATCACAACAGTCTCCTAACTGGCCTAATGGCCTCGCTTCCCACCTCCCACCCTGGTTCCCACCACCATGCACAGCCAGAGTGCAGGTGTAGCGATGCCACTCGCCAACTCAAATCCCTTCGTAGCTCCCCTTGCTCCCGCAGGGGTGAGCACACTTTTTCTGTAAAGGGTCAGGTAGTAAGTATTTTAGGCTCCGCCAGCCATACGGTCTCTGTCTCAGCTAATCAGCTCTGTTGCTGTAGTGTGAAACCACCCACAGACAAAACATTAATGGATGAACTTGGCTATGTTCCGGTAGAAATTTACAAAAATAGATGGCAGGCCAGATTTGCCCCACAGGCTGTAGGTGGCCAACCCCCGGCCTAGGAGATAGATTCTGAACTCTTTAACCCAACTTGCAGAGCCTGCCTTCCTGCCCTGCTTCCCCCAGCCTCACTCCACCCTCCTCCCGGGAACCACTTGAGGCTCAAGCCAGTTCTTCTCAGCACCCTCCATACGTACTGTGCCTCTGTGCCTTCCTCTTTTGCAACACTTATCACATTTTAGGGTTATATTTGTTTATACATCTGCTTGCCTGGCTACTGTCTTCTCTTAAGGGGAGGGGTATATTGTGTTTATATTTGGAATCCCAATACTTGGCAAAAGATCTTTGTTCAGTAAATGTTTGATGGATGGATAGACCTATGTTCCAATTACTATTTTCATGCAACAAATTACCTTAAAACTTAGTGATTGAAAACAACTGTTTTATTTTGCTCACAGATTCTGTGGGTCTGGAATTTGGACAAGGTATGACAGGTTGACTTGTCTCTGCCCCTGACATCTAGGGCCTCAGCTGGGAAGGCTAAGGGTGACTCAAACAGCTGGACGCTGGTCACCTTCCAGGGTGGCTTCTTCTGTCACATGTCTGACCCCTTGGCAAGGATGGCCCGGAGGCTGGGCTCAGCTGGGTCTTTTGACCAGAGTCCCTAAGGTGCCCTCGAGCCTGGAGGTCTCAGTGTAGTCAGACTTCTTGCATAGCAGATGGCGTCCCCAGAGCAAGTGTCCCAACACAGCCAAGTGGAAGCTGCCTGGCCTTTTCTGACCCAGCCTTGGAAGCCACACAGCCTCCCTTCTGCTGCATTCTTTGGGTTACAAGCAAGTCGTGAGGCCAGCCAGATGCAAGGGGAGGGAATTAGCTTCCGCCTCCCAGTGGAGACCCAGCAAGGTCACATTGTAGAAGAGCTACAGTGTGGGATGGGAGATGCTGTCAAGGCCATCTGTGGAAAATATGGTTGTCCACAAGCTGTGTATGAGTAGATGAAAGTCCTGGGACAGACACTAAGGACTGCCGCCTGGTGGGGAGAGTCAGCCTTCATATCTCCTCAGTCAGGAGAGTCACGTGATTTATGTCCCTTGCCCTAAAGGGGTTTCACACACCCTGTGATATCTCTCACTCTTTCATCTCATGCCTCAGGAGAAACGAATTTATGATCTGAAAAAGAAAAACCAAGAACTAGAGAAATTCAAGTTTGTGCTTGACTACAAAATAAAGGAGCTGAAAAAGCAAATAGAACCTCGAGAGAATGAGATCAAGGTGATGAAGGAACAGATTCAGGAGGTAAGAAGCCATCTGCAACACCCTGGCCTCTCAGACCCTTTGTCTCCTCTTCCACTGTTGCTAGCTGGCCTGGGGGAAACGAAAGGAAGCTTTCCTCCCAGCCCCCTCTGCTCCCAAGGTGTCTGCAGCCTCTACTCCACCGGGGTTCCGCAGGGAAGGCCGTGGCCCAACTGGGGACTCAGTTGTCCAAAAGCAAAATGCTTTTAGCTTTAGTGTGCCCCGGGACCCTGGGATGAACTTTGCCCTCAAAAGGGAGACGCAGCTGTTGGGCCTTTGGCCACGAGAGGGCAGTGTGTACTCAGCCAACAGCTAGCACCCGACAGCACGCCCCTCTGGTTCAGCGTTTTTTCTCAAACTGGAAATGTTGGTTGGGGCTCTAGGCGGGCCCTGGTGTTTGTACTTCATCTGATAAACAAGGAGAGGTCATAAGACTCTTGAGCAGGAGAGTGGCATAATTAAGAATATGCTCTGAGAAGCAAACAGGACGAAGGTAGAGAGGAAAGAGATTAGAAGCAAGATCAACTGGACAAGGGTTTCTGAGAGCCCAGTGAGGTACAAGTGTTCCTCTTAGTCCCCGTGCCCCGCACACATCGCATTTCCTTACCACGTGTGCTGACCTGTCATGTGTCAGCCTCCCCTCACGGGGCAGAGAGCAGCTGATGGTGAGGTCCCTGGTTAATCTAACACTGAATTCTTGATTTTTCCCTCCCCTTTCCTCCAGTTTCCCTGTTTCTCAGTAAACAGTTCCGTCATTCGGATGACATTTCCGTCATCTCAGTAAACAGTTCCGTCATCTACTTAAGGTAGAAATGTAGTCTTTCTTGATTCTGCCTTCCCTTAACTCCTATATCCAAACCATCACCAATGCCTATCTGATCAATTTCCAAAAGATATCTCAGATCCAACCCTCTTTCCCCCAGCTGCTATCACCCCAGTCCATCCCTCCACCATCTCTCCTCTGGACTTGACTCCAGCCTCTAGTCACAGCCAGAGTGAATCTCCATTAGGGTCCTGTCCCACCTAGAATAAAACCCAAGGTGTCAGCCCAGACCCACAGGCCCTGCATGATCCGGCCTCCCGCCCCTCCTGCCTCCTCTCCAGGCACGGGCTTTCTGGCAGTTCCTACAACAGCCCAGCTTTTCCATCTCAGGGCCTTTGCGAGGCTGCTCCTCCACCTGGAAGGCCCTTCCCCCAGGTCCTCACATGACTGGTTTCTCCGCACCTTTCAGGTCTCAGCTTATATGTCACCTCTTTAAGGAAGCCTTCCCTGATCACCTAGACAAAATAGGTTCTGCTCCCCCTCCATTTCCTCTGACTGTGCTGAGCAAGGATGACAGGAACGAGGGTGTCAGAGAGCACTGATGACCCAACTAGAATCGGACATCCAAGAGCTGTGGTGGTGCCAGTCTGCCCAGTGAAGCCTTTGCTCTGGGAGGCCCAGTAAAAAGGCCAGGTGGGGATCAAGCCAGGGCGGGGGGTTGGTGGGGGGGCTGTCCAGAGAGGGTCCCTGTGGCAATGACTTTCTCCCAGGCTTCAGGGATGAGGAAGGATGCCCCCAGCTGACCACAGAGCAGCCTCCTCTGGGCTTCCTGCCATTCTCGAGTGACTTCAGGGCCCAAAGATGACAGCTGTCTTAGTCCATTTGGGCTACTGTAACAAAATACCGTAGAATGGGTGCTTTATAAACAACAGAAGTTTATTGCTCAAAGTTCTGGAGGCTGAGAAGGCCAAGATCAAGGCTCCAGCAGATCTGGTGTTTGTTGAGGGCCTGTTCCTCATAGATGGCACCTGCTACGTGTCCTCACATGGCAGAGAGCAAGAGGGCCTGACAAGGTCCCTCTGGTCCCTCTTGTAAGGGCACTAATCCCATTCAAGAGGGCTCTACCCCTGTGACCTAATCACCTCCCTGAGGCCCCACCTCCTGATACCATTGCCTTAGGGGTTAGGTTTCAACATGTGAATTCTGGGGGGACACATACATTCAGACCATAGCAGCAGCCCAAGAAGATGAGAAAAAGAGTAGAGGCCCCACCTACCTGGAAGGTCAGCGTGCCGCAGGCCCCTGGAAATCACTGCCCCATTTCTCCGCCCTCATTAGACATATCTGTCAGCTGGATTTAAGGTTGGGTCAGTCATTTGCTAAAACTCAGCTTAACTTTCCACCCCAACACACCTGGGGCATTATTCACCTTCTCAGGAAGTAACATGCCAACCACAGCCTCGATTCTTAGCAGGGAATATATTCACACCTTGGGCCCCTCCTACCCCCACCCATGGTGCCAGTTGCTGTCAGGCCTGATATCCGGGCCTGGATCCTTCCAGAGGCCTCTGACCTTGGGGCTTCCCTCTGGGGTCATAGACACCTTTGGCCCATCCGCTGTCTGTCTCCTATGAAGTTCCTTTTCCTGTAGGAAGGAAGCCTCAAGTAGAGCTGTGACCTCTAATAACACTCCCTGATCCAGGTATTAATACCTCCCCTCACAAACCTTTGCCACCTTCTCTCTGGTGACTCAAGGGTCCGTCTGTCTTGCCTAGTGGAGAGGTTTCCAGAACCTTGTCCTTTTAGTTTATACACATGTATTTATATGTCTAGGGCAGGGTTTTCTCAACCTTGGCACCACTAATATTTGGGGATGGATAATTCTGTATCGTGGAGGGTCTGTCCCGTGCATTGTGGGATAGTCAGCAGCATCCCTGGTCGCCAGCCACTAGATGCCAGTAGCACCCCTGCCTAAGGTGTTACAACCAAAATTATTTGCAATAATATATTTCTTAAACTAGGTTGTAAATACATGGATGCTCATTTAATGTTCACCCTTTGTGTCTTACCTATGCATTTATATCATTTTATGTATTAAATATTTAATAATAGAAATAAAAATACTAAGTAAAATGAAAAAAAAAATGTCTCCAGGCATCGCCAAATGTCCCCTGGGGGGGCAAAATACTCCCCCTGCCCCACTGAGAATCCCTGAGTGTGATGACAAGCACATGGAAAAGTAGATGTATTTCCACACCGGGAGAGGGGTACTCACTCCCACACACTACGCTAGTCTTTTGGCTGTGCAGCCAGCTCCTCAAATTTGACGTGTTTCACAATTTTCAGTAAAATGGCTTACTTTTATTCTTAGAGTAGTTTGAGGCTTTGCCTGGGGGGAAAAAAGAGCAGCAGTAAATAATATACTCTGTGTCTCTTCCGTTCTAACC
Organism: Lemur catta; assembly: GCF_020740605.2. Classification (NCBI taxonomy): domain Eukaryota; kingdom Metazoa; phylum Chordata; class Mammalia; order Primates; family Lemuridae; genus Lemur; species Lemur catta. The sequence continues at coordinate 94,673,438 of NC_059130.1, read as the reverse complement.
TAATCTGTCACTGCCGATTCAAGATTGTACAGAAAGAAGCACAGTTAGCTGTAGGTACTCAGTCATGACCTTCGGGAGCCCTGCAAACTGGAGAAGCCCTTTTTCTCTCTTCCAGCTGCCAGTTCCTCAGTCTGGGACACTATCTCCTCTCTCAGGCCACAGTGCCAGCCTCTTGACTGGTCTGCCTGGCTCCAGCCTTGCTCTTTCCAGTAGAACCTCTGCATCGGGCCCTCCAACATGCAAATTAGATCAGGCCACGCCTGGTACCATCCTTCAGTGACTCCCTGAGCTTTCAGGACAAAGACCAAACCTCTCACCATTCAAGCCTCTGCCCTTGGGTCCCGCGTGACCTAGCTCAGCAATCTCCCCAGCTCTTCTCCTCTCCCCGCTTTCTCACATGCCCCCCCATAGCCACCCTGAACCACTGCAGCTAGAGATACACCAGGCTGCCCGCACCTCTAGTCCTCTGTGCAGCCTGTTCTCTGTGCCTGGAATTCTCTTTCCCCATTTGTCCTCCAACACTTATTCTCCCTACAAAAAATAGCTAAAGTGTCCCTTCTTTGGGTGCTGCCTGCTCACCTCCTCTGTGTACACACGGGGTGCTGTCTACCCTGACCACAGACAATGTGTGTCCTGTTCCACCAGAAACTTCTGGTTTCTTTCTTGTCCCAGACCTGAGGCCTCTGGAAGACAGAAATTACCTCTTATTCCATTTTATATCCCTAAGCCTACGACAGCTTGGCAGCCCTTTCTAATGGGCACATTCTTTCTTTAGCTGTGCAAATACCCACACTTGATGTGTATCCAAGTGCCCAAGCCAAGGTGGCTCTACATAGCTCCGCCAACGCTACCTATTTATCTCAGCAGGTCGTTTCAGGCCTTCTCATGACCTTCACTATTGTTCCCCTTTGCCCACCACACTTGTCATTCATTCATCAGATATATATTGAGTACACCCTTTTGCAAGGCACTGGGTCAAAGGGCTATTCTATCTATACAAAATGCTTCCAATAATGAGGAAAACATTCTTCTTAAAGCTACTCCTTCATGTCCAGAACGTGGATGTGGCTCATTAGGACATACCCTAGAAGGTTGCCAAGACCCTCAAAATTTAACCAAAGGACCTGGGCTAGATTAAGGGGAAAACTCTATCCAGCCATGAAAAAAAACAGTGAACTCTCCCATCCCCCCAGAACAGTCAGTGAACCTCCCTGTTAGCAGGAATACTATGTGCACCAGATTTCACGTGTAAATCAAACATCACTTCTCTGCTTTGCACAGGAATTAGGTCAACTGAAAGTTCACACATGGCTAGTCTCATCTTAAATCAGATGCTCCAGTTGTCATTCCTATGTCTTTGGTTAATACAAATGCCACAATAAATTTTAAAATCTTTCAGAAGGTCACTGGTGGTTTCTTATTTTTCTTTTGAAGATGGGACACTCCTCTGTTGTACTTTTTAAGACTTTTTCAACAGAATGATGAGGCTGGGATTCCTTCTCAGCCTCCCCTTTCCTGTTTTATGCCTTAAAGCAGGGATGCCTATGCGCCTGCCCATCCCTCAAAACTTTCTGCTTTAGAGTCAACTCTAGACTTTCTGCTCTACAATGACTTGTGGCCCCAGGGGGTCAAGGTTCACCTTTTACAACCTCACAAAGCAGGTGAGGAAGGTGCTTCTCTGGAGAACCCTGCCTCACATTGGAGTTGAGGTTCCAGTGCTTGAGCGTCAGGCATTTATAAGGAATTCAGGAAGAGAAAATAATCAGCAGGGTGGAAGGAAAGGGTAAGTGCTAGGAGGGAAGGCTTCCCAGCCTGGCTGTAGAACCACATGGTCCAATTTTAACGTATCATTCCCAGGAGTGGGGAGAATTTAGGATTACAAGGAGTAAGAAGAAAGGTTTTGATCCAGAGAACGTATGTTGAAACTATTAATAGAAAAAATAAATGCCCTGGTATCAGGGGAAACATTCCCACCAAAAGACCTCAGCTCTCAAATATAATTTTCATTCTCTTAACTTTCTTGTTCTTGACTCTTTTTCCCTTGTCCTCTACAGATGGAAACTGAACTGGAGCGTTTCCATAAGCAGAACACGCAACTGGAGCTGAACATCACGGAATTGTGGCAGAAATTAAGAGCCACTGATCAGGAGATGCGCAGAGAGCGACAGAAGGTGTGAGGGTTTTCTTGGATTCGGGATCTGGCGCCTGTCTGCAGCGGGCAGCTGGCTTCTAAGAGACAGAGCCAGCCATTGCAAAGATACAATTTTAACTACATTCCTCACTTGCTCACAGCCCTCCCTGATTTCGGGCCCACGTACATGTACGTGACTGAAGCCATTTGGGACTATGATAATACCTGGCTTTGGGTAAGGCAATCATGGTGTGGGAAGCCAGTTTCCCAGGGGCATTTGGCTTGTTGGCCTAGGAAAAGACATGCTCAGAGAGCGTGTTTGTAGTCACTGGTTTAAGGCTTTAATTACCATAAAATTGCTGAGGCTAGGAGAGCCTGAAAGATAATCTCTTCCAGTCTCTTTATGTTTCAAATAAGGAAAGTAAGGTCAGAGAAATATGGAGGTTAGGAAACTTCACCAAGCACCCATGGCTAGCTGTACACACAGAGCCAGCACTGGAAACGCAGTCTTCTCAGCCTAGGCCCTCACTCGGCAGCGCCCTCGTCCGCACCCTTGACCCCTAGCACAGCCCACTCCATAATGTGTTGGAGTAGGTTGGGTTTTTCCATCCCCCTGCGTTAGGCATCGGCTCTGTCCTAGGTAACACTGGAAGCTGCAGAGCTGCAAACATGAGTGGATGGAGATCCTGACCTTCTCCCTCTGAAGAGGCTGGTAATGGCGCCCAATCATGCACAATAATGGTAGTGCAAGGTGGAAAATGACACAATATGTAGAAAGGGCTACGGGAGCAAAGGAAAGAGACTCTCTCCAGGCCAGGGCGTCGGGGAGGCGGGTAAGAGCTGTGTGTAGAGGCGGAGCCAGCCTGAGTGTGCAGAGGAACCAATCCGCAGGCTGTGTGTTTTGTTCCCTGCCCGCTCACTGCCCTGCTCCTGGGTGTCGGGAAGAATAAGCACTGGGTGAGCTAATAAGGGGGACGTGGAAGCCCTGGCCAGGGATCTGCGAGAGAAATGGTGCCATCTGTCTTGGCTCTAAAGGAATATGGGTGGCCACATGAGCTCCCTTTCGTCCTTTAAGGCCTGTGGTCCTGAAAGGAATCCAGAGCCAGTAAAGGAGCCCGTCTGTGTGTCTTAAGGATGAAGAGCACTGTAGGCTGCTCAGGCCGGGTGCCCAGCCCAGGGCAGGTGCGTGAGAGTTTTGGTGTCTCCACCTCTCAGCTATGTGCCCAACTAGGTCCCTATGCCCTGTGTGGCCCCTGGCAGTCAGCTGTAAGTCCCACATGATGTGTCTCTTGTCCCTTCCTGTGCTGTTAGCCTCTGCCTGCGGCCCCTGCCCCTCCACCTGGGAGCACCCTACAGTGCCAGAAGGAAATGTCTCTGATTGCAGGAGCGGGACTTGGAAGCGCTGGTCAGACGGTTTAAGACAGACCTTCACAACTGCGTGGCCTACATCCAGGAACCGCGGCTGCTGAAGGAGAAGGTCCGCGGTCTCTTTGTGAAGTACGTGCAGCGGGCAGACATGGTGAGCTCAGCCTCCCCTCCTGCCCTGCCCTGCCCTCCCGGGCCCCCCGCCCTGGCTGAGCATCCCCTCGGCCCATCAGGTGGAGATCACAGGGCTGAACACAGACCTGCAGCAGGAGTATGCCCGGCAGCGGGAGCACCTGGAGAGGAACCTGGCCACGCTCAAGAAGAAGGTGGTCAAGGAGGGCGAGCTGCACCGCACCGACTACGTCCGCATCATGCAGGTACCTGCGCACGGCCCTCCGCTCCCTTGGCGGCCGAGCCATCGGAGAGGAGAGGGCTTGTTGAGGGTCCCTCTGAGACATCTGGGACCCAGGAGCTTGCCCTAGGACTTTCTTTTAGCTTTTGGTTCCTCTCCTCTGGCCCCCCACAACTCGTGCTGGCTGTGACCGTGGCCTAGAGCCCACCAATGAGGCTTCTAGGCACCTCCATGCCCCCCCTAATGCCCCCCTCACTTCACCGGGCACCCTGTTCCTTTTGTCCACCCCGTCTTTATCCAAAGCATGCCTGCGTCCTGCCTCACTCCACTCATGGCCTCTGGTCCCTCCATACTTATATCCACGTCACTGTAGCTCTCTGAGTCATTCTCCCCCTTCCTCTCTCTGTTTCCAACTCTCATTTCACCTTACTTTGTTTGCCCCTTTTATCCTGCTATTCATGGCATGCAGCCCTGCTGGAACATACCATTCCCCGCCTGCCCCATCTGACTTTTCTGGTGCCTCGGGTCCCTACCCTTATCTCTTGGGTCCCAGCCACGCCACCTGGAGTTGGCCTGACTGATTTAATGAGCTCCTCACACCCACCTCCCAGGATCCTTCCTTGGCTGTCACTGGCAAGAGCCTGACCCCATTCCTGCCGCCTCCACTCACACACATTAGCAGGACTGCCAGGCGGGATTCTTCTGCCAGATTTCTATTTGGGTGTCAGTATCGTCTGAGGCAATTAATGTGAATTAATATCAAAAGAGAACATCAGAATCACATTTATAAAGCACATACCTTTTTATGTTCACATTTCTATAATGCCATAATTAAAATACTGGAATGGAGACAGGTTGCAGTCGGATTGAAACAAACCAGGTCCCAGCTTGGCCAGTTTGCACGCAGCTGGGAAGAGCACACTGTGATTCAGGCCAGAGCCAGGCACAGCTGGTCTCATGCCATCTTACCACCAGCCCCCACTGAAAAGCAGCCCAGTTCATCTAAGCATTGCCCTACTCCGGGCCACGAAAGCAGTTGGAGGCCCAGAGACAGGAGTGGATCAACTGGTGGAGCCCTTAGGCACCAGCGGCCACACACAGAGCCTTTGCTAAGGGCCTCGAGTGCCCAGAGCTTGGAGAGCCCCAGGCTCTGGAGGACAGCGAATGGGGCAGTAGGAGCAGGGTGACAACAGAAGCAGTTGTCAGTGGTGACAACACTGAGCGCCTCTCTGTGCCCTGGCACCAGAACACAGGCCTGAGGGGTCCTCCAGGGACTGGGTCCCTCTCTCCATGCCAAGTGGATGCCCAAAGCAAATGTCCGTCCTAGGAGAAGGAAGAGAAGAAAAGAAGTGATGACCACAGCTAGCCAGAGGGTGCAAGCATCAGCATGAGACTCCTGGGGGTGGGTATCTTGTCCTCTTTTGCTCCCCCATATGCTAGAGGGTGCTGGGCCAGGGTGGGGCTGGGGAGCAGAGGAGACCTAGACAGGGGCCATCAACAAAGCAAATCCCTGGAAGAGTGTTTTCTCCAGGAGCGTTGTAAGCCCGTGTGCTGTGAAGTCCCATGGCTCCAAAGAAGTGACTGGCAACTGCAGGGAGCAGGAAGGGGGCCCAGCAGGGCAAGTGTCTGGGTCCCCACCCCTCAACCAGAGAGAGACTCCTTGCTGATTACACTGGGCTCTGTGTAAGATTTTGTTTGCAAAAAGTTTGGAAGGTTTTTAAAAAGGAAAAACTCTCAACACCACTGTTCTGGGTGCTTCCCAGCCAGCGTGATGGGAAGAGAGTGGGCCTGTCATGGTAGAGACCCCGGTTTCCTGCTTCAGCCACTCTTCTGCCAGGAGACCATGGGTAGACTCCTGAACTCCTGTAGGCGTCGCCCTCCTTATCTGTAGAATGGGAAGAAAACACCAACCTGGAGCGGGGGGGGGTTACTGTGAGATCGCATGAGATGACCAATGCAAAGCACAAGGCACTGGCCTGGTACAGTACAGGTGCTCAGAAAAATTCGGTGTCTCTCCCCTTCTTCCAAGCAAAGGACCTATTCAAGATCCAAGGTAGAGGAAGCCAGGCATGGTGGCACATGCCTGTAGTCCCAGCTACTCAGGAGGCTGAGGCAGGAGGATCGCTTGAGCCCAGGAATTCAAACCTGCAGTGAGCTGTGATCAGCCACTGCACTCCAGCCTGGGTGACAGAGTGAGGCCCTGTCTGTGGGGGAAAAGAAACATCTGATATGGGAATCCATTGGGAGGGCTCAGAGCCAGAGTCACAGAATGGCTGGGGTGCCTGTGGCCTGGGGGAGGGAAGGGGACAGCACAGCTGATCCCAGAGCCCAGCTGGTGGCCAGGGCTCCTAATGCCGTGGTTGGTCAGGAGCTGGCTGGAGCCACAATCTGCAGGCACCAGGTCCCTGGTACTTCAATCCAGAAGGGCTGAGGAAGGCCAGGGCAGACATGGCGTCAGAAAATAAGGTCACCGTCTCATCTGTATATTCAGATAGGAGCTCAGGGCCTCCCCGCCCATTCCTCAGCACACTTGCAGATATGAAAATAACAGTTGCTATGAAATACAAACATCTAGGACACACATTTTATTCATTCAGCACACATTTTTTGACACAGCAAGCTCTGTGTCAGCCACGGAGGATTCCAGGATAAATAGGATAGTGTTCCTGCCCTCAAGGAGTTCATCACAGGAAACTTGGACCAAATACAAGTACTTACTGCTCAATTCAGTGTGTGCAGTGCTGTGGGCTCATCACAGAAGTGGGGTTCAGTTATGCCTTGGAGACCCAGAAGGTTCCTGAGGGGAAAGGCATTTGAGCTGGGCCTTGAAGGGTGAGCAGAAGGTGATCATGGAACAACCTTCCAGGCAGAGAGAAAGCAGACAAGAGCGAGGCCTGTCTGGTATCTGGAGTCCTGTGGGGTCCACAGACCTGAGCTGATTGCAGGGCACGGGGCGGGGAGCAGAGCCCACTGGGGTGGGAGGGAGCTGAGGGTCAGGTTGAAAAGCGCCTTCCGTGCCCTGCCAAGAAGCACAGAGTTTATCCTGTACACAGGTGCCCCCGTAGGTTTCTTAGTAGATAGGGGTATTTCTTTGTTTCAAAAAGATTAACTCAGTTGGCAAGGCGCAGGACTGGTGGGGAAGGAGGCAGGTGGCGGGCAAACCGTTAGGAGATGACTGTTGACTGTCGGGTTAAGGGTGGATGAGAAGGGCTTGGAAGGGGACAGAGGTGACGTACAAAGGCATTTCAGAGTAGAAACGGTGCACAGAAATGTCAGGTTAGACATGGGCAGAAGGTTGAAAGAAGAGCGGAGAAGGATTCCAGGATGGCTTATTTGTGCAGTTAGGCAGATGGCGAGCCCACTAACTGTGGGTTCCAGAAAGACGCCACTGATGCAAGGATTCCAAGTTTACGGACTAAATGTGTTGCCTGCTTTTTCCACACTGAGACACCGCCGTATTTTTAAAGGCATCAACTCAGGCCGTGCCAGTAGGGGGTGCTGTGGGCATTCCCTTCCCTCTCTGCCTGCTGTAGCTGTGAAAGATCTGCTGGGGACATCGGTCAGCTCCAAAGGCCACAGGCAGTTCTGGACAGCTCACCATAGGCGCTTTGTGTAGAAAGCTTTTTATGTAAACAGACCTCAGTATCCACCGCCAGTCTCACATTCTCCAAGACGTGGCACTTGATAGACCCCAGGTCAGAGTTTCCCTGTAGCGGAGTAGCTGGGTTGGGGTCTGGAGGATTGAAGGGGCTTTTGGAGGCCATCCTGACCAGGGCGGGGTCAGGGACAGGAGGCTTCACAAGGCCATTGGGTTTGCATTGGATTCACATTTTTAATTTATAAAGCACATACAGTTGATCTCAGTGTGACCTCTGGGCCCCTCGGAACACAGCCACTCGGAAAACATTTTTGGGGAGGCCGGACTTGAACTTACTGGGAGTGTCCTTGGCCATCACATCATAGCACATGTGGGGCTGTGAGATATTAGAATGGAGGGGACATAAATGGGAGGTGAGAAAATAGAGTCTGGGCAGCAGTGGACAGAGAGGAACGGGGCGCTCTGCAGGCAGACACAACCCGATCCCAACACCAGCTCCGCCATGTGTGCACTGCCTGGCTTTCCTCGTAAGGCCATTGGAGGGATGAAGGAGTTATGTGTGCAAACTGCTTAATACGTTGCGGGGATCCGGTCAGCCCTGCAGTTATGATTACTCTTGTTATTATCATCATTAAGCTTTTAGGGTCTTAAGTTCTGCTGCTCCCTCTTGGCTCCAGGCCTAGAACACTCTTCTCTATCCCCTGGGAGCCTTCTTCACACTGGCTCGGGCCCCTGCTTCAGACTGTCTCGGCATCTCTCCACATTGGAGCCAAGCAGGACCTCCCATGTCTGGCACAATGACCAGTGTATAGTAAGCTTTCGGGACCTGGTTCTCAGGTGATTTTTTTTTTTTAATGAATGAACAGAACAAGGGAATCAGGCTGCCTTGAGCCATGGGCCGCCATCACACTCTAATAAGGATTGAGTCGTGCCCTGGAGGTTTAGTCCCATTGTGAAGGTGTCAAAGGCTGGCAGTGGGGTTGGAACGGGCATTCACTCCACGAGGTGCCAGGAACCAGGAATCCCAATCCCAGGGACAGTGGCAGGGAGGCTAGAGGAATGGGAAGACGCTGGGGCAGGGCTCCATCTGGGGCCATTGCAGATGCAGCACAGACACAAAATCCATAGGACTTAGCAGCAAAATGGTTGGAGATGACCAAGCAGAGGAAGTAACTTAAGATGTGAACTAAGAGGATTTGCATATGGTGCTAGGGTTAGGGTTAGGGTTAGGGCTCACTAAAAATCTGAAGGTATAGACCTATGCTTAGATGAAGAGTCTCTGCAGGGAAGGGATCTGCTGGGGTGTTTCCAGCTCAGCCCCTGCTCCCTCCTGGGCTCTGCAGGCACGTCCCCAAAGCAGAAAACTGCTCGCTCAGTGAGGACAGGGCTTAAGGCCATCCTGTTCTCTGGGATCCGACTCCATATTCACCACTCCTGAGATAACATCCCAAGTAGAAGCACAGTTTGTTCCTGGCACAAGTCCGTTTTGTATAGATTTGGCCTGCATTTGCTTTTCTGGTACTCAGACCCTCCAGGGCTTAGCTACTCAAAGTGTGGTCTGGCCAGTGGACCAGCAGCAGCATCTCTCAGGAGCTGGTTAGATTTACAGACTCCCAGGACCCATTCCAGACCTACTGAGTCAGAGCTCAGTCTAACAAGATGCTCGGCCATATACAAGGCTCTGCTGTAGACAAGCTGATTACTGAGGTGGGCTTTAAAAGCAAAGTGGCCAGTCTTTCTGGGCCCATCCATGGTGACAGGGACTCTTCCATGGTGCCACTTTAGGGCACTTGTGCTGAGTGTGAAATGGAAGGCAGAGATTTGAGGTTGGGGAAAAGAAGAGAAGATACTGCTTGGTCCCAGAGTGCAGAACCCACCCCACCTGGCCTCCAGCAAACTTCACCTTCACTCCTCTCTCCTCCCCTCTTCTCCCTTCATAGAACTGCTGCAGGGCCCCCAGCTGTGGCACGCTTCTGTGCCTGTGCTCCTGCTCTCCTGTTGTCTGGGACGTCCTTTGCTTTCTCCTTGGTAACTCCTTCAAGCCTCAGCCCAGGAATTGGTTCCTAGGAATGCACTCCAGTCATTCAGGCAGGGCTAAGTGCCTGCCCTCTGTGCCCTACTCCTTCGTCACAGCAAGGACCACCGAGCTAAGCTGTGTCCATATCCCCCACTAAACTGTGAACTCCTTAGGAGCAGGGGCTAGAACTTACTCCGTGCATACCCCAGGATCAGCACAGAGCATGCATGATATCAGGTGCCTACATAGTAGATATTTATTGGATGGATGGGTGGATGGATGGGTAAATATTTGTCCAATACAAATAATAAGAGAAGTGAAATTCCAGTGGATGTAGCAAATCTTAATTCTCTGTTTACTTTTCTGTGTTACTCACTAAACAGCATGCTGCTGAGGGCAGACCATGTCTGCATTCCAAGAACTTATCAGATACCTATAATGTGGGTTCAATGAATGAATAACATATGGCACAGTATTTAAGAGCTCTGGAACCAGACTGTTGGGGTTGGAATCCTGACTCTGCCACTTACTAGCTATGTAATCTGGGCAAGTTACATAAGTTCTTTGTGCCTCAGTTTCCTCCTCTGTAAAATTGATTGTAATAGAATCTAGCCATAGGGTTATTTTGACACTTAATATAAAAGGTGCTCAGAAGAGCATTGTTGTTGCTGTTGATGCTGGAAACAGCATGGATAGATGGGAATGGTGCTGAATCTACCTGAAGGTAAGTTAGCTGGTACCGCGAGAGGCTAAGCAATGAGCTAGGATAAAGGCTCAGGCCCCAACACAGAATCCGTAGAGTTAACCTGGGACCAGACCCAACCCTGCCCATTCCCCATACCCTCAGCCCCAGGAGGTCATGCCCTGTGCCCACTGATCATTCATCCATACATACTTCCTCTCTCTTCCTTCTTTTCTGCAGGAAAATGTCTCTCTGATCAAGGAAATTAATGAGCTCCGCAGGGAGCTGAAGTTCACTCGCTCCCAAGTCTATGACCTTGAAGCAGCTCTGAAACTGTCCAAGAAAATCCGACCACAAGAAGTTACAGACTCAGGTAATGTCACCAGTGGCCAGAGGAGATAGGAATTGGGATCGAGGGACCAATGGCAGCCATGAGCAGGTCTCCGTTTGGCTTCCTCCTGTATCAGGTCACATGCACCCATGGCCTTCTAGGAGCCTTTCCCTGCCACACACCTGCTCTCTAAAGGATCGGTGAGGACCCTCCTACATTCAAACACACACGGGTCCCCTGTCTGAAATCCTTGGGGTTAGCTATGGTTCGAAATTGAGAATCTTTCAGATTTTAGAAAGAGCATACTATATATAACATAACTTCCCCAGAGGGGTCTGGGGCAGTGCTCTGAAATCAAACACTTTAGTATTTCTGTAGTGACATATGAATATTCACACTAAGCTTCCTGAATTTCAAAAAGCGTTCCATTTTTAGATCTTTTTGAATTTTAGAATTGTGGATAAGGGATTGTGAACCTGTACAATTTAAATGAAGACAAAAAGAAAGATGAGAAACTATTTAAAGGGAGAGGGGAAAGAATTACATAAATATTAAATGAGGTAGTTACTGCAATTAACTATCCTAAAGTTTTTCTGAATTTCTGACAGCCAAGGCGAAAAAGGAAACAAAGAAATATGATAGTTTATATAGTTTTCATTGTATGGCAAAGGAAGCTTTTTTTTTTTTTTCTGGAGAAACAAACCTTTTCCTGGCACTAAATTCTCTGAGAAACTTATCACTTGGATCCTTAGGAATGGAATGTTGAATAACAATGGACACTCATGTAACTATAGGTTTTGAGGCAATAAACATTTTTCGAGTATCTACTTCTCATCTGAAGAGTCAATAAAAACCGAGAGTATAAGGCACTTCTGTGGAAAATTAAGCCAACATAGTTCCAGTATTTTGTTTTCTGGTGGTTTACATTCAGGATTAGAGATTAGAGACCTTGATAAATGGAAACATCCCACAGCTATGGATTGGGTCTTTCAAATGTCAGTTGTCTCGTATACTATGGTTATGTAAGATATTAGCACTGGGGGAGGTGGCTGGGGGTACACAGGAACTCTGTACTATTTTTGCAACTTCTTATTAGTCTTACACTCCATAACTATGTATATTTAATCACAAAATTAAACATATATAATTATATATGTATATGTTTATAATTTTGTTGTCTCACGTGCCCTTTGGTTAGAGTTGAAGTTGAGACAAGAGTAGTACCTGAGTGGCAATATTTAGGTCTACAGAACTGCCATGAGAGCACAGCATGTGTTATAAAGACTGAGAGACTTTGGCTCACGCCTGTAATCCTAGCACTTTGGGAAGCCGAGGTGGGTGGATCGTTTGAGCTCAGGAGTTCGAGACCAGCCTGAGCAAGAGCGAGACCCCGTCTCTACTAAAAATAGAAAGAAATTATATGGACAGCTAAAAATATATATACAGAAAAAATTAGCCGGGCATGGTGGCGCATGCCTGTAGTCCCAGCTACTCGGGAGGCTGAGGCAGTAGGATCGCTTGAGCCCAGGAGTTTGAGGTTGCTGTGAGCTAGGCTGACACCATGGCACTCACTCTAGCCCGGGCAACAAAGTGAGACTCTGTCTCAAAAAAAAAAAAAAAAAAAAAAGACTGAGAGACTTGACTTCTTAGAGGTTGAAACCAACTTCTATTGGAAATAAAGTGCAAATGTGCTTGTGAACAATTGCAGGACTTCTTTTTTAAAATGTTTCAAATATGCCCAACCGTCCTAACAAATACTCAGTTGGGACCTCCTTGGGATGCTATATGATACAGCCAGGTTCTTCATATTACATTATGGAAATTTCCAGATATGCAAAAATTGAGGGAAAAGTCTAGTGAATTCCCATGAAACCATTCCCCAACTTCAACAGGTATCAGCTCCTGTCAGTCACTCTTGTTTCATCAGTAACCACCCCCCACCCACTTATTTCCTCCCACACCCACCATGGATTATTTTGAAGCAAACCATCATATCATTATTTTACTCAAGGAAAATTTCATTTTACTCAAGAAAGATTTCATTTGAAACAATTGAAGACAGGTATAACCAACTGTTTGCCTTGATCTTAAAAAACCAAAATCTGATCTCTGATTTTGCACGAGTCAACCAAGACAAGTAAGCTCAAAATACACAGGTTGTTTAAGGAATTGACCAGTTCTGTTGATTCTTAAGAATTCTTTGTCTGAACAAGAGAAGTTGTCATCCTCAAACCACTATTTTAGTTTTAGCACCATTTATATTAAGTCTCCATATACATGACAATTAACAGATCTAATAGGATACACTTGCTTGTTTTTCAGTTATTAAAACTATATCATTAGAACTTCTGATTGAATATGGATAGCTGAAAACCCACTAAAATGGCATAAATAAACCATAAAAACAAAGATAACAAGAAAGAAAATGAGACACAAAATTTTGAAAGCTGGAAAAATGGATGGATTAATAACTGACTTCATAGATCAGAGAAACCGGAATCCTAAGTCAGAAGGCAGAGTGGGGAACCTAGAAGAAACCTAACATACTCCACAAAACCCTCAAAAGGCTTGGGAATTATGAGGAGCAGATATCTCTGGAAGCAGAGATAAAGGTGGGGCTGAAATCAGGAGAGAAAATCTATTTAAGAAGCTGTTAAACTGGGCACAGTGGCTCATACCTGTAATCCTAGCACTTTGGGAGGCTGAGGCAGGAGGATTGCTTGAGCCCAGGAATTCAAGACCAGCCTGGGCAAAATAGGGAGACCTTCTTTCTCTCTACAAAAAAATAAAAAAATTCATGGGTGTGGTGATGCACACCTATAGTCCCAGCTACTCGGGAGGCTTAGGCAGGGGGATCACGTGAGCCTGGAGTGTGAGGTTGCTGTGAGCTGTGATGACGCCACTGCACTCTACACTCTAGCCCAAGCAACAGAGAGAGACTGTCTCAAAAAAGAAGAAGAAGCAGAAGCTGCTGTTAGAGCCAATAATGGCTAAAAATAGACCCACATAATGAAATTTCAGAATACCAGAGTACAAAGATAAAAATCCTCCGAACTTCCAAAGGGGATAGGGGAAGTTTTCATACAGAGGATCAATAATCCCAATTATAAGATACAAAATCAACACATAAAAAACAGTTGCCTTTTTTGTACACTAACAATGTACAATCCAAAAAGGAAATTAAGAAAGCAATTGAATTTACAATTGCATCAAAAATAAAAATAAAATACTTAGGAATAAACTTAACCAAGGAGGCAAAACACTGAAAACTACAAAACATTCCTGAAAGAAATTAAACGCTGATAAATGGAAAGACATTCTGTGTTCATGGATTGGAAGACTTAGTATTGGTAAGATGTCAGTACTACCCAAAGCAATCTACAGATTCAGTGCAATCCCTATCAAAATCTCAATGACATTTTTGCAGAAACAGAAAAATCCATCGTAAAATTCATATGGAATCTTAAGGTAGTCTGAATAGCCATAATAATCTTGATAAAGAAGAACAAAGTTGGAGGCCGCGCATGGTGGCTCACGCCTGTAATCCTAGCATTCTGTGAGGCTGAGGCAGGAGGATCATTTGAGGTCAGGAGTTCGAGACCAGCCTGAGCAAGGGCGAGACCTGGTCTCTACTAAAAATAGAAAAAATTAGCTGGACGTGGTGGTGCGCACCTGTAGTCCCAGCTAGTTGGGAGGCTGAGGCAGGAGGATTGCTTGAGCCCAGGTGTTTGAGGTTGCTGTGAGCTAGGCTGACGCCATGGCACTCACTCTAGCCCGGGCAACAGAGTGAGACTCTGTCTCAAAAAAAGAAGAAGAAGAAGAAAGTTGGAGATCTCACACTTTCCAATTTCAAAGCTTACTACAAAGCTACAGTAATCAAAATAGTGTGATACAGACTATTATAGTGTAAAGACCGACATACAAACCAATGGGATAGAATAGAGAGCCCAGAAATAAACCTTGCATGTGCAGTCAAATGATTGTCAGCAAGGGTGCCAAAACCATTTAATGGGGAAAGGAAAGTTTTTTCAACAAGTCATGTTGGGAAAACTGGATATCTGCATCCAAAAGAATTGAGGTGGACCCTTACCTTATGCTATATAGAAAAATTAACTCAAAATGGACTAAAGGTCTAAATATAAGAGCTAAAACTATAAAACTCTTGGAAGAAAGCATAGAGGAAAAGCTTTCTAACATTGGATTTTGCAATTATTTCTTTGGTGGATGACACCAAAAGCACAGGCAACAAAAAAAAATAAATTGGACTACATCAAAATTCAAAACTTTCATGCATCAAAGAACACTATCAACAGAGTGAAAAGGCAGCCCACAGAATGGGAGAGAAATATTTGCAAATCATATACATGATAAAGGATTGATATCCAGAATATAAAAGGACTCCTACAACTCAACACCAACAACAAAAAAATTAAAATGGGCAAAGGACTTGAATAGACATTTCTCCAAAGAAAATATCCAGATGGCCAATAAGCACATAAAAAGATGTTCGATATCACTAAGCAGTGGGAAAATGTAAATCAAAACCATAATGAGGTACTACTTCTCACCTATTTGGATGGCCATTATAAAAAACAAAAACAAAAAACAGAAAATAGCAAGTGTAGACCAGGATGTAGAGAAATTAGAACTCTTGTGCACTGCTGGTGGGGATGTAAAATGGTACAGCCACTGTAGAAAACAGTACAGCAGCACTTCCTCATAAAATTAAAAATAGAATCACTATATGATCCAGCAGTTTCGCTTTTGGGTATATTCACAAAAGAATTGAAAGCAGGGACTCAAAAATAGTTGTGTACCCCCAGACTCATAGCAGCACTGTTCATAATTGCCAAAAGTCAAAGAAGCCCAAATGTCCTTTGATGGATGAAGGGATAAACAAAATGTGGTATATATATATATATATGTGATGGAATAGTGTTTAGCCTTAAAAAGGAAGGAAATTCTGACACAGTACAACGTGGATGAACTTTGAATACTTTATGCTAAGTGAAATAAGCCAGTCACAAAAGGTCAAATATTATATGATTCTGCTAAAATGAGGTTCCCGGAATAAATTCATAGAGGCAGAAAGTAGAGTGGTGGTTGCCAGGGGCTGGGGAGTGAGGAATGGGGATTAGTGTGTAATGGGCACAGAGTTTTAGTTGGGTACGACAAAAGGCTCTGGAAACGGATGGTGGTAATGGTTGTACAACATGTGAATGTACTTAAGACCACAGAACTATACACTTAAAAAGGTAAATTTTATGTTATATGGATTTTACCACAATTTTTTTAAATTTTAAATTTAAAAAATTATGACATCATCTATGCATAACCATGGGAAAAAATGGTTTCTTCATTTAGCCTTTTGGCATTAAAGGATCTAAAACTCTCAAACAACAACAACAAATCTCCATTGCACTGGACTTCTCAGTAATAGTGGGAAGCTAGAAGACAATGGACCGATGTCTTTAATCTTCCAAAGGAAAATGAAATTGTAAACCCAGCCAAACAAGCAATCAGGGAGAGGTTAGAATTAAGACATTTTCAGATACACAAGTGTCTTGGTGGATTTCCCTCCCATGCACACTTCTCAGGAAGCTACTAAAGGATGATGTTCACCAAATAAAGGCAGTAAAGCAAGAAAGGCATAGAATTCAAAAAACAGGACACTTAAATAAGAGAGAGGAAAAAAAAAAACCTAAAATGATGACGAAGGCAGATTGCCAGCTATAGCTGTGCCGCAGGACTGGAGACCAGTCAGCCAGACTGAGCAGGTCAGAAGGCACTTGGAGAAGATGAAATTGATAGAATAGCTAAATATCTAATGAGAGGACATTTACATAACTACCAAAGAGTTGAGATGGAATTAGCAAAATGTACATATAAATTAGGCAAATAAAAAAAAATGATTAACTCCAGGGAAAGCAAGCTATTTTGCAGAAAAGGAAAATGAATCATTGTATACTACATGGCTCAGCTGTGACCAGCAGTTACATAAATGATAACACTGTAAGTTCTGACTATTCATCCACTCAAAATTGGGAGGATGGAAGGACGAGAAGCATGCATGGGGCAGGGGAGGGTGCTGAAGAAAAGCTACATCCTCATCGTTCATAGTGGGAAGTCAGTGGCTAATGCCTAAAAATGATAAATCAAAGAAGCTATATAAGCACATCAATCAAAGCAGAGTGTGGAAGTAAATTCCAAAAAAATTAGCTAAAGTAACTGAAATTGTTGCCTCTGAGGATTGAGAAATGAAGTGGAATGTGGAACAAGAGATTACTGTTATTTGTAATAAGGCTTATAGAGTTATTTGGCTCCAAACTATAGTCATATATAACTTTGATAACTAATAATTATTAAATTAAGCGAATATTAGGGAAAGCATGCTTTCCTTCCAGTTTTATATTGCAGGCATATCTTTAAAAAAAGAGTTAAAGCAATAGAGAATGAATTAGGAAACTAAAAGTTAAGTAGAGGGGAAAACCTGCCCTGCAGCCCTGTGGTGGCTGATCTCCCTCCCTCGGGTGAGCCGAAGAGCGTGCCGGTGCAGTGCCTCCCACCGCCCAGCCTCTGAGGACAATGGACTTCAGCCAGTGACTGGGCAGCCTGGAGGGCCTTACAGCTGCCTCTGCATCCAGATCCTTATAATATCTGAAAAAGCACTGGGGCAAAGAGATGATGGTGGCAGGGCAGAGAGAGAGGAAGAATTCCAAGTGCTGAAACACTGTTGGGCTCACTCCACTGGGTACCTCTAGGACTGTGGCTTCATGCAGACACAGGGTGGGTCCCCCGGGCAGCCAGATGGTGAACTGGGTAAGTAGCTGTGTGTAAAGGCAGATGGGAGAGAACACAGGGATAAGTTCAGAGACTATGCTAGTAACCAGGAAAGAGAGGAGGTAGCTCAGAGAGCAGGTGAGTGGGTTTGCAGGCCTGTCTGTGCTGTGCCTCCCCAGGGCAGCTGCTCCCCAAGGGGCCCAGGGCCAGGGCCAACTTGACTGAGGGGATGGTTACTAGGGCTACCAGCAGCAGAGAAAGGATGGAGGGTCAAGACCAGGAAGAGAAGTACTAATAATGATTAAGAGCCTAGGGCTGGGTGCGGTAGCTCATGCCTTTAATCCTAAGCACTTTGGGAGGCCAAGGCAGGAGGATCACTTGAGGTCAGGAGTTTGAGACCAGCCTGAGCAAGACTGAGACCCCATCTCTACCAAAAATATAAAAAATTAGCCAGGTGTTTTGGTACACACCTATAGTCCCAGCTACTCGGGAGGCTGAGGGAGGAGGATCCTTTGAGCCCAAGAGTTTGAGGTTGCTGTGAGCTGTGATGACACCACTGTACTCTATCCTGAGCAACAGAGCAAAGCCCTGTCTCAAAAAAAAAAAAAAAAAGATCAAGAGCCTAGAAACTGCAGAAAAGGAGAAAAGAAGAGTCAAGAGTCAAGGAGCAAAAAGCAGAAAGAGAAGGGTCCAGGCTTCTCCTGGGAAGGTGGACAGGACGGACTGAGTGCTCTTTGAATGCTGAGCCGTTAGACCAGTTAGAGGCCCAAGGCAGGACTGATCACTTGCTCTTTGAAACTCTCTTCCTTGGCCTCCACCGCCTGCTCTTTTCCAGTTTTTCCTCCAGACATATAAGGGTGGCAGTGGGCAGGAGAAAGTCTCCCCTTGCACTGAGAGACATTGGACAGTGTCAGAAAGCTGCAGATGGCTTCTTGGTGAAGGAGGTGGCAGTGCCATCTGTGAAGGGTCAGGGCGAGGAGGTGGAGCGGAGGCCCAAGTTTGGAAATGCTGTTGTGGCGAACGGGAAGGTTTGCCAACTGTGGATATAAAGCCCATTGGGGTTGGAGCCCAGGAATCTCAGTTTTTGCAGCAGCGCACGGCGGCCTGAGGTGGCAGTGGAGACACTGAAGGGGTGGTGTGGGCATCTCAGGTCTGGGCTGCGCAGGGCACACGGGACAGGAGGACCAGGCAGCCGGAACACTGGGGGCCATCAGGAAGATAGAGGGGCCGGGCGCAGTGGCTCACACCTGTAATCCTAGCACTCTGGGAGGCCGAGGCAGGCGGATTGTTTGAACTCAGGAGTTCGAGACCAGCCTGAGCAAGAATGAGATCCCGTCTCTACTAAAAATAGAAAGAAATTAGCCACAACAACCAAACTATATAGAAAATATTAGCCGGGCATGGTGACACATGCCTGTAGTCCCAGCTACTCGGGAGGCTGAGGCAGGAGGATCGCTTGAGCCCAGGAGTTTGAGGTTGCTGTGAGCTAGGCTGATGCCACGGCACTCACTCTAGCCCAGGCAACAAAGCGAGATTCTGTCTCAAAAAAAAAAAAAGTAAGATAGAGAAAGAAGCTCACTGTGAATCCCACTGGCCAGAAAAGGGAGTGACCCTAAGAGGAACCCATCTGGTAGGTAAGAAATGGAGCTGTCCAGGAAGAAGAGGTGTCAATTCAGTGAAAGCTCTTGTGTGTTGAGCACAAGGCAGTTAGAGGTTGTGGCCAGAGAATGGAGTACAGTGCTAGAGTGAAAGATCTAGAAGATGGGGATCTGGGTGGTGATGAGGGAGGGAAGCCACAGGAGCGGATGCTGACCGGGCGTGGAGGCCAAGACCGTTACTGCTGGGAGCTCAGCGTGCAAGGCCAGGGGACACGGTGACCCCTGGACGCTGGTGGACACTGATGTTGCCCAGGATGACAGCAGCACCTGAGACAGGGAGGATGATTCAGCCAAGGAACATCATTAGTGAGTTCACACCAGCAGGGGTGTCCATCTGCAGGAGCAGGGGTTTTACAAGAGGAGGACTAGTGGTTTGGAAGCCAACACAGGTCAACAGGAGAGTGCCACCCTCCCGAGGCGTGTGGAGCGAGAGAAAGGGCCATGGGCAGGGAGGGCCTCAGGGCAGGTGGATTCTCGGGCTCAGGGGGCGGGCTAGGTCGTGTTCACCGTTCACCTCACCACTCGGAAGCATGTCTCTTCATTTGTCTGTCTCTGCTAGACAATGAAGTGGTTTATCTCTGTGTTTAGCATCTGGGATTGTCTGCCCCACGGTAGGTGCCCAATAAATGTTTGAGGAGGCAGGGAGGGAGGGGGGGAAACAGGCGGCGGTCCAGTGAACAGGCCCTCATTGGTCCTGCTCTGTCCCTTACAGCGCCCAGCAGGGACAAGCTCAGCATCACCCCCACCATGAGACTGAACGAGCAGGAAGAAACGGGGAGAATCATCGAAATGCAACGCCTGGAAATCCAGCGCCTGAGAGACCAGATTCAGGAGCAGGAGCAGGTCCCCGGCTTCCACACCCTTGCTGGAACCCGGCTTCCCTCCCTCAGCTCAGAGGTGGACTTCGAGGTGCAGAGCAAGTGACCCCTCTGCTGAGCCATGTGCTGCCACAGCCAGAAGCAGCACCGCGTGCCTGCAGCTGGAGTCCCTGGAGTCCCTGCAGCAGTGACCACACCCACCTCTCGCCCTGGGGAGTCTGGGACACAGTCGGAATAAAGGTGTTTTCCCACACCTTGTCCAGCTTCTGCTTCTCTGGGGGCCGGGGCGGGGAGGGGACATGGGGAGCCTAAGAACTGGGGGCCCCAGCTCGTCCAAAGCCACTGCTGCTTGTCCCTGTGTGGGCACAGGGAAGCCTGGCACTGAGATCACACTGGACTTGGGGCTGGCCTCCTGCCACCCCCTCTCCTCCCTGGGCCTCAAGGATGGGGCTGCTGCTGCTTCTCCCCGGGCTTTCTCCTCTGCCAGCTCCATCAGGACCGGATGAAGCCTGCCATGTGTCCTCCTTTGTGAAATGCAGGGAGGCTTTCTGGGGGTTTTGATATCTGTGTAAAGAGGAGGAAAAGATGGCAGTAAAGTAGTGGACATGGAAATGTTACAAGAATTCCCCCAAAGTCTTATGGTATCTGCTGGCCCTGTTCTTGGGCTGATAAGCAGAGCTCTGCCCTCTTTCCTCTCACCTCCACCACTCCACACTTGCTGTCTTTGCTCCGCGGGGCCCTGCCCCACTCCTCCGTTTCTGGGCACTTCTCCTAGCCGTTCCTCTCAGGTGCATCCTGAGACACACAGAGGCGCCGGGAAAGATAGTTCTTTATGCACTGGAACAAAAGAACATAACCCAGCGTCCCCGTCTTCTCCTGCCTGCAGAGGCCAGGCACTCCTCTAATACCCAAATAACAAATGTTTAAGCCCACAGTCCCTGCTGGTCCCCATTGGTCACCTTTGGCTGGCTGTCTTAAACCTGGCATCTTCCTGTCTTCCCCTAATCTGCTTTCCTGAAACTCTAGGGCGCTGCTCTTGGGCTAAGTTTCAAGTGATCGCTGGGACTTGGCTGTCGTGTTTGGCAAGGCTCTCCCGAAGGCTGTGGCTAGCAGAAGGAAGGTACACCCAGAGGCCACGGAGCCAAGTGTTCCACAGGGTCTATAGGGGACTGTCTCCTGCACAATTATGTCCGCCACCCCAGCCTGCACGGGTCACAGCAGCCAGCTTGTCCCCTCCATACCTGTGTGCTCTCCACGTGTCTTCCCCCACTGGGAGACCAGGTCCAGAGATCAGGGAAAAGCCCAGACACCCCAGAGAGCCTCAGCCACAAAGATGACAGCCCATCACACTACAGACTAGGTATGCAGGCTGCCCTGGACTTAACTCCACTCCATCTTGGCTTTATCTGTGCAGACGAAACTGACTTGAAATGAGGTTGGGGGGCAGGGCCAGACCGTGCAGGGCAGAAGGCCCATGGGGGTCACTGCCCACCACGCTCCAAGCTCTCGTGGCACTGGCCCGCCAGTTCCTATGAGAGGCCGAGGTCTTTCCCGCCTCGGGGTCGTTCCACATGTGGTTTCCTCTGCCTGAAGTGCTCTTGCCCCACACCTCGCTTGTGAACTTCTCCTTCTCCTTCATACCTTAGCTTCAATGTCACCTCAGAAAGGCAGTCCCGACTCTCCCCCCATCCGTCTGACACGGCCGTGCTGTCTCCTTCCTCACCTTCATGTCTGCCTCTCCTGCGGGGACAGATCCGTGAGGGCAAGAGCTGCACCTGCTTTGAAAGCTACTCAGGTGTCTGTGTGGGGAACCGATTGAGGGGACCCGAAAGTGGAGGCCCAGGTAGGGGAAGCTGTGGATGTCCAGGTGGGAGAGGACAGTGGCTTGGACCAAGATGAGGGGAGAGGAAGGGAGAGGCGCAAACGCTTCCGACAAGGATGGCGGGAGTCGGCCGAGCCAAGCGGGAGTGAGCACGGACCAGACGGGGAAGCACAACGATGAAGAGGAAGCTGGAGCTTTTCTGAGGCCCAGAAGGAAATTCTCTGTGGCCAGGACGTATCGACACTCAAGTGATAGATTTTTCAACTGAAAAATATCTTACAGTCAAGACATCACATTTAATGTAAAGATGGACCTTGGTTTACAGACAAGGAATCAAAACCAAGAGGAGTAAAGTGACTGGCCGGGGTCCAGGCCAGGCTGCCTGGTGACCCCGAGCCCACGCTCCCGTGCCCTGCACTGGAGACGCCCGAACAGGACAGGCCAAGTGGTGGAGGGGGCAGGAATGTGACACCCAGAGAGTCTAAACCAGAGGTTAAAGGAGCTGAAACTCCCAGGCCAAGCTAACCTGAGCCTGAACCTGGCCGCTGTCCAGCTGGTGAGGAGGAGGAGGAGGAGGAGGAAGTCCAGGCCAGGGAGAGCCCCACCCTGTGGAACCTGGCACCTTGGCCAGTGGGTTGGCAGGGTGTTTTCTTGGCTACACAGGGTGAACACAGCTTCTTGCTAGTAAGTCCAGGGCCAGAGGCACAGCCTTGTTCACCCCTTCATGTCCTGTCTTCAGGGCTGCTACAGCAACCTGTTGGGAGGCGTTGGTTCTCTGGCTGCGGCATCCAAGACCTCCCTCTCCTTTGTCTATCCTGACTCCGTGGGAGGCCAGAGGCACTCTCTCCCCTGGTCTCCTCCCTCACAAGGTCTCTTCAGACAGTTGACCCCTCATGGATGGAGCAGGCCTGGCAGTCACCTCCTCCTGCAGCAGCCACAGAGGCCCTGCTGGTCCCCCAAGCCACCAGGCATGCACTGCGCTTTTGCTCTGCTTGTCGCAATCCACTGTTGGGCTCTGAGGACTCATTTAATTCTGGTGTGACAGCCGGTGCCATTGGTGGCTGCTGTGCCACCCTGGTGTAAGAGCCTCCAAAATTCCTCTCTCTGGAAGGCCCAGTCATCCATTGGACCCCCTCTTCTTCTTCTAGAATCTTGGCATCAGCTGTGGCCAGACAGTGTGAGCTGCCCAGCTGAGCCTCCTCTGCCATCCTGTTCTCTCAGCACCAAAGACCCTGCCCTGCAAGATGTTCTGGCATCACCATCCTTCTTCTTACACAAAACATGGTCAGCCATGGCCAACCAGCTGGTCCCAGGAGGTACCTGAGTGCCCCTGGTGGGCCTGGGTGCCTAGGTAGGACCCCCTTAAAATCATTGCTCTGGATTTGGAGTGAGAAGTGAAAAGGAAGCTGTCTCAGGACCAGGAGTGGGGTTCACTCTTCCTGAACTCCGTTGGGGTGAGCTCTCCTAGTCCACTGGAGGTTCAGGTCCTGCTTGTACGTGTTTAAGATGCAGTCAGACTCCCCTGAGCTGGGCTGGGCTGGGGAGCAGATTTACAAGGACGTCACCCTGCTGCGTGCACCCGGCAGCAGGAGGGACTAGCGTTATTTATTACGCACTATGACCGACAGCATACGAGGATTTGTGTTTATTGCTCATCTAGTATGTGTCATACGGTGGGATTTGGCAGGGGCAGTGGATGTGAGCTAGTACTTACTAAGTACCTACTGCATATATTTATACATTAAATGTATTGTAAGTGGGACTATGAGATTCTTGTTCTGTACGTGGGAGCTCGGGGCGCCCTTCTTCAGCTACAAGTAACAGAAACCAGCTCCAGCCAGTTTAAGCGAAAAAGGAGAATTTATTATCTGGCTCATGGAATCTCATGGCAGAGATGCAACCAGGCCTCAAGAACTTGAACCAGGGCCTGGGACCCTGCTGGAACCCCTCTCCCTCTCCTGTCCTTGTCCCTCTCTGCAGACCGGCTTCCCACGGCCAGTTCAGCTGGCAGAAGGCTGCCGTAGTGCCTCTCGCTAGCGGAAGCCCTCAAGCTGAAACAAAACCTCTAGTCCAATTTTCAGTTGCGAAAGGAGAATCTTTTCAGCCTAGCTTGGGGCTCACTCTATCTAATCAACTACAGCCTTAGTGGTGGCCACAAAATATAATCCTGGTGCTGGGGTTCTCTCCTGCAGTGAGGATGGTCACTGTGAGGGGGACTCATACTCCAGAAGACGTCTATCTCGGGGAACTGTCACTTACTGACCATGGGGTGGAGGTGCCTGGGCCCCTGAGGACCTGCGGTTGTGCTGCACTTTGCGCCCAGGCGTCCCCAAGCCTGCCCTTCAGGACAGCAGGGAGGCACCTCGCTACTTACCACTCTGTCCAGCACGTGCACAACACCTGCTCCGGAGAAGGGATGCAGTAAATGTTTGCTGAATTAATTAACTCTATTGTTTTTAATCCCCCCAACTGTGTAGACTAAGTACTGGTGTCCCCATTTTACAAATGAAGAGACTGAGCCGCATAGAGACTAAGCAGTTTCTCTAAGGCTACACGGCCGGAGCGGAGACTTGAACCTTCAAGACCAGTTTAGACCAAAACCAGTGTTCTTTCCACCATTCATTCATTCATCCAACAAACACGCACTGAGCATATGCCAGGCGTATCCCAGGAGCTGGGGATATGACAACGAACAAACAGACCCAAGTCCTGTCGTTCATGAAGCTTACATTCTAGGGCTGAGGACAGACAGGATTCCGGATTGCTAAGAAAAATATACGGCGTATTAGAGAGTGATGAGCGCTAAGGAGAAACATACGGAATAAAGGCAGTAAAAGAAATAAGGTCAGGGGTAGAAAGTACTAGGGGAGGTTGTGATTTTAGACGGGGTGGCCAGGAGGTCTCCCTGAGAACATTCCTAAAGGGAGGGAGGGAGGGAGCCGCGTGGAGAGACGCCCTCCAGCAGCGGGAACAGCCAGCACAGGGGCTCTGAGGCGGCAGGAATGAAGACGGCGAGGGCCTTAGAGGTGGTGGGAGGACGCTGTTTCTGAGGGAGGTGGGCAGCGGCACGACCTGCTCTACCTTTCCGTGGACTCGCTGTGGCCACCGGGTTGAGACTAGCCTGAGGTGGGACGTGAGAAGCAGGGAGGCAGCCGCAGCCCCTCCTCTCAGTTCTCCCCTCCGTACTCCGGCCCCCCACCTGCTGATGCATCTGGGGGCGATTCGTCAGCACCTTCCACTCTGTGCCCAGGGCCGCTACCTGCTCCTGACCTTCATCACCGCCCATCTCAGCTACCCAGCAATTTCTGCTTTGGGGACAGAGTTCAACAGCCCTGAGAGGAGCCTGCCTTTCCACTTTCACTCCAAGCTAACTGGTAAGACCCAGAAGTAGAATGAAGACTTGAGCAGTCAATGTTTAAACTGAGGAAGCTTTTAGGCTTTGTTTCTCCCGTCAAACGCCTAAGGGAACGGGAAAGGAAAGAAAATCTCATGGGTCCCCTGCCCCAGCTCTGCCCAGGATAGCTGGACTGTGGGGCTGGCTGGGGCTGGACCCTCCTTGGGACCAGAGGGCAAGCAAATGCCAAATGTGTGCAAGAGGAGTCTACAGCCAGCGAGCCCTGTCGGCGCCCTGCTCTGTGGCTCCTCTGGGCCAAGCCCCTTTATTATGAAGGGGATCCCTAGTAATGCTTTGCAAAGGGCAGGGTGAAAGCCCGCAACACCACACCCTTGTCCCCCTAGTCCCGCCTTCCCTAACCCTTTCTTGAGGGGAAGGACATCTAGGGCTGTGCCGCCCTGGAAGGACACGGCTGCAAGCCAAAGGTAGCGACTGAGCATTTGAAATGCAGCCGGTCTGAACTGAGAGGTGTAAGTGTAAAATACACACTGAACTGTCAAGATTTTGTACAAAATAAGACTATAAAATAGCTCATTAATAACTTGTATATTCAAATGTATTTTGGAATCAAATAAAATATCTTAATTTCAGTGTATTATTTTCACCTGTTTCTTTTTAATTTTTTAATGTGGCTGTTAGAAAAGTTTAAATTGCAATGCAGCTCACCCTGTATCTCCATTGGACAGGGCTGTTCTAGAATTACCATTGGCCCCTGACCAACTCCACAGGACAGGGCAAAGAGAAGCACAGTTATTTTGTGAACTGATAATGGAAAGATAACTTTGACTTTGGTTTTCTTTTCTGTTTCATCCCCATCACAAGGAGAGAGCAAGAGGCATCGTAAGGATGCAGGAGACAAGGGACAGCCTGCCCCTCCTCCAACTAGCCACCCCTTCACCAGTCTGGAGTACGGGGTGTGCAAGGCCAGATTTGCCTTTTAGGAGCAGAGCCCCGGCCACGTCCCTGTTACACTTCAGAACCCTCATGGGCACCTTACACAGTCCAAATGCCTCACCCTGGCCTTCCGGGTCCTGTGCAGCCTGAGCCAAACTTGTCTTCCAGCTTCATCTCACATGCTCCCTGCTCAAAACCCCACACCTGTCGCTTCCCACTTTCATTCTTCAGTCATTCAACAGATTCATTGGTTACTCCCCACGTGCTGGCACCTGAGGTCACAATGGTTAGCAAAACAGGCCCTATTCCTGCACTCACTGGGGACCACATGTCTAGTAGCGGATGACAGGTAAGTAAATAAAGGGCAATTAAGTGCACTGCAGTATGAGCAGTTGTGGGGGAAGCACAGCTGCCGTGGGTATACCAAAGAGGCTCCTAAACCAGCCTGCTGGTCATGGGGGACTTCCTGGAGGAGGTGTCGACCCAGTTGAAGAATGTGTGGCTGGGGAGTGGTAAATACCCCAGGCAGGGGAACTCTGGGTTAAAAAACTGGAAGGGCAGAGTGGCGTGCAAAGCCTGCAGAATTGAACGCCACCCACTGATTGGAGGGCAGGGGGCCAGTGGCAAATGCCTGGCCTGGGGTGGATGGCAGGGGCTTTGTGTGCCTTGTGAAGGAGGGTGGCATTTATTCTGAAGTGCCTTCTGGGAGCTCTTGCTTCCCAACTGAAAGGCCTTTACCCCTCCTCCCTGTTCACTCAAATCCTGCCTCCCCTAGCAGGGTCTGGCCATGTGGGGAGGCCTGCCTGGGCCAAGCATTTGAGGCTTTGAAGGAGGATGAACAAGGGGCTTTGGGGGGCTCCAACCTGGGGCCAAGGGATGGAGGTACTGGGGCTGAGTTTGGGGGTCAACTGGTGTTGGCATTGGGTTTGGGGGGCTGGATTCAGGAACAGGAGTCAAGTTTGGGGCTGAGGGTGGGGTTGGGGTCTAGAACCTAAGTCCAGAGTTTGGGTTAGACTTAGAAGTTGGAGCTAAGATTTCAAGCCAGATTTGGGGTTGTATTTGGAGCTGGAACTAGAACTGGATTTGGAAATGGGGCTGGGGCATGGGGCTCAGACGGGCAGCAGGAGCTGGGGCAGGGACAGGAGCTGGGGGTGCTAGTTAGGGTTGGTAACTGCAGCTGGAGTTGAGGTTAGGTTCTGAGCCTGGGGCTAAAGCTAAACTGGGGTTGGAGCTGGGGGTGGGTGGGGCCCAGGCTCTGGGACAGGTGCACAGCATTCCTCCTGCTGCCCAGGTCTGTGAATTGTGTTCCGAGCCCTAACAGCAGCAGGCAGAGGCCCCTCCCTTCCCAAGAATGCCTCTGCCCAGTAGAAGGAGCAGTGCCACGTCAGCCAATCGGCTCAGGCCCAGCCTGGAAACAACACCTGTTAATCCCTCTCCCCGCAGGCTCACCTGAGCGCAGCTTAGGCAGGTGAAGCGTCTCCCCGGAAACGGAGCTGGAGCGCCCCACCTGCCCTGTCCTGCCTGCTCGGATCAGATCCAGCCCACCCAGGCCTCTCGTGAGTTCCCCACAGCCCCCATCTCCCTCTCCCCCACCTTCCACTGGCTCTTCCCCTGAGAACCCCCAACCCAGCCCTAGCCTAGCCCTGGGTCTCAGCACACCTGTGCAAGCACTTTCAGACCACAGCCCACGGGAATGCTGGGCCTGACTCCACAGCCCCGCCCACAGCCCCTCCCCCACTTCCCAGGGGCGGGGTGTCAGCACCAGCTCCGCCCACCCTGTGGGGGAGGGCAGCCCCCCTGCAGAGGGTCCCCTGGAGGACAAATACCTCGCCAGGGTGTAACCTGTGCATGGCCACGTAGTCATATTCCTGAAATGATCCAGGACCTAAGACCTATGTCCTACTGGAATCGGAGGGGTGACATCGTGTTCGTTTATTCAGAAAGCATGCTTTGAGGGTCTATGCAGGCTCTAGGCCGCATTGGAATTCTGAAATGAAGATGTCAAACGACTCAAACCCCCCCCCAAGATAAATGTTCTTGTCCTCACTTTTGAGATAGGGAGACTGAAGCCCTCAGAGATGAGCTCACTGGGCTTCCCAGACCCTCCCGCAAGCCCCTCTTGCGGGCCCCACGCCCAGCACTGATGGCAGGAACCAGGCCTGCTTGCTTCAGTCTCCTGCCACAGCCTGGGGCTCCTGGAGCACGGGGACCACGGCTGCTTCACTCTCACCCTGCTGTCCTCTGGGACAGGTTAAATGAGCAGCTGCTGTCACATCCCTCACCAGGTTCCCACCTGTGGAAAGGATGGGGGTGGGGTTCAAGTCCAGAGCCCTCCTTTCTCCTTCCCCACTGTAGGGAAGGCATGGAGGAGGGTGGTATGGGGGTGTAGGGGTGGAGAAGAGAGGGGCGAGCAGGGGTGCAGGGGGTGAGGAGGCAGGAGCGGTGGGGGGAGAGTTGGGAACTGGACGGAGAAACGCCGGAGGTGGACTTCCGGGATGGGAAGGGCCTGGCCGAGGTGGATTAGCTGTCGGGAGGGAGGAGGAGTCTGGTGGTGGCTGAGAGGGTGGTGGTGACTTGTGTGCCTGAAGTGAGGAACGCAGGAGGCAGAGCAGGTTTGGGGTATGATGATGAGCTTGGGTTGGGACCTGTTGCATCAGGGGTGACTGTGGGACATCAGGGTAGCAATTGACCTGGGAGGGAGATCGGGTTGGAGGGAGAGGGATTTGGGCACCAGCAGTTTATAGTGCCCAAGTCAGGCTGTAAGACTGGTCGGGAGGTCAGGGGAGGGGGTGCCAGAATCCGATCCTAAACCACAGAGAAGGAGGACACGGCCCAAGAGAGCAGACGCAGGGCCAGGCTTCTGGTTCCAGAAGGGTTAAGTCATAAGCCCCCGTCCCTCCCCACGGCTCCCCCCAGGAACCAGCAGTGACAGCTGAGGCCATGTGAGTAGGATCCTGAATGAGGCTTTATCTCTGGCTGTTCGTCCCATCGTCCACCGTGGCACCAGCTCCCTCGGCCAGCCGGGATGGGCCAGGCGACCGGGAGAGCCAGAGCCAGAGAGGTCAGAGGCCGGGCAAGGGGATTCCCCAAAGGGTGTGGGGGGATTGTAGGGGGGTGGGAACTCTCCTGGGGTCACAGGAGAGGCTTTCCCAAGGGACAGAGCTGGGGAAGGGGCTTTCCTGGGGGGATTCCAGGGGACATGGGGAGGATTCTCAGGGGTCATCCCCAAGGCTCCCAGGTGCAACCATGAAGCTCAGGTGTGCTGGGGAGGTAAGACTGTGATCCTTCCCCTGCAGGCCATGGGGACCACAGCCTGCACTGCAAGAGGAACAGGACTCTGGGCCTGTAGCTGCCAAGCAGGTCGTGGGGGCACCAGGCCATGAACTGCACCCTCTGACCCCTGACTCTGCCCTCTGCCCTGACCGCTGCCTGAGCACGCCATGTCTGAACAGGGGACCCAAACCCGGGGGGCCCAGGGGCTGCCCCCGGATGTGCTGGCGGAGCAGGTGGAGCTGTGGTGGTCCCAGCAGCCGCGACGCTCGGCGCTCTGCTTTGCCGTGGCCGTGTGCCTTGTGGCGGGCTGTGGGGCAGGTGGCGTGGTCCTGCTGTCGTCCACTAGCAGCCGCTCAGGCGAGTGGCGCCTGGCGACTGGCACCGTGCTCTGCCTGCTGGCCCTGCTGGTTCTGGTCAAGCAGCTGATGAGCTCGGCCGTGCAGGACATGAACTGCATACGCCAGGCCCACCATGTGGCCCTGCTGCGCAGTGGCGGAGGGGCTGATGCCCTCGTGGTGCTGCTCAGCGGCCTCGTGCTGCTGGTCACCGGCCTGACCCTGGCGGGGCTGGCCGCCGCCCCTGCCCCTGCTCGGCCCCTGGCCGCCATGCTGTCGGTGGGCATCGCTCTGGCTGCCCTGGGCTCCTTCTTGCTGCTGGGCTTGCTGCTGTATCAGGTGGGCGTGAGTGGACACTGCGCCTCCCTCTGCACAGCCGCCCCCTCCACCCACGGGGGCCACGGGGGCAGTGGCAGCATCTTCAGCATCTCAGGACAGTTGTCGGCTGGCCAGCGTCATGAGACCACATCCAGCATCGCCAACCTCATCTGACAGAGCCAGAGCCCTTCCCCCCACCTGCCTCAGTGACCCCAGAATCGTGCCGGGGTGTGTGCGTGTGTGGTGCATAGGTGCATACGCGTGTGGCTAGCGTGTGCCCAGGGCTGTGGCAGCCCTCAGAGGGATTGTGTGATGTGTGACCAAGAGCCCGTGTGCTCCCACACACCCACACCCCAGGAAGGTTAGTGTGTGCCTCCTTGGAGTGGAGTATTTGTGTCCATGGAACGGCCTGTGTCTGGGGTCGCTGACCATTCTTGACCCCCATTTCCAGCACCCCTCAAACCCCGTCCTGCAGCACCCACCAGGGATTTCCACAGGGGTGACTATCACCCACCCCAGAGACGGCACTAGGGACCGAGAGTAACTGGTGGCAGAGTGGGAGGAACAGGGCTCTGGAACAGGACAGACCTAGCGTGGCCTCCCCCCGGAGCACTCAGCAGCTAGGGGACTGGGGCAGGTGACTTAGCCTCTCTAGCCGCAGTTGCTTGCGGTCGTGGTCATGGGGATGAAACGTCATGTGTATGAAAGGACTGGGCTCATGGCAGATGTGCAATAAAATGGTGGCTGCTGCTGTCTTGTAGTCACCTCACCATCTCACCCCAGGGACCCCCTCTCCCTCCCCCACGTCCCCCCTGTCCAAAATGAGCTCTCCGCTCCTGTCTCAGCCTTATCAACAGTGCCACAAACGTCCCCTCAGCCAGGCCAGGCCAGGAGGGGAGGGGGTTGAGTGGATGCTGAGCTTTGGGAAGGTGGTGGGTTTGCTGTCCCAGGGAGAGGGTGCGGGGACCTGAGTCCCTCGTGTCTGCTCCCTCGAGGGTTCAGGACGAGGTCTTTGGTACGGGGCAGTCCGGAGCTGGTCTCTCTGAAGACTGCTCCTCCCTCACACTGCGTCCCTTCAGCTGATTCCTGCAGCTCCCACCCCACCCCTGGAACCAGAGCGTCCTGTGTCTGTGCAGTCGCCACACCTGCTGGCCCACTTCTGGGCTCCTGGGCCAGTGAGAGTCACATCCTGCTTGGAGTCAGCCATGGAAGGGAGCTCCCTTCTGTGGTGTGCAGTTACATTTCCTGGGTGCAACAATAAAGCTCCACTGGACGCGGTGCTCAAGGTTACTTTGTCTTCACTTCCTGCTTTGCGAGGTGCAGGTTGCATGGAGCCCCGTGGAAGATACCCAGAGAGGCAGGGAAAGGAGACCTGTCTCCAAAGAGACGTTACACTAGAGCTACAGAGACTTTGACGAGAAAAAATTGCTTTCAGCAGGCAAGGTCAGGGATGTCTCCTGGAGAAAATGCTGGGCTGACGGTGAGGGCAAAGGTGTCGAAAACTGAGGGAGGGAGCAGTGGGAGGAGACCAGGAGAGAAGGACAGAACGCCAAGGACACGCCTCTCCCTGGGTGTTCCATGGGTGACTCTGCTCAGCGTATGCAAAATCCTGCTTCCCTCATCTGGAGCTACCTAGCTCCTCTGTCCCGTCTGGAGGTGCTAGCACTCAGCAGCCATCCAGGTGAGAAAGCTCTGGCGGCCCAAGACGGCCCAAGACAGCCACAGCAGCTTCACCTTCTCTACACCCAAGTCCAATAGCAAATCACCAACTCCTCTGGCTCCCCTCGCAGACATTGAATCCATGTTTTCATACCCACTACCTTGAAGGGACCCTCTGCCTTTGCTTGAATCGCACACCATCCTCCTTACTATTCTCCCTATGTTTGCTCTCTTCTCTCAAAGCCCCTTCTCCCAGCCCCGCACGCACACACACCTGAGCCAGAGTGATCATACTAAAAACTAAAATGAAAATCTACGTTAAAACCTCCCAGTGGCTCCCCACCTCTCACGGGCTCCCTGACACAGTTTGGTCTCACTCTCCCTGCAAAGCACTCCACGAGCCACGAACTTGCCACGTTCTCTCACTTCCTTGGAAGTTCTGTTCCTGTTGCCTTCTTGTTCTTCTCCTCTTTCTCTGCGTTCCCGTCTCCCCGAGCAGGCGGTGAGCTCCTCCCACGGAGTCTGCGCCCACTTGTCTGTGCACCCCTAGTTCCTGGCACGAGCCCGACACACAGCCGGTGCCTTGTTGGGTGGGGGAAGAACTCCGGCTTGGCCAGCAGGCAAGTGTGTGCGAGGGGCAGGGAGAGACCCCCTATAACTTGGGGTGGAGGGGTTAGGCCACTACCCCTGTTGTCCCAGAATCTTTTGGCCCCCCAGGCCCTGTGCTCTCTACCCCAGAAGTTCTCCTCCTTCCTAGGTTCCCAAAGGGATCTCTCACTATGACCAACGCCCTTCTATAGTATAGGGAGAAATTCCTTTTCCTTTCACCCGAGACAAGGTCAGACTGTTTCACAGTTCCCACAATATTTCTTTTAAGAAACTAAAGGAAAACAGAGGCACAGAGCTCTAGAAAGTGGGGAGGGGGAGCGTTAGCATAAACCCCTGATGGAGCAGCCGCCGTGGGCAAGGCCGGCGCCAGCCTCTCCCGGGATGAGCTTGAGATGAGGGCTTGTGCCCCGAGAGGGCCTAGCCCGCAGGGTAGCAAAGTCAGCAGCTGTACACCAACTCTAACAGGAGACAGGTGACAGTATGAGCTGGGTGGAGGCATAGGCCAGGCAGAAACGCTTCCACCGCCTCAGTTTCGAAAGCAGACTTCCCCAACCTCTGCCTTCCACTAGCTCAAACCATGTCTCTAAAGCCCTCCTCGGTCTACGTGGCAACCAGCGGCCCATGAGCCTCTCTGCTCGCTCTCTCTAAAGCTGCCCCTGCTGTCTTCACCCTCCTTACTATCCGGCTAAACTTCAACTCATCACTCACCCAGCAGAGGAATTTGGACTTTGTCCTCAGGAACTGAAAAACATGGAAAGATTTTAACCAGGGAAGTAGAGTCCCGTGGCCAAATAGGATTTGGGACTTGGTGGCTGCTGTGTGGAGCTCGGGACTGGCCCTAGAAAAATAAGAAGAAATGGCCAAACAACCCCAGAAATAGCCAAACAGCCCATCTTGGCTGGCCACCAGGGCATGGGAAGCTGCCAAGCTAGTGAGGGTGGGAAGCGTATCCCAGAAAGAAGGAATAGCACGAAGAAGGGGCCAGACCCTGAAATCTAAACTGGTATTGAACGAAGAGAAAAGGCGAGAGAGGGAGCTGATGGGAGACAGGGGAGAGTGGGCTGGACCTGGAGGCTCCCATGAGGTGGCAGGTGAGGTGTAGAGAAAGTTGGCACATGTCCCTCCTGGGCTTAACAGTCAAACTCCAGGTTCTCAGCCACGTCACCTGCATGTCTGATACTGGAAGAATACATTCTAGAAACTGCCAAATCTGGGCCAGTCCAGGTGGTCCTCACATCACATCCAGTCACATCCCACAGGAGACCTGGGTTTTCTGGGACACTCAAGTCTCCCTTGAGGAGCTTCCTCCAGGCCCCGGGGGACCTACACATGTCCCCTCATGCCCCGACTCCTGCACAAGGACAGGGGCTGCCTTCTTGATTCTTCTCCAGGGGACCTGTGAGACTTCCCTGGGCACAGCCTTGCCAGTCGCCCCAGGGAGGGGCCACAGATGCTGAGAGCCAGGCCCAGACGCCGATGAGTCCTGCAGGCTCTGCCCTCATGGCCTGCTCCCCCAGACTGGAGCTTGTACCCCGAAACTTCTCAGCCCCATTTGCTGGGGGGTGAGGAGGCTGGAGGAGGGAGGAGTCAGCCCAAGCAAGATGGGAGCCAGTCCAACAAGCAAGAGCTTCCTCTCTGGGTCTGTCTGATCATTTCTTCGCGGTGAGATCATGGCATTATTGCTGGGTGCAGTTAACTTGCTTGAGCCGCATCTCGACCTATAAAATGGGGTTGCCTGCCCAGCAGGACTGTTAGAAGAAAGTGCTAGAACAACATCAGTGCCTTAGAACACTAATAATAGTGTTGTCTTTTGTGTTGCTATTATATTCTACAGCATCAGAGATTCTAATTCAAATCCTTTGCTCTCCTGACCAGCTCTTACCACCTGAGTCCTGAGAAACAGAGATGTTCAAATCCCCAGCCAGGAAGTGAATGAGGAAGGAGGAGGCTTGGCAAGTCCTCCCTCAGGATTAACACTGGTTACCCCTCGTGGGGAGCCAATGCCCTGGGGGTGCCTGTAGGGACATAACACTTGCAGAGCACTTGCTCTATTCCATTTTGCAGAGAAACTCATTTACTCCTGCTAACACCCATAGGAGGTAAGGGATGTTAGGATCCCCATTTTACTGAGAGGTTAGAGCACTGAGGGGCTAAGTAACTTGCCCAAGGCCACACAGCATGTACATGGCAGAGCTGGGATTTGAATCCAAGTAACCTGTGCTCTCAACTCACTTCCCCACTCCACCAGGATGCTGCTGGAATTTCTTAAACTTCCTGTCTGTACCCTTCACCCAGGATAAGGGACACAGCCTTGTCCTTGGAGGCAGCAGGCCACGGCAGCAGGTATCTGGATTGACCCCCATGGTCAGGTCTGGGTTGGGGTTCCCAGGGCAGAGTAGGCAATAGCAGCTGCTGGGGAGTAGGGGACAAGGCATAGGGCCAGGCTGGGCCTGACGCTGGGGAGGCCAGACCAGAGAGGGCCTGGCCGAGTCCCAGGCCCCCAAGCAGCTCCAGCACCCCCAGCCCTTTGAGCCTGTGGACCCAGGCCACGCTGTCTGTGCATCTGGGGCCAGGCATACAGAACACAGTGGGAAAGAATCCTCCAGTCACAGGTGGTCTTGAAAGACAGGGTCCAGGGTTCTTGTGACTCCAGGGCCCCGCTCAGCCAGGCTGGTCACTCACTGTAGGTTCTGAGATGAAGCCCCAACTTGCAGACCCTGGTGGGGTATGGGCTTGGGAGGAGCAATTGCTGGTCTGGGATCCAGTCCTTACTGTCTCCTGTATCCCTCAGAGGCCTTGAGTCAGGTCCCAAAGAGTACGTGAAAGCAGGGACAGCCGAGCTGCTCTCGGCACAGAACTGCATGCGGGGCAGCCTCTCTGTGCAGGGGCATTGAGGGACCTGTGGGTGGGGGCAGCAGCTCTTCCCTTGGAGGCCGTACATGCCCTCAGCCCCTTAGCTCTGCTGCCGGGGCAGCCTCTGCTCCTCCCATCTCTGGACTCAGGAACGATTGCCCTCCTGGGGCTACGTGAGCTGGGCTCCCCTCCTCTCTGGCTGCTTCCTCCCAGTCTCCTCTGCTGATACTCCCTGGGTGTCCCCTACTAGGTCCCCAACACCTCCTCCTGCTCTGCCCAGCCCTAGAGATTTCATCCACTCCTGCCCCCAGTGACCCGAATGCTGAGTATTCCCAAACCCATGTCACCAGGCTGGACTTCTCCCCTGGGAACCCAGCTGTCCCCATGGAAATCCTGCATCCAACACTGAAGCCCCATTCCCCCAGCCCGCTCTTCCTCAGTGCACCCAGCCACCCCATCAGAAGCCGGGGTGGCTTTGTTGATGCCTTACTACTCCCCATATCCAAAGTCAACTCTGCCTCCCTCCCGTCCCTGGAGTCTCCGCTCTCATGCCACACCTTAATCAGGTCTTATCACCTCCCTCCTGTCTCTCCCCTCCAATCCTCTCTGCACAGCAGCCAGGACTTCCCTATTATGATTACGATACTCCCTTGCCACAGACGAGCCTCAACTCAGGTTGAAGTGTGAGCTCTGCGTCCTGGCATCCAAGGCCCTCACCAATCTGGTCCACCCCTGGGCTTCCTCACTCCGTGGGCACCCCTTAACCCCCTGCCTCTTCCTCAAGCACCTCGCCCCGTTAACCATCGCACACTCGCCTTCTCTGCTGGCTCCTTCCTCAAAGGTTGATACCACATGCGGGAGAACACACGCAGGGGTGGCCACCTGGCTCATGAAGACTGTCCCTTGTCTGGGAATGATCTGCAACAAATGAGTGGGCTCCCCAAGCCACGGATGTGCTGCGCCCCTAACCCCCCTTGGCTGATTGGACCAGTGGTGGATACTTGGCCCATACTGGGCCAAAGAGATTCTCTTCCTGAGAACTGGAAACTTGGAATTGAGAGTTTGGGAGTCCTATGCCCCTAAGTGACAAGGCCTGACCTCTGGCTGCTGGGACCACCTGGCTTCCTGCCCTCCCAAGTCATCTGTCCCTTTGATTCTATGCAACAGCCAGGATTTCCCCCCAAACTCCTTCTGTTGCTTACAGATAGAAAGCAGCTTAACTCAAGCGCCTCCCACCTTACCCCTACCTCCCTTGCTCAGTTTCCCCACCAGCAGCTATGACCCCGTGCTCCCCCTCTTCATCAAGACTCTTGTAAAGTCTTCCACAGCGGACTCCACTTCCTCACCTTTCATCATTCACTCTCAGCCCACAGTGATTCATACTATTTATTCGGCATCTGCCTTGTGCAAGAACCTGAGGACAGAGAACAAGACTCAGCCGGGGAGCCCAGAGAGCTCAGTCTGGCTGTGGGGACAGGTGCAGCAAGGGGTAAGTGCACACTGTAATAAAGATTAAAATAAAATGTGGCCGGGACTCATAGGGTGTTATTAGAGGAATGGGCTCATGGAAGGTGCCCTGGAGGAGGGGACGTCTGAGCAGTGTCTTCCAGCTATGAGTGATAATTTTCAGTTCAGGAAAAATAAAAATGAGCTATGACTTTTTATTCAAAATGAAAATAGGTTTATTAATCCCTGTGAAAAACATAATATAACCAGAATACTCACTTTATTGATAGGAAAAAATTTCATTAAGGAGCTTGGCACTGGTTTTCACCTACTCAAATGTTATCATCTGGGCACATTTGAAATGCTGGCAGGTAGGCAGGCCACGCGGGGCCCACTGACTGGGGTTTTCATCACCGTCATAGAGGGTTTAGGCAGGGCCACAATGTGAGCAGAGGTGCATGGGGAAACTGCACGGGGTGGCGGGTGGGGAATGACAAACATTTAGTCACATAGGGAGAGGCAAGGAAGGAAATCAAGAGGGCGGATCGCAGAGGGACTTTTTCCATACTCAAGCCTTTGTTAGGCTTTGCCCTGAGAACAGCAGGGAGCCATTGAGGGTTATTGAGCAAGGGAGAAGTCATTGTCACTTTGGTGGCTAGTGTCAGGGAAGGGAAGATTGCTCTACCCCTGGTCAACCTTTCAGCTCTCTGCCTCTGGCTCTGAGGCTCCAGGCTCCCACGTAGTAGCCACTGTCCTTAAGCTGTCAGGCATGGAGGGAAGGGGCGGTGTCCAAAGATTGAGGCTCAGAGGGAGAAGTGTTCCCTGCTACCCTCTGTCCCCAGCTCGCCAGCTCCAGGCTGAATATAATTGTCCTCAATGAAGCCATCATCATCCTCATCTTCACCCAACTCTGGGCGGTTCCCCCTCCCTGTCTCAGGCAGTGGGCGGTGCCGATAGCTGGCATAGTACCGGCGACAGACGTGAAATTTGGCAGCAAGTGCGATGAGGAGAGAAAGGACCACAGCCCCCAGCACAACCCCGACCAGCACCGGCCATGCCCGGGACCCAGTGCCTGGTCCAGGGGCTACGGCTGATGCCGTGGGGAGCTCTGAGGGCCCCATAATGGCTGCAGAGAAAGGGACAGCATTATGTGTGAGCCTCAGATGGGGCTCTCTGGGGCCACCAAGAGGGGTGCAGGCAGAGTCCCTCCCACCAAGCCCAGCATCTAAGGGGACCCTCCCCTAGTCACCACCCCGCAGTCACTCACTTTGGTTTGTCTCATTCATGGAGGAGCCTGACGACGCTGGTGAACCTCAGCCTCCGCCAGAAAGAGCTGGGCTCCAAGGAGACCCCCCAGATGCCAGGCGGCCCCGGGGCACCAGTCCTGGAAAATACACGTACGTGTAGGTGTCAGGGATGGCCACAGGGTGTGCACTCCAGGTCACACTCAAAGCCATGTTAGTGCTGCACAAATGCTGGGGACGGAACAGCTGGCCACACCAGGCGTCCACAGAAGAGAAACAAGCTGAGCCCTCAGCAACTGGCCATTTGTAAGAGACGGTTGCAGAGTCCAGCTCTAGAAGATACTAGAAAAATGAATAAATTCTAGAACTCACTGAGCGCTCCTTATGATTCAGGCACCAGGTTCATAAAACCCTGTAGTGTGGGTATAAGCATTACCCCCACTTTGCAGATGAGGGCTGACTCAGCCAAAGCCCCCAGACTGCACCAGAGTCCAGTCTGCTGCAATGCTTGGCAAGCTGAGGACAGGGAGACCACAATATGGGGAGGATGATGCACGTCCCACCCAGGGCAGGGGCCCTTCTGTTGCTAGTGGGAGCCACTGCCACTGCACCTCAAACCCCTGTCCATCCACCTCTACCCACAGGATGCCACGCTCTGCCCCCAGAGGGAGGCTCGAGCCCAGGGAGCATCCAAACGAGCATCACCTGAGCCAGGAAAGTACCTGGATGGGAATCCCCAGGGCCAGGACACCTAGAGGAAGAACACCTGGAGCAGGGGAGGAGCAAGAGGAAGATCATCCAGGCTTGGGAACAGCTGGAGGAGGGGCACCTGAATCCAAGGCGTGTCTGGGGAGGCACACCTGAATCTGGGGAGTCTCTAGAAGAGCAGCAGCATTAGGGACATACCTGGAGGAGCAGCTAGGGCTGGAGAGTATCTGCAGGAGCACCTGACTCCAGGGAGTTGCTGGGGGCAGGGTAGCCAGGCTAGAGAGGTGCCTAGGAGAGAAGAACCTAGTTGAGGGGAGTATCTGTCATATTCGTTGACACAGATACCTTAAAGACACCCTCGCTCCTTACATCCAACCTGGCATCAAGCCTTGTAGGTTCTTCCTCTAAATATCACTGGAACAACTCTCCCCTTCCTCCCCACCTACTGCCACTGCTGAGTCCAAGCCACCTTTACCTTGGACCTCGACTCTAGCCAGAATCTCCCACCGGTCTCCCCCACCTCTACTCTGTTCCCCAGAGTGATGGGTCGAAAGCCCAAATCTGACCCCATCACTTGCCTGCTTAAAACTCCTTCAAGAGCTCCCCATACCCTCAGTGCCGCCTGCAGACTCCTCAGTGTGTCCTTCAAGCCTTGCCAGCCAGCACGTGGCCCTCAAGCCAAACCCCTCCCCCTCTTCTCCACTGCTCCCTCCCCCACACCCCAGCACTGGCACACCCCTCCAGACTCACCCACCCTCTGGCTTCCCGGCCATTCCGCTCCTCAGCATTTTGGACCCCTGTCCATCATGGCCAAATCAGACCATACTTGCCCGTGAGGTTGTCCCAGGGCCCCCCCCCCAGGTGACCCTACACTGTCCTGCCCAGTCAGCCACCAGTCAGAACTGGCCATTG
Source organism: Lemur catta (assembly GCF_020740605.2). Lineage (NCBI taxonomy): Eukaryota > Metazoa > Chordata > Mammalia > Primates > Lemuridae > Lemur > Lemur catta. The sequence goes on along the minus strand of NC_059130.1, from coordinate 94,634,239 downwards.
CCAGGCGGGCAGCTCCCTGAGGGCCAGGACTGGCTGGTGAATCTGTGCCCTGGTGCCACACAGAGCTGGGCACTCAGAGCCATGCGTGTGAGATGAAGGGGGTGGGGGGTGCACTAGGAAGGAGCAGTAAACTGCTCATTCATTCATTAGCCTACTGTGGGCCTCACCCTAGGCACTAGGTCCTCCAAAAATGACAATTTGTTAAATTGGAATGAATTGAATTCAATATGACGTTTCTAAGACTTTACCCCTATTCCTTTCCTCGCCGCCCTATCCCTGTGAATTCTTCCCAAGGAGACACAGACACACACAAACACACACATACCGTAACCTTCCAAGGGCACATACACACTCCCCAAAAGGCCTCTGAACTCACAGCCCACACTGAGCTGCCCGTCCCCCTACACACACACACACACACACACACACACACACACACACACGCACACACACGTCACCCCACCCCCTCAGGTCACACTTTCCTCCACAAACAAGCACACAGCCCTGCTCTGCACAGACACACACCCCTGTTCCGATGTGTACCTCTTTCCTGCTGCCAGGAGTCCCCGGGGGTCTTGCAGAGCCTGGGTACCCCCTTGCAGCCCCCCAGTGTCTTCCCCCTCTGCTCCCACCTTCAGGAACTGTACCCAGTCCGTGGAGGAAGCTTCCGGCTGGGGCCGGCAGAACCTGGACTGGTGGGCGGGCCAGAGCTGCCACTTGACTCACCTGGGGAGGCAGCGGGTGGGGCAAGCTGCAGGTGGGGCGGAGGCGGGGCAGCAGGCAGCGCTTGCAACCGGGAGGACTCATTCTGCATCTTCCCAAGCTTTTGCCAAGAACTTTACGGGTTCAGTCCTCACCCCCACCCCCATGCTGGGGGTGGCACAGCTGGGATCCAGAGAGGGGTTCAGTGGGCCCTAGAAGGGGCAGACCCCGCAGCACACAGCTGCTCAGGCTAGTGGCCCCAATAAACAAGTGAATTTCCTGTGACAGGTACAAAGTCCAGAGTTGAAGGGAGCTTTGCAGGCCTGTGAAGGCGGTGGGCTGGAACCAGAGGGAAGGAAGGGCATTCTTCCCAGGCAAAGCCAGAGGGACTAAGGGCACTCCAAAATTGCCTGCAAACGTGTGTGTGTGTGTGTGTGTTCGTCTGGACCTCAAGGATCCTGCGACCCCACTAACCAGAGTCTGAACCTCTCCCGCGGTGCTCCCTGACTCCCTGTTGCTTGCTCAACAGTCCCTGGGCCTGGTGCCTCCTTGTCCTTCAACACCCAGTTCGGGAGTCACCTTCCCTGCAGCCTTCTACCTACAAGCCCCACCTCTTCTGAGCCCAGAGCACCCTCTACCACAGCACTTCTCTCGGGATCTTGTGATCATTTCTTCCCACATGCGCCGCCTCCCCGCCTCCCGCCGCCTCCACCACCCCCACCTCCTTAGCCTGGGAGCTCTCTCAGGGTGAGGCCAGGCTTTGATAGCCTCTGGGCTACCAGCACCCAGCACAGTGCCTGACCCAGGGCAGGCTCTCAGTAAACACCTGGAAGGAAGGACGGCACCTGCTGAGTCCTAGAGGTACTGGAATTCACAGGGCCCCGCAGGGCATGGCTGGAGTCAGGGCTGCACAGAGGGATTGCAGGTGGGGCGTGGTAGAACCAGCTAGAAGGTGGAGGTGGGTTCGTGCATGGCCTGGAATATCTTAGGACAGAGTCTGAATGCTCATCACCCATGACCCTTTCCACCTCTCCCACCTTGCCTGGGCAACACCTTCCCCCTCTGCTCCAGCCACGTCAAACTGTTTTCTCCTCTATCCCCTGGCCTCCCAGGCTTTGCAGGCTCTGCCCCCTCCAGAAGACAATAGGCAAAGGCTCTGCACATCCATCATTCAGTCATTTAGTCAATGAATATTTTTTGAATGCCCACCACAGAGCCACAGCCAGCCCACAGAGCACACATTGCAAAATAGCAGGCGGCTATATCAGCTCCACCGGCTCCTCAGCCAGGAGCTCTGTCTGGTACAGTGAACAACCTTTACAACCTTCTGTGGCAACCAGGCAACCATGTGGTAGGCTCTGTGCTAACTACCGGGGACAGACTTTGTACCACCATAAAGCTTTCCTTCTGGTGGGGAAGAAGATGGATAATACACAAGTAAAGAACTAAATACGATTATTTCGGATAACGGTGAGAGCTATGAAGAAAGTAAAATAGCTTCACGACTTTCATGGGAGCATGAGAAGAGACTGCTACTGCAGAGAGAAAAAGAGGGAGCTCACTGAAGAGGGCACGTTTGAGCTGAGATCTGGGTAAGGGTAAGACAGCGATTGTGCCAGTATCCAGGGAAGAGTGTTCCAGGCGAAGGGAACGGCCGGGACAAACACCTACCTGGATGGAGTGCAGAAAGGGGAGGTGAGTCAGGGGCCTCAGGGTTGGGGAGGAGAGTCTTTGCCTGAGAAGGGAAGCCATGGGTCGTGTGGGCAAAGGACTGATCTTCACATTTTAAAGGGATCGCTGTGTCTTCGGTGTGCAGCATGGACTCGCAGAGGCCAGGGTGGAAGCTGGGAGGCCGGTTAGGAGGTGTCACCAACCATCCAGGGGAGAGGACACAGGGCATCAGAGAAGTCAGGAGGCGGGAGGAGTGTGCAGATTCCGGATAAGTTGTGAAGGGGAGGCTGACACAATTTGCTGATTAGATGTGGGATTTGCGATAAGGAAGGGAATCAGGAATAATTCCAAGTGGTGGCCTGAGCCACTGGAAGATGAGAGCTGTCATTTAGTGAAGTGGGAAGAGTCTAGGAGGGGACCCGGGAGCTGAGTCAGACACCTGGGAGACATCCAAGCGTCACGTGGAGCAGGCAGTGCGGAGGCCAGCCTGGATGCAGTGGGAGATGGGGAACGTGCATTTGGGAACCAAAAGAATGTGGATGACTTTAAAGCCAGGCATCTGGGGGGGATCCCCAGGGAGGAGTGTGGAGAGAGAAGCAGAGCCCTGGAATATGCAGAAGTAGAGGTCGGGTGGTGAGGAAAAGCGGGAAAGGAGAGTGAGGAGGGGCAGGGTGGCCGGAGGCAAACACTGAGACTGTCCTGGCCAGAGAGGACGGCTTTCCAAGTGCAAGCGCCTGGTTTGCTGTTGGCCAAATGCTGCAGTCAACGAAGATATGGACTAGAATTTACCTTGGAAACTAGCCAAGTGGAGGTCACTGGTGACCTGGACAAGAGCAGCTTCGAGAGACAAGACAGCGTGTTGGGGACAAACACCCAATTGGAGCGGCGCAGGTGTATGGGAGCAGAGGAAGTAGAGGCCGCTGCTCCAAGGAGTTTTGCTACAAAAGGAGCAGAGAAATGGGGCAGACACTGGGGAGGGGGTGGGCCCAGGCGAGGAGCTGTGAGACCATGCGTGTGCTGATCAGAACAAGCCAGGAGAGACAGGGTGATGCGGCCTGAAGAGAGGAGGAACCACACAAGTGTGAAGGCCTCGCGGAATGGGGCGGGGAGGGTCACGTGCGCAGGGAGGCCTGGCCTGGGCAGGAGCAGGAGAGACCCTTGAGTCGCAGGGGCAGGTGGCCCACGCAGCTCATGCGTTAGGTCTTCGGTGCCCTTCCGAGGAAGTGTGTTCTCCCGCTGGCTTCTGTTTTCCGAAGAAATAAGCAGCAGCGTCTGTCCTCCGCCAAGAATGAAGCGTGGGAAGGGGCAGCCCAGCGGAGGAGAGGAGAGGAGGTGTGAGCCCCAGCGAGAGCGAGGGTCTGCCAGTCAGCACCAGGCCCCCCTGAGGGGGTGGGCACGGTCAGCGGGGGAGCCTGAGTCTTTTCCTCTCCCAGCCACTCACTCCAAGTGCCGGGCTGGGGATTTGCCAGGGAGCAAGGATCAAGCAAGAGCGAGAGTGGGGCCAGGGGGCCAGCTGCGGGCAAGGGTTGTGGTTGCCATGAGCAACCGTGGAACCCCGCCCCAGGGCACAGAGGGCAGGGGGAACCCGAAAGGTGCTAGGATCCGTGGGTTTCAGGATGGACTGCTGGTGGCCTAGACAGGGTGAAGGGAGAAAACAGGACGTGTTGGGCAGATGTGGCCATATGGAAATGGAAGTTCCCTGAGGGACACAGTTCTCGATAAAGTCCCAGCATTTGAACCATGGGGTTACCCGGAGGCGGGGCTACAGACGAAAGGCGGTTTTCTCTTATCTGAAGCGTGTGATGAACTCAGCCTTCTGAAGCAGAGGGCCAAGGATGGCATCCTAAGAGCTCTGTTAATGAGCGACAGAGCTAGGATTCAACCCAGGCTTCTGACCCCATGTCCAGCACCTTTTTAGTTACATCCCAGCTACATCCCTCTGCTCCTAGGAGTACCGTTGACAATCAAGGTGTTCGAGTCCTCACAATCATTCCGAGTGACAGATAGCAATCACCTTCCTTTCAAAATGGGATTGCATTTCCCAAAGGAAGCTCAGGGCGCTGCTACCAGACCAGGAGTGGATGCTGAACAGGCCAAAAGCCGGGGCGCCCCGTCCCCACCCACAGCCCTGCCTGCAGCAGAAAGGACTTCCAGCCGGGCCTCCGCCTTGGGGTAGCTGCCGAGCCCCTCTGAGAAGCTGAGGAGCGCAGGAAGACACGTCAGCACACCAGTCGCCAGTCTCGAATGTGCTCACAGGCCTGCCCTGATAGATGTTCAAGAAAACTTGGGTGGACGAATGGTTAGTTCCAGGGGGTCACTTGCTCACTCCAGGTTAGAGCTGGTGTTAACCCTTTTCACTCTGCTCTATTGTAAGTAAACAACCCTTGTGGATAGGTAGAGAGCACTTTCTCTCTACAAGCCTCTAGAGGAGGCCGCCCGTCTCCCATGCTTCCGGCTACTTCCAGCCTTCCAGAGAGGAGTCAGCACCTCCTTGGGACTTAGAAGTGTCCTTAGGGGGACACTGCACTCTTCCTCCTTCGGTCAGTCTCCACCTCCCCAGGAGGCTGCCTTTCCCCACTCCTGGTCTGCCATCCCTGACCCCCCAGACATGCCCCAGCATTTGAAGCATCCGTGAGGTCCCACGAAGGACTGGGCTTGTAGCTTGGCAAAAACGAGCCCTCTGACCCAGTTACCCCTAAGAAGTCACAGTTCACAGAATAAGGTCAAAGGATATATCCTCAGTGGAGCTTCCCAGGAGGCCTGAAACTAGGGAAACGTTTCCTGATTGCAGCTTCTAGGGTTTCCTCACTTCCCCAAGGGCAACAAGACTATCCAGGCCCAGGGCATCCCACGAAGCTCCCAGGGAGAGCTGATCCAGTCTCTTACATACCAACCGCACCACCCTGAAAGGCCGGTATAATTACCTCATAGAGTTGCCACGTCCGATCCAACATCCAGCTTCATGAGACAATTTCTTTCCCAGCCACCAGCTCCAACCTGCCACATCAGATATCCCAAGATAATTAGACATCACACATGCACAGTGTAAGGACGTAGCAGTCTATGGGCCCCCGTGGTTAGTTATCTTGGGGCAGCCAGGTCCAGGAGGAACAAAGCTTGGCAGGCTTGGCAGGGACTACGAACCACACCCTCTCCTGAGGATGTCATGTCCATGCAAGTGGCCAGAGGTGGCCCCAGCAATTCGAAGAGTCATCTCTGCCACATTCTTGCTTTCTCATGGAAGCCCTGTTAGAAAGGGAGAAGTAGGAACCCCGGTGCCCACCTGACCCCCTGGGTTGTTGGAATGGTTCCCACGTAGAAATTCACTGGTGGCAGACGCCACTTAAGCCTGGAAGGAGAGGTCTGTCCCCCTGGGGGCAGGACGCCCACGCCAGCATGTTGTCGCAATAGCACACACTCAGTCCTCCACTCCCCAGTTGGAACCAGTGTCCCTTCCTCAGGGTGGGGAAGGGGTGGAGCTGGCAAAGTGCCAACATGCCTTCGGGAAGAAGGGTTAAGAAAAGGGTGCAGTTGGGATGCTGCCTTCAACGCTTTCCTAACTCCAGTGTAAACAAGGAAGTAAATAAGGAGTGAGCCTAATGGACTTGTGTTGTCACTACCTCTTATTCTCAAACCAACAATTAAAATAAGACTGAACAACCAGGAAGCTGGAGGAGAGTGTGGCTGTGGCCTGTGGTGGCAGCTGTCCCTCATAAATGTGTTTTGTATGCTAAGTAGGCTGCTATTGTTTGAGGCAGAAGGACAATGAGTCACTTGTGTCTAGTGCTATTGGGTGTGCTGTTGGTTCTAGGATTTCAGAGTGACCTGGGGTGAAGCAAGGACCTGGTATATCTTAAAGGCAAGAGGCCCTTAAGATTCTCACTCGCCCATCTCTCCTGGTCTGTCCACGCCTTTTCAAAGGCCCTGCCTGGTCAATAATACACACGCTCCTTGTTTGTTCAGAATAAAATCTCTAATGCTTTCTTAGTACATAAGGACTGGTTTCCTTAAATCATTTTCAAGCATTTGAGGGATGACGTGTGCAGACGATTGCACCCTCCCTGTATGCCGGCAGAGACTTTTAACCTGCTGCCTGTCTAGGTAACACAGTCCAACAGGCCAGTGCATAGTTAAACTCTGGCTGTGGCTCCATCACTTTACTAACCTGAGGATGCATCATTTTCTGCGTCTGCAGAATGGAGATAATAATAGTGAAACCTATCTTAAAAGGGTGGGAGTCCATGAAGTGTAGCTAACACCTTTTCCTGGCACCTGGAAATGTTTAGTAATTGTTAGTCATTGTAATTGAGGTTGGCTGGTGTTCTAGCAATGCAAGACTGCATTGCTGAGTAAATTTCATTCTGACCACGGTAAGTAAAAGTTTGTTATGCTTTAATAAGTCCTGAACTTCAAACTGTCTGAACCCTGTGTGGGGCATTGATTTCAGCTTCTGACCTCACAGGACTCCGCAGGGCCAAATGGCCTTTGTCAAGCAGTTTGTATAAAAGGGGCTTCATTCAAAGCCTTGTTGAATTAACTGGGGCTTCCTTTAAATAAGGGCTTGTTTTTAGAAGCTTTCTTTTTCCAACAAGGAAAAGAACACAATGGATTCCAAGTAATCTACTGTCCTCATCACAGCTTGTCACAAACACCTGGCACATCTTTTCAGACCAGAGTGAAAACACAAACACACACTCACTTGCTAACTTCAGGGACAGCCTCAGCCTGATGTTCCAAAAGCATTTGCTAATAAACTTCCTCTCACTACAGAGTTACTTCCTGGGAAAACAGCAAAAATTGTTTTTGAATTGACAAGATGGCTTTAGTTGCTGCTGAAGTTAAGTGAAAGTACCATTGTTACTATTAACCTAAAAAAAAAAATCTTGAAAGAGTTACTTCCTCTTTTTTTTTTTCTTTTGACAATAAGAAAAAGATACTTTTCCTTTCTTTGCTGATCAATATGAAGAATGATTAATCAGTAAAGTTGACTTCAGGCAAAGACAGAACTGAGGAATCTGGTTAATGTGTTGCTTGTTTCAACCAAAAGAAAACTTCACAATGGTTGTTTGGGCAAAATTGACTTGGTTCTTCAAAAAGCAATTGTAACAAACAGTAGAGAGAGTTAAGGCACTTATGGGATATACAAAGACACCAGCGTTTGGAGTTGCACATAACAAAGAAATATCTTAAATACTTGTCAAAATATTCTAGGAGCCAAGACACAAGGGCATGCTTTAGGAGAACATAGGAATGTAATTTGGGAGGAAAATTGGAACTACTAGTTTCCTTTAAAATCACTAAGCAAAACAAAGCAGCATTCAACTTCACATACTGACCGTACATAGTTTATATATAATAGTTTGACTTAAATCCAAGAAGCAAAGTTGGGACTCTTACTCTGTTTATTTCGAAAAATAATTGCATAGACACCCAGATAGTCCACGTCAACATGGCAGGGTTACTTGGGAGGAGTCTCTGTTACTTAGAAGAGGACCAATTTGACACTTCAATTCAAATGGCCCTGAGATCAGTTTTGGGAGGCAACTTGGAGAGATTCATTCTCTTCCCCCTGACACAGCCTCTGATGATCCAGCCCTAAATTTCACCAGCTTTTTTGGGCATAATTGGCATAACAATTTCACCCGAATGGGTCTCAGTTGCACCACCATTTCTGCAAGAAGACTGTGGACCTTGTCTATGTAGAAAATTAAATCAAATTCATAGACGTTTTCAAAGAGTCTGTCAAATGTTTCCACATATATTCAAGGGATGTCCAGGAAGTATTCAGCCATGCAACCATTCTTGTTATATTAATAATGGGTGGGCACTTTCCGGACAGCCTTGTAGTATATTTACATGAGGTCTAAAACCCTAAGGGCAGTCTAAGAAGCCACGTGGAAGACCAAAATGAATGTTGCAAGGGGTATAAATCAGTTTGTTGTCTAAGCCACCTCTTAATGGAGACTGGTGGAAGCTGGGGAGTCAGGCTTTTCTGTCCCTCTTGAACATGAGGGGCACGTGGAGAACAACGGGCCCAGCCCACTGAGGGGGCCACAGAGGATGAGATTTTACTTTCCTAAAATGAAAGAAAAATCAACAAAATAATGCTTTGACTGGCTTTCGGCTGAGCACGCCCCCCAAAATAGAACTTGATACCAACCACAGACTTTCAACTTACCCCAATACAGATTGAACATCTCTAATCCAAAAATCTGAAATCCGAGATGCTCCAAAATCCAAAGCTTTTTGATGTGATGCCTCCAGTGGAAAATTTCACAGCTGACCTCATGTGATAGGTCACATACTTTATTGAAAATGTTGTATAAAATTACCTTTAGGTTATGTGTATAAATGAATTTCATGTTTAGACTTGGGTCTTGTCCTTAAGATAATACATTATGTAAATGCAAATATTCCAAAATAAAAAAAAAATCCAAAATCTGAAACATTCCGGTCCCAGGCATTTCAGACAGGGGATACTCAACCTGCACAAGCAGTATGACTATATGAGGTCTGTCCGGAAAGTATCCAGCCATGTGATATGAAAAATGGAGACATTTATTGAAGAAGATACAAGAAACTCTGTGCATAGGACAATGACACCTCAGTCCTCTTCAAAGTAGGCACCTTGGGACCTCACACAGTTCTCCCAGCATCTGTTAACCTAAACCAGACATGTTCAACATTCGAAAACATTCTCGGGTGTTCTGCTTGTTGCAGGCTTTCCAGAACATGGATCACTTTCAACAGATTCTCGACCATCTTTGAGCATTTGTGCCAAACTTTCATTTGCGCTGCATTCATTGCACCGTCCCCAAAAGCCTTCTGAATCATCCAAATAGTTTCTGTGGAGGAATGTTCAAACTTAATGCAAAATTTGATGCCGATTCATTGCTCTACTGGCTCGGTCATTTTGAATTGACAGCCACACAGTGCACGTGCTCACTCAACGGCGTCTAGTGCCCCACTGACTAGTGCAGCCCAGTCTCCTTGGCTGCCAGGTTACATAGATGTCGCGAAAACAGTTCTTGTTATATTAACAATGGCTGGATACTTTCCAGACAGACCTTGGATATTCTTACTTTTTCCTTGCTTAGGCAAAAACTAACATACTATATATACTATTCTGCACCTTGTTTTTTTCACTTACTAATTACTGTGTCTTGGAGAGCTTTCGAAAATCAATATAAAACCAGGAACAGTAGCTCATGCCTGTAATCTTAGCACTTTGGGAGGCCGAGGCAGGAGGATCACTTGAGCCCAGGAGTTCGAGACCAGCCTGAGCAACAGAGCAAGACCCTATCTCTTAAAAAAAAAAAAAAAAAAATCAGTGTATAGACTTAGAGAGTTTCTTCAACTATTTTTTTTTTTTTTTTTGAGACAGAGTCTCACTCTGTTGCCCTGGCTAGAGTGCCGTGGCATCAGCCTCACTCACAGCAACCTCAAACTCCTGGGCTCAAGCAATCCTCCTGCCTCAGCCTCCCAAGTAGCTGGGACTACAGGCATGCGCCACCATGCCTGGCTAATTTTTTCTATATATTTTTTAGCTGTCCATATAATTTCTTTCTATTTTTAGTAGAGACGAGGGTCTTGCTCTTGCTCAGGCTGGTCTTGAACTCCTGAGCTCAAACGATCCTCCCGCCTCGGCCTTCCAGAGTGCTAGGATTATAGGCATGAGCCACCGCACCAGGCCTTTCTTCAACTATTTTTACAGCTGTATAATACAACATTTATTTAACCAGTTGCCTGTTGATTGACACACGAGTTGTTCTTAATCTTCTGTCATTACATATAATGCTAAAATGAATAACCATGACATTTTGTGCTGTGTGAGTATATCTGTAGGATAAATTCCCAAGGGTGCAATTGTGAGTCAAGGTTAAATATATTTATGATTTTGACAGATATTCCCAAATTGCCCTCCATGGGAGTTGTACCAACATGCACTATATATGAGCATAACAACTTCTCCACAATCTCGCCAAGACAGGGTGTTATAAAACTCATGTATTTCTGCCAAATTGGTAGGTGAGAATGGTAGTTGGGAAGAATTTTATTTTGTTTTGTTACTCTCATAATGAGTGAGGTTGAGCATGTTAAGGGGCTGTTTGTATTCATTTTTTTATAAACTTTTCATAATCATAACATTATGTGTTAACTTTTTATCTTTTTCATAATCTTTGCCCATTTATCTATTGGATTTTATGAGGTTTTATTGGTTTCTAATTTATTGATTTCTAATCTGTAATATGTTTCTAATTTATTGATTTCTAATCTGTAATATGAGTTACAAATGGTTTTGACATTTGTCTCATTTTTGCCTTTTAGATTTTTTATGTGTAGTAAATTTGATTAAATTTTCTTTTAAGGTCTGTGAATTTTGAGTTTTACTAAGAAAGATCCATCCAATCTAAACTTACAAAAGAATTCATCCATGTTTTCTTTAGTTCTTTTGTGGGCTTTATCTCTATTTTTAAATCTTTAAGGCCGGGCGCAGTGGCTCACGCCTGTAATCCTAGCATTCTGGGAGGCTGAGGCAGGCGAATCGCTTGAGCTCAGGAGTTCCAGATCAGCCTGAGCAAGAGCAAGACCCCGTCTCTACTAAAAATAGAAAAAAAAAAATTAGCTGGGCAACTAAAAATAGAAAAAATTAGCCGGGTGTGGTGGCGCATGCCTGTAGTCCCAGCTACTAGGGAGGCTGAGCCAGGGGGGTGGCTTGAGTCTGGGAGTTTGAGGTTGCTGTGAACTAGGCTGATGCCATGGCACTTACCTGGGCAACAGAGTGACACTCTTGTCTCAAAAAAAAAAAAAAATCTTTAACCCCCTTGGAGTTTATCTTGATAAATAATGTATAGATTCAACTTTATTTTCTACAGATGATTACCCAGTTATTGCAACACCATTTGTTAAAAAACCCAACTTTTCCCACTGATTTGAGATACCACTTTTTATGTATGCTATATTCCTGTATGTAATTTGCGTCCATTTCAGGATTTTCTCTTCTGTTCTATTGGTCCATTTGTGTGCCAGTACCACCTTGTTTTAATTATTAACTTTAGATATGTTTTTATATTCTGGCAAATATTGCTGTGAAATAAATCACTCCATAACATAGTCACTTAAAACAACAATTGTTTCATCTCACAGCCTCTGTGAGTCAGGAATTTGGAAAGTCACTGTTGAATGGTTCTGGCTCATTCAGAACCAGTATAACATGACAAGCATTATCAGACAGTAACCAGAACTGGAACGGTGTTGGAGGGGAGAGGGAGGAGCTAGAGCAGTTGGGGTCTGGCCAAGCATCTCTTTCTCTTCATGTAGCCTTAAGGCTTCTTTATGTGGTCTCTCTGCACGGGCTAGTTTGGGCTTCCTCACAGCATGGCAGCTTCAGGGAAGCCCGACTGCTTCCATGGCAGCTCCAGGTTACAGTGCGAGCGTCTCCATGAACAAATTAGAAACCACCTCATTCTTTGTGATGTAGCCTTGGAAGACACATAACAAACATCACACCCTCTGCATTCCTTTGATTGCAAGTAACTCATAATCCCATCCACATCCAAGGACAGGAGACATGATTCCACTTCTCAATGGGACAGATGTCAAGGTCACATTGTAAGAAGATGTGGAATGGGAGATACTGTTGTGGCCAATTTGGGAAAATACAGTTTGCCACATTTTACTTTTTGATGGGGATGGAGCACTGTTCGTTAATCTTCTATTTCAGAGTTTTCTTACCAGGAAAAAACTCTATTCTTCCAAGTGGCCTTTTTAGAAACCTGATACTTGAGGTGAATTCACTCTGTTAACCTTTTATCATCTTCATAAAGTATATTTAGTTCTAACTATGGATAAGCTTCCACTATCATATGTGATTTGTTTCTAAATATATATATATATATTTTTTTTTCAAAGTCAGTTGGCTGCAATGGCGCATCTGTAGTCCCAGCTACTTGGGAGGCTGGGGTGAAGGGATCACTCGAGGCCAGGAGTTCAAGATTGCAGTGCATTATGATTGTGCCTGTGGACAGCCACTGCACTCCAGCCGGGGCAATATAGTGAGATCCCATCTCTTAAAATAAAAAAATCAAACAATAGGGATGAATGTTGTGTGAGTCTGGTGAGGGAAAGGGATAGTTCTCAGATAAAAAGCAATGCCCCTAATCCATGTGGGAATGCATTAGAGTTGGAGACATCCTATGAATTCATGTTTAGCTTAATATAAATACAAATAATTATGTATAGAAATATTTATAGATACATGTACAAACACGAGTTAGCATACACACATACAAGGGCTGTCCGGAAATTATCCAGCCATTGTTAATACAACAAGAACATATTACATGGCTGCATAGTTTCCGGACGGCCCTTGTGTATTTCTCTGCTCTGTCAGCTGAGAAGGCCTAGAAGCAATGACACCCCAGTAGCAATGAGCACACCTGGCACCCAGATTTTGGTTTCTAAGGCCATCCTCAAATAAAAGAAACCAGGGCCCCTTGGAGAGACGGCTGATTCCAAGACTGGAGTAGGAGATACACAAGCCAAATCTGGAACATCTTGTCAGTGCCAAGAAGGACATGCTAAAGCATAAACAAACAACAACAAAAACCTCTGCCTTGGTGGGGGTATGTCAAAGGAACACAAGGGCCAAGTGAAAGAGCTCCCAATGGCCAAAGTGGGAACGATTTTGAGCAACAAAATCAATCAGGTAGTATTGGATTATAACCCAAAGTATGAAATAAATGTCCATGAGTCCACAGTGATAAATGATAGACTAGGTCAATAACTGAGAAGAAGAGATACAAATCTCCCTTTTAGAAGAATTCCAAACAATTTATGTACATACTCTGCTTTCAAGGAAGGGGAGCATAAATCCCCACTCCTTAAGCCTGGGCTGTGTATAGTGACTTCCAAAGAGTACAATATGGAAAGGGAAGGGGAAAATACAACTTTACCATGGAGAAAATGGACAAATACTACCTCAGCTAGGTGATCAAGCCCAGTACCAACAGTGGTAAATCACATTGATGATATGTGTGCTTGATATGATAGAATGAGAAGGGCACATCACCTCTGTGATCTTCCTCCTCAAAACCCAGGACTCCAGTCTAATCATGAGAAAAACACCAGGCAAATGCCGATACAGGGACTTCGTACAGAATACCCAACCAGTGCTCCTCAAAGTTGTCAAAGTCATCAAAACAAGGAAATCCCAAGAAACTGTCACAGCCAAGAGGAGCCTAAATTACTAAATGTAATGTGGTATCCAGGCATAAGACCTTGGAACAGAAAAGGGACACAAGGAAAAACTGAGGAAATCTAAACAAACCATGGACTTTAGTTAATAATAATGTATCAATATTGGTTCACTAGCTGTGGCAAATATACCATACTAATGTAAGATATTAATAATAGGGGAAACTGGGTATGGGATATGTGGGAACTCCTTGTACTATCTTCTCTAGTTTTTGATAAATCTAAAAGTGTTCTAAAAAATAGTCTATTTAATGTTTTAAGAAGCACTGCCCCTCTAGCTCAGGAGAATGAGATTCACAGGAGCCTATGAGCTGTGGCCACAGGCAGTGCCAGCTTTTGTCCCATCTCCCATTGTTCCATTGCCCTGGGACTGAGGAAGCCCAGCCAAGCACTGCCAGCCCCATCTTTGACTTCTACACAAACATCAGGGTGAAAGGTCGGCAGTCCCTTGATTTAAACCTGGGATAAGAGAAAGGGATATTTCCCCAGGAGCACCACCATCTAAAGCAGAAACTAAGTGGGCCTTGGCCAGGCATCCCTCATCCCTCCAGAGTGAGTGCCCACCCGGCCTCCCACCCACTCCCCAGCACAGTCCGCTGTTCCTGCCAGCCCCACACCCTTCCCTGCCCCTCCCCAGCTCCGCTCACTGAAGGACAATAACAGAGGTCACATGGAAGGTGGGGGATGGTCCAACACAGAGAAAAGCAGGCCCAGCCCCAAATCAGCAGGCACACAGCAGACCTCCCGAAGTCTGGGGCCTTCCAAGTGCCTGCGGCCCAGGACAACACACACTGGTCATACCTGGCAAAGGAGGCCAGTGCCACCACCTGAATACACCGTCATTTTAGAGGAGGTCTGTCCTTCCCATCACCACCCAAGAAGGCCTGAAATCACTCTGTAGGAAAGACAGACTCTGTTCTGAGATAGTTTAAGAGTCCTGAGGGGCTGTAGACAATGTGCAGACGGTACACACGTCAACAAGGCCCCTGTTGGAAAGGCGCAGGGCAGAGTCCCTTCACCGTATGCCTTCTGTGCCCCAGTCTACGTAAAGGTACAGCGTGTTCTGAACGGTGATGGAGAAAAGGAGCATATCCTCAGAGACGACCTCCCGAACACCTGCAGGACTTCTCCTGTGACCTTAATTTCCTTGCCACTTAACCTGCCACACTACAGACTCAATTCAGACCTCAGTTATGACATCAGCCATCTACCACCAACCCTCTTTGTCTGTTATCCCACTAGACTAGTGCTACTCAAAATGTGGTCCGTGGCCCAGCACTCGTCTGAGGACTGTTACAAAGAGACAAGGACAAAGATGGAGAGCAAGCATTCAGAAACTTTCACAGCAATTTGGCCTTGCTACAACATCCAAGTGCACGACCAGCAGACTCATATAGACCAGATGGGGTGTCAAAGCATCCACACAAGAAGTGGTATGTATGAGAGCTGCCTACTGGGGGTGCGCAGTAGGACCACAATTTGAGAGGCTGCTCTTCAGCCTCCTCTATCTTCAGCCTTAAAGGAGGTATTTCTTGCTTCTCCCATAACCCAGTGCTGGAGAAGAAACCCTTCTCTAAGAGAAATACTTCAAAGTTCAGGGGTTCACCCCTCCCCTCTGGTTTCATTTCCTTCCCAACCAAACCTGGGTAGAACCTCCATGCACATTCACACTACTCAGCGCATCTGCCCAGATAGTCTCCACCTGGAGTGAATCCATTTCTGACTCAGGCTGCCAATCGGTGCTGAGTTCCTGAGGGGGGCCCACCTCCTTCTGGGATCATGGAAACAAAATTCCCTTCAAGGAAGACCCAGCCCCTGCCCATGCCTTTCCCTCTTGTATTAGTAATGCAACACAACAAACACACAGTTATTTTTTTGTTAAATATTTACCGAGAGCCAATTATTTGCAGTGATGTCAACCATTTATAACTGTGGTCCTTGCCCACAAGGAGCTCACAGTCCAAAAGGAGATACTGCCTGGGTATTGCAAGGAAGTTGAAGGTACAGGAGGCCATAAAAGAGTGTAACCCTCACGGGGAAGGCAGGCACGTTTGCAGCTGGGCACTGCGTGTGTGTGTGTGTGTGTGTGTGTGTGGTGGGATGGTCAGTGGGGAGAGGACAGAGTTTAGTTATAACTCTCCCTTCAAAATGGAAAAGGAAAAGGGAATTTCTGTCATTTTAACATTTTTCTTAGACTGGGTAATTATTAGCACATGCAGAAAAAAAAAAAGCCCCATCAGGGTTGTGCCTCCTTATGGGCAAATCAGATCCTCCTTGCACTTCCCCATGCCTCTGTAGCTGTTATCCAGAGACTAGACCCCGAAAAGAAACACCACTCCCCAGGAACCTCAATATGGGTCAGATGTCACCAAGTATGTTGCTAAATCATACAGTCAGTCTCCAAGAGGAACCTCAGTAAAACACAGGCCTTGCCAACAAAAAAAGTAGGTTGGTCCCCATTCTTTGGACAAATGCCTTGAGGCTTTGAGTCTTCAAGTTTCTGCCATGACACAATCTCTCCCGCTTTCAGGCTATATATTCCAAGGCATGATGTCTGTCCTTTAGTGATTGTATCCTCAGCATGTGTCGAAGGCTCTGGCACATGGCGGGGGTGCCGTAAATACACGCATACGTGGCATGTCCTCACCTTGGTCTCACCAGCCTGCTCTAAAGAAGGACTTCTCCAAAAGCAGCAGCCCCAATTGGCTGTGAAAAATGCACAACAATTTTCAGTATCACTTGAAACAGGGGACACCATCCAGTAAACACAGACCCATTTAGTTAAACAGCCCACCGGACACCCAGATGGGTCTTGAACAGTGCCAAGACACGAGCCCTTTTTTCAATTCTGATGGGCAAACAATTATTAATTTCGTTAACTTTTCTTTTTAGGTCCAATTATGGGCTACTTGCAGTAACCTTCTAAATGAAGGTCACTAAAATTTAGCATTTGGAAACTAAAATTGGCATGTAGAGTTTACTAAAAACTCTACTTTAGCATTCTACTAGGAAGCCTGGCTGCCCGCGGACCCCGGGCAACCCAGCAAACCTCATGTGCCCACGTGCCAACAGCTGGAATGCCCACTATTTGCAGGAAGGCGGCTTTGTTAGCAGTGAATTATCTGCCTTATATGGAGTTGGTCATGCTGCTGTCCTTGCTTTTTTCTTTTTTTATAAATTGTGTTTAGCTTAGCTCCATCATTATCAATTTAGTTTGTTTTGAGTTGGAGGGTTAACCTTGCAAAGTGTTACCTACACAAAGTGTAGGATTGCCTATTTGCATTAACATTATCATTGGCCCATAATCTTCCAGTGACTGAGACTTTAAGATGCACACTATGGATTAAGTGTTCCCATTGCAACAGCAGATGTATACACAACCCATTCAAAATGTGTGCAGTAACATTTTATTTGGGACACGCTGTTTGTAAACTGATGCTATTTAAATTATTTACAACATAATCTCAACACATGGAAAAAATTCTTTTATACTTATAGGATATGTTTTATAATACAAATTCTTGTGTACAAATTCCACAATATTTGAATTTTATTTATCTACAAATCATTATTAGGTTTTCTTTCCCAGTGAAAGTGGGGAGGGCAGATGGGCCCAGAGTCTACACGTGCCAGTGTCCTGGAGTCTCAAACTTCTCCATCCCGGGCAAACACCTGTGCCAACATCCGTGTTATTTTTAAGAACAAATGCCCCCCAAGTGCTCTCCATACATTTGCAAAATGACATCAGGCCCACCAGGTCTTCCAAGAACAAAGGGAAAAGTTCCACATGAGTGTACTGTGCCTACAATCCTGCCACACAAATGGCCCCAGCGTTTTCCAGCTCCTTCCTCATCCCAGATTCTAAGTCCTTGGCACCAAGATGAGCTCATATCCAAGGCATCAACCACTCTCCCCGGCCCCACTCCTACCCAGAGCCTTGTCCAGAGAAAGTTCTTCCCACCCTCAGACCTAGAAATGGGAGTATCTGTCAGCCTCATGGGGTCGGGAGGTCTTCCCTGATCCTTCTTCATGCTACTCCAGGAGTCAAACCCTCTCCTGGGACTTTTCAGGGACCTTCAGAGGGCCCTGGGCCTAAACCAGCTGAACCAAGCTACAGGGACCCTGCTCCCCCAGGAAAGTGCATTTGAGTGGGTGGATCCAGAGAATGAACCCTGTACCCAGAACAGACTCTGGGACGATGTCCCCGCCCCAGAGGGAGGGTTTGGACTTCCAGACCTAAGTCATCCAAGCTGGTACCAGGTCTCATCCCATCCCAACCATTCCATTCCAGGCCAGCAGGGTCACAGATTTAACCAGCGAGCCCGGCCACCTGGCGGCTCCTCCCTCTGCCCCTAGAAGGCCCTCCCGTGGGCATTCCTTACCTACAGGTCATGTTCTGTTCTGGTGACTGCCAGCAGTGGCGAGAGGCGGAGCAGTGGGTGCCAGGGCAGTGGGAGATGACTCTGGGGAAGGCAGTGGAGGCAAGATCCACAGGGCTTTGGAGGCTTTGCCAAGAAGCTGGGACTGCTCCCAGGTTGTGTCAGCCGGGAAGAGTGAGTGCACCTCTGTGGGAAGACTTCTGCTGCCCCGGTGCCCGGGGATAGATGTGGGTTTGCTGCAAAAGGAATGACGTCTGGCAGACAGTAAGCTTAAGCTGAGGGCTATCTATGCAACAGACTCACTCCCTGTGTGTTCCCCTAGGTCTGCTTAGCACGTGCCATTGTGGAGCGACCCACCCACAAGAAAGCAAGGACCAAGTCAGAAGTTCAAGTCCCCAGCCTTGCCACAACCTCAGGGTGCCCTCGAGCACGGCAGGACTCAGTTTTCCCATCTGTAAAGTGAAAGGTACACAAGATAGACCCGAAGGCTCTCTGTTGCCCTGTGTTCCTTGGAGTGTGTGCATTCTCAGAGCCACAAAGATCCTGTGTCACACATGTGAACTGCTCTCTAGGATACCACGTAACTTTCTGTGTCCTAAGGCACATACGTGAGGAGTCACATGGGCCGCTTTGTGTGTATGTGCTGGGGGAGGGGAGACCCCAGAACAATGTCCTCCCCCCATCCCTCCTCAATAGGTGGAAGCCACTGGCTTCCTCCCTTTCCTGCCTCCTCCTGCCTCCCGTGCGCCAGCAAGACTGAGGATTGAAGGGAGAGGGAATGGGAAATCAGGCCAACAGTCCCCGGGTCTGTCCTTACCACAACCCTGCCCCCACCTCAAGTGACCCCACTCCAGGGCCCTCCAGGCCACACCCATCACCAGCCTTGAGGGGGGCCAGACTGGGAGGCCTAGAGGCTCAGAGGCAGGATAAGTCCTCCCACCCCTCTGGCCTGCCACCCCTCCTACCCAAGCCACCTCATTTCCTCTTCCTCCCAGACACCGATGCACACTAACCCGCACAGGCTGAGCACTCAGACCCAGAGCCACTGACCCCAGGCCAGGCTCGTCCTGGCTGGCCTGGGTCAGCCTCCGGAGCATGGTCTGGCTGGGGCCCCGTCTCCTGCTCCCCGTCCTCTTCCTTGCTTCTCATGTAGGTAAGTCTTCCCTGAGCCCTCACCCCATTTCCAGGCCCCAAGGCCTGATTTTCCCCCAGGAAACCCTATCCCATCATAGAGACAGAAAGTAGAGTGGTGGCTGCCGTAGGCTGGGGGGAGGGAGGAAGGGGGAGTTTTTGTTTAATGAGTACGGAGTTTCTGTTTTACAAGATTAGAAGAGCGATGGAGATGAGTGGTGCTGATGGTTGCACAACGTTACGAATATATTTAATAACACCCAACTGTATGCTTAAAAATGGTTAGGATGGTAGATTTTATATGTATTTTACCACAATAAAAATTTTTGAAAAAAAAAAGAAACCCCATCATCACTGCCATCACTTTAATCCACTAGAAAGTGAGATCAGGCCAGGAAAACCCAGGCAGGTGCTAGAAATCACTGCAGCCTGGAATCGGGGAGGGGGAGGAGGTGGATCTTAGGACCAGAGGGAGCACCAGGACCCATGGACCCCATGACGTTTTCAGTGGGTACTCATAGGGTCAGTGTTGGATTCATTCAGTTAATCATTGGAAAACATTTATTGAGCACCAATAATATTCCAGGAGTTGTGCTAAGTGCTGGGCCATTAGCTGAGAGGCCGGCAACCTCCAGATCTGTACAATGACATTAAATGACCCTGACCTCCTATGGTTGTTATGGGGTTTCAATGAGACCAGGCACGTGGCACCGTGCCTGGCGCTGCGTAAGGGCTTCTGAGTATGGGGAAGCTGATTTCTGCAGTCCACTGGTCAGGGCATTAGAACACAGAGGCTGCCTATGGGTGGTCCATGGTCTCGTACAGAGAACAGGACATGGAAAGAGGGCTAAACAGGGACAGACACAAGGAGCGATAGAGGAGCACTGAGGAGGAGGAGTCAGCTTACTCTGCCTCAGGTGACAGACGAAAAGGGAATCAGGAAAGATCCACTAAGAGATGGCCTTCATTCCAGGAGGCCAGAACAATACATGCAATTCTCAGGGGCAAGGGAGTATTGGGAAAGAGGCGCCTGTGGGGAAGGCAGCAGGAGGGCCAGGTGGGAGCAGCAAAGGGCGTGGGAACATGTACATTATCCTGAGGGCAGTGGGGAGCCATGGGAGGTTGTAGGAAAGAGAGTCATGAGGTCAGACTTCAGTCTTAGATGGATGACTCTGGAGGATGGGTTGGCTAAGGAGAGGGTGTGGCTATCAGAACGGTCCAGGTGAGTAGGGATGAGGGCTGAACAAAGGCAGGCTTGGGAAATTCAGATGAAGTCAAGAAGCTTTTAGGACAGTGGTCCCCAACCTTTTCGGCACCAGGGACCAGTTTCATGGAAGACAATTTCTCCACGGGGTCGGGGACCACAGTTTTAGGAAACAATGTGTGGAATTTTGTGTGACTGATTGAGGCAGCCACCATAATGCTCAGAGGTGTGGACTATAGGATCAGACAACTTGGCTCTGCCAGTTACTAATTGTATGACCTTGGGCAAGTTACTTAACTTCTCTGAGCTTTTCTTTTCTGGCTATAAAATAGGGATAATCACACCCACCTCCCAGGACAGTCAGGATGGTAAGATCAGAGAACATCAATTAAGTGTCCAATACATAATTGACATCCAATAAACATTAATTACTATGACAGTGGGATTATGAGATGACTCCATAGTTTGTGTCTCAGGTGGTGGGTGCAGTCCACTGAGTCAGGGAGCACAGGAGGGGAACAGGTTTGGGAAAAGCTGATGAAAATACAGGTCAGGGCGGAAAGGCTGTCCCCAAGTCATTGACTCAGAGGTCACAGTTAAAGCTAAGGGAGTGACGAGCTTGTCCAAGGAAGCCTGTAGAATAATTGTCATGACCCTCCTCCCTAAATGGAAAGAATATAGACTTCTCTGAAGGGGGTGGGGATCCAATGGCAAATGGATGCTTGGTAGGAGGTAGGTGGTCAGTAAATGCTGGCTTCATTTACTCCTGGTAGGCTTTTAAAGAATGCTAACTGATAAGCTAAGGGGCACTTTAATTAATTAATTACCTGACAGCCAGCAGGGACAGAGAAGGAGGGGCTCCGGAAGGCACGTGACCTGGATCTGGGGCAAGCTCGCAGGGCTGTCCTTGGTCTGGCCTGGGCTGGACTCTGGTCCCACCTGGTCTCCCTCACTAGCTCTCTCATATTTTGTGCTCCAGCCACACCAAATGTGGACAGCCTCCTCTCCATACCATGATATTTTCACTCCAGGCCTTTACCCAGGCTGTTCCCTCTGTCTAGAATGCCCTTTCCCTACCCCGGCCCTCTGTCCCTCCCCACTCTCCCCATCCCATCAAGTCCTGCTCCAGTTTCATCTCCCAGGAAGCATCTCTTCATCCGCCTGTCTCCCCATGCTGGGTTAGGGGCCCCTTCTCTGTGATCCATTGTATAGCACCCGGCATTGGGCACCTGTGTCCATGCCTCCCCCCACCCCTGCTCCCCCGCCCCAACAAGGCAGTGAACTCTTTGGAAAGCAAAGACCGAGACCCACCTGGCCTTGGTGTCCATCTGGGGCCTGCCTTGGGCCTGCCCCAGCCAGCTGTTCCTGCTCCACAACCTGCTGGTGGCAGAGCCTCTCCCACCTCAAATCCCAGCCCACCAAACGTCTCTGCAGGTCTGCAGTGACACTGCTGTTCTCCAGGGCTCTCCTAGCCTGCATCCTCGTGGTGGGGGCGGGAAGAAGGGGCCCAGGGCAGCCCTTGCAGGGCAGTTTTAGAGACAGGCCGGGAAGCGGGACTGATAGGAACAGAGTGAGGAAATGGAGACAGGGAGCAGAGATCATTCTTTCTGAAAGCTGGGCTCAAAGGGCAGCCATCTGGCAGGAGAAGGAAGGGGATGCGGGGCCAGAGGGGGATTTGTGGTTTTGTTTTTGTTGTTTTAGGATGAAGAGACTCGAGGGAAAGGGGCTGGAGCAGGTGGAAGGGGGGAGGGGAATGGAAATGCCTGATAAAGTGCCCGCCTGTGGGGGCTGAGCCACAGGGCAGAGCAAGGAAGAGGGGAGAAGGTGGGGACCCTCCTCAGAGGGGCGGTGGATCAGTGAGATCAGAGGACTGGGGTGGGGATCTACGGGCAGAGGGTTGGCTGGGCCCACGATGGAGTCACCGGTGCCCTGGCCCCAGGGGCGGCCGTGGACCTGACGCTGCTGGCCAACCTGCGCCTCACGGACCCCCAGCGCTTCTTCCTGACCTGCGTGTCCGGGGAGGCGGGGTCGGGGAGGGGCTCGGACGCCTGGGGCCCGCCGCTGCTGCTGGAGAAGGACGACCGCGTGGTGCGCACGCTGCCGCCCGGGCAGCCCCTGCGCCTGGCGCGCAACGGCTCGCACCAGGTCACGCTGCGCGGCTTCTCCAAGCCCTCGGACCTCGTGGGCGTCTTCTCCTGCGTGGGCGGCGCCGGGGCTCGGCGCACGCGCGTCCTCTACGTGCACAACAGCCCCGGAGGTGAGTGTGGCGGGCAGGGGTCAGGGGCGGCGTGGGGGACCACCTGGCATGTGGCTCTGCCCCAGAGGCTGACCCCACTCTCCACCCCGCAGCCCACCTGCTCCCAGACAAGGTCACGCACACTGTGAACAAAGGCGACACAGCTGTGCTTTCTGCACGTGTGCACAAGGAGAAGCAGACAGATGTGATCTGGAAGAGCAACGGTGAGGGGGCATTTGAACCAGCCGGGCAGGTAGACCCAGAGTTCTAACGCTGAACCTCCATTGCCCTCGGGATCCTCAGCTTTGGCCCCTTACACACTGGTCACCCTGAAACATCTCTTACCCTCCTGGCCAGCCTCCAGGGCGTCTCTGTCCTGGACCAGGTGCCATAGGATGCACCCGAACCCGTCTCAGCTCAGCTCCTCCTACCCTACTCAGAGGACCAGGAGCCTGTCGTCAGCTACCTCCTTCCCTCTAACCCCCAAACAAGCACTTTTTTGAACTCTCATCTTTGACTGTCCCCTGGGAGTTAGCAGGTGCTGTCACATGCCCACCTGGCAGGCGAAAAGCAGCATCCCATGAGGAGGCAGAGAACTGGTAATAAAATGCCAACACAGGCAGGGGAAGGTCTAGCCTCCCCCAAAGATCTATCCACCCCAGATCCCTGATGTCTGCGACAGACACATGATAAGGCCTGGGCAGACCTGGGGGATCTCAGCCCCAGGCCTGCCCTCCATCCTGGCTCAGTCAGGCCCTTTGGCTAATCCCTGGGACAAAGCTGTTTTCCTGTGTGGCCCCAAAGATTCTTGCAGAAGGGGGACCCTTCCCTTGGGCCAAGGGGTTCTGAGCTCCAGGCCCCCTGGAGAGAGGCAGGCAGACCTGGGTCTTTAGCGCCTGTTCAGTCCTGAGCAAAGAGGCAAGAAGGGGGTGGGGCAGGGACTGGGAAGCCCTTCTGATAAGGGGTCTGCAGGTCCTGGAGGGAGAAGCTCAGGGGAGAGACACCAGAGTAGATGGCACCTGAACTGTGCCCAGGAAAAGTGGGAAGGTAAAGAAGCCAGGCAAAGACGGAAGGAAAGGCATTCCAGGAGGGGGCTGGTAAGAGCACAGGCCTGAGGGTCAGGAATGCAGGAATGCCAGGTTTCAGGCAGGATGTGGAGCAGTGTGGGGCTGAGGGCCCAGCAGGGGCAGACTTGGTGAGACAGGGTGCTGAGGAGTTAGATTCATCCTGAGGGCAGGGAGAACTAGGAGCTGTGCCAGGAGAGTTACAGAGGGATCTGTTGTGGAAAGATCACACCGGCTGCTGAGTGCAGGGCCGTGGGGAGAGGCGAGACTGGAGGCAGAGAGCCTGCTTACGAGGCCGTTGGTGGCTAGGACCAGGGTAGTGGCCATGGGCTGGAGACTGGTTTAGGAGCTGAGGAGCAGGTAGACTGAACGGGACTTGTGATTTACTAGGGAGTTAGTGGAGCATGAAGAGGGTGCTTTTGAGCTCTCTGGCTTGGGTGCTAGGGTCTCGTGGCACCACCCCCAGGTCTGACCACTGTGCATGGGGCCCACTGGTGTGACGTGGGCAGAGATGGACAGAGGGAACTGACACCAGCCCTCACGTGGTGCTGAGGCCCCTGACCCATTTCTCCATCCCAGGATCCTACTTCTACACCCTGGACTGGCATGAGGCCCGGGATGGGCGGTTCCTGTTGCAGCTCTCAAACGTGCAGCCATCGTCGAGTGGCATCTACAGTGCCACCTACCTGGAAGCCAGCCCCCTGGGCAGCGCCTTCTTTCGGCTCATCGTGCGGGGTCAGAGGCAGAGGACAGAGGTCGTGGGTGGTGTGGGAGGCTGGGAGCCCTATGGGTACTTGCTGTGGGTCCCCTGGATCCCCCAGATCCCCAGAGCTACCCCAGTCTTCAGTGGCCGTGGCCAGGTGGGTGAAGGTCAGCCGCTGAAGACACTTCCCTCCAGGTTGTGGGGCTGGGCGCTGGGGGCCAGGCTGCGCTAAGGAATGCCCAGGCTGCCTGCATGGAGGTGTCTGCCACGACCATGATGGCGAGTGTGTGTGTCCCCCAGGATTCACTGGGACCCGCTGTGAGCAGGGTAAGGAGGAGGGGAGCTAGGACCCTGGCAGGGGAGCATGGCTGACTGCGGGAATACCCTAGAGCCATGGGAATGGAGCTTGGAGGGCGAGGGTGCCAGGTAGACCCCTGGACCCTGGGGCCCAACAGAGGCCTGTACACCCACGCACCCTCTTTCTAGCCTGCAGAGAAGGCCGTTTCGGGCAGAGCTGCCAGGAGCAGTGCCTGGGCACATCAGGCTGCCGGGGCCTCACATTCTGCCTCCCGGACCCCTATGGCTGTTCTTGTGGGTCTGGCTGGAGAGGAAGCCAGTGCCAGGAAGGTACGGACTAGCCCATGCTCCTTGTCCCTGTCCAGGACAGTGGGCCGCAAGCTTGACCGAGGCCCTTCACTCTGACCCTGACTTACGCGCCAAGCCCTCTGCAGTCCCGGCTCACCTGACCAGTGCCCCACTGGGCCCTCCTTGCCCCTGTCCCAGGCCCCTCTAACCACACCTCCTCTGTTCCCAGCCTGCGCCCCTGGTCATTTTGGGGCTGACTGCCGCCTCCAGTGCCAGTGTCAGAATGGTGGCACCTGTGACCGGTTCAGCGGCTGTGTCTGCCCCTCCGGGTGGCATGGAGTGCACTGTGAGAAGTCAGGTATGAGCACCAGGGTCTCTGAGACCCCTCAAGATGAGTCAGCTTTCACCAAACTCATCTCCCCGGCTCAGAAGCGACTCGCCCCTCCTCTCCCTGTAACGTCCAAGCCCTGTGCTCAGGGAGCCGTGTTCTGGCAGGAGTTCTCGGCCATCCTGACCCGAGGGGCAGCAGCCCAGAGCACATGGGAGCCCAGAGGATGCCACCAACCTTAGTCAGGGAGGGTTGGGGAGGGCTCTGGGAGGAGGCGTGATCTGAGATTGGAGAGGAAGGACAGGAGAGGGATGGCCGGGGAAAGAACATGGGTGGAGGCCCAGGGCTTGAGGACTCAGGCGTGGGTGCCGGGCAGTGGAGTGGGGGGATGGGGAGTGCTCAGAAGAGGTCAGATCGTGGGACTTTGAACGACCATGGGGCTTTTGAATGACCAGCCAGAGGATTTGCACTTAATAGGATAGGGACAAGGGGGAATTGTTAAAGAGGCACAAGGTGGTGAGATTTGAGTTTGAGAAAGGACCCCTAGATGCTGGCTGGAGAGAGGAAGCAGGAGACCCTGGAGGAGTCCGTAGCCAGGGACTGGAAAGGATGAAGCCTGAGCTAGTGTGCTGGCCACGAGGACGGCGAGGGGCCTGGCGGTGGGCATCAGAGGGTATTAGGAAGTGGGAGGGGGTAGGAGGCAGACTCTGCACCTACGAGGCGTGGGGCTGAGGGTGCTGGAGGAGGACTTTGACGGCTTTCAGGCTTGAGTGACCAGGTAGATGGCAGTGCCCCCACTGAGAAGCAGAATACCAGATGAGGGGCACTTTGGTGGTCACGTGTCTGCCCCATGGGAGCTCCAGGATGAGTGTCCTGTCTCTCCCCAGACCGGATCCCCCAGATCCTCAACGTGGCCTCGGAACTGGAGTTCAACTTAGCGACGATGCCCCGGATCAACTGTGCAGCTGCCGGGAACCCCTTCCCAGTGCGGGGCAGCATGGAGCTGCGCAAGCCGGATGGCACCGTGCTCCTGGTCAGCCCCGGACCCCCGAGCCCACTGGCCCCCATCCTGCAAGATGCATGGTGGATCCCTAAGACCCCTAACCCCTCAGAACTTTCTGCATGCTCTACTCATTGGCCAGACCATGCTCAAATGAGGTCGGGCTGGTAGGTGAGGGGCTGCCACGGGACAGTCCAAACGAACACATGTGTCTGCTACAGGAGGGCTCACTCTCTGCGGTCTGTCCCCTTCCCCCGTCCCTCAGTCCGCCAAAGCCATCGTGGAGCCAGATAGGACCACAGCTGAGTTCGAGGTGCCCCGCTTGGCTCTTGGGGACAGTGGGTTCTGGGAGTGCCGTGTGTCCACATCTGGTGGCCAAGACAGCCGGCGCTTCAAGGTCAATGTCAAAGGTCAGTAACATCCTAGCTCCATGGAGAAGGGACAGTGAGCAGAGTCAGCACTCCCTGATGCTGCTCAGACTGGGGATCCTAGCAGGAGGGCCAGGGCATCTAAGGTCACAGCTTAGCACCAGGCAAAGAAGAGGGCTGTGGTCAACCAGCTGGCCAGTGTCAAGGCTAGAGCACAACTTAGTCCCATCTAGAAAGGACATCTCCTGCCACAGAAACTGGGTACACCCTCCAGCCTCACCCTTCCTCCTGCCTAGCCATGCTGCCCCTCAGCCACCGCACACACACAAGTCCGAGTCCCCCCAGGGGAATGCATGGGGCTGTGGAGCTCAGAGGGTGACTGGCTTCGCTTCCCAGGGGCGGTGCATGCCTAGGAGTCTGCCAGGTGAATAGGAGGGAACTGCCGGTCCTGGGGTTGTCCAGAGCAGAGCACCCCACCCGGGTCAGGTGCCCCTTCACCCTCTCTAGCACCATGAGCCTCGGCTGCTCACACACCTGCCACCCCTAAGCCCATCCCCACTCCTGACCCCTTTCCTCCACATGAGCCCCCCTTGCATTGCTCTTTCCCACTGTCCACTCTGCCCCCCAGCGCCTCACCTTCCCCCAGCCCCACCACCTGGCTCCACCCTCCACTTTTCCCTGCTCACCCTCCCCGGGCTTTGGGCCCAGACCACCTGGGTTTGAATCCTCTCTCCTCAAGTTCCTTGCTCCATCACCTTCAGCGAGGTACTTAACCTCTTTTAAGTTTGTTTCTCTCTCTGTAAAATGGGGGTAAGGTTGCTATGAAGATGAAATTAGAGGATGCATGTAAGCATTTAGCACAGTGCCTGACACAGGTGTGTACTCAATACATGTTGACAATTATTGGTATTTTAAATGTCTTCTAGTCCCAAGATTTTGGTTGTTCTCTGGCAACTCCAACATGAGCTGTAGGCACCAGGGGCTCCTCAGGACCCAAACTGGGCCTTTGTCTCCCCCAAAATGAGCAACTCCTCATGACATGCTCATTGCTGCCTGACACCCCCTCAGCTCACAGCTCTGCATCAGGCTTGGCCTTCTTCCCTCCCTCCCTTCCTTCCTTCTTAGAAAGTCAGTCTGCGCCGGCAGACATGATAGTTCACACCTGTAATCCCCGCACTTTGGGAGGCTGAGGCTGGAGGATCACTTGAGGCCAGGAGTTCAAGACCGGTCTGGGCAACATAGTGAGACCCCATTTCTACAAAAAATTTGTAAAAAGTAGCCTGGCATGGTAGTATGCATCTGTAGTCCCAGCTACTCGAGAACCTGAGGCAGGAGGATCCCTCAAGCCCAGGAGTTCAAGGCTGCAGTGAACTACGATGACAGCACTGCACTCCAGCCTAGACAACAGAGTAAGACTCTGGTTCTAAAAAAAAGAAAGAAAGAAAGAAAGAAAGGAGAGAGAGAGAGAGAGAGAGAGAGAGAGAGAGAAAGAAAGAAAAGAAAAAGAAAAAGAAAAGAGTCTGGTAATTATTTGGAAGAGGAAAGGAACTTGTTGAGGCATCAATGCAATAATCCGGAGAGAGAAACTGAGGCCAGGAGAGGAACAGTGACCATGGAGTGAGGAGGCCAGGCAGGTACTTGAAAGCCACTTTGGAGTAGAACAAGTTGATTTGGGGTTGCCTGGTCAACCTAGTTCAAACCCTGGCTGTGTGACCTTAGGGCAGCTATTCAATGTCTCTGAGCCCCAGTGTTTTCATGCGGGGTAATGAGCCCTGTCTGAAGGGTAGCTGTGAGAATCAGAGGCCGTGCAATGAGGCCTCGGCTACAGCAGGTGCTTCATCACTGGCACCTTTTTTTTTAAAATTTAAGAGAGCAATGAATGCTGAGGGGAGGGACAGAGAGCAGGGTGACACCTAGGTTGTCCCCCCACCCTGGGTTCCACCCCTCAGTCTACCCCCACACTATAAGGGCAGAGTATTCGCCCCAAACCGTCTGGCCACATCACTCCCTCACCTACCAACTTTTGGGACACACTCATGTCCTTATTGCCAAATCCCTGACCATAGCTCTGTCCTCCCTGGGCCCTGGCCACTCTGATTGTCTGCTGAACTTGGTCTCCCCGAAGCTCCAGACAAAGCCCAGAGGTGTCTTTGATGCCCACTGCAGAGCCCCTCCTTTCCCTGAGGCCTGGACAGGCCGTGTGGCCATGCCTCACCCCGAGTCTCCCGGCAGTGCCCCCGGTGCCCCTGGCTGCACCTCAGCTCCTGGCCAAGCAGAGCCGCCAGCTCGTGGTCTCCCCGCTGGTCTCATTCTCTGGGGATGGACCGATCTCCTCTGTCCGCCTGCACTACCGGCCCCAGGACAGCACCATGGCTTGGTCAGCCATTGTAGGTGAGTGGGAGGGAGCCAGGGCAGGCCAGGGGGGCTGGGTGTAGGGGAGTGTGAAAGGGAGGTTGGGTGGTGCAAGGAGAAGAGTGGGGCTGAAGGGGGTGTGGCAGCTTCTAGAAGAGGCTGAAACTGAATGATGTGTACCGCACACCCCATCCCCAGTGGACCCCAGTGAGAACGTGACGTTAATGAACCTGAGGCCGAAGACAGGATACAGTGTCCGTGTGCAGCTGAGCCGGCCAGGGGAAGGTGGAGAAGGAGCCTGGGGGCCCTCCACCCTCATGACCACAGACTGTCCCGGTGAGTGGACAAGAGTCATCCCTTCCTGTCCCCGCAGGGGTTCCTGTCCTGTCCCCCAAGGGGCCCCTGCCTTTCCCCTTGGAGGCTGCCCACAGGGGATCGCTGTCCTGTCCAGCCCTGAGGACCCACTGGACAGTTCTGACCTCTGATCTCTGGCCCCAGAGCCCGTGTTGCAGCCGTGGCTGGAGGGCTGGCACGTGGAGGGTCCCGACCGGCTGCGAGTGAGCTGGTCCTTGCCCTCGGTGTCTGCGCCACTGGTGGGCGACGGTTTCCTGCTGCGCCTGTGGGACGGGGCACGGGGGCAGGAGCGGCGGGAGAATGTCTCGTCCCCCCAGGCCCGCACCGCCCTCCTGACCGGACTCACGCCCGGCACCCACTACCAGCTGGATGTGCGGCTCTACCACTGCACTCTGCTGGGCCCCGCTTCACCCCCCGCACACGTGCATCTGCCCCCCAGCGGTATGCCTGGGCTGGGGACGGGGGAGCACATGGGACACAGGCACACATGAGACCAGGAGACGTGGGAGGAGGTTGGGTGGGCGTGGAGCGGACACAGGACACACCTAGGGCGGTCAGGCAGACATGACAGGGGGACATGGGGAAGATATAGGATACCAGGAGGACATAGGTCACAGGAGCACGTGGGACAGGGACACAGCATGGGGGGACGTGGGGAGGACTTGGGATGGAAGGGGAACAAGGGGAAGCAGAAGCTGGGGGAAGAGGGTGGCCTGGGGCAGAGAGAAACTCAGCCTGGGAGGGGAAGCAGGAGCTCAGCAGGGAGGCTCCCTTTCTGGGGTCCACAGAGCAGGGGACATAGAGCAGATGTGTCTGACCCCCTGCTACATAGCCTGAGCCCTGTCTTCCTGCCTCCATTGCCCCAGGGCCTCCAGCCCCCCGACAACTCCAGGCCCAAGCCCTCTCAGACTCTGAGATCCAGCTGACGTGGCAGCGCCCAGAGGCTCCGGCTGGGCCTATATCCAAGTACATTGTGGAGGTGCAGGTGGCTGGGGGCGCAGGAGACCCGCTGTGGATGGATGTGGACAGGCCCGAGGAGACAAGCACCATCGTCCGAGGCCTCAATGCCAGCACACGCTACCTCTTCCGTGTGCGGGCCAGCGTGCAGGGTCTTGGTGACTGGAGCAACACGGTAGAAGAGGCCACCCTGGGCAATGGTGAGAGGGCAAGGCCCACGGGACCCCAGGGCCCGGGTGCCTCAGTGCGCTTTCTCTCCACATGACCCTGCCGTGCAGCTCGGGCACCCCAGGCCCCTCCCAACAAGTGACACAGCCCTGGTCCCGGGAACTCTGACCCTTCCCTTCCTGTGACCCATGGCCTACGGCTGGGAAAATCATGTTGCTCCTGTGACACCCCTGGGCCCTTCCTCCATGTGGCCTAAGTGACCTCCCTGTGTCCTGTGCTGGGATCTTTGACCTCTCCCTCAGTGCGACCCCATGTGTGGCCTCTGGGTTCCCTGACCCAGGCGTCCCCACGAGCTGCCCCTCTTACTGCATCCAGGGCTGCAGGGTGAGGGCCCAGTCCAAGAGAGCCGGGCAGCGGAAGAGGGCCTGGATCAGCAGCTGATCCTGGCCGTGGTGGGCTCCGTGTCTGCCACCTGCCTCACCATCCTGGCCGCACTCCTGACCCTGGTGTGCATCCGCAGAAGCTGCCTGCACCGGAGACGCACCTTCACCTACCAGTCAGGATCGGTCAGTGACCCACGCCCGCCCCAGTGCATGTGTGTTCCTACCTGTGCGCACCGTGTGTGTGTGTCTGCATGTGTGTTTATGTCCCAGGTATCAAGCTACACTCACAACACTCAAGAGTGCAAAATTATTTCTGTAGAACTGAACTCAGCTCATGAGCCCATTTATGTCGGTGGTGAAATATTTAATATTCCTGGTTCAAAATAACTCAGTTATGTCCATATTTCACCAGGGCCAGTTCCAGGCTTGGACTCCTGGACTTGGGTTTTCCTTGCCCCCTTCCTTCTCCCCAGGGGTGATCTAAGCCCAGGTAGCACGGCAATACCACGGACGGGCCCCTGGGTCCATGCTGGCCTTTGTCCTTACAGGGCCTTGCAATCCTGGGAGCCAGCCTCTGTCCACACGCATCCTTGGCGGATGTCCTCAGCCCTGCTGTGGCCTCCTGCCAATAGGCCACTCGTGCCGTGAGCTCCTCATCCCAACCCCTACCCTTGCAAATCCCAGGGCCTCCTTTGGGAAACGTAAGAACTCTGGGGGCTTCCACAGACCCTGTGGAGGGCAGCACGTTCTGTGACCCTCAGACCCATCGCCACAACCCCTGCGGCCTCGCCACCACCCTGAAAAAAGCTCACCAGCCTCCACTCTTCCTGGCTGCCCTGTAAACCTGCCAGAGTTTTCCGTCCTCCTGCAGCCCACGCCCAGCCAGCCCTCAGGCCAACACTTAGAGGTGTGGGGAGGCGACCCAATGTCCCCTCATCTTGTCACACCCTCCCATCTGGCCTCCCACCCCTGGTCCTGTCTCCTCTGGGATCTCCCTCACTGTTGTCACTCACGACCTGAACTCTACCCTTGGTCCTCCAGGCCTGGACTCTTGATATTTAGAGGCAAACTTTGGCATTTAAAAAAAAAAATAAAGCCCTCTTCTTTCTCAAGGGCTGGCCCTTGTGATAGAAAGCCTAGTGTCCCGGGCTGGTGTCTCTGCTGTGCCTTTAAAAAAATCCACTCAGAGATTCAATTGGCTTCTTTGTTCCAGGCTGTGTTGGCCCTTCCCCTGAGGTCAGTGCACACAGAAAGCCATCACTGCTGTGCTGGGGGAAGGAAAGGGGGACCAATGCCGAGGGCAGGAGGTGGGAAGGCAGCCACATACCATCATAACTCAGGCACGTGTGTGTCCTCTTGTGGGGACCCCCTGTGTATATGCATGTGTCCTGGATGCAGTATGTCTCTGTGCACCTCCCTGCTCACGTGTGTACATGGACCTATGCATGGATGCACCTACATACGGTGCTGCCGTAAGAACATGTACGTGCACTCTGGTGTGTGCTTTCAGCTGTCCAGGCTTCACGCAAATCCGTGTGCGCCATGTCCTCGGCCCTTGGCCGTCAGACTGGGCTTCGGTGCACTTAGGGAGCCCCACCACAAGGCCCACCGCCACCCCTCTTCCAGCTCCTTTTTCCTTTTCCTGCCCTCAGCCCTGCCCAGGTAGCCCACCTCCTACTCAGATGAGGGAACTGGACATTCTTCTTTCTTGTGCTCTTGCTGTATTCATGTCCTGGCCTGGCCAAGCGTGTGCACAAGAGTAATTTCTAATTCTGCTACTGTGGCAAAGAAAAGCCCTCCGCTGGCTCCCAGCCGCACAGGGCTTAGCACATGTTAGGTGCTCAGTAAATGCACCTCACCTACAGCCAGCCCAAGACTGGGATCCTCTCCAGAGCCTCCCTGGTGACAAGGAAGCCTAGGTGTGGGATTAGTACAGTGGTGGGGCGCTCTCTGCTTGCAGCTCACCCAATCCTTTTCTGTTTTAAATGTTAGAAATATCATCCCGCCCTCGTGGCTCCTAGCAGTAGTACCTATGAGCCCTCCTTCCGCCTCCCAGAGCCCCACAGGCTGCAGCTCTGCCTTTCTCTCCATGGACATCTGTCCACCCAGCAGCCCACCTGCGGCTCTGCCACCTGAGATTCTGTGCCAGTGTCTGTCCCTGGCTGTCCCCCAGGGTGCCCTCTGTCCATTTGTCTAACCGTCGGAACCACTTTGTGCCCCCGTCTGTGCCCTCTCCTGCCCCCACCTCTCTTGCGTGGACTGTCTACCCACTCATCCCCTCCTGTGAAGGGCGAGGAGACCATCCTGCAGTTCAGCTCAGGGACCTTGACGCTGACCCGGCGGCCAAAACCGCAGCCCGAGCCCCTGAGCTACCCAGTGCTGGAGTGGGAGGACATCACCTTCGAGGACCTCATTGGGGAGGGGAACTTCGGCCAGGTCATCCGGGCTATGATCAAGAAGGATGGGCTCAAGATGAACGCAGCCATCAAGATGCTGAAAGGTCCCCCGGTGGTCCCCTGACCCCACCCTGGCCCTCTCCTTTGTCCCACAGATCCCAGGTCCCCCCGGCTCCCTCCAGCAATTGGCCCCCACCCTCACCAGCCCATGCCCTTTCTCCAGAGTTATTTCTGGCAAAGTGATATTGGATTTTTTACACAGAATATGCCTCTGAAAATGACCATCGTGACTTTGCGGGAGAACTGGAAGTTCTGTGCAAATTGGGGCATCACCCCAACATCATCAACCTTTTGGGGGCCTGTGAGAACCGAGGTGAGCTCCCACTTTATCACCTACTCCTTCCAAAGCCCTACCTTCAGCCACCATCTCCACCACATCGGCAGCTTGCTGGGCGCTGCCGGTGACCTGCACGTCCACCTCGGTTCTCCCTCATGCGTCAGGCTTCCTGTCTATTACCGCTGGGCACCTGCTCCCAGCCCAGGCGGCCTGTATCTAAATCACCATGTCTGTCTCCTCCCCTCCCAGGCTACTTGTACATCGCTATTGAGTATGCCCCCTACGGGAACCTGCTAGATTTCCTGCGCAAGAGCCGGGTCCTGGAGACTGACCCAGCTTTTGCTCGAGAGCACGGCACGGCCTCCACCCTCAGCTCCCGGCAGCTGCTGCGTTTTGCCAGCGACGCTGCCAACGGCATGCAGTACCTGAGTGAGAAGCAGGTGTGTGAGTCGGGCGGTGGGGGAGGCGCCGGGGAAGGCTGCCTTCAGGAGATAGAGTCAGCCGGCTGGGGCTGGATGTGGGGGTTGAGCAACAGTGAGAAGGAAGGACGTGGCCCCCGTTCCTGGCCCTGGTGAGAGGGCGAGTGCAAGTGCAGTGAGGAGGGAGCCAGGGCGAGAGGCAGGTCCGGAGGGGTGTGGGGTGAGGAGTTGCAGGTGCCAGCCCAGCACCCAGGGGAGAGGCCCAGGCTGCAGCAGCAGTCTGCAGGCTGTCACCCTGCAGATGGTGGCTGATGGCGAGGGGCTGGTGAGATCCACCAGGCAGGGGGCTGAGGACACTCTGACTGAGTGCACGAAAGGGACGACTGCCCAGGGGACACAAGGCATTTTAAGGATAGTAAGGCTTTGAGTATCTTTGAAAGCAGAGGGGAAGGGCCAGTGCCAAGGGCAGAGTTGACGAAGAGAGGCCTCTGAGGAGGATGCAGGACCAAGGGGGGCGAGAGGGTGGGAGAAAGGGGGTAGGGGGCATGGCAAGAGGGGAAGGTGCCATGTGGCCACAGCCATCCCAGGAAGAGGGGATACGGCCTGAACTTGGCCATGGCCCTGGAAGGAGGGCATGAGAGCCAGCACTGTTTTTTCTCAGACAGGAGTTGGCTGATCTAGGTTTGAGGCCCAGGTGGGTGGGAGAAGAGGAAGGGGCACTACAGGCATCAGGGTGCCCATGAAGACTTGATGGTGGGACCAGACCCCTGACTGGCCCCACTGTCATGGGCTTCCTCATCCCCCAGTCTTCTCTGACTTCTGGCCTTTCCTACAGTTCATCCACAGAGACCTGGCTGCCCGAAACGTGCTGGTCGGAGAGAACCTGGCCTCCAAGATTGCAGACTTTGGCCTTTCTCGGGGGGAGGAGGTTTATGTGAAGAAGACGATGGTAAGTATCATTTAATCCTCCCCCTCAGGGCCTGCACCTAGCCCTGCCCCCCAAAGCCCCCAAACAGGTCCTTCCTCCACGTCCGATCCCTCAAACCCACTCTCTGCCAGGGGCGTCTCCCCGTGCGCTGGATGGCCATTGAGTCTCTGAACTACAGCGTCTATACCACGAAGAGTGATGTGTGAGTGTGGAATGGTGTGGGATCGGGGGGCCTGACCCCCAAAGGTCACACAGGCATAACCCAGACACATCTCAGAAATGGCTCAGGTAGTCTAAGGCCTGAGTTGGCATCCCTAGGGTGTGTTCCAGGTGTCACACAGGTGTATCTGGAGTATACCTCGGCAGTGCCCAGCATCTTAGTGGGAAGGTGGCGGGCCAGCTGGAAGGAGCTTTTATCTTGGAAGGTGTTTCAGGGGTAGGATTGGGGTAGGGGTAGGTTAGGATTGTGTTTGTATAAGAGACGGGGGGTGGTGCCTTGGAGAGGTTTGGGAACACTTGTGGATAATTCCGGGCGTAGATGGAGAGACTACTAAAGAAGTGCTCTCACCTTCCCCTCTGAAGGGCAAGGTCATGGCCACCTGAGGATCTTACCAGAGTATGATCCCCAAGACTCCCCACCCTCAGTTGGTTATCTTGGCACACTACCCACCCCCGCCAAGGGATGTCCATCTCTGTCCGAATCTGCCCAACCTTTCAGCCCTGACTCTGAGCCACTCTGCCCCTTGCCCCAAGCCCTTCGTCCTGGCCTGCCCAGCTCACTGTCCCCCACACTGACCGCCCCTCTGACCGTCACACACCTACTTCCTGCTTCTGCCCCAGGACTCCCTAGATCCCCTCCACCCTTGAACTCTCGCCCTGGTCTCAGGTCTAATGCACACCTACCCAAAGGAGATTACAGTGTCAGAGGCAGTTAAGAGCAGATTTAACTGGGTTTGAGCCAGACTGCCTGGGTTTGAATCACCGCTCTGCCACTGACTAGCTGTGTGATCTTGGGCCAGCTAGCTAACCTCTCAGTGCCTCAGTGTCTCCATCTGTAAAATGGTGATAATAATAGAACCTATATCACAGGGTTGGTGTGAGGGTTAAGTGAACGAACATATATAGTAAATGATCAGTGCCTGGACCATAGGAAGTGCTCAGAAAAATGTTGGCTATAATTATGTGGACCCTGGGCTTGGGAGACTGTGCCGGAGCTCAGTGGAGGAGAGACAACAGCTGGCTGAGGCCAGGGAGTTGCAGAGTAGCCACATGCAGGGCCCGGGAGGGGCTGCACAGCTCAGGTAGGTGGAGACTAAACTTCCGGGGCCTGGAAGGTAACTGAGGCGTCCTTCTCATTTCAGCTGGTCGTTTGGGGTCCTTCTCTGGGAGATAGTGAGCCTTGGTGAGTCCCCGACCCCCACCCCCAGAGTGCCCCCACCTCACCCACACGGGGCCCTGCACTGACAGAGCCCTGTCCCCTCCTGCAGGAGGCACGCCCTACTGTGGTATGACCTGTGCTGAGCTCTATGAAAAGCTGCCTCAGGGCTACCGCATGGAGCAGCCTCGAAACTGTGACGATGAAGTGTAAGTCACCTCAGCCTCGAGCTCTGTGACCCCATCTCTGTGATGAGTGACTTCAACTTCAAGTCCTGTGACCCCATCTCCCCAGTGGGCCCTGACCCCTCATCTCAGCAATGCCCTCTGCAGGTACGAGCTGATGCGTCAGTGCTGGCGGGACCGTCCGTATGAGCGACCCCCCTTTGCCCAGATCGCGCTGCAGTTGGGCCGCATGCTGGAAGCCAGGAAGGTGAGGAGGCTGGGGTGGGGGCTGAGGCTCCCCCAAGTGCCCTCTCATAGGTGCCAGTCACATTGCCTGCCCAGACTCCCTCAGCCGGGACTGTCACCGTGCTGGGCTGGGCCCCAGGATGCAGCCCACCTCTCCAGCCCTTGCTGGGTTAGACACTAGGCCAAAACTCTTCCAAGGCCGCTGCTTAGCCCCAACTGCAAATCCCTCCCCAAGCGCCAGGTCCCAGCCTGTCCACCTCTGTTGAGGCCATCAACCCATGCTCACCTGGGACACCTCTCCTCACCTGGCACAGAGCCAGAGCAGAATGTATGAATGGTCAACTAACTAAATGGATGGCTGGGGAAATGGATGATAGTAACTGTATGAATGAATGAGTGGAATTAGTGGACGGATGATACAGTAACTGTATGAATGAATGAGTGGAAGTAGTAGATGGATGATATAGTAACTGTATGAATGAATGAGTGGAATTAGTGGATGGATGATATAGTAACTATGAATGAATGGATGGAATTAGTGGATGGATTATACAATAATTACATCAGTAAATACATAATTCAGTAACTGAATCATGTGAATAAATGAACTATCAAATAAATAGAAATGAAAAACATAAAAATTAGTAAATATGAAGAGTTCTTCATATGAATTAATCGATGACTAAATGACTATCTTAAGAATGAAGGAACAGGCCGGGCGTGGTGGCTCACACCTGTAATCTTAGCACTGTCAGAGGCCGAGGCAGGAGGATTGCTCGAGGTCAGGAGTTCGAGACCAGCTTGAGCAAGAGTGAGACTCAGTCTCTACTAAAAATAGAAAGAAATGATTTGGACAGCTAAAAAATATATAGAGAGAAAAAATTAGCCGGGCATGGTGGCGCATGCCTGTAGTCCCAGCTACTTGGGAGGCTGAGGCAGTAGGATCGCTTGAGCCCCAGAGTTTGAGGTTGCTGTGAGCTAGGCTGATGCCACGGCACTCTAGCCCCAGCAACAGAGCAAGACTCTGTCTCAAAAAAAAAAAAAAGAATGAAGGAACAATCAAATAACCATATAAATGAGTGAATCATCAAAAATAGCCTTTGACTAGATGAGTAAGTAAATGAATGAATGAATGAATGTATAAGCAAACAGTTCTTCGATGAATGCATGACAACCCTGCTCTAACAATGGTGTCAAGGGCCTCCCACCCGAGACACCCAGCTGTGTCTGATGCCCACACTGCCCTGGGCTGGTAGGGGCCACCCTTGGCCATGGGGCCATCTTGAGTGTCCGGAACAAATCAGTGTCAGTCCAAATGTCCCAGCCGCATTAAAGTCAAGGAGCTTGAGGCCAGATGCACCTTCATCCATGGCCCCCACTAAAGCTTGCTGTGTCCCCAGGCCTATGTGAACATGTCGCTGTTCGAGAACTTCACTTATGCGGGGATTGACGCCACGGCTGAAGAGGCCTGAGCTGCCATCCAGCTAGAACCTGGCTCTGCTGGCCAGAGCATTCTGCATTCCACCCTGTGACTTCTGACCCTGACAGCCTCTGACCTAAGCTGCCTCAAGGACATTTTTTTTTTAACTTAAGGGTGAAAAGAGAGGATCCAAGGATGGGGTGGGATTAGGGGAATTGGGTCCCATGCTTTGCAGTTGCTCCCTCGCCCCCTCCAGCTGCCCTTGTAGCTACTCCAGGCACCCTTCCTTCTAGTTCAGCTGTCCTTCAGGTGTGCTCCCCATCCCACTGTGCCCCACATGCAAGCCCCTGCCCCAGTCCCTCCGTCCCAGCCCCTTCATCCCAGCCAGCACACACACTGCCAGCCCACCCTGTTGAGCTACTCCCCACTCCCTGCCTAGTATTCAGAAAAAAATAAATGCTCTGAGAAGTTCCATCCAATGTCTATCTTTTCCTTTAGTCAGTGACGGGGATGGGGCCTGGGGGTGGGAGTGGGAATTAAGCCCAAGAGAGAGAAACCGGTATTTCCAGGAAAAGAAACATTGTCACTAGTTATGCTCTCTGAGGCCCAAGCCCTCTGTTGAGGTTCCCTCTCCAGGATGGGAGTTGTTCTGGAAGACCCATTTTACACATGCACCTCTGTCCTAATCAGAAGTCCGATTTCCCCTGGTCCCACTCTGCTCTCCAGCCTCCATCACCAACGTGTCTCCCCGAATCTCTAGGTGGCTGCCAGCCTTGGGTTCCTTGCTCTGTCCGAGCGGTCCATGCCAGGACTGGCTGCAGCCCAGCCTCGCTCAGACTGGCACCTCGGCACCAGACAGAGTCTGGCCCGTCTTGAACTCCTCATGATCCTGTCCTTTTCCTTATGCTCCAGACAGCCACCTGACTGCCCAGCTTGTGAGCCCAAAATGGGGAGGAAGGCAGAGGCCACTCCCAACTGCAGCCAACCATGCTGGGACTCCTTTGCCTTGCTCAGGGTGTCACAGTGCTCCGGGAGGTGCTCCTCCCCTGGGCTCTTGCTCCCTGTCCTGAGAGTTAGTCCCACGCTGCCCCATGTTGTGTGGCCTCCAGGCTTCCTACCCTTGGGGTGGCTCATGGCTGGCCTCAGATTTCTCTCCCCCTGGTCCTTTAGAAACAAGACTGGTTGTGTCTCACACATTTTTTCAGTGAACCAAATGAAATCAAAGAAGGTCTAACACTGTATGGCCAGAGCATGGATTCTGGGATCACACTGACATGCGTCCAAGTCTCTGCTCTATCACTCACAACCTGAATGGCCTTGGTCAAGTCACTTAAGCTCTTGGAGCTTCAGTTCTCTCCTCTGAAAGTGAGGTTAGTAATAATTACCTCATTGCTGTTGATGTTAGATGAGATCACACAGGCTCGTTTTTCACTGCTGGGCCTGGGCCACAGTCAGTGCTCAGAACATGTCGCTGACATCACTATGCTCAAATGCAGGAAGGGGAGGGGTGATGATCAGAGTCCGCATTCCCAAAAGACTTGAATGGTTGGAGTATGAATTTAAAAGGAAGAAATTAACTGGAATAAATGGGAGGCTATGTAGGATGGAGGAGATGGGATTTGCTAGAATAAAACTTCATTTCAGAGCCACATTCACTGCAGGGATATTGCCAGGTCCAGGGTGTGTGGATTAAAAAGTTGTCCCTGATGGGGATGATTATGTAAACAAGGATGCCCCTGTGGGGTGACAGATATGTAAACAACAAATACAGTGGGTGTGCTGTAAGAGACAGAGGGGACCCGGGGAACATTTGAACAGGAGTTGGGGCAGGAAAGTTTTCCAGAGAAAGTGACATTTTCATCTGGGCCATGAAGAGGAAGCAGAAGTTCACCAGAGGAATTGATCCTGGCACAGGAAACGGCACCTGTGACACGTGGCATGTTCGGGAGCTGCAGATAGTTCTGTGTGGCTGGAACAAAAAGAGAACACAGCTCTGTGAGGGTAACAAGCCCAGAGAGGAGAGGGAGGCCAGGCTGTGCCAGGCCTCACAGGCAGCACGGAGGACATGGGTCTGTATCCTAAGGGCAGGGAGGCCATGCAAGAGCTATAAGCAGGGGTGTGTCGTGATCAGATTTGCATTTTTTAAAAAGTCACTCTGGGTACCCACTGGAGAATAGATCATACAGAAAAAAGAATGAAGGTGAGGCATGTGCTTACAAATTAGATACCTTAGATGAAATAGATAAATTCCTAGAAAGATACCAACTAACAAAACTGACTCAAGAAGGAAGAGACAATCTAAATAGACTTATTTAACAAGTAAAGAAAATGAATTAGTAATTAAAAAAAAAAACTACCCACAATGAAAAAGCCCAGGCCCAGAAGGCTTCACCGGTGAATTCTACCATACATTTAAGGAATAAATACAAAATCTTCACAAATTTCCAAAAAACAGGAAAGGAAAGAATGTTTCCCAATTTATTCTGTGAGGCCAGTATTACCCTGACACCCAGAGCAGACAA
Source organism: Lemur catta (assembly GCF_020740605.2). Lineage (NCBI taxonomy): Eukaryota > Metazoa > Chordata > Mammalia > Primates > Lemuridae > Lemur > Lemur catta. Next base: position 94,593,591 of record NC_059130.1, on the reverse strand, counting down.
AGGCATCACAAGAACAGAAAACTACAGACCAATATCTCTTATAAACATGGAGGCAAAAATTCTCAACAAAATACTAGCAGACAGAATCCAGCATCATATAATTAGCTGGGCATCATGGCATGTGCCTTTAGTCTCAGCTACTCAGGAGACTGAGGCAGGAGGATCACTTGAACCCAGGAGTTTGAGGTTGCAGTGAGCTATGATGATGCCACTGCACTCCAGCCTGGGCAACAGAGCAAGACCTTATCTCAAAAAAAGAAAAAAGAATCCAGCAGCATATAAAAAAGATTACACACCAAGATAAAGTGGGATTTATCCCAAAAATGCAACATTGATTTAACATCTAAAAATCAATTCATGTAATACATATGAATAGAATAAAAAACAAAACTACATTATCATCTCAATAGATGAAGAAAAAACATTTGACAAAAGCTGACACACTTTCATGATTAAAAAAAAAAAACTAAAAATATTACAAATAGAAGGAAGCTTTGTCAGCCTGATAAAGGAAGGGTGTTTACAAAAAAACCACAGCTAACATCGTAATGACTTAATAGTGAAAGACTGAATGCTTTCACTATTAAGATCAGGAACAAGACAAGGAGGTCTGCTTTCCCCACTTCTATTCAACACTGTACTGGAGGTTTTAGCCAGAGAAGTTGGGCAAGCAAAACAAATAAACAGCATCCAAACTAGAAAGAAAGAAGTAAAACTATCTCCATTTGCAGATAACATGACAGTGTACATACAAAATCTTAAGAATTCCACTAAAAAACTATTAGAACTAATAAATGAGTTCAGAACAATTGCAGGATACAAGATCAATATACAAAAAGTAATTTTCTTCTGTACACTTACAATGAATAATCTGAAAATTAAAATAAGAAAACTGTTCCATTTATAATAGCATTATAATGGATGCTAATTTAATAGCATTAAAAAGAATAAAATACTTAGAAATAAATTTAACAAAAAGTGTAAAACTTATACTCTGAAAATTATAAAAAATCATAGAAAGAAATTAAAGAAGATCTAAATGAATGGAAAAGCTTCTCATGTTCATGAATTGGAAGACTTAATGTTGGCAAGATGATAATACTTCCCAAGTTGATCTACAGATTCAATGCAATCCCTATCAGAATTCCAACCAGCTTCTTTGTAGCCCTTGATAAACTGATTTTTAGTTCATATGGAATTGCAAGGGACCCAGCCAGTAGAGCCAAAACAATCTTGAAAAAGAGGGAAAAAGTTGGAGGACTCCTACTTCCAGATTTACAAAGCAACAAAAATCAAGACAGTGTGGGACTGGCATAAGAACAGACATACAGATCAATGGAACAGGAGTGAGAGTCCAGAACTAAACCTATGTGTCTATGATCAACTGATTTTCAACAAAGGTGCCAAAGCCATTCAGTGGAGAAAGAATGGTCTTCAACAATGGTGCTGGGACAACTGGATAGCCACAAGCAAAAGAATGAGGTTGGACCTCTACCCAACCACCATATACAAAAATTAACTCAGAGTGGATCAGAGACCTAAATATAGGAGGCAAAACTATAAAACCCTTAGAAGAAAGCATAGGAGTAAATCATCATTACCTCAGACTTGGCAGTGGATTCTTAGATGTGACAGCAAAGGTACAAGTAACAAAATTAAAATGAGATAAATTAGACTTCATCAAAATTGAAAACTTTTGTGCATCAAAGGACACTATCAAGAAGGCAAAAGACAAGAACAGAATGGAAGAAAAATTTTACAAGTCATATATCTTATAAGAGACTTATATCTAGAATATATTAAGAAGTCTTACAACTCAATAGTAAAGGGACAGATAACCCAATTTTTTTAAATAGGAAAAGTATCTGAACAGATATACAAATGGCCAATAAGCACATGAAAAGATGTTCAATAAGATTAGTCATCAGGAAGTGCAAATCAAAACCAAAATAAGATACCACTTCACATCCAAGATAGCTATAATCAAAAAGATAAGTGTTGGCAAGGAGAAAACAGAACTCTCATACACTGCTGGTGGGAATGTAAAATTGTGCAGCCTCTTTGGAAAACAATTTGGAAGTTCTTTAAACAATTAAACATAGAGTTCTCATAAGACCCAGAAATTCCATTCCTAGGTATATACTCAAGAGAAATGGAAATGTATGTCCACACAAAAATGTGCACATTATGTTTATAGCACCATTATTCATAATAGCCAAAATGTGGAAACAACCCAAATATCCATCACCAGATGAATGGATGAACAAAATATGGTATATCCACATAATGGAATATTATTAAGCCATTAAAAGGCAATGAAGTATTAATATGCACTACAACATGAACATTGAGCATACCATGCTAAGTCAAAGAAGCCCATCATAAAAGACCACATATGGTAGTTATATTCCATTTATATGAAATTTCCATAATAGCAAATCTATAGAGATAGAAGGTAGATTAGTGGTTGCTTAGGGCTAGGAGGAAGTTGAGGGGATAAAAGGGTGAGAGTAAAAGGTACAAGATTTCTTTTTGAGATGATAAAAATGATCTAAACTTGAGTGTGCCTGCACATGTCTGTGATTATACTAAAAGCCATTGAACTGTGTCCTTCATATGGGTGAATTGTGTGGTATGTGAATTATAACTCAACAAAGCTGTTTTTTTAAAAAAGTGAAGGCCAGGAGATCAGTGATAGACTACCACAGTGCTGCGGGTTGAAATGACAGTGTGGTCGTGGTGAACTGGAAGAAAAGCTGCAGAGAAAGAATGGAAAGCGGTTGGATATGGAGTGGAAGGAGAGGGAAGAGTCTAGGGTTACTGCCAAGCTTCTGTTTATATGACAGCTGGATGGAGATGCCAGTCACTACAAGAATAAAAACAGCTAATACTTACATGTACTTAATTGCCAGGCACTGTTCCAAGCACTTTGCACATATTAATTCATTCAATCTTCAACAACCCTGTTAGGTAAGTGTTACTATTATTACCCTCATTTTACAGAAGAGAAAACAGGCTCAGAGAGGTTAGGTAACTTGGCCAAAGTCTAACAGCCAGTAAGAGGCAGAGCTGTTATTCAAACCCAGATATTCTGGCTCCAGAGTCCCTCACTTGGCTGGTACTCTTGCTGCTTGTCTGGCACAGCGGGAAAGGGCCAGATTTGGGTATAGTACACTTCCAAATTCAACACAAATACGTCGATCTCGTGCATGTGCCAGGTGGTGGGCCCCAAAAGCACCCTCCCCCACAGAAGACCCCCACACGCCTGCTGGGGCACCACAAGGACCCAGAGCCCCACTACAAACAAGTCAGCACCCTGCAGGAACAGAGCCCAGCCTGGCCGCCCCCACCCATTCCAGCTTCGGTTCTCACTGCCTCCCTCTACGGAGCAAGAGGCCAGCCCAGCAGCACAAACTTGTTCCCAGAGAAGCGATGGAAAAGCAAAGAGGAAAAGCCTCACTGGGGAAGGCGAACGTGGTGAGCACTTTATCTGAGGGCCCTCACTGCAGCCCATCCTAGCCGCAGAAAAGCAACTTCCCCCATCAGCCCTGAGTCATTCATTCCTCTCAGCCCCAAGGAAGGGGCGATTTCCTGCATGGCCCCCTGGGCATCTCAGGCTCCTCCCTTGGGCTGTGGGTCCTTCTCTCACCCCAGGCCCTCTCCTGGGCAGGGCTGGCAAACCAGAAGCTGGCTGTCGTGGGGCTGGTCCTCCCACTTCCTCAGGGGGCCTTGCAAGGGGTCAGAGAGAGCCCAGCAGCCCACGTGAGGACAGCTCAGGAGCCAGGATGTCTCGTGGAGGACAGAGTCCCCTGCAGCTCTCTCCCTCGAGGTTCCTGCTGGGCACCTACTGGTCCTTTTCCCATTTACTTGAATTAAACCTCTCTCGATGCCTGTTTTGAATTCAGCCTCATTCCGCTGGACAGACTCACACAAGGCCCTGTGCCAGGTACACAGCGTTAAATAACTGAATAAAACGGACGAAATAGCTATAATGTGGTTGTAGTGAGAGGTGTCTCTGTAGTGATTAAAAGAACAGGTTTTGGAGGCAAACAGACCTGAATTCAAAATCTCAGCTCCACCTTTAACAGTGACTTTGGACAACTCATTTACTCTGCTAAACCTGTTTTCTCTTCCATAAAGTGGGGACCAGGGCACCTAACAGTTGTTGTATGACGAAATGAGACAATGCGTTCACATTAGTGCTGGTAGATAGGAAGTGTTCGTTACTGGTAGCTGGTGGGATACGGCGAGACAGAGTCGGGGAGGAGAGGCAGGCCCACTCCCACCCACAGGAGTGAAGACGACAGTGCCTACCCCGGGGCCCATATCTGGTCTGGCTGTCATGGAGCCACAGCATGGCTGTTTACATGAAAGAATCCCCCAAGAGAGGCACAAATTTCTGCCGGTCTCAGAGGAAGGAAAGATTATGTGTATGCCACCCAAATGTCCTCCAGGCTTGCAGGCCTTTGGGGTCACCTTTCCCATTTACATCTAATCAGAATGGCTCTGTCCCTGTTCTGCATCCTCTGGGAAGCTCATGCCTGCCTCTGTTTTTACCAGGACTTCCAAGCCTTCACATCCTGTCATTGCCTCTCAGTCTGAACTCCTGCTCTTGCTAAATTCTCCATCACTGGGCTGCTCACTTCCTCTCTCAGCTCCACAAGTAGCACTGCCTCTTTCCCTTCGTTTCTAAAGCTCCGGGACTATAAGGTTTAGTGTGCAGGACACTTTTACTGAATGTCGGGACACACTCTGGGGAAGCTAAGCATTCACAGATCGGGAAGCAAAGTTAAAACTGAGTATGAAGCATCACCGCACTGAGATTTTTCTCAGACAGTCCTACCGGGGATTTCTCACTGATCGGCCTTTCTTCCACTCAGGTTGCTGTCTTTCACGTATTCATCCTCCTTTCTCTCTGGAGTTACCACAGGATACTCCAAAATTCCCATCAATTTCATATTCAGCAATTTAGCTTTCTAATGCTTCTGATGGAGGCCACGCCGAAAGGCCCTGTCTTTTTAAAACAAAAAGGCCCATCAAGTTTTTTCTGATCACAAAAGAGCTACTGGGCCTCTGAAAGGAGCGTGAAATTGCATTTCTCCTTTTTAATTAGCCTTTTTCCCTCCTTACCTACAGTTGGCAGGATAGGAAAAGACTCCAAAGAAGTAGTGACCTGGGGACAGGTCTTGAATCACAAAGAAAGTTCCCCAGGCTGATAGGCTGGGGGGTGGGGGGCGGTCTGTGCCTAGGGAAGGGAGGGGAAGCTGCCCTGTGGCAGGAAAGGGGACTGAGTCTGGAGACTAGAAAACCGAGCTTCACGGAGAGAACAGCGAGAGGAAGAGGCCGAGGCAGTGAGGGCCCTGGGTTCCAGCATCGAGAGACAAGTGTTAGTCCAGAGCATCACGTGGAGCCACGTACGGATCTTAAGCAAGGAAAAAACAAAAGTAAATTTGAACTTCGGAAAAAAAACCGAGTAAGGAGATACCATTTGGCAACTCTCAGAATGGCAAACTCAAAACAACAGCGACAAAGGTGTGGGGGAAATACCGAGTCCTAACACACTGCTGGGGTCCAAACGGAACACTCATTTCAGAGAGAAGGCTGGCAATGTTGGGGAAAAGATGGAGAGACAGAGAATCCTGGCGCCCAGGGCTACCTGTCCCAGACTTTCCGACTGGATAAAACCAGCAGACGTTGGGAGATCTGGGGGGTGGGGGGTTGGGGGCAAGTGCACAGGGATGGGCTCATGAGACCCAAGAGCCAGTTCTCTTCCAACCCACTGTCAGTGACGTCACGTTAGTGGCCTGAGACTGGCCTGCTGGAAGTACTTAACACTGGGAAAAGCAGCAAATGCTACAAATTAAGACTCTCCCGCCTCCACTCCTCGCCCGGGAGCCAGTTTAACACACGCTGCTGCCTAAGCCAGCCCTCACCCAGCAACCTCTTGAGTTCTCTGAGCAATGGCTACCCAGAGGTCAAGTACCAGCTCTTATAAGCCAGAACTCTGGCCTTATATCCCAACAGAAAAACCTAGGCCTGTTAAGTGGCGCTGGACCTTAAAGAGACCGCAGGAGTCCTTAACCAAAGCAAGCAGACCCACCTTTACCCCAGGCCTATCCCAGTTTCTGCTTGGTTTTCTAAATAAGTCAAGGACTGGGGAAGGCAGCTCTTTCCAGCTGTGCGGATGCAGAGGAAAATCGGAAAATGACAGGGACAGGTAGCTGGACCTCTTCCCACTCAGGAGCAGAAGGCCCCCATCTCAACTCTCTGGCAGTCATGGACAAGCCCCTCGTGGGCTCTGCACCCTGAACCACTATTATACTGCCTCCCACTTGGTAAGGACTTGGGTGTAGGAGTGGGGGGAGAATGAAATATGAGGGTAACACTCAGGTTTCAGGCTTAGATGCCTGGGCAGCTTATGCGAGATGCGAAATAGAGGAAGAGAAGATCCAAAAAGGCTGTGTGGGAGTTAGTAATAGTTCTATTTGGGATTTCGTGAGTTTGAAGTGCCTGTGAACAACAATAGCGATGCGCAATAAGTAACTCAAGAGAGTGATGAGGTATTGGGAAGTACTGGTAGATAGATGGAATTGAAGCCACATGATCACTTGGGCAATATAAAAGGCTAAGGAAGGACACCTTGGGAACAGCAAGAGGAAGAGCAACCACAGAAGGAAACTGAGAGGAAGGGTAGGAGGTAGGAGGAAACCAGGAGGATGTGACACTGTGGAACCCAGGAAGAAGATCAAGTGTCGCGGTTGAGTACGGTGAGGATCAAGATGAGAGACACAATGAGGTTGTTGTCGCTGGTTGAGAGTGAAGAAGAAAGTGGGAGATGAGATTCCAGCAGGCAGGGGCCAGGTGGGCGGGGCCTGGCATGCCATCGGGAGCGGGAGAACTGTATTCTAAGTGCAATGGGACATCTTCGGAGGATTTTAAGAGAGGAGTGAAGAAATCTGACATGCATTTTAGACATATCACTCTGTCATGTGGAGGACGGCCTGCAGGGGCAGGAGTGGAGGCAGGGACACAGTCAGGAAGCTGTTGCAGTAGCCCAGACTTGGACTAGGGTGGTAAGAGCAAGGGTTCAGATTCGGGCACATTCTGAAGGAAGATCCAACAGCACTTCCTCATTACTGGGATGGAGAATCAGAGAAAGAATGGAGGAGTACTGAGGGTTTTAGTTTGAGCAACTGAGTAGACGATGGTGCTATTTACAGAGGGTAGCAAGACTGGAGAAAAAAAATAAACAGGTTAGGGGTGGGAACAAGAATCAAGGCTTAGGAGGGGTCGTGGTGGCTCATGCCTATAATCCTAGCACTCTGGGAGGTGGGAGGATCACTTGAGATCAGGAGTTCAAGACCAGCCTGAGCAAGAGTAAGACCCCCGTCTCCACCAAAAATAGAAAAAATCAGCCAGGGATAGTGGCGTGCTCCTGTAGTCCCAAGCTCCTTGGAAGGCTGAGGCAGGAGGATCCCTTGAGCCCAGGAGTTTGAGGTTGCAGTGAGCTATGATGACACCACTGTACTCTACCTGGGGCGACAGAGTGAGAGACTCTGTCTCCAAAAAAAAAAAAAAAAAAAAAATCAAGAGTTTTATTTTATTTTGGTCATCTTAAGTAGAAGATGCTTACTAGACACGTAAGCAGAAAAGTTAGTAAGGCAGTCATTTGCCCAAATCTGGAGCCCAGGGAAGAAGTCACAGTTAGAGAGCTTAAATTTGAAGTCATCAGTGTATATATGGCATCCAAAGTCATGAATGTTGTGTTTCCTCTCTTACTTGATCTGACAGAAGTTTGGGCAGCCCTTAACAGGAACTGGGGAGGCAAGTCCATTGGTCCTTGTAAACTGAGAGCCAGATACGACTAAGGACAAACCCGGCTCAGGGACTGCTTGCAGAGAAATGGTGCCAAAGAAGCCAGGACTTCACAGGAGGGCTGAAGGATTTCCATTTATCACCCCCCACTCCCCACAATTCTGTTAGTAAAATTAATTCAGAAAGAGGAAGAAAGGAAGGTGATATTGAGGACACTTAGTCGGGAAAGCCAGGAAAGGGAGCCCCAGCAGAGACTGGAGAGGCTAAATATGGGAGTTAATGTGGCCTGCACCCTCCCCCCGGCCCCCAGTCCTGCCTCCATCCACGCAAGGGTCAAAGCTCCTAGAATGCGCATATGGTCCACCAGTTACAGCACCCCAAGGAAGAGGCCTGGGGTCCAACAATGGGGTCACAGCCACCACTCTGCTCTGAAGGTGAAGAACATGAGCACAAGCTGAAGAGCTGAGACCAACAGTCCCCTGATTCTGAGAAAGATAAAAGTACTGAAGACCATTGTCTCTCAAACTTTAATGTGTAGTCACATCACCTGGGCATTTGGGTAAAATGCAGATTCTGCTTTAGTAGGTCTAGGGCGGGGCCTAAGACTCTGCATTTCTAAGAAGCTCCCAGGTAACGCTATTGCTACTGGTCTACAGACCACACTTCCAACAGCAAGGGGCTAGAGGCAATTGTGGAGGCCACTCAAAACGGAGGGCGCATGTCCAGTTCTGGGGAGATTGTGTTTATTTGCACAAAGTCACGGAATCTATTAAAGTGGAAATATCTACCATTAGGCCATGGCTTTGAGGCAGGCAGTCATTTCTCAGCAGACTATACCTCTCAAGAACACAGCATGGTTGTTAAGCACTTGGGTCTAAAGGCTGGCCTCCTGAGCTCTGCCTCTTAGTATGTACGTGATCTTGGGCAGATCTTTAACTTCTGTGCACCTGTTTCCTCATCTCTGCAATGGAAATAATAAGACTACTGTGAGGACCGTTTCAGTAAATAGATGCAAAGTGCTTAACACATGGCAGCATAGTAAGTGCTCAGTGAATGTTGCTATACTGACACTATTATGTTCTTCTATAATAGGTGACACAGACACCCGAGGCTTATTCTCCTTTTGGTGCACAGTCAAATATACAACCCCCATCTCCCCACCACCCGCCACCCGCCACCCAAAGGCCTATGTTCGCTCTTTCTAATTCCACCTCCCCTCCTTCCCACTTCCCCTCCCCTGGCCCCTGGCCCCAGTGTGGTCTGGATGGGCCCCAGAGGGGCAGGGACAGGGACAGGACGTGGGGCTGTATCTGACAGGAACCTGAGGGGCTGGCCTGGGAGGGGATTGGGGCCTGGCTTCCTGAAGGGAGGATGGGCTGAGGCAGGCACATAGTGCCGGAGAAGATGCCCTCCTGGGCCCTCTTCATGGTTACCTCCTGCCTCCTCCTGGCCCCCCAAAACCTGGCACAAGTCACCAGCCAAGGTGAGGTGTGCAGAGGGTGGAGATCACCTATGCCCAGGAAGAGGGAGCCCTGGGAGGGGATGCAGAGCCCTGGGAGGGGATGTAGAGGAAGAGGCCCCCACTGGTCCCTCAATACTGCCCATAAACATGCCTGGGAGGACCCAAAGCCCAACCCACTAGCTGTTCCTCAGATGTCTCCTTGATGGCCTTGGACTCGAAGCCCCTGAACTGTTTCTCCCGAACATTTGAGGACCTCACTTGCTTCTGGGATGAGGAAGAGGCAGCGCCCAGTGGGACATACCAGCTGCTGTATGCCTACCCAGGGTAGGTGCTGGGCTGTGCCCCACTCCCCATGTATCTGCCCCTGCACTTAGCTCAACTGAGTCCCACTCCAATGGCTTCCCTGTCTTTGGTCCTATCCAAGGACTACTCCAAGTGCATGCCCTAGGTAGCCACTTTATGAACAGATGTGATTTGGATGTATGTGGGCCCCAGCTCAAGCCCCTAGGTAACCCCTAATCCCACCTATCCCAAGCAGTGAGAAGAAAAACAGCAGTAATGGAAACAGAAGTTGGGCATGGATCCAAGTCTGGGTCCTCAGGTCTGAGCATGGTGGCCATGTAGGTAGGACCTCTCCTACGCCAACAGGGAGACGCCTCGTGCCTGCCCCCTGAGTTCGCAGAGTGTGCCCTTTGGAACCCGATATGTGTGCCGGTTTCCTGCCCAGGATGACATACGCCTCTTCTTTCCACTGTACCTTTGGGTGAAGAATGTGTTCCTGAACCAGACTACGACTAAGCAAGTGCTCTTTGTGGATAGTGTGGGTAAGGGCCATCTTCCCATCACCCTGCCCCCTCCATTTACATCCCCCAGTCTGGCTCCTAAAATCAGACTTGTCTGTGCTCTTTCAGGACAGCAGGGATGCCCCCCATTACCAGACCCTAGAGACTCCGTGACATTCCTCCCAGCCTAGGCACCCAGACCTAGACTTATCCCACACATCATTTCACACCAGGGACACCCTGGTGCTCCTATCATCCACATATTCATTTATTCACCCATTCAACAGTTACAGAATACCTACTGTGTGCCAGACACTGTGCTAGGTGACGAGGATACAGAGATAAAAAGAGATCCCTGCTTTCAAGGAGCCCTGAGTCTAACAAACCATTATACTGCATCAAGGTCACTGTTCTCACGAGGGAAGAACAGAATAAGAAGCCTTCCTGGCCTGCCCTCCAGGAGAATGATGGTCTGTGATCTTTTTGAACCCTGAGGCTGCCCCCAATTCAGCGGCCAGCACCCCTCCTTACCGTTCACGGGTTGAGCCATAGACTGTGGCGCTCAGAGAGTTGTGTGCCCTGTTTGCCCTCAGGCCTGCCAGCTCCCCCCAGTATCATCGAGGCCAAGGGTGGGAGCCAGCCAGGAGAACTTCAGGTCAGCTGGGAGTCCCCAGCTCCTGAAATCAGTGATTTCCTGAGGCATGAACTCCGCTATGGCCCCAAGGATTCTGAGAACTCCACTGGTCCCACAGTCATGCAGCTGATCGCCACAGAAACCTGCTGCCCCACTCTGTGGGCGCCAAACTCAGTCCCCGCTCTGGACCAGCCTTCATGTGCTCAGCCCACGATGCCCCAACAGGATGGACCCACGCAGACCTCCCCGACTAGAGAAGTATTCCAGCCCTCTTCTTCTCCACTTCCTACCCCTACCCCCAATTGTGCCCCAGGAAAGGACAGGCCATACTTTAGGGATTCCAGTGGGCTCAGCAGGGGCAGGGCACCTCTGGGCAGGGTCCCCCTTCCCGCAAATCCCTCTGCCCCTTTCTCCACAAAAAAGAAAAGGAAAAAAAAAAACTTTGGGGATTCCAGGTTATTGGGCTGGTCTTTGGGAAGTTATACGCTTTTTTTTTTTTTTTTTTTGAGACAGAGTCTTGCTCTGTCACCCGGGCTAGAGTGCCATGGCATCAGCCTAGCTCACAGCAACCTCAAACTCCTGGGCTCAAGCAATCCTCCTGCCTCAACCTCCCGAGTAGCTGGGACTATAGGTGCTCACCACCACACCAGGCTAATTTTTCTACTTTAGGTAGAGATGGGGTCTCACTATTGCTCAGGCTGGTCTCAAACTATTGACCTCAAGTGATCCTCCTGCCTCAGCCTCCCAGAGTGCTAGGATTACAGGCGTGAGCCACCGCGCCCAGCCAGTTATAGGCTCTGATTAGTCCTCAGGAGCCGTGTCTAGGTAGAAGTTTCCCACTTTGGGTCATTCACACTGGCAAAATTGAAGGCTTTCATGCCTCCAAATTACTGGAGATTTCCCTAAAAAACCCTGAATGGCACCTGCAACCTACTGACCTGGCCCCTAGTCTGGGTGCGTATCTATCCAGTAAGGAGCTGAGCTCCTCTCCACAGGGGTGCTGTGGGCCTTCAAATGTACGGCTGGAGGCTGTCTTGGCTGGCAGGCAGGCCTAGATCCTGAGGCTGGGGTTTGTCTCCCAAGGCCCCATCTCTGGCAGTGACGCGGGGAAGCTGCCTCATCTCAGGGCTCCAGCCTGGCCGCTCCTACTGGCTCCAGCTGCGCAGCCAACCTGATGGGGTCTCCCTTGGTGGCTCCTGGGGATCCTGGTCTTTCCCTGTCACCGTGGACCTGCCTGCAGATGCAGGTGAGTCAACAAAAGAATAGGGAAGAGATTTAAAAAAAAACAAAAAAACATCTCCAGCGAGGCTTGGGATTGATATGAGGGTTCTGGGGACCATGATCCCCCAATAACCTCAAACTTGCCATAGGATGAACTATGTTCGGGGAGAGAAGAGAGAGCAGGGGCAAACTTTCTAAGTTCTATGTGTGAAAATGATCTGAATACCCTATAAAGTACTGGGACATGGGACCTGATGGGACTTATTCTTGACTTCAGTGGCAATTGGACTGCAATGCTTTACCTTGGACCTAAAGAATGTCACCTGTCAGTGGCAGCAACAGGACAATGCTAGCTCCCAAGGCTTCTTCTACCACAGCAGGGTACGGTGCTGCCCCAGAGACAGGTGAGGGTTGAACTGCTGATTGAGTCTGATGTCACAATTGTCTGATTGAGAGGCACAATCTCACAGAAAGAAGGAAGAGACTGTTCTTTGTCCTCACTCCCCTCCCTCATCCCAAATCAAACAGCCTCCATCCTCTCCTATCTATTCTTTCATCCTCTAAAGGGTATTTTATCTCCTCAACCTCTTTCTTTTCCTGCTGGGAATGGCTTGGTTTAGTTCAGCCTTAATCATGTCACCTGGACCACTGCAACAGCCTACAGTCTCATTCACCTCTAATTTATCCCCCATGCTGCTGAAGAGAGTGACCTTTGTTAAGCTCAAACTTTGCATGATCTTTGTAAAACTCTAACTTTGCATGGTCTTCCCATACTCAAATGTGTACTGCAATTTCCCATTATCTATTAAATCCATACAAAATTTAGGCTGGCCTTGAAGGACTGCCACCAAACACTTCAATAGTGCTTCACCCTCTCCATACCCAATCCATAACTAAGTTTTGTTGATTTTACCTACGAAATATCACTAGAACCCATCACTTTTGTCTATCACTGCCATTACCCTAGTACATCATCATCTCTGCTTGAACTACTGAAAAGACCTAGTCAATGATCACCTTTAATCCTTCAAATCATTCCCCACTTAAGAGCTGGAGGAATCTTTAAAAGTGCAAAAATGAACATAACACTCCCCATTTAAAAATCTTCAATAGCTTCCCACTGACCTTAGGATAAAGAAAAGAGCTCTATCAAGGATTTAAAAGTTCTAAGAGACTTGGCCACTACTCATGCCTTCAGCTTCATCTTATCCTATGTTGTCTGTGCCCCATATGTTCCTGCACTGGCCTGCTTGGGTTCCCTCATATCTGGCATATTCTCTCTTGCCTCCAGGTCTTTGCATGTACCATTTACCTAGCCCTCCTGTCTTTACTTAACTTCTATAATCCTTCAGATCGCAACTCAAGTCTCACTGGGGGAACCCTTCCCTGACCTTCCTTACTAGATCCAATGGTACCATTATACATTCTTGTTGTACTGTGTACCTCTCCTTCCTAAGTACTTGTCATAGCTACAGTTTTACATTGGCACTTTGGTGTTTGATAATAAAAGTCTCTCTCGGAACTCTAGTTGAGAAAGGCTGACCTTGACTGTATATGATCCATGAAGGCAAAGTCAATGTCTGTTTTTACTCACCAATATATCCTTACCTATCAAAGTGCCTGGAACATAGTAGGTGCTCAGTAAAAAACTGTTGCTTTAATGAATGATGAAAAATCACTATTAACAGTTTTAATGTATTCTTCCAGTTTTTTCTCTGCATTTACATAAGACTATATACAGTATTTAATTTTTCACTATAAATTGGATCATGTTATATGTTAATATATGGTTTGTTAACTCACCTTTTTACTTAAAAATGTCTTAGAGATCATTACAAAAAGATGTAACTCATTCTTTTTAATAACTGCACAGACACCCATTGTACAGAGGTGCTGTGAATGGATTAAAGGGTGGCAAACGGAAGTTATCATTTCCTCTACCAAAACCTGCTGTTCGTCTATTGTCCTCCACCCTACCATCAACTCAGTTTTCCAGGCCTGAAAAACAGAAATCATTCTAGACTTCTCACATTCCTATACCTTCCAGGCCCAATCAGAAATAGTCTTATCATTTCTACCTCTTCAATATCTCTTCACTTGTCTCTTTCCTTCTATCCCACTGCCACTACCATATTTTCTCACCATCATTGCTTTGCGCATGAAAAACCACACCAGTGTCCTAATGGATTTCTCTGCTTCTAGTCTGCCCTCACACATCCTTTCTAAAAACTGTACTTAGAGTGAGCATCCTAAAGAACAAAGCTAATATGATACTTCCCTGCTTAAAAATCCTTAAAAGTCTCGATAATTGCCACAAGATTAAGTTCAAGCTCCACACAGAGGCCACAGGACATCTGTGATGTGGTCTGCAGTCTCACTTTTACCACTTACCACCAGGCCCCCTCTGCTAAAACCATCTGAACCACTTAGAATTTCCCCCAAAGCACCACACTCTTATCTGTGCATAAGCATGTGCCTGGGATGCCTGTCTGTCCCCTTTGCCTATCCTATTTTTAGTCCGACACTCAGTCTAAACACTGCCTTACCCAGGAAGCATTCCCTGACCCTCCCAGTCTGGGTTAGATGCTTCTCTCTGATGCTCCCAAGCCAGCCTATGCACATCACAGAAAAATATCACCTGTTCTCTGTCTCTCCCACTAAAATAAGAGTTTCTTGAAGATGATTTGATTTCTCTGTGTACTCACAGGGCCTAGCACAGTGCTGGCACATAAATGGGCAAACATAAGTGATAAATAATTTTAGTGATGGCAGGCCACTTAGAGGTTATAATCAGGAGGGAGACATGATTCACCTGTTCAATAAACAATTGTTGAGAGTGACTATGTGCCAAACACTGGGGATAGACAGAGTGACAAATAAAACAGAAGAGGTTCCAGCGTTGTTGGGGCTTACATTTCAGTGGTGGGGAAGGAAAAAAATACAAGCAGACAAACAAGTAAAGAAATAAAAGAACAAGGTTGTATGATAGAGGTTAAGGAGCGGGGATGCTAATTTAGACTGAGTGGTCAGGAAAAGCCTCACTAGGGAGGTGACAGGTGAGCTGAGATCCAAGTGGCAAGAAGGAGTGAGTCACGTGAAGACCTACAGACATAGCAACCCAGGGCAAAGGTGAAGTGCAAAGACAGTGCATTTGACATATATGTGGCACAGAAAGAAGGCCCATGTGGATGAAGGATGACAAACTGGCACGAGAATCATAGGTGATAAGAATGGCAAGGTAAGGAAGAACCAAATCATATAGAGTCCTGTAGGCCCTGGAGTGGAGTTTGGGTTTTATTCCAAGTGGGATGAGGAGCCACTGAAGGATCTTAAGAAGAAAAGTGACACGATATGATTTACGTTTTTAAAAGATATGTTTCTCTGTGGAATTATAAATAAGAGTACAAGCAGGATCAGTTAGACATTTGCCATAATCCAGGCACAAGATAATGGTGGTTTCATCTCATGTGGCTGAGGTGAAGATCAAAATAAACAGATTTGTGATATATTCTGGACATTATCATATCAACATTTTTGGAAGCAAATTCGGGTAGCTGCATGGAAAACAAATTGAAGGCAGTGGCAAAAATGGAGACAGAAAAGCCAGTTAGGAGGCTGCTGTAATGATCTAATAGCAAAATAACACATATGTTGTGGGTGAGTAAGAGGGCTGCTATATCAGAACAAATTAAAAATATAGGATGTTTTCCTCCAGAAAGATGAGCCTCTTTAATCTTTGAAACAATCCTATGAGGTAAGTATCATCAACTCCTTTTACAAATGGAAGGAAACTGGGGCAGAGATAAAACAAGTAATTTGCTCAAAGTTATATACCGATAAGCCAAGACCTGAACTCTACACAGCCCATGCTATTTTCACTTATCATGCTAGCTCTTTTCTCAAAGAGAAGAGGCTAGACAACAAAGCAGACTTCAGAAAATAAAACGTCATGTTATGAAGACAGAGGGAAAGCCCTGGAGGCCCACCCAGGCAGGCATTAGATTATAATCCATGAAGGCTATAGTTCCTATGGGGTGGGGAGTATCAAGATTGGTCTCTGGGGCAGGCCTGATTCAATGACTCTACGGGGCTGGCTCTTAGGTACCCCATCTGGGAGAAGTGTGAAGAGGAGGAGACAACAAATCCAGGATCACAGACCCCCCAGTTCTCCCGTTGCCACTTCCAGTCACGAAATGACAGTGTTACTCACATTCTTGTGGAGGTGACCACAGCCCAGGGTGCTGTTCATAGCTACCTGGGCTCTCCTTTCTGGATCCACCAGGCTGGTAAGGACTTTCTTCCCACACAGTTCCCACCCCCACCGAATCTGACCCTCTGCCCAGGATCCCCAACTCCTACACTTCTGACCCATGGCCCTGGTGGCATGACTCCATGCACAAAAGGGCTTAAACTAGTTCCTGCTGACATCCCTACAGTGCTCATTCCCACTCCAAGCTTACACTGGAGGGAGGTCTCCAGCGGGCAGCTGGAATTGGAGTGGCAGCATCCATCATCCTGGGCAGCCCAAGAGATCTGCTATCAGCTCCGATACACGGGAGAAGGCCATCAGGACTGGAAGGTACAGTCACGCAATGAAGGCCCTCAGGCCTCTCTGCACAGGGCATTCCTGAGGCTTGTTACGTCTGTTATCAGGAGTGAAAGTGTCTGTGGATCCATGTCTGGGCTAGTGTATCGATGTTTATCTGGTCTAACTGGTATGTTAATTGCTGTTGGGCACCTGACACTGCTGGTTACTTTCACTTCAAATTTTCTCTTTACTTTGCCTCTGGGATATGTCTCCCCTGATTTTCTTCCTACCTCTCTGACTAAACTTTCTCACTCTCCTCTCTTGGCTCCTTCCTTTCCACCATTTCATAAAATATTGTGCATCCTAGAGTCCCATCCTAGGCTCTTTTCTCCTCTTGATAAATAAACATGTTCTCCCTAGGTGAGTGCTTCAACTCCATGGTTTGAATGACTACACATTAATGGTCCTAATTTTATCATTCCGGCCCCAATATGGAAAAGGACTTACAAACCACAGGAATATTACCTAAACTTTTAAAGTCTCAGTTTCCTCATTGCTGAAATAAGGATAAAGCTATCTACCTTATGGAGTTATAGTAAAAATTAAATACTGTATATAAATACCTAGCATATTGCCTGACATATAGGTGCTCAATATGCATTAAATATTAGTTTATCTATTTTTATTCTCTTTTACCACACATATATCCAACTTCTTACTAGACAGTTCTACCAAAACCCCCTCCCCCTCAGATATTTCAGACTTAATGTATCCACAACTGAATTCATCTGCCTCCCCAAGCTCTAGTTTTCCATCTATATAACTTACATACAATAAAGCATACAAATCCTAAATATACAATTAGTTTGTACATGTGTACATATACAGCCATGTAACCATTATCAGGATCAAGATATAAATTATTTCCAGCACCCCAGAAGCTCCTTATGCCCTCTACAGCCTCCCCACCACCAAAGGTAGCCACTACCCTGACATTACCTTTGATTTATTTTGACTGTTGTTGAACTTTATAAAATGGAACCATAAAGTATGTCTTCCCCAAACTTACTTCTCGTCTGTCCCTCATCTGACAATGGCACCACCACTCACCCAGTAAGCAAGCCTTGAAGCACCTCTGACTCTTCTCCCTTTCCTCTCATCGCTTCCCCTTAGTTATTAGCAAGTAAGCTGAGTACAATGTACCAAAAGTCGCCAAATCCCTACTAGGACTGTCTTAGCCTCATCTGTGACCAACCAGCCCTCCATGCTTTCGGCACGCTAAACTACTCTAAAACACCCATCCCAGGAGCTGAGCAGCACTAAACGCTTCTTTGTGTTCCCATGGTGCCTTGCACTAATTAATTGTTGTGATTACTTTCCTGTTTGGATGTCTCCCTCATTAGACACGTGAAAGACCGCGTTTTACTTCTTTTCCCCAAGGGTCTAGCCCTTATCACAAACAGATCACAATGTTCGCTAGTCTTCCTGCTTGTACACATACATGATGCTCGTACCCCAGCACCTAGCACAATCTGGCATCCTCTGCGGCACGGGTATCACTTGCCGCATGGTCTGTGTGGCTCTGAGTATCCGGATGTCTCGGGCTGACCTGGAGTTGTGGTGAGAGCATCCGGCAGGGTGCACGTGTGCCGGGATCTCCGCCGAGGGTGTACCACGGGGATGTGCGTCGGCTGCGGAGTTCTTAGAGCAGGTGCGGTCTGCGTGCCAGGGTGTGTACCCTGGCAGGGCGTGGCCCGGCTAGGGAGATGCTCTCGGTCAGGGTGCTTTATCCCGTACGTTTCTGTCGGGAAATGTGTTTTCTGCCGCTAAGGCTCTTTTTGGGGATCCTCGACCGCCCCGGGATTCAAAGCGGTAGGATTTTGGTCACACATAGGCCGGGTTCTCGAGGCCCCGATGCCGAGCCACCGCACGCTTCTCTGCATAGGTGCTGGAGCTGCCTCTCGGGGCCCGCAGAGGGACCCTGGAGCTGCGCCCCCGATCTCGCTACCGTTTACAGCTGCGCGCCAGGCTCAACGGCCCCACCTACCAAGGCCCCTGGAGCGCCTGGTCAGACCCAGCAGAGGTGGAGACCGCCTCCGAAACCGGTGAGGCCAGGGCGGGGCCGGGCCAAGGCCGCACTGCGGCGCGTAGGGGGCGGGGCGCCGGGCGCGGGGCGGGGCTCTGGCCGCACCGGTCTGCGGCTGCGCTGATTTATGCGGTGCCCTGGGGAGGCGAGGGGCGGAGCCAGAGCTGGGGCGGGCGGGCCTGGGGGCGGGGTTCCAGCCAGGTTCCACTGAGGTCTGGCGGTTTTTGTCTCCTAGCCTGGATCTCGTTGGTGACCGCCCTGCTCCTGGTGCTGGGCCTCAGCGCCCTTCTGGGCCTGCTGCTGCTGAGGTGGCAGTTCCCTGCGCACCACAGGTACCGCCCCCACCTTGCGGGAGACCTGCCTTGGACCCGGGGGCTGGCAGCCTCTAAACAAGCTTTCTAGGGTCACTCTGTGACCACCGCACATCCACACCTATGGCTTTAGCTGCTTCCTGCGCGTGTCTTCTGGGAGTCGCACTGTGCTTTTACACTCTAACACGCCCACTATATTGGACACCTCAAACAGCCCCGCCTCCTGCTGTTCACCTCAATTCCAAGGCTACCCATCCGCCCTTCACCCAAGCCAGAACGCTCAGGCGCCTCCCTGCCCACCCCGCCCGCATCCAATCGGCCATCAGGTCTGATCATTCCACCTCCTGAACCTAGCTCAAACAATGGCCCCCTTTCTCTAGCCCTTCAGACACTACCAGACTCACTGAAACAGAGCCTCTTCTCCCTCCAAACTCGCCTGACAGCCACCAGATTAATCATCTTAAAACGCACACACGAATCCATCATTCTCCTCCTTAAATCCCTTTAACAGCTCCCAGGATAAAGTCCAGGCTCCCTAGGATGACAGGCAAGGCTCTGCAAAATCTGGCCCCTGCCAGCACTTCCACCCTACCAAACTGTCCGTGATTTCCTCCACAAGCCAAGTGGTTTTACTTCAGTGCCTTTGCACATAATGTCCCTCTGCCTGAAATAGCCTCCATGTTTGACTGAGCCCATTCATCTTTAAATAACTTTCTTCACCAACTCTTAAGAAACCTTTCCTGACCTTCCCTCTTGGCCACTCTTTTGTGCTCCAATACAGTACCGGCAGCGTTTTACTGCATTTATTTCTTTATATATCTTCCTTATTATACCTTACTTGGTCATCGTTAGATCCTTAGCACAGTGCTTACCAAATAGCAGGCCCTTAAATAAATGTTATTAATAAATGACTCATTTACATGGGAATACTAAGGCCAAGGAGAAATGTCATTGGAGGCTATAACATGAAGGATAGAATCCATCCCACTTCGCTCCTTCAGTTAGTAACATCAGCTGATTCAAGACTTAGATCAGAAGTCAGCTCCTCCAGGCAGCAGCTTTTGATGGTACTAGGCTGGGTCAGGTGCCACTGTCATGGGCACCCAGCTCTCTTTGAACATGTCTCTCTTTGAACTTTTAATCTGCCCATATGGGCTGGGCACAGTGACTCATGCTTGTAATCCCAGCACTTTGGGAGGCTGAGGCAGGAGGATCGCTTGAGCCCAGGAATTTGAGACCAGCCCAGGTAACATAGACCCCCGTCTCTACAAAAAAATTTAAAAATTAGCCAGGCCTGGTGGCACATGCCTGTAGTCCCAGCTGCTCAGGAGGCTGAGGCAGGAGGATCGCTTCAGCCCAGAAGTTTGAGGTTGCAGTGAGCTATAATCAGACCACTGCACTTCAGCCTGGGTGACAGAGTGAGACCCTATCTCTAAAAAATAAATAAATAAAATTAATCTGCCCATATGTACAAGCAGACTGGAATGCAGCCTCTGTGCAGGTAGCCAGATTCAGCAAAAAAGTTGGGCAAGAGGAGGGAGGTGGTGCTGAGTCAGGCATACTCAGTTCCTTTTCCCCAATTTATCAGGTAAGTCCCCTGGATAGATATTAGTGAGGTCACAGAAGAGGCTTGAAGTGTTCTTCAGCTAAAGTCCCTCTGTGTGGAAATATGGATAAAGAATTGGAGGTTTCCCCAACATGCCTAATCCATACTCTTCCCAGATGGCCCACCCTCTCCAGGAACTTAGTAATAAGCTCTGCTGGTTCTCTTCATTCATTCATTCATTCAACTAATTTCTTGAGCATCTACTATGGGCCAGACACTATTCTACACCCTGGAGATACAGGAGTCAACAAATAGGCATACTTTCTGCTCTTGTGGAGCTTATGTTCTAGTGGGGTGAGACAGACAAAAACAAATATGTATAACATAATAAATATACAATAAGTCAAGTGCTATAAAGAAAATCAAAGCAGAGCAGGAGATAGTGATGGGGAAGAGAGGTGGTACTGCAGTAGTCCCCCCTTATCTGTGGTTTTACTTTTTGTAGTTTCAGTTACCCTTGGTCAACCATAGTCTGAAAATATTAAATGGAAAATTCCAGAAATAAATAATTCATAGGCTTTAAGTTGTGTACTGTTCTGAGTAGTGTGATGAAATCTCTTGCTGCCCTGCCCCATCCTGCCCAGGACGTGAATCATCCCTTTGTCCAGAGAATCCATGCTGTGTATGCTCCCCACCCGTTAGTCGCTTAGTAGCCATCTCTGTTATCAGATCCGCTGTCGTGGTATAATGGCTTCAAAGTGCAAGAGCAGTGGTGCTGGCATATTGCTATAATTGGTCTATTTTATCATTAGTTATTGTTAATTTCTTACTGTTAATATGCCTAATTTATACTTTATCATAGGTATGAATGTGTAGGAATAAACATGATATATGTCTGCTGATTCAGGCATCCACTAGGGGTCTTGGAACATATCCCTGGTGAATATGGAGGGGACCGGTGTGTTTCAGGTAGGGTACAGGGAAGGCCTCTCGTCAGGATGACATTTGAGCAGGGATCTAAATGAAGTGAGGGAATGAATGGAGTGTCCCAGGCAGAGAGAACAGAAAGTGCAAAGGCCCTGAAGCAGAAATGTTTGAGGAAACCCCACCACCCTTTGTTGTAGCTGCTGCTACTGACTTCCCTCCCCCACCTGAGGTTTTCTCTCACCTACACTCCTCTACCTTACTTTATTGCCTTGACCACGCTCTTATCTCTCCAAGCCTCTCTCCCTGCCCTCACTGCCTCCTCCACTTCCCTACCTCAGTACTCTCCTCATCCCTCCCAGTCACTCCCATGATTCATTCTCCTCTTCGTTATTCCCCAGGACACTGAGGCATGCCCTGTGGCCCTCACTTCCAGACCTACACCGGGTCCTAGGCCAGTACCTTAGGGATACTGCAGCCCTGAGTCCGGTGAGTATGCTCCCTCCCTGTCCCCATTACCAACACTGCCTGGTGCTGGGTCCTTGCCCCCACAACACAGCTGGTTCAAGGGCCTTATCTACCAGTGCACCATCCCCAGGCACTGCCTCCAGCTCAATGCTCCTTCCTGCATAATCCAGCCCCTCCTCCCACAGGATCTGCTCTAATCCAGCTCCTCTCCCTGCATCTCTCCCAGCCTAAGGCCACAGTCTCAGATACCTATGAAGAAGTGGAACCCAGCCTCCTTGAAATCCTACCTAAGTCCTCAGAGAGGAGCCCCTTGCCCCTGTGTTCCTCCCAGGCCCAGATGGACTACCGAGGATTGCAGCCTTCTTGCCTGGGGACCATGCCGCTATCTGTGTGCCCACCCATGGCTGAGTCAGGGTCCTGCTGCACCACCCACATCGCCAACCATTCCTATCTACCACTAAGTTGTTGGCAGCAGCCCTGAGCACAGGCTCCTCATCCCAGTACCCTGGACAGATCGTAACCCTCTAGATCTCACTATGAACCTCTCTATCCTCCCTACCCACAACACAAGCACCTCAAACCTCACCTCCATCCCCCTCTGCCTACCCTCACAGTTGGGCTTTGTAGCACTGATCTTCCTATACCGCTGCTGACATAAACCCAGGAGTTTTCTGCAGAGGCAGGCTCATTTGACTAAGCTACTCTAACTTTTACCTTCTTTCTCCTCTTTAATGTCAAACTCTTTGCAAACAAGTCTCTACTTCTCCACTTCCTATTTACTCCTCAGACTGTTTCAATTACTCCCCCCACTACTACTTTGCTATTGAAACTGCTCAGGCAAAGTTCACCTCAAATCTTCTAATTGCAAGATCCAGTAGGATCTTGTTAATCGTCAATTTATTTCATCTCTCTGTGGCATTATTCATGGTTGACTACTCATTTCTCCTTTGAATTCTCTGCTATCTTGACTTCTATAACATTACTGGCTCTGCTCCTGCCCCTCTGAGTACACCAGCAGTTAAGAGGAAAAACTCTGGAGTCAGAGCTAAATTCAATTCTTGTCTTTCACACTTGTTAGCTGTGCAGCTTTGGCAAACAACTTAGTGTCTGAGCCTTAGTTTTCTCAACTGTAAAACAGGGATAATAACAGTACCACATAGGGTCAGGAAGAGGATTAAGTGAGATAATCTAAGTAAACCACAGTGCCTAGGACATAGTAAATGCTTAATATATCTGAAACTCCTGTTATAATTACTCTTTCTTTTCTTCCCTTTTTTAAAGTTAAATTTCCACACACAGCATTGATTTTCTTAATCTCCTAGTCTGGTTTCTTCTACTCCTTAATTATTGCAGACCCTCAAGATTCCATTCTTAACATAGTCTCTAATCCCATCTATTCTCAGTGCCTTTACTATATGTTGACTATTCCAAAGTTCTTATCTCCAGCCCAGACTTCTACTAAAGCACCTATGATGCTTTATGCAAATAACTATTTACATGTCTGTCTCCCGCTACTAGATTGTGAGCTCCTTGAGGGCAAGGGCTGTGATTTATTTGTCCTTTTCCCCCAGCACCTAGAGTAGTGTTTGGTGCATGACAGTAGGCCTCAATAAAAGTTTCCTAAATGAATGAAACCTTTCTGGGCAATGTTATCTTAGCCCCATATAAACTTCCCTCATCCTCTTAGCCAGCAATCCCCAACCTTTTTGACTCCAGGGACCAGTTTCCTGGAAGACAGTTTTTCCACGGACATGGGGTGGGAGAGGGTAGGAGGGATGGGGGGGGCGTCATCGCCTCGCTCCACCTCAGATCTCAGGTGTTGGGTTCTCATGGGAAGTGCCCAACTTGGATCCCTCGCAAGCGCAGTTTATAGTGGGGTTCACACTCCTATGAGGGTCTGATGCCCATGCTGATCTGATGGGGGGGTTGGGGCAGTGATTAGAGTGATGGGGAGTGGCTGTGGGTGCAGGTGGGCATTCATATGCAGCAGTAAATGTACAAAGACAATTCCAGTTATGATTTTCCCTACCATATTCAGATTCTCAAACAAATGGTTTTTTAGTTGTTGATGTTTTTTGGGTTTTTTGCTGGCTCCAAATATACACTGTATCAGTCGGGAGCTTGGCAGAAATAGATGGTATGCTCAAATTGAGTAATTTGATGAGAGTTTAATAAGGGGCATACAGTATTTACAAAGAGGAGAGCAAGATTTGGGAAAGCCATCAAGGAATAGTGCAGTACCCTGGGGCTAACAAGGAGCTGGCGCCACTGCTGGGCATCAAAAGTAAGGGGAGGGAGTGGTTCCTAGATCCCCAAGAGTAGCTAAGAGAGAGGGCTGCCTGGCAGGAGTTGTGGTCTTTGGTAGAGGGATGTGGCAGGGAGGGAGCCAGGGGAATAAATAGCTCAAGCTCATGTCCCTTCCATCCTAGTCTTGGGTCCTTAGGAGTAGAATCAGAGGCTTCCATATGGCTGGGGAAGGAATTATTGAGAGTGGGTATACTGGATGTCATCCATTTGGCCTATCCAGATCTACTCTTCATCTTTCTCCACCTTACCCTGTGCTCTGCAAGGCTGATTCATATGGCCTGCATCAATGAATTCCCTTGGGCTCTGGTTTCTGTTTGGGTTCCACCAATGGGAAGATATTATGGGCTGAATTGTGTTCCACACACACACAAATTCAGATGTTAAAGTCTTAACTCCCAGTATCTCAAATGTGACCTTATTGAGAAATAGGATCATTGCAGATATAATTAGTTAAGATGAGGTCATGACCCCTAAGCCAATATGACTGGTATTCTTATAAAAACGGAGATTTGGGCACAGACACACAGAGGGAGAAAGCCAAGTGAAGCTGAAGGCAGAAATCATGGTGATACTTCTACATGCCAAGAAATGCCAAAGATTGCAAGCAACCCACTAGAAGCTAGGGGAGAAGTATGGAACAGATTCTTCCTCACAGCCTTCAGAAGGACCTAGCTCTACTGACACCTTTATCTGGGACTTCTAGTCTCCAAATCTGTGAGATAATAATATTTGTCAATTAAGCCACTCAGTTTGTGGTAGCTTGTTACAGCAGCTGCAGCGAGCTAATACAGAGGAGATCAGAGGATGAGCTACATAAGCAGCCTATGCTTGCTGGCTGCACACTCTCCTTATCCCATCCTTTCTACAGCCCCTTCCAAGTGGATCTCAAGCACCCACTTTCCTGATCTTGCTCACCAAGATCACTGGTGATTTGTTTCCCAATGGCCAAATATGACCTTTTCTGTCATTACTTTACTACTTGACCATTTTATAGCATAGTGGACTTCCCACTTCAAGGTCCATGTCCGTATAATCTCGATTGCCTTCCTTCATTCTTTTATTTTTAAATGTACAAATACCTTGGGGTTGTACCCTTATCCCTCTTCTCTACAGTTACCCTTAGTCCAGAAGTCACAAACTACTGGCTATGTTCTCCCCTCAGATGTTTTCTTTGGTCCTTCCCTAGACAGAAACCCTCACTGGTTCCACAATGCCTAGCAGATAAAGTCCAAAGTCCATAGCTTAATATTTAAGGCCCTGACCAGCCTGATATTAGACTACCTCTTTTATTTTCTGTGGTTCAAGAACTCCCGCCCCTCCCCCCTTTTTTTTGAGACAGAGTCTCTCTCTGTCACCCTAGGTAAAGAGCAGTGGTGTCATCATAGCTCACTGCAGCCTCAAACTCTTGGGTTCAAGTAACCCTCCTGCGTTAGCCTACCGAGCAGCTGGGACTACAGACATGTGCCAACTTGCCTGGATAATTTTTCTATTTTTTATAGAGATGGGGTCTCACTCTTGCTAAGTCTGGTTTCAAACTCCTGAGCTCAAGCAATCCTCTCACCTCAGCCTCTCAGAGTGCTAGGATTACAGATGTGAGCCACCGTGCCCGGCCAACTGCCCACTTCTAATGCCAGGACATCCACCTCCTTGTTTTCCAAGGTAATTGGAAATAGAGAATATGAATGCTTCAAATTCAAAGATAGTAACAATACTCAGTTTGGGCAAAGAGCCCCAGATTTTTCTCTGTCATCATCAGGGTTGGTGTTAGACTAATGATTGAGAACCTGATTTTTCCAGCCTCTTTCTGAGACTGTACAGACTACTGTTAGGATTGCAGGAGTTAGATTGAATCCTGGCTACACTCTTATTATTGGCTGTGCACCTTTGGGCAAGTTCCTAACCTCATTCCGACCCAGTTTCTTTTTCTATAAAACGAAGATACAATATCTGCCTTATGGGATTAAGCATTGAACTCAACAATGTATGTAAACTTTTAACACAGTAGTTAGCAGATGGTCAATAAATGGTATCCATTATTATTTTTATTATTGCTGCTTCACCTCTGAGCATATTCACACAATTCATTTCTGTCATTATTAGAGCACTGGATTGAACGCGAGTCAGCCTTGTATTCCCACCAACTTCTTCGTACGACCTCGGCCAAATCCCGCCCCACCCCCACCCCGAGCGGGGATGGAGAAACGGTGCACCACGCGCAGGTTAGAGTGGGTCTGTAGGACTCCTGACACCTCTAAAGCCCCTGGGAGTAAGCCAAAGTGTCTCCCACAGGGCAGTCTAACCTTATTTTCCAGATAGGCGGGTTTCGATTCTGGTCCTTTTTCCTGGGCTTAAGTAATTCCCTTCCCCTCTTCCAGGCTCATTTGCCCTGTTTGTAAAACAACAACAAGCAAACAAACAAACACATGTGTTACTTCTTCTCTAGCGGCGGGGACGGGGGTTCTGCCAGGCGCCCAGGAAATAATCGGGACGCACCCTAACTAGCTCCGGACTTCCTCCTGCTCCTAACCTGCTCAACTCCATCCCCTCGCCCCACCCTGCCCGCCTGCCGCCCGCTGGCTCCCCTTTCCCTTCTCCGAACGGCTCAAGCGCTTTGGTTCTCTCCGCCGAGTTCTGCAGGCGAGTATCATAAATATGACCCACGCGCCGCTTTACACCTCAAGCACCCGGAGCCCGACGCGGCCGCTGAGCCCATGGGAGCGAGTGGGGAACGCCGACGCAGCGCAGGAACCAGCCCTCCGATCCCCACCCGCGTTCAGACACCAACTCCCCGGCACCGCCTTTAAAGCCCCTGTCCCACCCTTCTAAGCACAGTCCACGGATGGACTCTCGCGAGATCCGTAATATGCCCGGAAGACCCGCCTTCTGTGCCGTAGAGGCCAATGGGCGAGGGCGACGGTTACGACGGTTGGGTTTTGAAGGAGCCAATGAGTGCTCGGAGCGGAGAGTTTAAGAGGCGTAAGCCCGGCGTGCCGCAGCCGGTCTAGGATTGGAACCTGCTCGGGAACTTACGGTGAAAGGCGGCTGGGCTGAGCCGGGGTGGGGCCGCGGCCAGCGGGTTCCAGGCCGGAGGGGGCTGCAGCCGAGGGTGCCTCTGACTGTGTGGCCGGTCGGGGACGGAGGAGCCCCTCGCTGTCTCCTGAGTACGGTCTCCTCTTTTCCTCCAGGGCTCGGCGGGCACCAACTGGGAGGACCCCTCCCCCACAGGCGCTC
The DNA here is from genome assembly GCF_020740605.2 of Lemur catta. Lineage (NCBI taxonomy): Eukaryota > Metazoa > Chordata > Mammalia > Primates > Lemuridae > Lemur > Lemur catta. The sequence goes on along the minus strand of NC_059130.1, from coordinate 94,566,276 downwards.
CCATGGCGCAGTTCGTGTTCGAGAGTGACCTGCACTCGCTGCTGCAGCTGGACGCGCCCATCCCCAATGCACCTCCCGCGCGGTGGCAGCGCAAAGCCAAGGAAGCCCCAGGGCCGGCCCCCTCACCCATGCGGGCCGCCAACCGATCCCACAGCGCCGGCAGGACTCCGGGCCGAACTCCTGGTCGGTGGAGTGCGACGGGACACGGGAGCAAGAGAGAATGGCTGGGAGTAGCCTTCATGCCTCCTTTCCCAGGAACCTGGTCAGACTGTCTTCTCTCTCTCCGCCCCAGGCAAATCCAGTTCTAAGGTTCAGACCACTCCTAGCAAACCTGGCGGTGACCGCTACATCCCCCATCGCAGTGCTTCCCAGATGGAGGTGGCCAGCTTCCTCCTGAGCAAGGAGAACCAGCCTGAAGACAACCAGACGCCCACCAAGAAGGTATGTGTCACAGGGGTCTCAAGGCATGGGCTCTGACTATGTCCATTGGATAACAACATCATGCTTCACCACCACCTTTACATTGACAGGAACATCAGAAAGCCTGGGCTTTGAACCTGAACGGTTTTGATGTGGAGGAAGCCAAGATCCTTCGGCTCAGTGGAAAACCACAAAATGCCCCAGAAGGTAAGACCTGAAGTTCCTGGTTCTTGGAGGGAGATGTCAGTCCATCTCTAGGGCTGAGAGGAGCTACCTGTCTGCTCTTCTTACCTAAGACTGAGGGTAAGGGAAGTGTCAATTTTCCCAGCATCTAGACCCACTCTGTTGCCACAGGTTACCAGAACAGACTGAAAGTGCTCTATAGCCAGAAGGCCACACCTGGCTCCAGCCGGAAGACCTGCCGTTACATTCCTTCCTTGCCAGACCGTATCCTGGATGCCCCTGAAATCCGAAACGACTACTGTAAGTGTAGCCTTATCCTTGTCCTGTGGATGGAGAAAGAGGGCCTGGGGACCAGACAAACAAGGAGGCTCATGCTCCTCCCTTTCCACATCTGGCAGACCTGAACCTTATGGATTGGAGCTCTGGGAATGTACTGGCTGTGGCGCTGGATAACAGTGTGTACTTGTGGAGTGCAAGTTCTGGTGACATCCTGCAGCTATTGCAAATGGAACAGCCTGGGGAATATGTATCCTCTGTGGCCTGGATCAAAGAGGGCAACTACTTGGCTGTGGGCACCAGCAGTGCTGAGGTGCAGGTGAGACTTGTGTCCCTGCACTGCAACTCTGTCATCACCCAGGGGGCTTGCCCAGCTGGCAGATCTTAATGCCAAGTCCCAGTCTCTTACCCTACTGATCTTCTCTCTCTAGCTATGGGATGTGCAACAGCAGAAACGGCTTCGAAATATGACCAGTCACTCTGCCCGAGTGGGCTCCCTAAGTTGGAACAGCTATATCCTGTCCAGGTCAGTGGTTTTTGCCAGTCTTTGGCAAAATCAGCATGATTTTTGCCCATTCTGCCCTTAACTGTACACCCCTGAACTGAAGCAGCCCTGGCTTGTTTGCATTTGGTGCTGCCACAAAACCTGATTCCCTTTCTCCCTCCTCTAGTGGCTCACGCTCCGGCCACATCCACCACCATGATGTTCGGGTAGCAGAACATCATGTGGCCACACTCAGTGGCCACAGCCAGGAAGTGTGTGGGCTGCGCTGGGCTCCAGATGGACGACATTTGGCCAGTGGTGGCAACGATAACTTGGTCAATGTGTGGCCTAGTGCTCCTGGAGAGGGTGGCTGGGTTCCCCTGCAAACATTCACCCAGCATCAAGGGGCTGTCAAGGTGAGGGGGGTTGGGCTAAGGTCTCTGTAGACTCTCATCTATAACCTGGGGACTATTAAGGGGAGATGGGATGGTGGGATTGGAACTGGGTTAATCTGTGACCCCTAGAGCTTCTTGTCTAGTTCTAGTACCTGCTGACCCCACCTTTATCCCACCTAGGCTGTAGCGTGGTGTCCCTGGCAATCCAGTGTCCTAGCAACAGGAGGGGGCACCAGTGATCGACACATTCGCATCTGGAACGTCTGTTCTGGGGCCTGTCTGAGTGCCGTGGATGCCCATTCCCAGGTAGTCTTTTACCTATTCCAGCCTCTCACTCCCAGACGCGTTCTTACTCTGTGTAGTCTTCCTGGGCAACTATGTTCTCTTGTGGCTTCACCAACTCTATACCCTGATGATTCCCAGACTTCACACTCAGCTCTCACTTATGAGCTCCATTTCCAACAGTCTGTGGCTATCTCCACCTTTATGTCCTATAGGCACCACCACCTCAATAGGTCCCAAATTAAACTTGTCATTTCCCCTTGCCTCCCTGAAATGTGTTCCGCCTTCTCTTCTTAAATTGCTTCAGAATGGAAGAACCTGCTCAGAAATACGAAAAACCTTTTAGAATCGTTCGTCTTCCTCACCACAATCTGTCAGTTTTTCCTCAGAATATGATTCACATCTGTCCCCTTCCCTCAGACTCACCCTTCTTCCCAGTGGAGGCCCACTACAATGGCTCCCTCACTGGGCTTCAAGCATTTATTTCCTCCAATCTGTCTTCTACACTGGTCTGAGTGGTCTATTACTGTCCTCCTTAAGCCTGTAATGGCTCCCCATCACCTATGGCATATAATCCAAATCCATTAGAATACATTTGAGGCTTTTGCTGGTGGCCCTCCCTGCAGCCACTTCAGCTTCCTCTCTTTCCACTCCCTCCACATGCAACTTCACGCTCCACATGGGCTCTAGAGCCAGATGGCCAAAATTCAAATTCTGGATTTTGTCACTTACTAACTTAACTTGCATGTGACCTTAAGCAACTTGTTGAATTTCCTTCTGATTGATTCCTCATCTGTAAAATGGATAATACAGATGCTCCCTGACTTACATCCCAATAATCCCATCATAAAGTCAAAACATTGTTAAGTTGGGGACCATCTGTAATTGTCTCTCAAAGGGCTTTTGTAAGGACTGATCATTCGTCTGAGTCCGTAGCACCTGGCAGAGTGCCCAACACTGGAACTGACTCAGTTCTGATTTGAGTAGCTTGTATGTCATGCCCATGCTATCCCCTCTCCACAGGTGTGCTCCATCCTCTGGTCTCCCCACTACAAGGAGCTCATCTCAGGCCACGGCTTTGCCCAGAATCAGCTGGTTATTTGGAAGTACCCAACCATGGCCAAGGTGGCTGAGCTCAAAGGTAGGTGGCTATGTCAAAAGCCAAACACAAAAGGCCACATGTTATGCCTCTATATGAAATGTCCAGAATAGGGAAATCCAGAGAGATAAAACACATTCATGGTTGCCAGGAGCTGGGGGAAGAGGGTAATAGGAAGTGATGATAATTTTTTGGAATTAGTTTTATCGGTTGCACAACTTTGCAAATATACTAAAAACCACTCAGTTGTGAACTTCAAAAGGATTAATTTTATGGTGTATGAATTTTATCTCAAAACAGTTACAAAAAACGAAAAAGGCAACGTGGCCATCAAAATTGGGATGGCTATGGTTGTGTCTGCATTAAGATATACTGTTCTCATTTGCCCCAGGTCACACATCCCGGGTCTTGAGTCTGACCCTGAGCCCAGATGGGGCCACTGTGGCATCAGCAGCAGCGGATGAGACCCTGAGGCTATGGCGCTGTTTTGAGTTGGACCCTGCACGCCGGCGGGAGCGGGAGAAGGCTAGTGCGGCCAAAAGCAGTCTCATCCACCAAGGCATCCGTTGAGGACAAACCTATTGCCTTAGTTTTTTATTTTTCTAATAAAGTTATGTCTCTCTTTCTTCTCCTTGTGTGACCTGTGTCCCAGGGGCCCCTTTCTACTGGGATCAGAGAGCTAGAAATGTCCTCTGGGAGCCTTGACCATCACTACTGTTTGTAGACAGGGCTACACAAGCTGGGTACCCTACCTCTTCTACTCACACATGTACACACATGACCTCAGTGGTTTCCTCTGTCACTTTTAATTAAGACACAAGTGAGTAAGCCTCCACAGGCTGTATTCCCAGGCCCCCACCCACCCTGACCTTTGGCCCAGAAGCTACTGCTTCAGTGTGGGGTGGAGGAGGGAAACTGGGTCCACAGTGACAGATTATTGCTGACCTCTTCAGTGTGAGGAAAAAGGCCACAAGACCCTGGTGGGGGCCAGCCCTGAGTGCTCCTCTCCCAAGTTTAAGGCAGAGAAGGGGAAGTAAGTGTCCAGCCCTTTTAGCCCCCAGCTCTGGAGTGGCAGAGGGCAATGAGGCCACATCCCTGGAGCTGGCCGGGGGAAGTGGGTGAGGAAGGAACGGAAGCGGCGGTCCCTGTAGACCATTGTGGGGAGGGGAGGGCCAGTCCCCTGCTCAGTCCTGACCACGCATGCCCTGGTCACAGGTGTAGGCAGCGAGGGCACTGACAGATGCTGCCCAAGGTGCAGTCCTGAGGCACTTAGGTGGGCGCCTATCCAGGCCATGTTTCTCAGTTGGCCTTGACCTTGGCAATACCTGGAGCTCCGTTTTGCTGAAGTACACGGGGCAGCCGCTTGCCTTTGGTGTAAGACTGATACCAGAAATTGGAGAAGAGCACGAAGAAGATGGTGCCATACATCCAGATGAGGTGGATAATGACTGGGTACTGGTAGTTACAGCTAGGCATGAAGTAGTACTGGGAGATGTGCAGTGAGACCAGCACAAACTGGATCTAGGGACAGAGAAAGCAAGGGTCAGAGGGGACAGTGAGAAGACTACAGGGGAAGAGGGAATAGGGAAAGAGGTAAACATTGAGTGGGGAGGGAAGGGGTCAAAGGTAAGACAGGTTGGAGAAAGAGAGGATCCAGACTAGGTACGTTGGGGGGGTGGTTATAGGCCAGGCTCAAGCCCCTCACCAGTTGGATGGCTGTCATGTGCTTTTTCCACCACAGGTAGGGCTGAGCCACAGGGCCGAGGGCAGATAACCCATAGTAGAGGTACATGACAACATGCACAGAGGAGTTTATCATGGCATGGAAAGAGCCCATTCCTCCTGTGAGTAGACAATAAAACAGGGTCAGCAGAGTTGAGCTTCTGGTCCCCAGTGCATACCTTCTTCCCCCAGTGGCCCACACAACTCACCTGGGGCAATCTTTATCCCCCACCACCAGCTCCAGGGAAGCACTGAGTGATGGAAGACATGTAGGAAGGTCACCTGCTCCTCCTTCTTCCGGAGAATAAAGATCACCTGAGAGAAGAGTGGGGGAAGGGGGTTCAGTCTACCCTTCTTTCTCTCCCCAAGTTCTCACATCTCATAAACTACTCACTGTGTCCATCAGCTCAATGAACTTGGAGAAGAGGAAGAGCCAGGCCACTCGAACCATCTGCAAGAATTCAGGGCAGCCTTAGGATCCCACAGGCTACCCTAAGAGCCTGCCTAAACTGGGCCATGGGCACAGGTCAAACCCAAACTGCTCCTACCCCCCAGGCTGCTCCGATGTAGCCCCGGCCCCTACTTACCCTAAGTGCCTCAGGGCTATTGGAATAGTCCACAGGGTCACAGCGCCAGGTATAGGTACTCAGCCAGCCAGACATCAGGAACTAAGAAAGGGGGTGGATTAGACCACCAGAGTTCTCCCCTCCCAGCACTTCCCTCCCCTTTGCTAGCTGCAGACATGGATCTGAGTCTCTCTGGAAAGGAGAGATGCCATGCTCTGGCCCTACAGCCCGTCCCTTATGCTGCCGGCAGGAATTAAAGCCCAGGCATCCCAGGGGCCCACCTCATAGACAATGTAGAAGGAGAATGCCACGAGTGAGAAGTTGTAGACAATCATGAAGCCACGGAGCTGGAAGGGCTTCCGATTAGCCATGATGCGAGGCCCAAGAGAGAGAACGAAGTACACGTAGGTCAGGAGGATGGAGGTCATCAGCAGGGGGGATCCCATCAGAGGGTAGCCCTGGATCCGGGGATCTGTGAAGAAAGGTCAAAGGAGTCAAAAAGGGCCACGGGTTCCCAAAGGTCTTCACCAGCTCCACAGACATGAGGTCAGGTCATAAAAGGGTCAAGGGGTTCACGAGGTCTCTCCATTAGGAGACAGCCCTAGATCCAGGGATCCCAGAGAAGAAGAGTTTCTAGAAAAGGGCTGGTGGATGGCACCTTACCTGCATGCTTCATCATCTCCTGGTACACGTTCACCACGGCCTCCATCCTGGCTAAGGACTCTGGGGAGGTACGGAAGGTAGATGTCAGACAGAGCACACTGCACACCCCCATCCCAGAGACAAGACACAGAACCAGACAACTCCGGAGGCCTCACTGCAGAAAGGACAGAAGAACAGTGAGAGGAAGCGATTGCTGGTGTCTAGGGGAGGAGGAGGCAGTTTGATGAGGACATCTGCTCCCTACACATCCTGCCTACTGGGAAGGGCTGTTCCACCCTTCCTCTCCACACCTTCCCCTCCTCACCTTCCTCTCCTCACTCTCTGCCCTCTCCAAGGGTTTTACTTCCTGGCCTCTCCTCCCCTCTTCCTCCACAGAAGAACTCTCAATCCCTGGTTTCTTTCCAGAGAGTCTTAACTCCTCACCAACATCTTTATTTATTTATTTATTTATTTATTTATTTTTGAGACAGAGTCTTGCTCTGTTGCCCGGGCTAGAGTGAGTGCCGTGGCGTCAGCCTAGCTCACAGCAACCTCAAACTCCTGGGCTTAAGCGATCCTACTGCCTCAGCCTCCCGAGTAGCTGGGACTACAGGCATGCGCCACCATGCCCGGCTAATTTTTTCTATACATATTTTTAGTTGGCCAGATAATTTCTTTCTATTTTTAGTAGAGACGGGGTCTCGCTCAGGCTGGTCTCGAACTCCTGACCTCGAGTGATCCACCCACCTCGGCCTCCCAGAGGGCTAGGATTACAGGCGTGAGCCACAGCGCTGGCCCTCACCAACATCTTTAGAATGAACTTCCTCTCCCTTCCTTGCCCAAGTCTCTCACCTCCCCAACTCTGTGTCTTTCTTTTTCTCTCCAGGGATGCTTCCCTTCAACAGCTCCTCTCTTGTTCTCTCTTCTCTCTGGTCCCTTCCAGGGACTCTCATCTCCCCAGGGTCCCTCCTCTCCCCTGGCAGAACTCTCACCTCCCTTGTCCCATCTATCCCTTCGGGAACCTTATGGGCCTGGGATTCCTCGTCTCCCCTGCTGGGACACTCATCTCCCTGGGTTTCTCCTCTGCCTGTCCAGGGCGCTCACCTCCAGCCTGTCCTCTCGGTGCTGTCCTCTCTCCTCTCGTGGAGCCCTTCCTCTCCTGGAGCCTGGCTCTTTGAGACTCCTGCCCTGGCGGCTCCACCTGTCTGACTAGATCTGGCAGTAGCCCCGCCCTCCACCCACCCCAGCGGAACTGCACATGGGATGGAGGGTGGATCCAGGCCACAGGTCAGTGCCTGGAGCGGGGAGCAGGACCCACCAGGATTGGGAAAGCCAAGTAAAGCCCCAGACTCAGCACCCACCCACCCTGGACCAGGCAGATGAGCTAAGGTCCAAGGTTCCGAGTCACAAACCTCCCCCAGACTCCAGCCCTAGCCTTGGCCCAAAGAACTGCTGAAAATCCACACCCAGCATCCTCTCCTGAGCCAGCCATACATTCTCAGTTTGCCCTACTTCAGAATGGGTACAATCACCTTTCTCTTCCAGGGAGGGGCAGGGAAGCCAGTGGCATGTGAGGAGGTGGGGGAGTGGGGGAGGTCTCAGGAATCTTCCCCTCCCTCAGGGAGGGGTCCTAATGGGCTAGGTCCCATCCCCCTCAGAGCCTGAAAGAATGTCGGGGGAAGGCTCACAGGGACACAAAAGCCTCTCCCCAGAGGCAAGAGAGTCTGGGACTCTGAGTCAGTCCCAGGGGGACAAGGTATTCTCCCGGCCAGGGCAGCAGGTGCTCCTGGTTGCCTCCATCCAGAGACCCACCTGCACAGGTGCTAAGTGAAGAAGCACACCTTCTGACACATCCATCAGGGACGACAGTGCGCCCTGCGCACGCCCCTCACAGGTGCTGCCCCACACCTCCATGTCACTCCCCACTTCTTCAGAGCCACCGTGGTCAGGCCCCAGCCCTGCCATCCGCACAGGCCCCCTTCATCTCAGCTCCCCACCCCAATGCCCCCGACAACAAAGCCAGCACACGGCAGGGCTAGCACACATACAGCCTCCTGCCTCTGACACACCAGCCAAACTGGCCTCCATGGACTGTGTGACTCGCGTGGCTTCCAGCCCTCACCCCGCCCTCACACAGTGCCCTCACAGGCTGGGCACCATGTGCAGACGCATCTGCTCCCCGCCCAGGCCCACACCCACTGGAAGGTGCACACACAGGTCCACTCGCACACGTGTGAGCCCCTGGGAGCAGACACGCACCTGCCCTCGGTCTGGCACAACTCTTTCGCCGAGGCCTCTTCCCTCACATGCAGACTTTGTGGGGTGCCCATTCTGGGGCAGGGCCTAGGCTTAGGCATGTGCTCTAACACACACTGAGTTTGCCAGCTTATCGCTCTCAACCACCAAGCCCCAGTTCACCCCCCCCCCCACATACGCACACCCTGGAGGTCAGGAGGGACTCAAGGCTTCTGGGAAGGACCTCTCCCCAAGCGGGAGGAAAATCTGGGTGTGTTCCCGTAGGAGAACTCAGCCTATTCCTTCCTTCCTTCCTTTAAGATGGATGGAAGGGAAAAGGAGCCGGGCAAAGGAAGGAGGAGGGGAAGGGGGAGAAAGAGGCAGAGGAGAGCGAGAGGGTGAGAAGCAAGAGCAGGAGGTGGTGGGGGAAGGCCTGGGTGTAAGCAAATGAGGCCAGGGACGCGGGTGTCGGGGGAGGGAGGGTGCAGGCGAGGCCCGGCCCCAGGGAGCTGGGACCTCCCACCCACTCGCCCCAGTAACAGCCTCGCCCACAGCCCGGGCAGGGCAGGGCAGGGCTGGCAAAGGCTGGGCCAGGCAGGGGGCGCCGGCACGTGGAGAGCCCGGGGAAGGTCCAGACTCACCAGCGGGTGGCCAGGCGGGTAACAGCGGAAGGCTCGAGGGAGCAGGGCTAGAGAGAAGTCCCCGGGGCCAGCCTGCCTGCCTGCCACTTCCTCATCTGCTGGGCTGACTTTCTGTCACCAGAGGGGGAGGAGCGGGCCGGACGGGGGGCGCCCGCTGATTGGGCGGCCGCCCAGGGCAGGAGGCCGGCCAGCACAGGACCGGCCGGGGGGCGGGGGCAGGGGCGGGCCGTGGTCCCGGCAGGAAGCTCAACAGCCCGGACTCCCCACCCCTTCCCTCCCGCTCTCTGCCCGCCCCGGCCGCTGGTTGCTGCCCGGCCCGGCGCGGGAGCGCGCTGCCTCCTCCCGACGGCAGCCCCGGTCCGCCCACTCTCGGCTCGCGGGCGACCGGCCCACCAACAGGACCACCCATCTGTTTGCGGCTGGCCCAGCTTACGGCTCGGGGATGTTCCAGGGCTCAATCTCTCCTTCAAGAGCTCCTTCTCCCGCAGAGTGAGCCCAGAGGGGCGGGCGGGAGGCAGACTAGGTGTGCTACGGGCCGACGTGGGGTGGCGGGAGGTCTTAGCGGGAGCGAGCAGCTGACCAGGTAAGCCTTCTCCGCGAGCCTATAAACTTGGACGTGCCCTAGCGTTAGCATCCGCTGAGAGGACTGCGGGGAACGGAGGCGGGAGGATACAAGTAACCTGGGGCAAGACTAGTGAATCACTAGTTTAACTGGCCTTCAGGGTGGTGAAAGGCAAAAAAGAAAGTGAATCTGACTGTGGCTAGTAGGTCTTGAGGCCCCAATGGGGCCATTTGATTTTTATTCTAGAAGCAGAAGAGAAACTGAAGATTTTTGATGAGGCTATAATCAGACTTGTATCATTCATCCATCAAACATTTATTGACCATCTACAGTGTGTAAGACTGTGTTAAGCTCTGGTGACACTGTCCCTGTACCCATGGGGTTTACAGTCTAGCTGAATCACTTCACTCTGGCAGCCAGTGTAAGGAGGGTGCTGGAGGGAGACCAGGTGAGAAACAACAGCCTGACCTAACAAGGTTTGGGAACTGATGGGATCGAAGAAGGCATACAATATAGAGATTTCCTCCAGACAGCAAGACTAGCTCTCTATATATTGGTTGTCTATTCTACACTCCCTGGCCCCCACCTCCACATGCTCACCATCTAGACTGAACTAGTGGGGGCAAAGACTAGGTTTTAGTGAAATAAATCTATATCTCCAGCAGCTCCTGGAACAGTGGTTTGCATACAGTGATCCACACCTGCTTGTAGGCTGGTGTGAATGTGGACAGAATTAGGGAATTCAGAAGAGGTGGTGGGTGGGAGAAATACTCTGTGCTTAAATGGTGGGATGTAGCTATGTGGAAGTTCAGTCCTAGAGCTCAGGTAAGAGGTCTGAGCCAAAGTACAGATATGACCCAGCCCTTTAGCACCTGCCCTTGAAAGAAAATGGCACAATTGACTATTCAAAAAACTCAAAACTTAACAGTGTAAACTAAGGCCCTACCTGATATAGTCCCTACCTGGTCCTCCCATTCTACCTGTCCTTTATTCCCCAGAGATGTCAGGTCTTTCATACTCCCCAACCCCCAAGCCCTGCCTCCTGGCTCAGTGCAAGGTACAGTGAGATCTCCCAGGCAGTAAGTCACTCCTTCCTCTTGCTCCCACAGTTGTACTGCAATGTAATAATCTGCTCATCGGCATCCCCTAACTATAAGCTCCTCTCAGTAGAGGCCATGTTTTAGTCATCTCTACCTCTAATTATTTTATTTTTATTTTTTAGAGACAGAGTCTCCCAATGTTGCCCAGGCTAGACTCAAACTCCTGGGCTCAAGCGATCCTTCCACCTGGAGAAGTAGCTGGGATTACAGGGTCATGCCACCACGCCTAGCTCCATCTCTGTATCTCTAGCATTTGGCCCATTATCTGGCACTCAGTTGACCCCCATAATGTTTGTTGAGTGAATGTTAGCATGCAGGGGACATTGTGAGAAAGGAAGAGAGGTCAAGGAATCCAGAGTCAAGTGAGGAGGACATTAAGAATTCAAAAGCCCAGGCAGGCATGGTGGCTCACGCCTGTAATCCTAGCACTCTGGGAGGCCGAAGCGGGCGGATTGTTTGAGCTCAGGAGTTTGAGACCAGCCTGAGCAAAAGTGAGATCCCTTCCTCTACTAAAAAAATAGAAAGAAATTATCTGAACAACTAAAAATATACAGAAAAAATTAGCCGAGCATGGTGGCACATGCCGGTAGTCCCAGCTACACGGGAGGCTGAGGCAGGAAAATTGCTTGAGACCAGGAGCTTGAGGTTGCTGTGAGCTAGGCAGACGCCACAGCCCTCTAGCCCAGGCAGCAGAGTGAGACTCTGTCTCAAAAAAAAAAGAATTCAAAAGCCTTTCTACTTCCATGGGAACAGTTTCATTGAGTCAGTAAATATTTATTGAAATCCTAATGTATTCCAGGTATATGCTAGTGACCTTGGGGGTCACACCTGACTCCAAATTCCTGAGTTTAAATGTACCAATTTGTACCTGTGTGACCTTATGTAAGTGGCTGAACCTCCATAATAATAGTACCTATCTCATAGGATTATTATTGTTTAGATTGAAAGAGATGACCCATGTAAAGTGCTCAGCACTCTTTCTGTCTCAACATTTAACAGACAGGGTGGGGAAGCAGTCCAATAATAAATCAATAAGGGACATACTTATATGTAGATTCATGAGCATTCATTTAGCAATATTTCTAAACACTGTGTGCAAAGCACTGTTCTGAGAGCACTATTGAGAAGTTTCGGATTAAGTGTCCAACATGAGAGTCCACTAAAGATGAATAAAGCAGAAGATTACAGGTGATGAAACTGTCCCAGAGGCTAAACACAGTAGTGATAGGGAATTTCAACTATGCATTTATTCACCTGGACTATGTTGGTATATGACTATGGCAAGCCCTCAATAAATGTTGACCGACTACATGAATGAACATGCTTAAAGATACTTCATTCAGTTCTTGTCCAGGTCCTGGGAGAAAGCATCCTCAAATATCTGATATAGACCACCTAGCCCCAAGTTCTACCATATGGTATCTCCATGGCCCTAGGGTTCCTGCAAAATAGTACAATGGAGAAGACAGACATATAAATTAACAATTATAGTAGCATGTGGCAAGTATTCCCATAGAGATAAACCCAGAAGGTTATGAAAGCACTCAGGTGGGGGGTACTAGACCAGGGTATGGTTTAGTTCTGGAAGGATTCACAGAAGTAACACCGAGGCCAGTCGTGGTGGCTCACGCCTGTAATCCTAGCACTCTGGGAGGCCGAGGCGGGAGGATCGCTCAAGGTCAGAAGTTCAAGACTGGCCTAAGCAAGAGTGAGACCCCGTCTCTACTAAAAAATGGAAAGAAATTATCTGGACAACTAAAAATATTCAGAAAAAATTAGCCAGGCAAGGTGGCACATGCCTGTAGTCCCAGCGACTCGGGAGGCTGAGGCAGTAGGATTGCTTGAGACCAGGAGCTTGAGGTTGCTGTGAGCTAGGCTGATGCCACAGCACTTTAGCCCAGGCAAAAGAGCAAGACTCTGTCTCCACAAAAAAAAAAAAAAAGTAACACCTAAGTTGAGCATTAAAGGACACTTTCCAGAAGGTAGAGAAAGGCATTCCGGCAGAGGGATGTGTGTATGTGAAGGCACAGAAGCAAGGGATGTGGCAGGTTTGGGGAACTCTAAGTAGTCTGGTATGGCTCCAGCTCAGAGGGCTTATGGAAAGGGTGGGAAAGGTAGGTAGGCAGGAGTCAATTTATGAAAAGCCTTGTATGCCATGGTAAGAAGTTTGGATTTGATTCTGTTTACATTTTTCAGCCCTGGCTGCACACCAGAATCACCTGGGGAGCTTACTGCCTGGCTCTTACCTCCAGATTGATTCCAATGGTGGTTTTTAATGGGAAGAGGCTGGAGCACATATATATGCTGCGTGGAAGGAGACAATGGGATCCAGCATCCACAGGGAGAGATTAGCCTCTGGCTAAGGAGAACACCTCCCACACTGAAATGTGGGAGTCTTCATCTAAAGGAGTCTATTTTTTCCTTTAATCAGAAAGTGAGGTATTTGCTGAGCATGAGGGGGGGAGTAGGATCAGGAGTTTTAGGGAAGTGGCACAGTCTGGGGCAGCTGAAGGCAGAGTGCTGGGAAGGCTTGGTGAGCAGAGCTGAAGGCCCCACTGGCTGGGAGACCATGAGTGCACAGTGGAGAAGGCTGTGTGATGTTCTCCAGCAGAGCCAAGTGACTGGGAGGCAGGGGAGCAGAAACGGGACCGTTTGGGATTTGCAGGGAAGCCAGGTGGAAGGCCTTGCAGATGAGAAGGTTCAGTGAAGGCTAAGTAGAAAGAAAACTAACCAGGGGTGGGCGGATCAACTGGAAAAACTGAAGGGGTCAAGGAACTCCCAAACTTGATAAGGAAGAAGGCCAGGTGTAGTGGGGAAAGAATACCCAGTCCAACAGCTAAAACCTCCTTCATGGAGCCTCCCTGACTCATGGGAAGTGAGGTGATGACTTCTGGGTCCCACCCTGCTGACTCACTCCTCACTCACTGCTCTCCAAGGGGCCCTTCCTTATCCATCCTTTTTCTCAAGGAGATAAATCATTGATGTAGTTTCTCTAAAAGTTCAGCCTGGCCCGGCACAGTGGCTCACATCTGTAATAGGAGGCTGAGACAGGAGGATCACTTAAGGTCAGGAGTTTGAGACCAGCCTGAGCAGCATAGCGAGACCCCCGTCTCCACAAAAAATAGAAAAATTAGCCAGGTGTGGTAGTCCCAGCTACTTGGGAGGCTGAGGCAGGAGGATTGCTTGAGCCCAGGAATTGGATGACACCACTGCACTTTAGCCTGGGCAACAGAGCAAGATCTTGTCTCAAAAAATAAATTAAAAAATAAAATAAAAGTTCGGCCTGAAAACCACTATCTGTATGAACTCTATTTCTGTGATTGTCTGGGCTTTATGTGTTTTGGCACAAAAATTAAATGGAAGTGGGATCAGAGAAGGAGGAATGGCAGTGAAGAAAAAGTGGAAAAAGGTATGCCTCCGTGTTTATGTGTGAGTGAGAAGAAAGGCCATGGGAGACACTGGGGAATCAGCTATGACAACAGGAACTGAGGATCTAGGGAAAGGGGCAACAGGAGTGGCAGGTGGAGACAGAAGCAGCCTTCTGGAGACTGTGTCAAGCTTCTCCCTTCCCCATCCTATAAAGGTCAAAGGGCACTTCCTACACAGTACCCACACAAAGGAGCTGAGGGGAGGGTTGAGCCCATAAGGACAGGAGAGCAAAGATGAGGGCAAAGGGTTTGCCAGTTAATCATTCTGCATGTCCCTGGGCCTCAGCCAGCAAGCCAGTGTCCTCTTCTCAAGCAGGCTAGGACCTTGACTGAAGGAACTGGGGCTGGAAAGACATCTGGCTGTCAGAAGGGAGAGACTGCATGCAACACTCATCATATCATTGGGAATTCGAGGGCTTGCCTGGACTCCTGAAAGTTCAGGGCTAGGATCTGATCCATCAGTGGGTAGCCAGTGCCTACACACTGTGGGTATCATTCACTGTTCACTGAGCTGAACAAAAGAAACTCAGGAAGGGGGAGAGAGAGAAGGGTATGAGAGAACCTGTAGAAAGAACTCTGGAGAGAGAAAAGGGGAGGCTTTTTGTTAGTGGGTAAACCAGGTTATCAGGATGGAGGAAAGAGAGCGAGATCTGGAAGACATGTGAGAAGGGCCAAAAGGGAAACAGAGAAGTTTGCTATTCTGTTCAGCACTTTCTGTGGCAAACACAGGGCCAGCTGCTCTCCATATACTCACTCTATGGTTCAATCCTGTAAGATAAGTACTATCATCACCTTTTAACAGATGAAAAAAATGGAATCAGAGAGGTCGAAGGGTTTGCTCAGGTCACATACCAAGTAAAGTAGAAACAATATAGATGTTCAGGCCGAGGAAAAGGTATGGCAAATGAATGGACATAGGAAAGCACAGGACAGGCATAGGGAACTGCAAGGGATTCAGTCTGGCTGAGGATATGGTGAATGAAAGTCCTTCACATGATAGACGGTTGAAAAGTAGGTTGGCCCTAAATCAAGAAGTTTTTTGGATTTAAAAAAATGAGCATAGTTTGTATTGGGACGTTCCTGAAGATTTTTGTTTGTTTTTTTGAGACAGGGTTTCACTCTGTCACCCAGGATACGGTGTGATGGCACAATCATAGCTCACTGCAGCCTTGAACTCCTGGGCTCAAGGGATCCTCCTGCCTCAACCTCCCAAGTAGCTGGGACTAAGGAACATGCCACCACACATGGCTAAGATTTTTTCTTTTCTTTCTTTCTTTTTTTTTTAGAGATGGGATCTTGCTGTGTTGCCCAGGTTGGTCTCAAACTCTTGGCCTCAAATGATTTTCCTGCCTCAGCCTCCCAAGTCTCTCAGACCTGAAGATTTTTGAGTACAGGGTTAATATGTTTCCCACTATGCTTTAAAAAGACAAACTTGGCAACAGTAATGTACATTATGAAGGGGAAAGCAGAGGAAGGAAGGGAGACCAGCTGGGAGCCAGCTCAGAGGCACAGGTGTGACACAATGAAGGGCTGACCTAGACAAATGGCAGTGAGAAGGAAAAAGAAAGGATATGGCAGAGAGAGAACCCAGAACTGACAGCAGGTTGTCTACCTGGATAACTCAGGTGGAGCAGGATGGAGAAAATGAATGCAGTTTGGGACACCATGGGTTTGAGGTGAGATGGCCCATTTGGCAGGCAATCTGCAACATAATACTGCGTGTCCAGGAGAAAGGACTGGGCTGGAGAAAAAAATCTGAGGATTCCTGTATAGAGATGAAACCACACAAAGTGGACTGTGGTAGCTCTAGATTTGGTTGTATTCATTTCCTTTAAGGAATTCCTCCCCAACTCCATTGGCTCATTAATCCTGGTGTTCTCTCCAACTTCCCCCCAGTCCAAGCTCCTAATGGCAAGTAATCCAAGCAAAACCAGAGTTCTTCCACGAGATGAGTTATAATAATGTAGAGTGGAGAAATGCAGAGACAGAGTCCAGACAACATTTGAGCCCCTAAGCCCATCTAAAGCCATCCATATAACCCAAATACAACTGGGTCCCTTTTTTTTTTATTTTGGTTAAACTAGCTTAATTGCAATGTGTTGTAATGAAACCAGTCTAATATACCATCAGGAGATTGCTCAGAAGAGAGTAGAAGAAGAGAACAATGGTTACCATTCAAGTGCTGACTATCTGCCTAAAGGGCCTTGTATGCCCTGCTAAGAATCTTGGACTTTAAAGTAAGAGCTACTTAAAGGTCTAAATTTAATTTTAAATAGGATCAGTTGAAGGTACCCTTTGAAGTTGGTACTATAATCCCATTTTATAGAGGTGGAAACTGAGGTTCTTGGAAGTGAAGTAACTTGTCTAAGCTCACAAAGTGGATAAGTGTCCAGTCCAGCATTTGAACTTGTACATAAATAAACTTCAGTAGAATTATGGATGCTATAATGGAGGTCTATAGAGGGTACAAGAGAGGTACAGTTTAAAAATGGTCAAGTGTACAGGAGAGGAAGTGGTAAAGACTTTACAGGAGTGGGTGACATTTGAACTGAAAGGATGAATTGTTCACCAGGTGAATAAGGGGGTTGGAGCAGGAAAAAGGGAGGACAGACATTCTGAGGAGGGCAGAGCATTTGCAAGCCACGGAGATGTGAGGCAGCACCTGATCCCCAGGTGCCTCCTGATGGCTACAGCTGGGAGCCCTCATGGCAGAGTGGCAAGAATAGTGGAGTATGCTATGACAAAACAAGGTCTGCAAGACAGGTGGCGAATGCGAAGGGAAGAGAGGCAAGCATGGGATCCAACAGCTCTGGTTTTGATACCCAGTGAATTACACAGCCACCCATGGAGATCTGAGCCCAGACCTAGCAAGCACAGACAAATGAGGCAAGAACTCATCACGACTGCACACAGAGAAAGCTATGAGTGGTGAAGGGCCCCCTTTAGGGAAAGAATGTAGGAAGACTGCAGAACTAAGTCTTTAGCTGGTTTGGACAGGGAAGAGATACAGTTTAAAACGGATGAAGAAGAATATTTCAGGCCAAGTGTGGTGGCTCACGCCTATAATCCTAGCACTCTGGGAGGCCGAGGCAGGAGGATCGCTCAAGGTCAGGAGTTCGATACCAGCCTGAGCAAGAGCGAGACCCCCGTCTCTACTAAAAATAGAAAGAAATTATCTGGACAACTAAAAATCTATATAGAAAAAATTAGCCGGGCATGGTGGCACATGCCTGTAGTCCCAGCTACTAGGAAGGCTGAGGCAGGAGGATTGTTTGAGCCCAGGAGTTTGAGGTTGCTGTGAACTAGGCTGATGCCACGGCACTCTAGCCCGGGCAACAGAGCGAGACTCTTGTCTCAAAAAAAAAAAAAAAAGAATATTTCAGATAAGGGAGCTTGTCATTTGGTCTCAAGTCAAAATGATACCATTTAAGACCAAACTGGGGCTTAATGAATGAATACAGGCAAGAACTAAGTGGAAGAAATAAGATTCACAAAACTAGAGTCAAGTTTGACTTATCATGTCAGGCACTCCAATGTAAAAATGTCCCAGTGCCTACTCTGCACTGGTTGCTAAGGAAATACCACGGGGGATGAAATGTACACAAAAAGTCTCACCTGAGGCTAAGAATCTAAACCATAAGCACAGGGGAGCTGCAGAGGGAGGGAGAGGTTATGACATCTTAGAGGGATTGTCAATCATTTATTCAAGCAACAATTCCTAAGCAGATTTCTAGATACTGCGCTAGGGATAGCTAATATGTACAGAGTTTCTACTACTGTTAAGCACTTTGTATGTATTAACCTATTTACACCTCATGGCAACTTATGAAACAGTCACTATTATCATGCCTAGGAATAAGGAAAGGAAGACACAGAGAGGTGAACAACTTGCCCAAAGCCATACAGCTAGTAAGTGGCACGGTTAGGATTTGAACCTGGGCAGACTGGCAGTACAACCTGCTCTTTTAACCAAAATGTTACTTTATACTGCCTCTCCAAAGTCAAATCATAATAGTAATAATAATAGTAGCACTACCATTTATAGAATCTGTAGTATGCCAGACACACACATCATCTTGATCACACAGTTTTCACAGGAAAGAATGAGAATTCAAACTCAGGATGTTTGAACTTGGGGGACGAGAAAGTGCAGCAGGAGCTACAATAAGTTTGTACCATGTACAAATGGGGTGCATAAAAGAGGAGGTAACTGATCTTACCTGGTAGGAATGGCATTGATTTGTGGACAGACTGGGTTGTTGGAAAGCTTCACAGCGGGTGATTTGTGAGCTGAATTTTGAAAAATGATTGGGTAGTCATCAGAATGATAGGGCAAAGTGTTCCATGCAGAGGAAACAGTGGGAATAAAGGAATGGAGGTTTGAAAGAGCCTGCTAGGTTCAGGAAACTGCAAGCAATTTGCATGGCTTGGGAACTAAGTGGGTGGCAAGATAATATAGATTAGTTAGGAGAAGGAAGAAGGGGGCTAGATCACACAAAATCTTACTTGCCTTTCCAGAAAATTTAAGCCATGTTTCAAATTTTTCCAATGAAGTAGATGTAATGGCCAAACAAACAAACAAAAAAAGAGTAAATAAACATTCCCAAGGAATCTAGTGGCTTAGTCTGAAGTTCTTCAGACTAGTAGAAAATTTTTGAAGTCTGTTTTCTCTTAATAATGCATGTATGCTAAATTTCCATTCTCTGTTTTAAATACTTACCTACAAGTAAAATGAACATTCCAGGATGATTTTATCTTGACTTTCAGTATGCCTGGCACACTGTCCCTACCAACCACCAGGTACATGGACCCCAGTTTGAGAAACATGGGGAGTGAACTATGAAAAAGATTTTAATCAAGGTAATAATTGATGAGATCTGCAGTTTAGAAAGCACTATCTGGCAGCCTTTTGGAAGACAAGTTAGAGTGGTCAGGACTGGAGATACTTTTAGTGAGAGAGGCCCAGATCCTAAACTGTAGGGCAGGATAGATAAACACTGGGGAGACAGAACTGACAGAATTTGGTATCTGATTGGGTATAAGGGGGCGGGGGACATAGAGGGGGAATAGGTTAGGATGGCTTCCATATTCCTGGCTTAGGCCATGCCCAGGTTAGAAGAGAAATTAGAAGTGAAACAGGTATGGAGGGAAGGATAATTGAATTTGGGCATTCAGGTACCTGTGGACTATACAGGTAGAGATGCCCAATAGGAATCTGCAGCTCAGCAAAGAGGTCTGGGCTGAAAATAAAACTTGTTTGAGTTATGCACATAAAAGTGGTAATCAGACCAGCACAGTGGCTCACGCCTGTAATCCTAGCACTCTGGAAGGCTGAGGAGAGAAGATTGCTTGAGATCAGGAGTTTGAGACCAGCCTGAGCAAGAACAAGACCCCGTCTCTACTAAAAATAGAAAAATTTAGCCAGGCATGGCAGCACATGCCTGTAGCCTCAACTACTCAGGAGACTGAGGCAAGAGGATTGCTTGAGCCCGGCAGTTTGAGGTTGCAGTGAGCTATGATGACGCCACTGCACTCTAGCCAGGGTGATACAGCAAGACTGTGTCTCAAAAAAAAAAAAAAAAAAGTGGTAATCACAGAGAAAACAGGTGGAATAAAATGAAAAAAGAGTTAAGGACAAGTCCTAGAGAATAACAACATTCAAAAAGCAGGCAGGTGTACAGAAATCCAAAAGCTCCAGAGAAGGAATGGCCAGAGTAGATGAACAAAAGAGAGTGTGTGCCATAGAAGCCAAGGGGGGAGAAACAGACTTAAAGGAAGTGGTCAGTATTGTCAAATTCTGCAGAGATTAAGTAATATGAGGATTGAAAAAACTCTGGATTTAGCCACTGGGTCAACAATAATCTATGATAGTTTCAGAGGAATGGTAGAAATAGAAGCCCAACCACAGGGGCTGAAAAGTGAATGGGGGATGGAAGAAGAGACAGTGATTACAGGCTCTTTATTTCAGGAGTGTGGCTGTGAGTGAGGCAGTGAGAAGGGATGTAGGGTCAAGAGAGATTTTTAACATGGAAGAGACAGTTAAAATGGCACAAGCCAAGGCCATGGAAATGGATATATCCCAGAGAAATTAGCAAAAAGAACAAGGATGGACAACAAAAGATGAAAATTCAAAATGACCACAAACTAGGGAACCTGGGGTAAGGGCAAGGGAAGCCAGTGGAATGGCAGAGAGAACATAGGAAGGGGAGCAGCTCAGGGCACTTGACATTTGATTTAGTAGGAAAGGTTTTCAGCATATTGAAAAAGTGAGAAGAGGCTCTCTGGTACATATATCTTGCCCAGGGTAGAGAGAGATGTCCGAGAGTGAGAGGACATACATGTCGGAACTTGTAACTTGTGGTAACTTACCACCTCTTTGATGAGTCTTCACTAGAGAATGATGTGAAAGCTAGAAAACAGTTTTGGGGTAATGGTCTAAACGGATGTTGGTATGTTAAATTGTAGGTGATAGGGAGAACTGTAAGAACAGTTTGTAGGAATTTGAGGGATTTGGGGGCTGATGCAGGAAAAACTTGGCCTATTTATGTAACACAGTTGTGCACTGAGGAAAACAAACAAACAAAATGCCTGGGGAAAAATGGGCTTGAAAATCATTGCCAGAGACTTTAGGGCTAGAAAAGATCACTGAGATCCCCCAGGTCAGGAAATCGAGGCCCAGGGAATTCAGGTGCCTTGTCCATGATGCACTCAGGGAAGCTGCCATGTCCAAACGGTTACTGACAGCCTGAGAGCATGTGACTCACGGAGAGACCACATAAGAACCCAGGAGCTGCCTCAGCGACACATGGGAGCTCAGAAACAAGAGATAGAAGTTAAGGAGAGGAAATTTATCCTGTGGGACAAAACACATGTTGAAGTGATAGGACACCATGGTCTGTCAGATGGGTTGAAACAGAAAACCCTGTTTGCAGGGTGGAAGCCCTTTCCAAGTGTTAGCCCCTGTGCATTCAGGCTTTCAGGAAAAAGCCATGTCAAGCCTCCCCAGGTAGGTGCTGTGAACCCCCAGGACTAAACAGATAAGAGACCACAGCCCCTGTTCCTACTCCTGCCCCAGTGCTAAACTTTAATAGGCTATTTCCTAGTGTCCCGCCCACCCCTCCGCCCAGCCAATTCTGGAGCAGATACAAAAGGCAGATGGAAGAAAATGTATACCCCTTGGTAGTTCATCTGGACAGTAATCAGGAACTGACCCAGGGTAGGCGTTTGGAAGGATTCAGCCTCCGTCCTGCCTGGTGCTGGGATCAGCTCACACGGCTCCTGTGTCCACAGGGCACAGAGAATACATTGTCCATAAGGAGGATTATTCTGTACAAGAAACACAGACAAAGGGAGAGGTTGTTTCCAGCTGCCTGGGGGAGGTGTGAAGGGGGTGGGAAAAGGGACCAGCCTTGCACTGGGGCATTCCTGCCGAATTCAGCTTCTTTCCTTCATCAGCAGGACAGAAGATGGGCAATCACAGCCCTTCCAGCTCAGTCTGATTGCTGGGACCCATTATGGAAATGGAAGCAGCACTTGGCTACAATCTATCTTGGCTGTTTTCCAAAAAAAGGAACAGAGTTCAGTGAGGTGACCCAGCTTTGCAGGGCAACAAGACACCAGAAGGGGAAGAGAACGGGATGCCTGGGAAATGAGCAAAAGGCGGGGTTCAGCAGTGACCAAATCTCAGGCTCAAGCAGAGCTGGAGAGGGAGAGGGCCTAGGCAATGGGCTTCCTGCTGACATTGACCCAATAAGCTCCCACTTTCAGTGGGATGAATTCTGTGCTACAGCAAGCTCTTGAGGTTTCACAGCTGCTGCTTCTTTCTCCATCCTAGACACAAACCTGGGAGACAATGGCCTAATCTCTCTTTCTCCAGAGACCCAAAGAGTAGATGGCACAACCTCCAAGCAAAACAGGGCAATCAGAAACAGAGGAATATTACCAAAGGAGGCCGAGAGAGTCACCTCTGCAAATCCTTAATCTGAGCAAGCAGATCATGTCCTCTTCAAAACAAATGCCATATATATTTCCCTCCTGAGGGAATAAGCGTTAGGGGTGAGAGATACATATTCTCCATTGAGGTTTTTTCTGGGCAGTATGGATCCCAAAGTGGGAGATCCTACAGAGACTTGTGTACCCCAGAGAATTTGGGGGGGATGGAAATGAGAGCATGCACCCCTAGAGTGACAAATACAGAGGTGAGAGTAACTCCAGAGTATTTGCTTAAGGGCGCAAGATAGGTGACATCCTATGTTCCTGTTGGGGCTGGGGGACATTCCCACTCCTGGAGGGCAAGGAATCCATTTCAATAGTGCTGGGAATTAAGTCATAATAGCCTGGGACAACAAAGAAACAAAGAAACTCGGGGTTGGTACATTCAATAGGAGGGAATCTTTTGGTGGAATAAAGGACAGCAGTCACAAAAAGATAATCCAGGGGTTTTAGAGAAGCACGGCTTGAACTCTCTCCAGCATGCCAGTTGGCTCTGACATTTCCAGTGGGAAGGGAAGAGGTGAGAAGATAAAGAACCCCTGATGACATGGACCATTTGAGTGGAGGAAAGGTCTGGCATTGCCCCAGAGCTGACGACAGGACTCCCCTGCTGCTGTGCATTGTGGTCAGTGAGCCTGTGGATACCATTCCTTGTCTTGATGGAACAGGAACAGATGTGACATCTGGGACCACTTTTCCAGTCCTTTGCTGCCACAGCCTGGCAGAATTCTGTTTGGCACTGAATAAATGCCAAAGTGCCAGTATGTGACAGAACAGAAAAAAGGCAGCTGGAAGGTATGAGCAGGAAGGAAGTCTTAGGATTTTTAGACCAAAGCTAATTAAAGGTAAGAAAACTTTTAATGGAGAACAAATTAGAATTGCCTTGCAGCAAACTTCAAATTGTCTCTGATCCCTACGTAGTGCTCTCATGAACTGCTGTCAGACATCCCTGAGCCAGTAAACATCAACTTAAATAACTTTATTCAGAGGAATCCTTTGGTCCACTTCTGCTGCCTCAACCCCTACCCCTACCCATAAAGGAGTGCTAAGAAAGGCATCTTAGGCTGGATGTCCAAACTCACTCTGTTATTCAACTTTATAAAGGCGGGCAAAGCTACTGGAGGCTGCCCCTTCCCACCATCAATCCAGCTCCTGTTTGAGCCACAGGCTTAGTGGAATGGAGAAAAGCCATCCTGGTTAGAGTCCAGGAACTAGCCACTATTGTGAGGACAACTAACCCCCGATGACAATGTGAAGTGCAATTCCCCTCTCCCTCCAAAATAAGAGAAGTGAATCCAGAGGAAGGGGCTTTTTCACGTGGTAAGGAAAAACTCTTTTATACTGTCCTACCTGGCACAGCTGCTTCCTGAGAAATCACCCATCTACCCACCCTTTGACATCATCCTTCATGTGTACAGAGTGGGGTAAAGGATAGAGGACTTTGTGCCTATTTCCCAGGTAAGAGCTGAATTGGCTTCTCGGAGGATGAGAAGTAGAGCAGGCCCGAGCTTCACCAGAGCTGTAGGTGGACAGTTTGGCCCAGCCCAGAAGCCTCTTCACCTGCAGCTTAAGAGAGATAGCCATGATGGAACTTGGGCACAAGGGCCTGCAGAGACAGTGTAAGGATGTAGAGGCTGCTACAGTTTCTAGCAGCAGAAAATAAGCACAGGCTTATTTGATCTTGTGCCCATCAGCTCACCATTGACATGAAGCAGTATCAGATCACGGTAAGTTCTGGATCAAGAATTGTGGAGAGTGGTAGGGAGAAGTGGCTGTAGAAACTATCATTTATTGAATACCCATTATTTCATATACTGTGCTAAGTGCTTTACATTCATTTTCTCATTTTAATCCTCACAACAACCCTATGAGGTAGGTATTATTACCATTTACAAATGAGAAAACAGGCTCAGAAAAATTAGGTCACTTGCTCAATGTCACACAGCTAGTCAGTGGTAGAGCTGGGATGTGTCTGTTGCCGAAAGCCCATGTTCTTTTTATTGTACCCATCTAGGTGGGCCTTGAGCAAAAGGTAATTTCACTGCTCAATTCTGCAAAGAGCACCTGGGAGTGGAGGTTGCCGGCCACACTCACCGCTGGTAGGGATGCATTGAAGCCGACTTGATGTTGGTTTTTATTCCACTTGGCATTTTCCCTAAAAGGAACATGAAGAAAGACATCTGAAGCAAGGTAAGACTTTCATGAAAAATCAGAAATGTGGTATCCTCAGGTTCCCTTCTGCCATTTCCTTTGTCATCTCAGAACCTCTGTGTGGCATCTGACCCTGGCTGGCAGAGATCAGAGGTGTAGTTCTTCACCCAGCTCTGTCCCTGAAGGTGTCTAGGAGGAAAGGAGTGATATGGGAGAATAGTGGGAGGGGTCAGAACACACCCCAGCAGTCTGCTGCTCATCCACTCTTGGAAAAGATAGCTAAACCTTTAGACCCTCATTTAATGTCACAGGTAAAAGACTACGATGTTCTCTCTTGTTCTAATTGTCCCTTTTCCTAGGTAGCTTGGAAGAAATACCTCTTCTAGCTGCTTACATCTATTATTCTCATAATTATTAAAAGTGAGCAGGAGAGAAGGCAGGAAGCCAAGAGCAAGAAAGACAGGATACAGAGAAAAGAATAAGTGTAGGACTGGGAAACTTGCCTGCTTGTCAATACCTGATGCACCTACCAAACGGTCTTGATTAAAATCTGACCGTTGATTTCACTACCTAAGAAGAGACAGTGACAACACACCTAATATCCAGAGTAAATGAGACAGAAGGATAGTTGCGAGAGAGGTGTGAGATGGGGATGGGAGAGGAGAGCAGTTTCTGTTACTCAAATTTCTTCACCACTCTCTGGTGCCTGTTGCAGAGTGTCAGATGAGATTTTTTCCTTCTGAATATTGTTTTCTGGGTCATGGTACAAAGGAGAAAATCTCCAGGCCTAGGGATGCTGGGGTCCCAGACAATCTAGTTTATTCCTACTTCCCTGCTCAAAATCAACTACATTTCAACTCTTGCTACCTTACCTGGTTGACCTGCTTGAGCCATCTGCACCCCACTGAGCATTGGCTGCTGCTGGCTTGGCGCTCCTGCCATCTGCACCTGCTGTAATCCTGATGCTCCTGCAAGGATTGTCCCAGCTCCTGGCTGGCCTGGCTGGCCAGGACCACTGCTGCCTGAAGGTCTCCAATTAGACAGCCCCTTCCCAAAGGCAACAGCTGCTACCAAGGCATTGGTGTCTCCAGGGTTAAAGGTCTGCTTGTTCGGCCGAAGACCTGAAAAAAAAGCAAGTGGGGACCCTGAAGTATGCCTCCGGCCTGGGACTGAACCTAGCAGCTGGAAGACCAGCGTGAATGCCAAGGTTTGGAGTCCTGACTTCAGCATCTAGACTCCCTTGCAGCCCAGAGAAAGAGCCAGGGGATCCCCAACCCTATCTTAGAATTCTCTCTTCTCACTTTGTCCATTTCCTCCACTGGCTCCAGCGCTGGCCTTAAGTACAAAAGGCTAACAGAATGGATGCAAACCCCTTCCTAAGCAGTTCATTCTTGTGTCTTAACTTTATTACTACCAAAGTCACCACTCCTATTCCAGTGCTCTTATACACCTCCCCCTCTCCACTTTGCCACCAGTCCCTCCATACCTCCACTCTCTGATTCTCGCTCTTCTTTGCTGATTTTCTCCAGAAGATTTGAGCACATTTTGTTCAAGCTCTGGATCTGCTTCTGTAATGCATGCAAATTTGTGTAGAGATTAGAGTAAGTAGGAAATAATATGGAGAAGTTTCTTCCTTGTGCTCTTCCAGAGGCAACTTATATATAACAAGCCGTGCATCTCTACTAGACAGGAATGGTAATGCCTAGTTTCTCATGATAGGACGGGGACGAGGGCAGCAGGACAGTTACTCAGTCCAACCTGGGCCACATCAGCACCAATGCGGGCAGCATCTGTCGTCAGTTGCTTCTCTTGCTCTTCAACCTCAGGGTCAGGCTTGGTTCTCAGATGGTCAGGGACTACCTCATGGCTGAAAACGGGCACTCGGCCTTCAGTCTGCCGCTGTAACACACAGATTTTATTGATCCTACTATGCACTCAAGAAGATTCAATCTGGCCTGATACACAGTCCCTTCCACAGGCAAACAGTGCATTTTCAGGGAAAACACAACCTGAGATGCAATATCTAACTTCCTAGGACACCACCCCCTTCATTCCCATCTGTCATTTCTGTCTTCTCATACTGCTCTCTATCAGACCTAGGGGCAAATCAAACTACCTCTCTCTGCCACATTTTAATCAAAGACTGGAATAGACAGTCACAAAAGGACACTTTTTGGCTTGAGATAGATATTGGAGGAGAAATATCTCTGCCTTGGTGACACAGGCCTCAGGTTATTACAGCACTATTTGGGACTGCTCCCTTACCTCCAGAAGGACAAAAAACCTCAAAAAATGCAGCCTTTGCTTCTTATTGCCACACATTACTCCACATTCAGAACTTCTAGAATAACTAATCAACAACTGTGCTCTAGGCTCTCATCTAATAACTTAATTTCCCAAGTTGTACCCTTTTCCTCCTCTTACCATGAGATCTTCATCTCGGTCTGGGGACAATACCAGAGGGATGATGACCTGGTTACGGAACAGTGGTGTCTTTTCATGCTTCAAGACCTTGTTCAGAGTGTTCAACTGTCCAGAGAGCAGGGCAAAGCTGTCCAGGACAGAGGGCCTGGTGGTGGTAAGAAGGTGTCAGAATGTTCTACCCCTTCCCTGGAGCGGTTTCCAATAAAGTAGTCTCTAAGGAGTCTTTCAGACTAGAAACACCCAGACTCACCCCAAAAAGTCTCATAGCCCTAGGACTAGCCTAGGTGGGAACCAGATTGGCTAATAGGGATGATGGGGTTAGGAAAGAGGGGCACACTACACTTTCAGTTTCTGACACTGATGTAGAAAAAAGGCAGTTCATTGTTTGAATGACGGTGAGGAATAGTGGCAAAATAGGAGTGAACCATGGCTACACTATTACCACTAAAAATTTAGAAACTGGGTAAAAGTCACCTTTCCAGACCGGAAATAGGATCCACACTTCCAGAATAGGTTGTATTTAAAAGATTCAGCCACATACGTGGCAAGAGATCCAGCATGAATAGAGCTGCAGTGGGAGGACCCACGGAGGGAGGACCTCCTCACCAGAGAAGTCACAAGGCAAGAATTAAAAGCTAGAAACAACCTGGGTTGAGACACTGAGCATTTCTCTACTTCCTTGCCATGGAACCCACTTGTTAAATGTTGTGAAACCCAGCTCTTTCCAAATCTAAAGATGTCTGCAAACTGATAAATGGTTACATCACTGGAAATGACCTATCCATCAGAAGGCCTGCCCCTTCCCCCCATCCATGGAAACTTCCCCAGCTTGCCCTGGCAACCCTTACCAAGTCAGCCTGTCATACTCGTTCTCCAACTTGTAAATGAAACTCCCCAGTGAGTTCTTCAGATCAGCCACTTGACTCAGCAGTGCATCTAAGGATGCCTCAAGCTGCTTCTCCTCCCTCTGCATCAACAGGAACAGTTGGTTACCCCGACAGACATGGGCATGACACATACAGAGAAAGGCTGAAAAGCTAGACTGTGCAATGCCAGTCAGGTAACACAGGATCTCATTGGCATAGGATAGCCAGGTTGTTTTCTATCTTTCGTATTTGGGTCACAGACAGCATCAACCCTTAGACCTTTCAACTTGTTCACCTGACCCCAAGTCCTCCTACCAACTGATTCCTTTCTCCCATCATAAGCCATGCCTGGTTTTTCTCTGTATTAGGTACACCCTACTCTCCCTCATTGAGAAATTTTCACCAGACCTAATGCCTGGGGTTCATTATCTCACGTGCACCTCTGAAACACATGTACTCCAGCTTCCTCTGTCCTAGAATCTGCCTTATGAACCTGGATGTTCTTGTCATCAAAACAACCTCTGGGAAATCTGCCTACTCATGAATATTTCTCTGAATACCAGCCTTAAACTCCCCTCTGCCTTCCTCCCGCCCACCACCCCAGCTCTTCATTTGCTCTTGGCATTTGATGTTTCAACCTTCTCTTAGCTGAATTAATTTGCACTTGTTTATCTCTGTGTCAATATTCCTGTGCCTCTTTCTCAAGCTCAGTCAACCCATAGACATTTATTGAGAGACCACCAGGTACAAGAAACTAAGTGACAATGAAAAAACAAACAAACAAACAAAAAACCTGCATGTGCTCCTAGCTACTAGACAAACAATTTTTTTTTTTTTTTTTGAAACAAAGTCTCACTCTATTGCCCCAGCTAGAGTGCAGAGGCATCGTCATCATAGCTTACTGCAAACCTTAAACTCCTGGGCTCAGGTGATCCTCCTGTCTCCGCCTCCGGAGTAGCTGGGACTACAGGCGTGTGCCACCACATCCGGATAAGTTTTTCTACTTTTTTGTAGAGATGGAGTCTCGCTCTTGCTCAGGCTGGTCTCGAACTCCTGACCTCAAGAGATCCTCCTGCCTCAGCCTTCCAGAGTGCTAGGATTATCGGCATGAGCCACCGCACCCAGCTAGACAAACAATTTTAAATGCAGGGGGGTCTGCAAAACATTTCTTCCCATCTGTGGTCTCCTGTTTTATTCCACTTCTTCACCCTTAACAACCATCGGGCACAGGGTGGGAAGAATGATGCAAAACTATCCTGCAAACCTGCCAATGTACCTGACAGAAGCTTGATCCTGGGTTCCACCATGGCTTCAGATTATAAACAGCTTAACTTTCGGCCACCGCGGCCCACAATTCCTTCACCTCCTCGGGCTTCTCTCCAATTATAGATCCCCTGTTATGTATGCATCCAACAGCTTAGGACGGGGCCGGAGCCAACCCACCACTTTCTTGAGCCGTCTTCTTGGACTGAATCTCAGCCTTTCCAAATCACAACCTAATCCCTTCCCACACGCAAGCAAGACAGTGCTGCCTTCTCCTTCCGCATTTAGACCGAGTCTGTCTCTCTCCTGTCATCCGGGCTCCACTCCCACCTCTCATCTGCACCGCTCCCTCTCCCGTTGGCCTCGTCCTCCATCCCACGTTCCTTATCAGCCACGAACTCTGCCCTCTCTCAGTGCCAATTCCTCAAGCTCCGCAGCTAGCCCGCTCTCGGTCCCTTTACCTGAAACTAGCTAGCAACCAGTAGGCCCAACCCAACTCTCACCTGCATCGCGGCGGCCGTGCAAAACACCTCCCCTTCCGTTTTCCCAGACGGCAAGCGCCTCTGAGAGGGCTTCGTTCACCAATCAGAAAACTTGGAACTCGGCCCTCCCACCCACTTCCGGTTCCTGACGGGAGCCGAGGTAGCCAGGTCAGGGGTCAAGAGTGGAATACTCTCACTGGCCCCG
Source organism: Lemur catta (assembly GCF_020740605.2). Classification (NCBI taxonomy): domain Eukaryota; kingdom Metazoa; phylum Chordata; class Mammalia; order Primates; family Lemuridae; genus Lemur; species Lemur catta. The sequence goes on along the minus strand of NC_059130.1, from coordinate 94,536,858 downwards.
GCCGGCGCAGGAGGGCTGTGTGATGGCCTCGGAGCGCCCGGAGCCGGAGGTGAGGGGCGGGCGGGCACAGCGGGGGGCCCCGAGATCCTAGGGGGAGGGTCCGGCCGGCAGGCGTGGCATAGGCCTCCTCCGGGTCTGGAGGTGGACGGGCCGCGTAGCCTCTGCAGGGCTAAAGGCCCACTGAAGGCCCAACAATCAAACTTCCTCCTCGCGGTCCGCAGTTTCCTGGGGGGCTGGAGGAGAAACTCTTCACTTTGTTTTGGTTTTTTTTTTTTACTGAAATTTCATCCGCGTCGCCGACTCTTTGGCCTCATGATAGTGGTATTAACAAGACCTGTATTTTGATTTCTGTTGCAGTTTGAGTGGGCAACACGGCAATAGACTGACTTTGCCGGTTTCTGCATTTCTTCAAGCATTGCAATGCCATAAACAGCATGGATTAATTTAGTCCTAACGCTCATGCTTTTGGAAAAGCAGCTTTAGTTTCGTGAAAAAGCATTTGATTGGAACTGAAAGCTCGTTCCAGTATTGGCACTGTTATATAGCTAGCTCTCTGTGTAACCTTGGGCAAGTCTTTTAACTCCCTGTATCCTATTGCCTTGTTTATAAAATATTTGTCTTATAGTGTGTTGTGAGGATCACATGTATCAAACCAGAAAAGGCATTTGAGGTATTCTTTAGAAATGCAAAGGACCATGCAAGGAACTTTATATACATTGTGTCATTCAGACTTGTGCAAGAAAGGTGGCAATATCTATTTTCATTTACAGAGAAGAAAACTGAAAAGTGAGAGTGGTTAAGTATTTTACCCAAGTGCTACTTAGCTGGGGAGTAGCAAAGTTTTGGATTAGAAGATCTGAGCATAAAATCTCAGATTTGGGTAAAAAAAAAAAAACACTACAAGGAGAGGTACTCAGTACTATGAGAGAATTTACTAGTATCTGGGAAGGTTGAGGGATGTGTATAATGATACAAATAGTAGTCATTACTTATTGAATACTTAACTACATGCCAGGCATGATTCTAAGCACTTTACTAGTATCAGTTAATCCTCTCAACTCTCTGAAGTGGACACTATTATCTAAGTACCAAAGTTACACAGCTAGTAAGTATTAGAGCTAGAACTCCAAAACAGGTAGTCTGGCTCCAGAACTTGTGTTCTTAACCATAATGTTTATAGTATAAATAATAAACTAGCCACAGGATGGTAAATCTCCAGTTCATTGGAATTTGGTGTGATAAGACCTAACATTGAATATGGTTGTAGGAAACTATTCCTTATTTAAAAAAATCAGACGTGTTCACAGGTGATAGAATAGCCATGCATCAGAAATATCGATATTGAGAAGAACCGTGAAATAATTTGGAATATATTTTATTATGGATTAAAATGAGAGGAAATGGAGGGATGTTGTGTGGAAATGCAACATCCCTTTTATGCAGATAGTCTAAAATGGCACTGTCCTGCAGAAATCTAATGCAAGCCACATATGTCATATTAAATTTTCTTTTTTTTTTTTTTTTTTTTTTTTTTGTTTCTTGAGACAGAGTCTCGCTTTGTTGCCCGGGCTAGAGTGCCGTGGCGTCAGCCTAGCTCACAGCAACCTCAGACTCCTGGGCTTAAGCGATCCTACTGCCTCAGCCTCCTGAGTAGCAGGGACTACAGGCATGCGCCACCATGCCTGGCTAATTTTTTCTATATATTTTTAGTTGGCCAGCTAATGTCTTTCTATTTTTAGTAGAGACAGGGTCTCGCTCTTGCTCAGGCTGGTCTCGAACCCCTGAGCTCAAATGATCCCATCCGCCTGCCTCGGCCTCCCAAGTGCTAGGATTACAGCCATGAGCCACCGCGCCCGGCCTTAAATTTTCTAATAGCAACATAAGTTAAAAAGAAACAAGTGAAATGAATTTTAGTAATTTATTTAGCCCAATATTTCTAAAATATCATTTCAACATGTAATAAATATAAAAAATTATGAGAGATTTAGCATTCTTTCTTTGTACCAAGTCTTTAAAATCTAGTGTTGTATTTCACACTTACAGCACATCTCATTTTGGACTAGCAACATTTCCAGTGCTTAGTAGCCGCACATGATAGTGGTTACCATATTGAACAGTGCAGGTCTAAGGTAATTTCCAGTCAAGATACAAAATGGTAGGAGTCTCATTCAGCCAAAAGTTAAGCATTCATTAAGTTCTTGATTTACATTTCTGAAAATTTTATCAGAAGATAAAGAGAGTGATGAGTTCTAGCCCTGGGTGTAATAAATGACTTAATTTTAGGGTTGTTAGGATCCCAAGAGAGAAAGATTGGGCATAGTCAGATTTAGGAAATCCTTCATTCATCAGATACTTGAAATATTTTATGAGTGTTGCTGTGGACTGAGAATTGTGCTAAGTATCAGGGTGGATACACAGCAGTGGAAGACAGACATGTTCCCTATCTTTATGGAGTAAACAAGCACTATGATAATAAGTGCTGTAAAGGAGTGAGTGAGGGTGTTTAACAGAGGTTCTTAACCTACCCTTTTAAGAAGAGGGGGATTATGGATCAGGAAGACTTCTCAGAGGAATGACATTTAAGCTGAGGCCTGAAGAATAGGTTACAAGAAGAGGCAAAAACATTATACGCAAAAGGAATGGTTAAGATCTTGAGGTGAGAAGGAGCTTGGAGCCTTCAGAGAACTGAGAGGAAGCAGCTCATAGTGTGACAATGAGAATAGTTAACACTTACTAAGTTATCTAATACTCATGAAATTTTCATAAAATAGACACTATTATTATCCCTGTTCCACAGATGAAGAAACTGAAGCACAGAAAGTTTAAGTCTCTGTGCCAAAGCCAAATAGTTAATAAGCAGCACAACCAGCATTTGAGCCTGGGGGCTCTACCACCAGAATGCATGTTGTTAGCTGAAGGAGGGATTGCTGAGAGATAAGTCTGGTGAAGAAGATACCACTAGAAGCCATAATAGAGGTAGGACTTTGGTGTAAAGTGGTAAGGAGGCTTCAGCCAGTTTATGGGAGAAAATTCTACATTATTTTGTGGGAGTCTGTTAACAGAAGACAGCACAAGGTTCAGTTAGACAGCACAAGGATTAGAAAAGGCTCAAAAAATAATTTAGACCTTAATCACAAAGGGACAGGTGCAAAAAACAAAACAAATTAATGAGATGGACCATGTTTCATTCACTTGGTATGCAGCACAGTGCCTGGTAATGTTTTATTCATTACAAATTGTATAAATGGTATGTAGGCCTCAATAAATGTTCCAAAGAATGATAACCTTCCTCTGTCCTGTTCTGACTCTCCTGTTTAATTGCAACATCCTTATGAAGATATTCTTATCCACATGTTATTAATGAAGAAACTGAGGCCTGGAAAAATTAAGTAACTTGTCCAAGGTCACTTAGATACCAAGTAGTAATAGAGTCAAATTAGAATCCAGGTCTCTGACTCCAAAACCCTGCTTTATCTTTGCCAGACTACTCCAAGAGTATTGTACATCAGACTCAAAGGGGGTTACTGTTGGAGACTTGAAGCTCCATATGAGTGCAGATGCTGTGAGAACCAGTTCGGGATTCTCAAATGTTAATCTGGAAGAACCGCTTGGGGAGTTTGTTAAAATGTAGATTCCTGAGTCCCATCAGCTCTAAATTCAGTTGGTCTGGGGTGGTGCCCAGGACCTGAATTGGCATTTTAATAAGCACCTCAGGTGATTTTGACACAGCTCGTCCTTGGATCCCACTTTGAAAAACACTATTCTAGCTCCTTAAATTATTAAATCTTCTGGTTCTGATAAATTATATCTTGAAAGTGAAAACTTAAAGATGATGGGTTTTTTTGTTGTTTTATTTTTTTAGAGACAGGATCTTGCTCTGTTGTTCAGGCTAGAGTGCAGTGGTGCGATCACAGCTCACTAACCTCGAATTCCTGGGTTCAGGGGATCCTCCTGCCTCAGCCTCCCAAAACATGTGCCAACACACCGGATAATTTTTTTTTATTTTTTGTAGAGATGGGGTCTGGCTATGTGCCCAGGCTGGTCTCAAACTTCTGGCCTCAAGCCCTCCTCTTGCCTTGGCCTCCCAAAGTGCTGGGATTACAGGCATGAGACACCATGCCTGGCCTCAAGAAATGATGTTTTGAAAATGTATTTTTTGATTTTGAAGGATCATATGTAAGGGGAAATGCTGTAAGAGTGCTAGGCAAATATTAGGCACATGGTTTCAGAAAGCTGGATTCTTTAAGAACTGATTGATGAACTAGATTTCATTTTGGCTTTGGATAGTCCATCATTCAAAATAAGCTTCAAGGCAATGTGGAGAAATGAAAGCTGTACAGTAGTGAAATTTAGTGGCCTGCTAATAATTGGAGGAAAGCTTTCTAATAACACTGTGTCCCCCATTTGATGTACCCCCGTTCCTTCCTCACTAATCAAATCCTGCTCTACCTTCAGCATCATGTTCTCCTGAAGTACTAGCCTAGGCCAGGTTACTTTGTTACTTGTTGTTATAGAACCACATTCTTATCTCTTGGAGCACTTATTCAGTTTGTAATAATACAATAATTAGAGTGATTATTTGATTAGTGCTTTTGTCCTCCATCCATTATAAAGTAAGTTTTATGAGAGCAGGGAATACATATTTTTGCTTTCCATTGTATCCTTAGGATCTTGGCTAGTGCCTAGCCATGTAGCAGGCTCTCTATAAATTTGTTGACTGAATGAATGAATGCATGCTTACTTTGCCTTTGTCCTTTTTGGAGTTGGATAAGGACCAGATGGCATTGTGATCAAATTAGCAGGGAAATTAAGCTGGAGAGATTTACTAGAAGGAGCAACATTCTAAGCTTCACAATAGAATAATAGACTGAATTTATCCAATGTGATAGAACTAATTGAATAATTTTATGTGTCAAAAAAAGCCAGCTGCATGAGTACAGAATAGGGGATGTGTCTTAACAGCAGCACAAGTGAGAAAATCATGGAGGTTTCCTGAGTCAACGGTACGGTAAAGCTTCAAAAAAAGCAAATATAACCTAAGAGAATCTGAATTTGTGCCTTACCTGGGTATTATGTTGCATTCTGGACCCCTATTTTAAGTTGAAAAGTAGACCAGCCTGAGTTTATTCATGGGCATGTAATTTAAGATATAAAATAGGAAACTTGAAACTGTGCCATTTGAGACATATTTAAAGAACCCAGAGATGTTTATTCTGGAGAAGCAAAGACTCAAGGCTGTCATCACATGTTTGATAAACTCTCCTTTGGCAGAGGGTTAGACTTTCTCTGTGTATCTTTAGGAGGTAAAGCCAAAAGTGGGTTAGATATTTTCAAGAGAACAGATTTCAAGAATGGGTCAAGATATTATCAAGAAGACAAATTCTGGCTCTGTGTGAGGACATTTCCAAAAATGCCAACTGAATGGGGATGAGTACAAAAAGCTGAAGTGAATGGCTATGCAGGACTTCTTCAAAAGACTGACTCAAAAGAAGCAAAGTAAACAGCAACATTTTGTTGTTACTAATATGTGTATTTATACAGAACTTTTTACAAGGTGCTTTTCACACATCATCAGGGTAGGTGGTGGTATTTTATATTATAGAAGAGGAAACTGGACTCAAGCCCAGAGTCTCAGCTATCAAATCACGCTTTCTTTCCATAACACTGTTCTTCCTTCTGAAACACATCTAATGGCACCTAAAGCAAATCCATTAGAACCCCCGCTCCTGCTGCCCCCGGGATTCCAGAAACAGTAAAAGAACAAATAAGGTAATACTAGAAAAGAAGATACTAGTGACAACCTGGTAAAAACAACTTCTGTGGAAGCAAAGGAAAAATCCAAACAATAGAATAGGTTAATTTTCCCACAAAATGGTTGAGGAAGGATGGGAACTCTTGAAAAACAGAAAACAGATGTTGATAAAAGATTGAAAAAGTAGGAATCATCAGTAAGAAATTAAGAACATAGCTGGAAACAGAAGAGCGTAAATATAGCATGTAAGAGCAATTTCCCTTATTCCTACATTCATTCAGCAAATATTATTCGAATACTTAATATGTCTTGGCAATGTGCTGGGTACTAGGATTACAGCAAGGAACAACGTATAGACTTGGCCCCTACCTCCCTGGAGCTTCCAGATTTGTGGGAGAAAAAAAGATTAAAAAGTATGCAAATGCTTAAACTCTGGTAGGTGCTTTGTGAATGCCTAACAAAGGGTCCTATTTAGTGCAGATAGTCATGGAAAGATTCACTTATTAAACCCAGATTTGCCAAGATTTTAGTCCTAGATGATGGGGTGATCAGGTGCCCCAACTCTGTCCTTGTAGTGCTGACCCACAGATATGTGCTGGCCCCCCTTTTAACTCTGGCCCAGTATGGGCCAAAACCCTTTTTCCTTGGGTTTTCCTTGCATGGCTGAAACAGACTGGCACTTGAAAAACAGTTTTTACTAAATACCAAGAACAAAAGGAAAATAGTGTCTACACTAGCATTAAGATGATCTTACCTTGAGAAGAGTTGCACTAATTATGACTAGTTTTAAGTGTCCAGTTTCCTTTGTTTCTTAGAACATAAGGTGAATTCACTTATTTAGCAAAATTTTATTGAACATCCTATGTGCCAGACATTGCACTAGGCTCTGGGGGTAGAGTAATAAACAAAAGGACAGCTAAATTAAGATATCCTTCCTGTTCTGATAACACTCTGAGCCCCAAACCATCCTTTTTTACATAAGAACTTTGGCAGGATCCAGCGTAGTCAACAGATACTGTCATACCCACACCAGCTAAGTCAAACATGAAGGAGAGGTTGCCTGGTTTATGAGAGTATCCTGCACCCCCCCACCAAGACCAAGGGTCAGAGAAAGAAAGGGCAAGTAATTGCAGTGATTTCCTGCCTTAGACACCTTTTCTGGTTTTAGGAGTGTGGCAATGAGAGTGTACAGTTTGAGCGGACTTTTTGAGGGGGAGGGGTGTTAAGAATGATAGTAATAACTGTCTCTAGTTTTTCTAGCTAACTTGAAAGTCATTCAGCAACATACTAGCTTCTAATTCTACCTTAATCATCCTTGACACCTTCCTTTTTGTTACTTTCCTCCTATGTCCTTACTTCCAATTAATCACCAGTTCTTGTCTGTCCTATCCTAAAGACCCCTTGAAATGCAACTAAGCTCACACTTTAGTTCGACTGACTTTTGGGTTTTTGTCCCCCCCCCCAACAAGACTTTCTCAATGAAAGGCAGTGATGGTTTTGCATTCTAGGATTGTCTTGCATTATCTCCTCAAGGACCGCTCTTAAACAGTTCACAGAATGGCTAGTTTGAGTAGCTCTAGTCTAAGCTGCTATCATCTTCCCTGGTCATTAGTGGGTCTTTCTGAATCACATTGTAGCCAGAGGGAGTTTTTTAAAAACCAGATATAATTACTGCCTTGCTGAAACCCCTCAGTAGTTTGACCTTCGTCTTAGGGTAAAATCCAAAATCTGGCCAGGGCCCACCTCAGCAATGTTGGGAAACAGTATAGACAGTGGTATTTCCCAAAGTGTGATTTTAGATGTTATGGAGACAACAAAAAATAATATGGACTCACAGAATATTGACGTTTAAATTGTCTTTTTGTCTTTCTATGTCAAAGCATCCTTTCAGCTTATTGCCCCCATCATGTTCCTTCTTTTAACTGCTCTAAATCTTTTCTGCTTTTAAGTCCCCAGTTTGATCCACTTGTTACTCTCAGTAGATGGGCTTTGCAGCACAACAGGCCTTGGTTTGACTTCTGACCCTATACCCACTTCTTAAGTTAAATTTCTTACCTTTTCTGGACCTTGGTTTTCTCTTGGCAAATGTTTTATTGTGAAGATTCAATGAGCTTACTTATAGACTCTAGCATAGTACCCGAAAATAATCTGTAATTGTTAACTATTATTATGTTCTTCCCAAGTACACTGTGCTGAGCACTTCATATGCATGATTTCCCTTGATGCACATAACAGTACTTAAGATTGGTTGTTAGGATTATCTTCATTTTACAAATGAGGACACTGAAGCTTAAAGAGGTTAAATACCTTTTCCACCATCTCACAGCTAATAAGAGGCTGAATTGGGATTCGAACACAGGCTGGATCTGAAATTCTTGCACTTAACTTCTATGGAGTACTATTGGATATACTTTAGGTATGCCCCATAGATGTGAGTTCCTCCTCCTTGCCTTCTGTTGTCATCCTTGCCATTTCCCAGTGCCTGTTTCTGTATCTTTTTACCCTTGCCTTCAGTCTTGGAGAAGAAGAAAGACTTTCTACATCTTTAGTTGTCTGCACTCTTCTCTGACATCAGGCTCCCTTCATTATTGCTTTTCCAGGGCTATGTCCATCTCCTCTCCCTGCACATCTCCCCATTTTGGAAAAAAAAATTAATCACTTCCTTTCAACATTAAGTTTCTCAATAGACAGTCATTGACTTCTGTTTATTTCTCTTCTACTACTTGCTCTTCAATTCTTGTAACATGGTGTTCTTCCCCTCACTAATCAGGGACACAGGAGGAGAAATTTGCCATTTATCTAGAATAAGCAAGAGTAAGGGAGTAAGGAATGTTACAGATAAGGATTAATCAGGAAGAGACACTGGGGAAGTTCAGACCAGATGAGCTTTATTTTCTCTGTGAACAGTAGGCAAGTTTGTATGGTGGGAGTGAGGAGGTTGAGAGATTGGAAAACCTTCTGTGGAGAATAGGAAAGGCTTCTGACCAAGGAAAAGTCGAAGGACTGGTGAAGGCCTACTAGAGTTGGTACCACTGGTAAAGTGACACATTTCTTTCTGTCAGAGTGCAGCTGCCATGGTATAGGTGTGAGTGAGGGGGAATGTTGGATTCATCCCAAGACAAGATTTGGCAGGGCTTGTGCAGTGGAAGGAAGAGGACATGGGCAAGGGAACTGGTGCTTGTTAGAACATTGTTAAAGTGACCACCCATGAAGCATTGGCGGGAAGGAACTAGAGTGTTAACAACCGAGAAGTGCGTGAGTAGAGACTGTGACCCACAGAAGTTTGATATATTTTTTTTAAGAGACAGGGCAGTGGCATGATCATAGCTCACTGTAACCTCACCCTCCTGGGCTCAAGCAGTCCTCCCACCTCAGCCTCCCAAGTAGCTAGATTACAGGCCTGAGCCACCATACCTAGCCAGAGGTTTGATTTTGAGGTATTCAGTAGACTTGCCATTCACTCAGTGAAGACTGCATCAGGGCCTGCTGTTGTCAGGATTTATTAGGAGCAACTGCCTGGCATTCATTTAATGTGTCAGGGACTTATTAAGTATCTACTCTGTCGGAAGCAATTTGCCAAACACAGGGCACAAAAATAGAATAAGACTTAATTCCTGCCCTCAAGAGCGAATAGTTCATAGGAGAAACTTACACAAACGCTTGTGGAAACATAATATAGAAATATTACTTCATCTGCATAAGGGTCTGTATAGGGCAAATGGGAACAAAGTTGAGAATTGACTCTCTGGGAACACCTTGCGTGGAGGTGGGGGTAAACTTTTCACCTCTGCTGCCTTGCCTCTCACATACAGACTGGGATATCCTTGAGCAAGTTACTTGCACAGTTATCTGTATATTTTAGGAACTGAGTGCCATTTTTTAGATTCACGAATGTCTCTTTGTCCCCAGGTGGAAGAAGCTGGGCAGGTGTTCCTGTTAATGAAAAAGGATTATCGAATCTCCCGAAATGTTCGCCTGGCTTGGTTCCTCAATCATCTGCATCAAACTGTGCAGGCTACACCCCAGGAAATGCTGGTGAGGTCTAGAGACAGGCAGGGTATAAGGAGCTGGCCCAGAAGGTTCTGTTCTTTAGGAGGGTGCTAGAACAGGAGGGGAGACTAACTCTGAGGGTTCTAAGTCAGGGAGGGGCAAGTGGCTTTGCCCACGAGATGATGGAAAAATTTTTAAATAATTTTTCTCCATAGTGGGGGAACGGTTTATGGTTGTGTTGAGGAAGGTGGAGCCAGTGGTGTGACATTTTGGATGTAGAAGGCAGATAATGGGAAGAAAGGGGTGACTCTTTTCTGACCCTTTCCTTTTATTTTCATCCTAATTGTCAGCTTCAGTCTGAGCAGGAGTTGGAAGTGCTCAGTGTCCTGCCGCCTGGGTGGCAGCCAGATGAACCAGTGGCCCCAAGGCCATTCCTCCTTGTACCTTCTACCCAGGTCACCTTCCTGGCTTGGCAATATCGATTTGTCATTGAGCTGGACCTTAGCCCGTCTACTGGTATTGTGGTATGTGGTTGGAGGGAGACAGTGGGAAAAAAAGATGGGGTGGAGGGTGAGGAAGAGAGGGAGAGGCCTAGGGGAAATGAAAAATGATCCCAACCTACTATTGTAGAAAGATGACAGGCTTATGGAGGAATGGTGGGTGTTAAAGACAGATCTCATTCCATGTGTGCCACTGTATTTGTGGGTGTGATCAACCATAAAATAAGGGCCCTACTGACCCACAGAGCTGCTTCTTTCTGCCCTCTGCTTAGGGCTGCCTTTAGACCCCCCTGAGAGATCTTTCTCTGCATTCCCCTCAGGATGATTCTACAGGGGAGATCTTGTTTGATGAAGTTTTCCATGCCCTGTCTCGCTGCCTGGGTGGGTTGCTTCGGCCCTTCCGAGTGCCTGGATCTTGCATCGACTTCCAGCCTGAGATCTACATAACTATCCAGGCCTACTCCTCGATCATTGGCCTGCAGTCCCACCAGGTATTGCTTCTTCTCTCCAAGTTTGTACCCTCAGACCAAGTTTGTCATTGTCCACTGACCAAGCCCTTATCCTATCTACTGTTTGTCCCCAAAGTCCCCAGCTCTGCTGGCTTCTTGAACCCATTTCCTAGTCATCCCCATGGTTTCTCTCCCCTTGAGAAAAACCAGTTCCTCTGATATTAAAGGATCTTCCCATAGGCTTTAGGTCAGTTGGTATTGATTGGACAAACACTACTCTCACCACTCCTGTAAATCTCTTTGGTTCTGGCCACTGGATGTCTATTTTCCCTGATCCCTGCCTCCTCCTTTGGTTCCATCAGATGGTTTGCTGATGTGCTGGCTCCTGATAGTAACCTCAGGAGATGGTTTTTTGGAATAGTTTCATGATTTTGAAATTTAGCTAATACCCAGAATCATAATTTCTTTCAAGGACAGAGGAGGGTCATTTTCTCTGAGGGCCCTCTGAACTGTCGGGTATAATGCTAACCACAGAGGTAATTACAAGGCTTATCCAACACCCAAGCAGGCTATCACAAGACACTCCTTTTGGGCAATGGCCAAGTCTGTTACTGGTATATCTGTTTTTGGCTTAGATAACCATTGGCCCAGTTTTCCCTCATCTGCTTTTAACCATCCTCAACTCATTGGTAGGGGCTTGCTGTGATGATGTCCCTGCTGGCTACATTGTCACCTTAGCTATCAAACTGGCTTTAAGAGTCAGGGTACCAGGAACAGCATCTGAGAGTCTGAAATATACAACAACACAATTGGGGCATGCCCGGATCCCAGGCAGGGACTGCCAGCCCTCTAACCCAGTTTAAAGTGCTTTCCTAGTATGGCTGTTAGTAATGTGGGTTGTGGGCTACATCCTGAGACAGGGGCCAGGCTTTGCAGTTACTGATAGCCAAGGTAGGGAGAGCATGGGTGTTAGGTAATCACTCAAAACTTAGTACAGTTTAGCAAACACTGAAGGCTGATCTATGCCAGGCCTGGGCTAGGTCCTGGAACAGATATTGAGGAGGTAATTGCAGTTGAATGTGATGAGGGCACTGATAATTTCTGACTCAGGTGCTATGGGAGCACCCAGCCAAGCCCAGGGCAGTGACAGGGGATTCTTTCAGACAAAGTGGCATTTGAACTGAGTCTTGAAGAAAGAATTGAGCTTAACCATTCAAAGAAGGGGAAATGGGCTTTTCAGGCAGAGGGACCAGCATGAGCAAACATGGTGCTATGAAAACTGTGCTCTCAATCACAGGTGTTTTAGGGAACTACATGTTATTCGGTTTTGACAGAGTGAAGTTTGAGTGTCAGGAGGTGACGGCAAGGAGGAGGCTGTAGACACAAGTGCGGGCTGGTTATGAAAAGCAGTGAATGTCATGCTAAGGATTTTGCACTGTGTTCTATGGGGGAGTGCAGTACAGTGGTTAAGAGCCCTGGATCTGGGATCACTGTTTACTGGTTGTGTGTCCTTAAGCGAGTTACTTAACCTTTCTGTACATTTGTGTCTTTTCTCCAGAATGAGGATGTTAACAGTACCTGTATTATATGGTGATTGAATTAACACATGTCAAGCGCTTAGAACTCTGCCTGCCACGTAGAAGACATGCGAGTGTTCGCTATTACAACAATTAGCCAGGTGGTAGGGAACCGCTGAAAGTTTTAAATGGACAGTAATAGGATCAGATTTGTACGTTGTGATGATCACACTGGTTTGTGACCAATGTGGAGGATGGACTGGGGGACAAAGTCTGGATGTGGGGAGAACAGGTAGATTATTGCAGCATGGGAGAGAGGAGGAGACCAGAACAAGGATAGCAGCTGTAGGGAAGGAAAGGATTTAGTCAGTGAAGCCCCTAGCATCACTTACCAGTCCTGAGCCAGCCTCATGTTCTCTGTAGCTCCCTCAAGATGTATCCTGCTGCTCTTTAAAAAAATCACATTTATAATACATGTTCATTGAAGGAGATTTGAAAAATACATTAAATATAAAGAAAAACAAAACTGATGTATAATACAGTGCTCAGAAATAACTGTTAACATGGTATAGAATTCCTTGTAGTCTTTTGAGTGTGTGTTTATCCTCCTTCACCACCATCCCTTCCTCCAAAGAGAGGGAGACACATCAGGCTCATTCCAGACGTAGAATTTTATGTCCTGCTTTTTAAACATATAATATGGGCATGTTTCCATGTCACTAAATATTCTTTGAAAATCTGATTTTTAGTGGCTATTTAACTATTTTATTACACTATATTTAGCCAGCCCCTTGTTATTGGCCACTTGGGTTGTTCTGAGCAATACAGATACGAGCATCTTTCTCACCTTTTTATGCCTCCATTTCCTGCTACCTCGCTGATTCTGCTTTTCTCTTCAAAGGCCTGTAGAGTAGGATAGTGTCCCACTTTCCCTGTTTTGACTGTGCCCACCCTGTTGGGAATAGGGAGGAAAGAAGTAGTTGTTCCATGGGGGGAGAGGTGGGCAGGGGGCCAGGCTGTAGGAGTGCAGTGGGGCAAGGGGATGAGTTCCAGAGGGCCACCACAGCGCTGCCAGGCCTGCATGCAATTTTTAGGATGGGGGCACTTACTGATGTTTGAAGTAGAGGAAAGGAGCCCGGAGAAAGAATGAAGACATTAGAGAGAGAAAAGATCCAAGATTAGATGGACAGATTAGCTGTAAGAAAAAAGAGAAGGAAGAGGAATTTTAAGAATGAGAACACAGGTAGATGTAAATATTTAGCGAACCTTGAGGGTGGTTTTCAGAGTTGGAGAGTAGTACACCTGGGGGTACCCTGGGGTTAGGGTAAGTGGGGAGTTCCTATTGCCTGGCTTTGTCTCTGAAGAGGCCGATGTAGGGGGGAGGAGTTAATCTGCTCAGGGTAAAGGGAAGGAAGGAGTATTCGCGGAGGGAATAAGAAGAGAATTTTGAGTTTAAAAAAGAGAAAATGTCTAGAACAGCCTCTGTATGCAGTGTGTTTAGAAATTTAAAAAAAGAAAATTAAAAGGTGTGAGTCAGAATCGGCTTTGCCAGGCTGAGGTGGGGCAGTTTGTAGACAACATCCTGTAGTCCAAGATGGACGGAGCCGGCAGGTGTAACGGCGCCCCCGCGTGGGGGTTTGGGGAAGCCCAGTGAGGAGGATCATCGACAGAGGAAAAGTTGTAACCCTGGTGAAGGTGCCTGATGCCTGGAGGCCCTGAGCAGGGACGCAGTGGACCTGGGCTGGGGACTGATGGAGTAGATGACGTGATAAGGGGAACTGGCTGTGGAGCCATACCTTAGATCCTGGTTGGGTGGAAAGTCAGGATCACCTAGATGCAGCTATGGAGAATAAATAGAGCAGAAGTATACGGTCCTTTGCCCTCCTGACCATCCTATCTCAGTCCTTGTGCTTCTCACCCTTGTGCTTCTCAGGTGCTGGTACAGGGCTGCCTCTTGGACCCTTCCCAGCGGGAGGTGTTCCTACAGCAGGTGTATGAGCAGCTGTGCCTCTTTGAGGACAAGGTGGCTGCCACGCTGCAGCAGCAGTATGAGCCCCAGAGCCAGGTATGTGGGAGAGAAAGTGGCAGAGGCAACTTAGAGGAGCAGCTAAGGACACAGGGCAGAGAGGGGGAGTAAGCCGAATAGACAAGGGAAAGAGAGCAGAAAGGGGCTAAGAGCCAGGGGCAGAGTGAGCCAAGGTGCTAGTGAGTGTTCACAACAGGCTCCCTGTAGAGGAGTACTCAGATACACTCCCCAAAACACAGATTCTTGCTGAGAGAAAATGTGAAGGCATTTTTTTTCAGTCCTGGATCTTCTCCCTCAATGGATCTGAGAAGGTGATCGTGAGTGGCTTTGATCTCTAGTTAGCATTTTGTACAGTCAGGGATAAAGCTGCTTGGGCTCAGCTAGACTGCCCTGTCTTGTTACTTTGGGTACCCCAGAAGTAACCAGGCAAATGGCAGTTCTGTGTGCCTGATGACTAGTAATGTAATTTGATTGATGTATAAAATATTTAATAATGGTGATGGAAAAATATGGAATGGGGCCATTATTGGCAAAGGGTAGAGAAGCCTGGGTACAGTCTGGCACTTCACGTGGTGCTGAACTCTGAGAGTCAGCATCTGAGCACACCCTGGGGAGGGAGCACAGTTAGGACTCAGCTGCATAGTAGGGGGCTTGGAGTCCTCATAGGATTAGGCCTGTGGCAGTGCTGGGCTGTAAATTCTGAGGCTGTAAATTCTGACTTTTCTGTGGATGAGGCAGCAATGCTATCTGTCCCACTCTATGTTTTCTATAACTTAGGGCCAGGCAGAGGACCAGTCCCCAGACTCGGGGGAGCCACTGGGCCGGAAGGTGGGAGTCTCCATGGTGACAGCTGATCTTGGGCTGGTCAGTATGATTCGTCAGGGCATACTGGCACTACAGTTGCTACCTTCAAACTCTAGTGCAGGTCAGTAGAAGGAACATTGGCCGGATTGGGGAAAGGGATTTGGGAAGGGTGGGGGATCAGCAAAGATGGGGATTCCAAGGAATCGGTGGGCCCCAGGGAAGGGGATCTGTTTCCTTTTTTGCAAAATGTAAGTCTGTATTAGTGCATATTCCAGTACCCTCAGCTCTGACAACCACCCAGGACCCTAGTGGGAAGGAATAGAGCTTCAAGGGCATCACTCAGGGGAGATTGTGATCTAGCACTCAGGAGGAAGAAGTAGGAGGAGAGGGGAGAAGGAAAGGTGTTTCAAGTTTATAAAACACATTGGTGGGCAGACACTGAGCTCTTCCAGGCCCTGTCAGTTGGGTGCCTCCCTGTGACTTTGGTCTTGCCAGTGTCTCCAGGTCTGTCTGGTGTTCCCTGCTCCAGGTATCATCGTGATCACAGATGGGGTGACCAGCGTCCCTGATGTTGCTGTTTGTGAGACGCTGCTGAACCAGCTTCGTAGTGGCACCGTGGCTTGTTCCTTCGTGCAGGTGAGGACTTTTTAAGGAGGAGGAGAGGAAGTGGGATAGCTCACAAAATTGGGTATGGCCAGTTGCTTTTTTGCAGGTAGTGATTTCCCAGGTAAAGTTGCTGACATAGTTACACGGGGGGAAGGAGTCATGTCTAGAGCAAGGTAGGTGGCAGTGGTGGGAGAGGACTCTCATCTTTGTCTTCTTTTCTTAGGAATTGGGAGCCATGTTATAGTAAAAAGAATGCACAACTTGAAATCTGTCCCAGTCCAACTTCCCCCAGTAGATTAGTCATTATTGTTTTGGGTATAAGGGTCCAAAACCCCAGCTCAAACTAGCTTAAGCAAAGGTGGGGAAAGGTATATTCATGGAACTGTAGCTAGTTTGGGGTGATGGACTGTAGGGTGTGAGGCAAAGAGCTATGGGAAACAAGGCTGGAGGGGTAGGCACAGGCCAAAGTGTGAAAAGCTGGTTCTGCTGTATTAAGGAGTTTAAGCATAACTCTGTGGGTGATGCAGCTGTATAGAAGGAAAGTCACTAGTTGCGTTTATGTTCTCCTGAGGCCACCCTTGCTGCTGGGTGAAGGGCAGGAGTGGAGGAAGGGAGGCTGTTAATTGCAGTGGTCCAGGTGAGAGAGAGTCAGGGCTTAAATTAGGGGATTCAGGGGTAAGAGGATTGAGAAAATTAAGAGGTAGAGTCAACATGACTTTATGATTAGCAAGATGTGGGTAGGAGATGAGGGAGAAAGAGGGGTTAAAGATGTCTCCAGATTTCTGACTTCAGTGATGGTTGGGTGGCAGGCAGAGCAAACAGGAATACAAACAGCTGGGGTGGAGTGAGGACGAGATGATGAGTTCAGGTCTGTGCATGTTGTGTTTGAGGTGCCTGTGGTTCAACACAGTATAGCAGGTAAGGACATCACCTGTACAGTTAGGCATGCCTGGTCTGAATCCTGGCTCTGTTTCCTAGCTGTGTGACATCAGGCACATCACTTCTCCTCTTGGTCAGATTCATTTGTAAATGGAGTTGTAAAAGTACCTACCTCACTGGGTGAGATATGCATTTAAAGTAATTAGCATAGTGCATATTACTTAATACATTGCTGCTCTTCATAGCAGTGAGCAGTTGAATATGCAGATTCTAATGCGCAGGAGATAGCATTAGTTCATCTGAGAGAGATTTAGGATTTGTCAGGCTACAGAGAGTAATTGAGAAGAGAAGAGGGTTCCAGAAGAACTTTGGGGAACACTAATTTTTAAAAGTCTTTCATAGAAAGAGGGCCCAGCAAGAAATGAAGAGTCGGACAAGAACCAGGAGATTCTGGTATCAGAGAAGTTAGAGTTTTTGGAAGAAAGAAGTTGTTAACACTGTGAGAGGGAGCAAAAATAGGAAGTAAAAGGAGGAATGAAAAGTGCCCTTTAATGATTAGAAGGTCACAGGGATCTTTTTCAGAGTTTGATTTCAGTGAAGGGGTGGTAAGGGAAATGATTGCAATGGACTGAAGAGTGGAAGGAAGAGAGGAAGTAGGAACAAGTGCTGACACAAGAAATTTGGCTGTTCAGATCAAGAGGGGAGCGAGAGAGAATGGTAGCCAGAGGGAAGTACGGGGTGGCAGGAGGGGTGTTTCCTTCTGTTTTGTTCTCTAAGCCAGAGACTTAAGCGTATTTCTAAGGATCTGTGGCAAAGAAGAGTTTGAAAATAAGGGAAAGAAAAGGGAGCCTGATTGAGTAGAAACAGGTTGAGAGATTCTTTTGGAGCAGACACCATATCATTTCTTTCTGTGAGACTGGAAGGTAGAAGTGAGATGCAGATGAATTCTGCCAAGGGCCTCTGATTTCTGTCTGAAGTAAAAGGTGAATGCCATAAGGAAGGCAAGCCAGAGTTGGGAGGAAGGAACAATGCTGAGGACAGCCATGAAAGACTAGCTGAGTTGGAGGTTATATGTTCTTATGTGGTACCAGCCTACACAACTATATGGTTTTCTCCCTTTGGGCACCATTGGCCAAGTATAGAGGTTGTGACCCCAGTTGGGGTTTTGAGGTAGAAGCAGAAAAGAGTGAAGAGGGCCAGGAATTTGAGAGTGATGCTTATGAACTTGCTTGAACGTAGGGTCCAGACTGGATTGAGGAAGGAGGGTCTGGAAAGTGCAGATAGACGTGGAGAACACAGAGAGGTTCAAGGCCTGGTAGTCTTATTGAGGTCAAAGAGCAGCAAGAGGAGGAGAGTGGCAGGAAGCTAAAGGGATAGCGTGTTGCATAATCACTGGGATGTGGCAATTTGAAATTGCAAAGATGAATTTATTCCAAGGGCCAGTGTGTAGCCAGTGGACAGGTGCGTGGAGCAGGAAGAGTTACTGGAGATGAGAGGTGCGGAACTGAGAAGCCAGGGAATTGAGTCATCTAGAGCAGGTCTGGGAACAGTTTCTGCAAAGGCCAGCTAGTGAATAGTTAAGCCTTGTGGGCCATTTGGTTTGTCACAACTACTCAGCTCTGCTGTTGAAGCATGAAAGCAGCCATAGACAACACGAAACGAAGTCAGTGGGCTTGGCTGTGTTCCAATAAAAGTTTATTTGCAAAAATAGATGATGGGCTAGATTTGTTCCACAAGGCATATGTAGTTTGCCAATTTCTGATCTGCAGCCTTGGTACTCAAAATGCGGTCCACAGACCAACAGCATTGGCATCACCAGAAAGCTTGTTCGAAGTGCAGAATCTGAGGCCCCACTCTAGACCTACTGCATTTTAAAAAAATCCCTGGGGGTTTTGTATGCATCGTAAAGTTTGAAAGGCACTTTGTTAGAGACACACTAAAGTCTGTCAGGATGATGACAGGAAGCCAGTGAACCAATTGCCAAAATCTTTAGTGGAGGGGATGGGGGAATTTGATGTTGAGGAAGGGCAGAAGATGGTGTGGCCAGATGACACCGCTTCAGACAGAAGGGCTCAGGGAAGGAGAGGTGCAGAGCAGCCGTCTGTCCTAGAAGAACACTGGCCCACTTTCCACTCTGTGGTCCAGGGAATGGGAACAGCCACGCAGCCCTGTCTCTTCCTTCTCCTGTGCTTCTGTTGGAGCAAGGTCTCCAATCACTCACTTTCCCCAGGTGGGAGGAGTTTACTCTTACGACTGCAGTTTTGGCCACGTGCCCAATGTGGAATTGATGAAGTTCATCGCAATGGCAACGTTTGGCTCCTACCTGTCCACTTGTCCTGAGCCTGAGCCAGGCAACCTGGGTCTGACTGTCTACCACCGGGCATTTCTCCTCTACTCCTTCCTGCGCAGTGGGGAAGCGCTGAACCCTGAATATTACTGTGGTGAGAAGCAGCCTGGGGTGGGTGTGGGAAGCAAGGAATATAGAATGGGCCCAGAGATTATGCAGGAATTGGTCTGAGCAGAGTTTGGGTTCTTGGAGGCCTGAAAGTGTAGCTGGGGCTGGCTCCTCTGGCACTGTTCCCTCAGTGGTTTCAGTGTAGCCACTTTCCCCGTAGTTCCGTCAGCTGGCAGATAACCACTGTCCCCTCCCCATCCTCACTGGCCTTGTAGGCTCTCAGCACCGCCTATTTAACGAGCACCTGGTCTCTGCAAGCAGCAACCCTGCCTTGGCCTTGCGCAGGAAGAAGCACACTGAGAAGGAGGTGCCGGCTGACTTGGTCAGTACCGTGTCCGTACGGCTTCGAGAGGGCTATAGTGTCCGAGAGGTCACGCTGGCCAAAGGTGAGTGTCACTAGGTCCTGCTGTAATCCCACAGACCTCTAAGAATTTGTGTGTGGGAGGGCCTGCTGAACAAAGCAGAGGACCCACAGGTATCTTGTGGGAAAGAGAGTCGTAGTGAAGACTCCACTTGTCGTTTGAGACAAGTGCATTTTGAGTTGCCTTCAGGGCTTAGTTCTGTTAGAATGTAGCTCCCCGATTCCAACTCCTTTTGCCCATGGTCAAGCAGCTGAGGGTGGTGTGGTGTCCCGAACTTGGCTTGGCTTTCAGATTATTCCTGCAAGCTTCTGTTTGTGTCAGTGGGCAGGCTCTGGGCCTGGAACCTCTGGCCAGGCTGGAGTTCCATGAGGTTGGGGGAGCTGCAGAGAGGATGCAGTCCCAGGCCTGCAATCCTGTGCCTTCTTTCCCTTAAGGGGGGTCCCAGCTGGAGGTGAAACTGGTGCTGCTGTGGAAACACAACATGCGCATCGAGTATGTGGCTGTGGCCCCCTGGCCCCTGGAGCCTGAGGGCCCTCGAGGAACACGGGTGGAAGTGACAATGGAGGGTGGCTACGACATTTTGCATGATGTGTCCTGTGCACTAAGGCAGCCCATTCGCTCGCTGTATCGTACTCACGTTATCCGGCGTTTCTGGAACACACTACAGAGGTGAGTGAGGTCACCACTCAGTGAGCGCTGCCCCATCTATTGTGTAGAGGGACAGATTTGTGAAGCAGGCAACTGGGGAGAGTCACCCAGAGCACCAGGCTTGTGTCCAGGGTCCCGTGTCCCCCTGAGGTTCCCCTCATCTGCACTCAGCAGAGTCAGATGTGACTCAGACTTGCCCCTTGTTCTACAGCATCAACCAGACGGACCAGATGCTGGCCCACCTTCAGTCCTTTTCCTCAGTGCCCGAGCATTTCACGCTTCCTGACAGCACCAAGAGTGGGGTGCCGCTCTTCTACATCCCTCCTGGCTCCACCACCCCGGTGAGTGGCTGTGATGGGTAGTAGCCCCATTTCATGCCAACTTGGACTGGCATGGCATCTGGAGCCCAGAACCACCTTCTATCCCTTTTCTCTCAAGTCTGAGGCACCCAAGCCAGAAGCCTGTGCTTTAGCCTTGAGAGCATCTCTTCTCCCTCCTCCTGAGGCCCTGGGGTAGAGGAGCATCTATAAAGAGAGGTTGTCCTAAACAGACCACGGGTGGCAGAGGCAAACACTTGCAGAATGTCTAGGTGGTGGTATCCCAGCAGACGGCGCAGACTTCATCCCATCTCCACGTGGCAGACTCTGGCCTCCCCCCCCGCCACCCTCTCCGGTTCCAACCACCATGAACTGTGTACTTCCTGAAGACCACAGCTTCCTCGGTCCTGTGCTTTCTTCACTCAGTCTACCCTGTCAGCCTAGCACTGACGGGCAGGTGGCTTATGCTAGTGTGCAGTGGCCTCACCGTGAGGTCCTGCCACCACTTAGTGGCTTTCCTTTCCTCCCAAGTCAGTGATATAAGCTGGGCAGGTTCCATCCTTGTGGATTCAGCTTTAAAGTGCTACACAGTGTGTCCCTGCACTCATTCATCCTAATCTAGCCTTCATAGTGGAAGCAGTTTTTGCCTCTGTCCCAGGCTGGGTGGTAGCCTTTCACCTTAAACCACTGCTATCTCTGACCCCCTGCGCTGAGTCTTCCTATGGTTCTGTTTGCTTTTGGAGGTTGTACCTGGTTTTCCATGAATGCTCCTATAAGCCTGTCCTTGCTGTCCCCAGGTACTCTCCCTTCAGCACAGTGGTTCTGACTCATCCCATGCCCAGTTCGCTGCCTACTGGAAGCCGGTGCTGTCCATGGATGCTAATTCCTGGCAACGTTGGCTGCACATGCATCGCCTGGTGCTGATCCTGGAGCATGACACGTGGGTACCCTCAGGGCTAGGGCTCCAGCTGGGGTGGAGCAGCAGGGCTCAGGAAATAGGGAATGACAGGAAGGGGAACAGCCGCTGAGCCCTTACCAACTGAGGCCAAGGAGCAACTGTGGCCCTTTCCTCGTCTTCCTGCTCAGTAGCCCCCGTAACCTCAGGCAGGGCCTAGAAGAGAGAGGCAGCCATCTGTTCTTTCCCCCCAAGATTGGGGCTGGGAGGTCTGACCTCAGTCCGCACCCCTCTTCCTAGACCAATCCCCAAGCACTTGCACACCCCAGGCAGCAATGGACGCTACAGCACTATCCAGTGCAGGATCTCCCACTCCTCGCTGACCTCTCTGCTGCGGGACTGGAGCAGCTTTGTGCTAGTAGAGGGCTATTCTTACGTCAAGCTGCTCTCCAGGTGGGCAAAATTATGTCCCCTCACTGTTCCCCTACCACCCCATTCCATGTCTCCTGCTCTAACCCAGGACCTCACCCTCCCAACCTAGGGCTGCTCACTGACTCCCATCTCTCCCCAGTGCCCCAGACCAGCCCCCCTCCTCCTTCTACATGGTCCGCATCATTTCCAAGGCCCCGTGCATGGTTCTTCGCCTGGGTTTTCCTATTGGCACGCCAGCACAGGCCCGGCACAAGGTAAGCTGGGCCCTGACTGACTCCTAGACCAAGGAGCCCTGGGGTGTAGACTAGCTCCATTTCCCCAAACCCCACAGGGCCAGGGCTAGTAGAGAGAGGGGCCCCAGACCAAGTGAGGCTTGGAGTAGAAGGTTCCCTCACCTTGCCTGTAGGCCCCTTTTCCTACCCTGTAGGAGATGGAAGCAAGAGGATCTGACCACATTGTCCTTTCAGATTGTGTCAGGCTTGCGGGAAGAGATCCTGCGCCTGCGTTTCCCCCACCGGGTGCAAAGCAAGGAGCCAACGCCAAAGGTGAAACGAAAAGGGCTGGGGGGCCTTGGTGGGGGCAACTCGCCCTCCAAGTCGCCCCCCACTCTGGGGCCACAGCAGGCCCTGTCTGACCGTCCTTGCCTTGTGGTCTTGCATAAGCCGCTGGACAAACTGCTCATCAGGTTGGTACAGAGGGTGGGGAGGAGCCCGAGGCCGGGGGTGGGGTGCGGCTCAGCTGGGTGTGAGTAGAGGTAAACTGGGGAGTTGCCCCCTTTCCCAGGTATGAGAAGCTACCCCTGGACTACCGGGCACCCTTCTTGCTGACACTGGAGCCACCAGGGCCACTGCCCTTGGTGTCAGGCCGCTCAGCCTCCTCTAGCCTAGCGTCGCTGTCCCGCTACCTCTACCATCAGCGCTGGCTCTGGAGTGTCCCGTCAGGACTGGCCCCTGCACTGCCGCTCAGTGCCCTCGCCCAGCTCCTCTCCATCCTCACTGAGTATGTCACTCAAGCCTACCAGGCCACTTGGGGCAGGGAGAGTGTGCGTGTAGACTGGGTTTTGAGACTGACAAAAAGCCTAAACCACACACTTCCCCTCCGTAAGCATCAGTCTCGAGTGCAGAACAGCACATGCTACTGCCCTTCCCCCAACTGGATTTATTTTGGCCTCTGCTGGTAATTGGACCTGTCACACTTCAAGGGACTGGCAGGCTGCTGGGAGGTGTGTGCATAAGGGGAGGGGCCACGTAAGGGGAGGGGCCGCGCTCTGAGTGTCTCTTCCCTCATCCTGGCCCCGCCCCCACCGTTATGGGGCTTCAGAGTCCGACTTTCTGAAGGGTTCCACTTCGCCTGCAGCGGGGAAGGAATCATCAACATGGTCTTGGAGCTTCCAATTCAGGTATGCCCCATCCCTCATGACACTTCCCCGGCTAGGTCTGTCATCATCTCGGGGACACTTGCCTCTGAGCTGGGATGGGACTGCTGTAAACTCTGCCTCACAGGGGCCAAGTGGGTAGAGGACACAAGGCCTGGGGCACCTCGTAGGACAGTGTGGTGAGGAGACTAAAGTTCTGAGGGCCACAGCTAGGCCAGGCCAGATCTCTGCATTGGCTGGGGTTTGGCCAAGATCTCCCATTCTGCCCACAGAATGAGCCACCAGGGCAGGCTGCAGCTGAAGAGAAGCACACCTGCGTTGTCCAGTACATCCTCTTCCCCCCACACTCCACCTCCACCAAAGACAGGTGAGGCAGGCCTCTGCGGGATCCTCCTCTCTGCAGAATCCACCCTCTCCCCACTGCCCTCCAAACGTCAGGCTCCCATAGCCCGAGGTGATCTTGGTCCAGAATTGGGGCAGGGCTTGCTGTGTCTGGATGCTTCGTCAGGTGGATGACTGCCTGGAAAGGCCTTGTGCAACCTGTGGCTGTCCTCTGTGCCCACCTCCTTCCCATGCTCCGGGAGGCCTGCTCCCTGCTGTGAGGCTGTGCACTGGACCCTCCTCTCCCCCAGGCTCAGACCCTCCTCCTTTAGCTTCTCAACAGATGATGACAACGATGTGGAGGTGGAGGCCCTGGAGGGAGACTCAGAGCTCAATCTGGTCACTGAGGTGTGGGTGGAGCCACAGTGTGGGCGAGTGGGACCTGGCCCTGGAAACTGGAAGCACCTCCAGGACCTGACATACTCTGAGATTCCTCAAGCTGTGAGTGACCTCGGAACAGTACCCCCACCTCTTACCGGGTTAGGGTATTGTCTCCTTTGGAATACTGCAGCCTGTGGGCTTCCTGGTCCCTCTAAATGTCTGGGACTGTCAGGGCTTCCTAGAGAGCTAGAGGCCGGGGTATTCTGGGCTAGGAGGGGTTGACTCTTGACCTCTGATAATCCTTCTCTAGCTCCATCCTCG
This sequence comes from Lemur catta, assembly GCF_020740605.2. Classification (NCBI taxonomy): domain Eukaryota; kingdom Metazoa; phylum Chordata; class Mammalia; order Primates; family Lemuridae; genus Lemur; species Lemur catta. The sequence continues at coordinate 94,512,828 of NC_059130.1, read as the reverse complement.
AGATGCTGCCTGCATAGGCTCCATGCTGAGCTTTGAATACCTGATACAGCTGTGCCAGAGCAAGGAGTGGGGTCCTCTGCCCCCAGAGCCAAGGGTCTCTGACGGTCAGTGGGGGAGGTGGCGCAGTGGATGGAGCAGCGGAGTGGGTAGGGAGAAGGCAGCCACAGACAGTTAATCTGGGTCTTGCTATGTGTCCTGTCTTCCCTCCCTCCCTCCTAGGATTGGACCATGGAGGAGACTCCTGTGTCCGTGAGATCCCTTTCCATTTTGACCTAATGGGATTGCTACCACAGTGCCAGCAGCTCCAGATGTTCTTCCTTTTGCTGTCCAGAGGTGGGTGGAACTTTGTACACATTCACCCCACACCTAAAGGGCCAGCAAGCCTGGGATTATTAGATGATAGGGAGCAGATGAGTCAGCAGATGAGGGAGCAGAGCAGCAATGGGGGCAGGAGGAGGCTGTGAGGCTGTAGGAGAGGCCTTACTGGTCAGGGCTGAGCCAGGGGTACTGGGCAGCAGGAGGCTCTTGGTGCTAAGCAGAGTGTGTGTCGGGCAGAGCCAGAGGGTGTCCCTCTCGCCGAGGGGCCCTGTCCCGCCAACGACATGGTGCTGTGCCTGCTGCACAGCTGCCTGGGGCAGGAGCTGAGTGACCGGGAGATCCCGCTGACCCCCGCTGACCAGGCTGCCTTCTTGAGTGAGGTGCTGTGGCGGACCTCCCACGGTCCAGGTGAGCTCCCGCCTTCTTCGTAACGCCAGAGTCTAGCCCAGCCCTTTCCCCACCCCGCCCGTGGTTCCCGCCTTTGCGTTTTGGCCTTCCTCCTCCTCTCCATCTCTCAAACTCAAGCCCTGCCTCTCCGCTGGCTCTACCCCCCCTCTACACATCTCTACCTCCATCGTAGGTGCAGAGGAGTCACCAACCGGGGGCCATGGGCTCCTGAAGGACCAAGCAGTTGGCAGCGCCCAGGCCACTGGAGACTCAGCTTTTACCACCCTGGTCAGCACCGATTCTTCTCCCAGAGCCCTTTGCATACTGACCTCCTTCCATCACATCTTCATGCCCCAACTTCCTGTCACTCTGGGTACTGAATGCCTTCTGCCAGTGACAGGCTGTCATTTCCCTTTGTCCTGGATCTTTCAAGCTGTACCTAAGATGAGTCAGCTCTAGGGTGGAGGAAGGGAACGGGGGCTGCTTGTGCCCTTATAGATGCTCTAATTTTCTGTTTCTTTCTTACAGAGTGTAGGTCTCCCTGAAGCTCTCAAGCCTCTCATCTCTGCCCAGCCCCCTCAGTGGCGCTGCTATGCAAGGCTTGTGAGCCCCCAGCATGTGTTTCTTACTTTTCTCCCAGCTGCCTTCTCAGGTACCAACCGCTGACCTTCCTCACTAACCCGCTCGGACACAAACCCTGAACTCCCTCCCCAGCCCACCAGGCAGCTCTGATCTAGTCTCCCTTTTCCTCCTCAGATGTCCAGCGTCTGGCCGCCTGTGGCTTGGAGGGACCCTCTCAAGAGGAGACAAAGCCTAAGTTTGGGGATTGGAGCAAGGCGCCCAGCCTGAAAGATCTGGGAGGAACAGGAGTCAAGGCTGCAAAGTCCCAGGTCCCCATCCTCAGTGTCACCCTGGCCGACGGTGAGGCTGCTGACTTGCTCATGCAGGCACGGGAATGGGCAACAGTGGAGGGCGTGAAGTCCGTGTGGCACCTTTTCCCCACAGACAATGCCCAGAATCAAGGAGAGCTGAGCCCACCCTTCCATCAGGACTTGCAGGCTTATGCTGGGCGTCAGGCTTCCCAGACAGAGGGTGCAGATGGACCCCGGACCCGGTGTCCTGTCTATATCTATAGCTGTTCACTGGAAGCACTGAGGGAGCAAATGGTTGGCACACAGCCCCCTCAAGCACCCCGAGACCTCATCTTCCGGTGAGCACCCTCTGTGTTGACCTATGTCATCCCCCAACCGTGGTTCCAACCAAGGCTTAGATATGCACTAATGGGTATGGACAGACAGGCTGATGGTCAGTGGCAGGAACTCAGCCTCTTAGCTACGTCCTGCCGGCTCCTTGGTTGGTGTCCCTCAGCAAATCAGCTGAACTTGCTAGGCTATGAATATATTTGGTGATCCCTTGGAATGTGGGTGGCTGATGAGTGTCAGGTCTCATTTCAGGGAGTTGGTCGAGCTCTGTTTTCCCTCCCATTCCTAGGACTCAGTTCCTTGACCACCCTTCTCCATCCTCAGCCTGGCTGGAGCCCAGGTACAAGGAGGCAGCCAACCACTGTGCCTTGCTACAGGAGCACGCACAGCGATGCTATGTCCGTGGTGAGCAGGAGGGCCCTGTGAGGGAGGAGTGGGGCTCGGGGGTGAGAGCAGGGATCACAGGGGCAAGGAGTAGAGAGGCTGTTCTAGAGCCTGACCTGTGTGGCCCCTTCCACTTCCATCAGGGCTGTTTCGGAGCTTGCAGCAAGCACAGAGCGTGACCTCCCAGGATTTGCTGACAGCAGTAGATGCCTGTGAGGAGCTACTACAAGAAGTAGACATCACCCCTTTTCTGCTTGCACTGTGTGGCCACACTTGGGGTTTGCCTCATGCACCACCAAGCCCTGGTCCCCTTAGCCCTGGGCCCTTCAGCAGCAGCATCGAGGAGGGCCCTGAGCCTCGGGAACGAGCTGTCTTAGCTTCTGAATCCAGGTTAGGACTATACTTGAATGTTACTACAAGGGGGAACAAACCAAGTCCCTGTAAACTTGGGGCTTCCAGTCCAGGTAGGACCTAGGCACCAGTGAAGCAGGAGTGCTTTGTCGCTGGCTCCCTGTCCCCCGTGCCCCCAAGCAGCCTTCTTTCTCACATTTGGCACGGACAGCAGTCTCTTCCCAGGCTCCCCCTGTCTCTCCTGCTTCGGTGTGGAGGGATGACCTGGGGCAGGGATAGGGAGTTCCTGGTTACCGACAGTGACAGTAGAGATTTGTTCTGAGGACATTTACACAACAGTAAGACTGTCCCCAGCTGATCTGTGAGTTTCACAGAGGCCCAAACTGTATTCTGCTCATTGCTGGGTCCCCAGCTCACCTTAGGGGCTTCAAAAGGTCCCTGTTGAAGGAGAAGGAGAGGGAGAGAGGGAGCAGATAGCCGTGTGTCCGGGGTCTGCAGTGTGTTAGTACTGGGGAAACAGAAGAACCTAAAGGACAGGCATGCTGATGGCTCCTAGGTCAGCACTCCGGCCCCGTTCCCTCTCTGGAGCTCTAGATCTTCCACCTTTCATGCCCCCAAATGAATGCATTTTCTTCCCATCAAACCTTGCTTCTCCACCTATCTTCTCCATTCACAGTAAAAGATATTTACCCAGTGATCTAAGTCAGAAAACTGTGAGTCATCCTTACTCTATTCACAGAAACACCTAGCCATTAAGAAATGTGGAGGTTAGAGCCCAGATGGGTGGTTTGGTTCTTCCTGCCTCTTTCCCTATCCATGCTGTTGTGCTAAGCATCCTTCCTGTAGACACATAGACAGGAGTGTGCTGCTCCCCAGTTGGGAAGTGACTCCTCCAGGACTTGGTGATTCTTAACATTTCAACACCCCCCCAACCCTGACCACGCAGCATAGAGACTGAGGACCTAAGCGAGCCTGAGTTTCAGAGCACCCGTGTCCCTGGCAATCCAGACCCTGGCCTGGAAATCTCTCTAACAGACATCTGCCAGCTCAGAGGAGAGGCACATGATGCCCTTCAGAGCCTCATCCAGGTGGGAAGCTTGGGTGAGGGTAGAAGAGGTGTGAAGTCCTGCCTGTGCAGAGGGACAGTGTTCTCTCCTGGGTGGGGGTGTGCATGTGCCTTATTCTAGAGTAGGGGTTATGTCCTACTGAGGGGTGGCTGACATAGCCTCCTTCTAACCCACAACAGGAGAAGTTCCTGGAGATCAGCCGTCTGCACTTCTGCACAGTGCCCTCGAATCCCCACTACTTCTTCTACTGCCCTCCATCCAGCAGGCGAGAGGTGAGTGGCTTTTTTTTTTTTTTTTTTTGAGACAGAGTCTCGCTGAGTGGCTTTCTTTCTACCTCCCTCGTGCCCCCAATCCATGGCCCCAGAGGCCTGCCTGAGGCCTGAATGTGGCTTTTGTTCTGCCTTAGATCAAACTCTCTTTCTTCTGCCTAGGATGAGGGCCCCCGGGACACAGTAGACAGAAAAGTCAGTGACCTGGAGTTTTCAGAGGCTGAGCTCATGGGGGAAGAAGGTGTGTGGGCAAGCGGGTCAAGGTGGGGAAGGCTGCTTCAAGCCAGGATCCAGGGGTCTCCACTGCCAGCCTCTCCCGTTGACTACATGACATGCACCACTAGGAGACACATCTGCTGGCTGTGTGGTCACTGAGAGTGACCCAGAGCTGGAGGTGGAATACCGTGAGATCCGTGAACCAGACCTGGGGCCTGCTGGGTTAGACTCCGCGTCGCTGTCAGATGAAGACACTGTGAACCCAGATGAAGACTCCTTCAGTATCTTAGGGGGCGAGTCACCCACTGGGCCTGAGAGCCTCATGCATGACCTGCCACCACTCTTCCTGCACCTCACGTGCTCCGTGCGACTGCGTGGGCAGCACAGCTCAGTACCTGTGTGCAGCCTGCCCACTTGCCTGGGTGAGTTTAGGGGACCCCGAGGGAAGGGCAAAAGTCCTGGTACAGACTACCTACCTGTCTGCGGGTAGAGGAGAACCTAGGGGTATAACTCTTACAGCACTTAGAACTTGCAATCTGTGCTTGTCTTAAGCCCCACAGTAATACCTAACTTTCCCCCTCTCCCAGGTCAGGTGCTTTCCAGTCTGGAGGGTCCCCCCATTGGAGGCCGAGTTCCCCTGAGGGACCTCAGTGTCACTCTGGATGTCTTCGTGCTGACCTTGCCTCTGGAAGTGGAGCTCCCCGCAGCCTCAGACCCTCAGCACCACCGGTGTGGCAGCAAGTTTGGTCAGGGGACCTGGGGCCTTGTTCGTGGAGGGGGGACCATTAAAGGAATCTAGGGTCCCTGGGGACTAAGGAGACCTTGAGTCCAGGAAAAGAGTGATGAGGAGGCCCTGAAAGGATAGTAGCTCCTGACCTTTGACTTCTGCTCCCACCCTGTTCAGGTCAACATCTGAGAGCAGTGCTTCATTCCCACGATCCCCAGGGCAGCCATCATCTTTAAGGTCAGATGATGGCCTGGGACCCCCACTGCCACCCCCAGAAGAAGAGAGGTATTGCCTTATCCTCCTCTCAGAGTTCCTTGCTGCCCCTCAATTTCGTTTTCTGGAAACCATATCTAAACCTTTCTTCCATTTAGGCACCCAGGACTATCCAGTTTGGCCATGCCCCACAGACTGGCTATAGAGACCACCATGAGTGAGGTGAGGGCCTTCCCTCCGCCAACCTAAGTGACAGCCCTCCAACACTGTAACTGGTACCCTTTCCATTATATGCGTGAGATAAGGTGTCCCCTTTATTCTGGGATTGAAGTGTGGCCTCCCTCAGTCTATGAATAAAAGTATCTTCCAGTGTCTTCTAGTCTGGGAGTGAGGTGGTGCCCCAATAAGCAAGGAGGTGCCTTTGCCACTTCCTGGCTTGCTCTCTGGCCACAGATCCGCTGGCTGTTGGAAGATGAGATGGTGGGGGCACTCCGAAGAGGGGGCCTCCCCCAGAGCCCTGCCCTGCACCGTGCAGCTGCCCACATTCATAGCTCTCCTGGACGCTCCACCTGCCTTCGCCAAACTCTGCCGCTGAGTTTTGTGTTTGGGCCAGAGCGTTCCCTCACACAGTTCAAGGAGGTAAGCTGCCCTCAGAACACTCCACAGTCACCTTGAGGCCTGTCCTTCTCCAGACCCCAGGCACAGGCCTGGAAGGCCCTCTCTTAGGTTGAGTCCACAGAATTACCCCTCCTGTCACCCTCCTCACCATATTGTCTGCCCTTACCCCTGTGCCCGACGGCCCAACCCAGTGGAAATAAACCCAGCTCCCAACCTTGTCACTGGGTCTGTTAAAGTGACTGAACCTTTTCTTACCTCAGCAGTAGGGATGCCAGCGTCTGCCTCAGCAGGTAGTTCAGGGTGTCTAATGAGGACCTGTAGGCCGCCATGTACAGGGAGAGCTGCTCCTGCTTAAACTATGATCTTGGCTCCTGCTCCCTAGGAGTTCCGCCGGCTCCATCTCCCTGGCCATGTTCTTCTTGAGGATCCTGATAGTGGCTTCTTCTTTGTGGCAGTTGGCCAGCAGCCCAGTGGGGCCCATGGGGAACCCTCTTCAGCCACCTGGGCTTGGCACAGTCATGAGGACAGGGCTGAAGGCGTCGAAGGGGAGGTGAGTCTGACTTGGAAATGAGGGTGGGGTGGGTGTGTGGGGCCTCTACCTCAGTCCTGACTTCCTGCCCCTCAGGCCCTGACAGCCAGCCCCCAAGCCCCTGGGTCCCCAGAAGATTCTGAGGGTGCCCCCCTCATCAGCCTGCCACAGGGAGGTAAGAGAGGACTTGGGCAGCAAAGTCTGGGGCCAGGACCAGGGACTTTTAGATCCCCGGTCCTGTTTCTAGTTTTGGAGGGAGGCCCTAGACAGGACTGAGAAAGGCTCCAGGTATTTCCCTTCTCTATGCAGGGAGTCAGCCTGGGCCCAGCCGGGGACTAAGTCTCATGTCCAGTCAGGGCAGCGTGGACTCAGACCACCTAGGTAAGCTGGGGGCAGGGAGCAGAAGACGCTAAGCTGGCGGGAGGTGGGCTTAGGGCTGCATAGGGAAGGGTCTGGGCAGGGGGCATCAGCAAGGACTGATCTGAAGGGAGCATCAAGCCAATGTACTTGGAAGATCAGATGAGTCAGCTTAGGATGGGATTGAACTTCAGCACATCTGACACAGGTTATGACGGTGGCAGCAGTGGCTCAGACAGCGAGGGTCCCAATGAGACCCTCAGCGAGAAGGCCCCCTTCACATTACGGACTCCACCTGGGCCGGCACCTCCACAGCCTCCACTGTCAGGCCTCCCTGGGCCCTGCCTGCCTGACTTCTGGCTCATCGTCCGGGTACTGCAGGACCGTGTGGAAGTGTATGCACATGCACGGTAAGTAGAAGCCAGGGCTTGCACCCTGATGCCCATGTTAACCCCTTTTCCATGTTCCCACAATACCTCTTTTCAGTGTTAAGTGTTGGCTGGGCACAGTGGCTCAAGCCTGTAATCTCAGCATTTTGGGAGGCCGAGGCAGAAGGATTGCTTGAGGCCAGGAATTCAAGACCAGCCTGGGAAATGTAGTGAGACTCTGTCTCTACAGAGAAAAAAAAAATAGCCAGGTGTGGTGGCTCATACCTGTAGTCCCAGCTACTTGGGAGACTGAGGTGGGAGAATTATTCGAGCTCTGGAGTTCAAGGCTATAGTGAGCTATGATCACACCACTGCACTCCAGCATGGGTGACAAAATGAGACCCCATATCTCTTAAAAAAAAAAGTAATACTTGGGACCGAGAGCTTGGGTAGGGAGCTGACTTAAATTCCCAGCTTGGGTGCTCCAGATCACTTCCCATATCTTATGACAAAGCATGTCATTCTTGACTTTCTTAATGGAGTTGAAAAGCTGATGGGGATTTTGCCTTCTAGCTGAGCATTAAGAAAGAATATCTATAGTTCAGAGAAGCTTCAGAAGTTGACATATAAAAATAAGGCATAATAGCTAAAATTTAACAAGTCCTTACTGTATGGTAGGCACTGTTCTAGAATTTGACATGAATCAGCTCATTTAATCTATGCAACAACCTTATGAAGTATTATCATCTGTATCATATGGATGAGGAGATTCATGCACAGATAAGTTAAATACTGGTCCAAGATCATAGTAAGTGCCAGAGCCAGGATTCATGCTGAGGCATCTGGTTAAATCTCTAATCTCGGGGGTGGATAGGGTGAGGGGGGAAGGGTGGGGTTGAGAAGGGAAGACCACCATTCTGATAAAGAAGATTTGAAAATAAAGAAGAGGCGCACTGCACAGAAGCCTCCAGTGGTACCGGTGTGGGAGCTCCTGAGGCGAGCATGGAGCCTAGGCCTGCAGAACTGCTCTGGAGAATTCCACTTTTCCCAGTTCGCATCAGGTTTACTTCCCTTTGTCCAAGCCTACTTCGTTTTCATGGTTTCTCTGGGCCCCAGCACCATGACCCTCCCCTCCCCTTCATGATACACATAACCCTTCCCCACTGCAGTTCCGTGTCAAATCTACCTTTCCTTCTAGGAGCCTGATTCGGGAGGATGGGGGGCCAGGCACCGAGTGTCGCCACCTGCAGCAGCTCCTGGTGAGGCGAGTTGGGGAGATCTGCAGAGAGGTCAACCAGGTAAGTGGCAGGGCTCTCTAGGCCCTGAGATACCAGACCCGCTGTGGAAGGAGTTTCTAGGAACTTGACTTTCAGAGGCTATTGGTCCATCTCAGATTCAGCAATAACTATGGAAAGTTTTCTTTGACTGCCTGTGCCGCCCCCTGCACCCAGTTAGAGGGATGCTGTTATTCCCCCCACTCCCCACACACTAGGGAGCTCTCTACAACCAGTCCCCAGTAACAGCAGGTTACTCTGTCATACCCTCCCAGTAACTATGAGGTGTTCCCTGTCATTGCACCATGGTAGCATTAGCAATGTAATGGTGAACCCGACAGAGGGAAACTAACTCTGGAGCTTGTGTAGAATGGTGGAGGGGGGGATAGGCATCAAACAACTAAATTACACAAATTATTTCAATTACAATTATGAAGAATTGTACAAAGGAAAAATAAAGACTGCTATGAGAACATATTATAGGGATCTGACCATCTGAAGTATCAAGGGAAGCTTCTTGGAGGAAGTGATTTTTAATCTGAGACCTGAAGAATAGTGAACTGATTCTGGCAAAGAACAGGGACAAATGTTCCTAACTGGAGTTCACTCTCAGATCCCTCAGCTCTGTGACTGAGGGACACCATCTCTGACCTCCCAGTGAGACAGATGTTCTTTCTGACGTCAGACCCCCAGTGATTGTGGGCATTCTCTCTGGCCTCTGATCACCCCGACCACCACCACCCACTTAGGAGGAGATATTTCAGTTCCCTGACACCTTGCCCCTTCTCCCAGAGACTGCTTCTTCAGGACCTTCATGACAGTCATGTGTGTAACTCTCTTCTGGTGGCCGAGAGTGAAGAAGATCTGTGGCGCAGTGAGACCCCCTTCCACTCCCGCCAGCGGGCCCTGCTGCCCAGCGATGGTGAGGTCCCACCAGCAGCTTCCCTCACAGGGCGGTGCTGCTGCCCACTCTTCCCTGCAGTGCTTTGGTGAGAAGCTGAGGGCAGAGTCCTCATTACTGGGTCATTGGTGCCAAGTCATGGAGAGAGAGCAAGGAGGATAGGACAGAAAGGGATCAGTGGATTTGGCTGCATGTTCATCAGTGACTTTCATGAAAGTAGCTTCAGTGGACAGATGAGAAGAGAAACCAGATGAAATTGAACAGTCAAAGAAAGGACAGCTAGGTGGGAATGGAGAGTCACCACTCTTTCAAGTAGCTTGGCAGTGAAGGGAAAGAGAAAATAGATATTATAGTGACTAAAAAAGATGGGAACAGGGAAGGAACTTTTAAACCTCCACTTAAAATAAAGTAGAGACTTGAGCACATTTATGTTCCACAGGGAAAGAGCCAGTAGAGAGGGAGAGGTTGAAGAATACAGGGGAGAAGAAGGAATTGAAGGGGCACCAGGCCATGACCTCTCATCCTGAGGGCAGGCTTCTGCCTGGCTGTGTCCTGTGACCCAAAAAGATCATCTTTCCCTGGCAGGAAAATAGACAGGGATGAGGAGTCTGAGGGAGTGAGGACAAGTAGGGCCAGTTCCCAGGTAAGAAAAGACCAGAGGGGAGGAGCCGGGGAACTGGCCTTCTTGTCCTCACTCCCCCAGACTCCTTGTCCCTGTCTATTCCCCTGCAGGGAAAAGATGATCATGTTGGGTCACAGGACAGGGCCAGGTAGAGGTGTGCTCTCAGGAAGACAGATCATAGCACAAAGGATTCCAGAACTATCTCGAGGAGACTTACAGAAAGAGCCAGGGAGAGGTGTCAGGAAAGGCAAAGCATGAGGAAAATGGTAGAAGAACTGGCCTTCTGATTGGCTCTTCCTCCAGACAGGCAGGCACAGGACCCCTTGGGGATTTCTGGGCCTGGTAAGGAAACATGATAATCTACTCAAGATGATAATTGAAGTCTTGACACTTCTGCTCCCTTCTCCTACTCCTGATGACCTCCAACGCCAACTCATGGAGGAAAAGCAAAACCATGTCATCCTTTGCAGTTCTCCCTTCTGGTTGAAAAGCAAAATCAGACCACTTCTTATTTTTAACGTTCTCAGCAAGTCTGTGGCCAAACTTTTCTGACATCTCCAGGAGAGTACGTCTTTCTCAGCACATCCCAGGATGCATTCCACATCAAAGCAGAATCCCATAATTGGTGGACTCCCATGGTTTTGAAGGCATCTTCTGCCAATTGAGGATGAGCAAGGACAGCCAAGCACTTTCACTTCAAAATGACTTCCAGCAGCTGGAGCTGTAAGACCAGTCAGAATCCAGACACAGCCCTTGCTCATTTTAGTCTCTCCAGATTTTTTTCCCCTGAAATCCTTAGCAACCAGCATGCCGTTCCAGAGTTTCTACACGGAAACTCTGCAGCCTCCTGGGTAGACTGTATGCTGCTCACACCTGACAGCAGCTCCTCTGGGAAACCAGACTGCCACTTTGACTTACTGGAAGGTTCCTGGTCAACCTGGAAACCTGAAGAGGGTTGACCAAGGCATTGGACTGTGGTCCTGGGCCCTTGTGTACTGCCACACCAGCCTTTGGGTTCTTTGTGATATCTGTCCTCCAAAGCGCAACACATCATTTCCCCCTCCTGTGCAGCTGGTGTGCATAAGCAACCATACCCTTTTTGTTTTAATGACGTTACTGTTGCAACTCCATATGAAGACACAGGGTTACAAAGTGCCACTGTCATACCTTATGACAAGGTCAGAATTTCTTGGCATTATCTTGAGGATTTCCTCATGCTTTGCCTTTGTTGACACCTCTCCCTGGCTCCTTCTGTAAGTCTCCTTGAACCTTCGTACTATGACTTGTCTTCCTGAGGGCATGCCTCTGCCCGGCCCTGTCTTGTGACCCAACATGATCATCTTTTCCCTGCAGGGGAATAGACAGGGACAAGGAGTCCGCGAGAGTGAGGACAAGCAGGTCAGTTCAGAGTGCTGTGTGGCCTGTCCCTAATCTGTGCTGTCTCTTTCTCCAGATTATGCTGCGGATGAGAACTGTGCACCCCGAGGATACCTGGCAGCCACGATGCAGTTTGTCCCAGGCCATTTCTCCTGTGACGTGGTGTGGGGAACTGTGATTCGAGTCCATTCACGCCTCAAAATGGGGCCCAGCATGGGGGTCTCTCGAGGTATGTGGTTGGCACAAGGGGCAGGTAGTGGGTGGGAGGATCTGGGGAAGGGAGTTTCCTGAGCCTGTGATATCCCCCCGCTACCCCTTGCAGCCATCCAGGCCCTGCGCTCTGTGCTCAATGCCTTCTCCGTGGTGAACCGGAAGAATATGTTTGTTTATCAGGAGCGAGCAACGAAGGCTGTGTACTATCTTCGGTAGGGGGCCCTGGGAAGGTGGGGTAAAGCATGAGTCAGGGATGGTGCGGAAGGAGGCACATACAGAGACCTTGCCACTCTCTCACAGGCTCCTGGAGACATCCTGCAGTGACCAGCCGTGGGAAGGGGATGCCCTGCCCCCTTCCCTAGCCCTGTCCCGAAGCCAGGAGCCCATCTACTCTGAAGAAGCCTCGGCATGTATCTCTCCCACTCCCTGGTGCCCCCATGCGCCCCTTGTCCTGTGCTCCCTGGAGCTGGGCCCTGACCACAGTTGTCCCTGTAGGGTCCTCGTTCTCCCTTAGACATGGCTTCGAGCCGCAGTTCAGATGCTGCTCGTCCTGTGGGCCAAGTGGACAGACACATCCAGTTGCTGGTACATGGTGTGGGGCAGGCAGGTAAGGACTGTGAGGAGCGGGGAAAGGGAGGGACCAGATGAGATTCCAGAATCTTCTAGGACATCTCTTAGAGCCTTCTGCTACTCTGCCCTGGGTCCTCTCTAGTTTCTGCTGTGCTCTGGGCTTTCCTCAAGCAGGGCTGGATGGGCAAGGACAAACTCCTGTGATATTTAGTGCGTAGGACTTCTAGCTGATTGAGGTGCAGCTTGGGGAAGAGGAGCTGGGGGGACTGTGAGGAGAGCTGGCGGTGCCTCCATCCTGACAGCAGGGGCAGGTTTGGGGTGAAGAGGGTGGTTCAGTTTGGGCTACGTTGAGCCTGAGGTGTCCAGTAGGCAGCTGGATGTTCCAGCTCATACCTACAGCTCACCTAATGTGCACTGTGCACCTAATGTGCCTGAGTCTTAGGCTAAGGCCGCGTAACTTCTCTTGTAATCTTTCGAACAAACCTGTGAGGGTGATGCTATTTTAATTCCCATTTTATGGATGAGGACACTGAGGCTTTGAGAGGTAAAACTCACATGTCCACAGTCACATAGTGAGTAGCTTAGCAGAATGACAACCTACTGCTGGTCCCCTCCAGAGCCGGCGCTCCTAACAGTGCCTCCAGTATACAGGGGATTGTTTGAGTCTTGGGTATCAGGGCTGCTGTGGGGGGAGCTGGATCCTCTGCTGGTGTCCCCACTTCCCACCATGGCTACGTCAAGGTCCTGAGATCACGGATGAGCTAGTGCGGGTTCTGCGTCGGCGCCTAGATGAGGCCACGCTGGACGTCATCACGGTTATGCTTGTTCGGAACTGCAAGCTGACACCAGCTGATGTGGAGGTGAGCTCCCTCCCAGACTCCCGCATCCCTCCCAGGCTCAGCCGCAGATGCCGGGACAGTCTGGGCTGGAAACTCTGAGTTCAGCTCTGTCTTCCTCTTGCCACTCTGCAGTTCATCCAGCCCCCTGGAAGTCTCCCCTCCGAGGTGCTGCATCTGGCCCTACCCCGCTCCTGCAGGCCCTGGCTTCCTGCCCTGGCCTGGTACCTGCGGCAGAACCTGCTCATCTTCCTGCACTCGCCCAAGTACACAGACAGCAACAGCCGGAACCACTTCCAGGTGAGACTGCAGCCATCTCTTTCCACACTCATGTGCACCTGTGCCCCTGCCCATGCACACACCCTATTGTGGGACTGTTTTCTACAGATACCCCCATGCAGGCCTTTGCCCATGGACCCATATACACCCATGCTCCCCAGGCACCTCTGTCATCTTCCGGTGTCTCCTTGTGCTCCCATGTGTACCTGCACCCCATTCCCCACTGCGGATGCCGTCCCTGAGGGTTTGGTCCATTGACTTGCTCTTAGTGCTCTGTGGCTGTTCTCTCCCCAGCATCCACTCCCACCACAGGGTGGCCTCCCTGACTTGGACATCTACTTGTATAACAAGCCTGGTGGACAGGGCACTGGGGGCAAAGGTACAGTGCAGGGCACGGGCCTGTGGCACTGCCAGGTGTGGGAAAGCCTCTCCTCATTCTCGTCGCTGAGAGGGCCTTTCCCCGCCTTGCAGCTGAGGGGCACTTTAGGGAGGGGAGGTCTGCCAGTCTCAGATCTGAGCCCTCCTGTTGATGTCTACCCAGGGGTCGCCTGCATCACTCTAGCCTTTGTGGATGAAGGAGGGGCCCCCCTGTCACTGGCATCATGGCCCCCTTCTTCTCCGGAGCCCCCAGACCCACTGCAAGAGGAGGAATTTGAGCAACTGACTCAGGTCATTCGCTGCCCGGTCATGCCGGACAGTTCTTCAGGTGGGGCAGCTTGGTCAGAGGATGGGGGTTTCAGTTAATGCTGTGGGAGGCAAGGGTAGCGAGTAGGGTGGGATCTAGGGGCACCCTTAAGTGTCCTCCATTCTTTCTTCCAGTTCAGAATGGGGCCCCATGGCTTCGACTGGACGTGTGGGAAAAGGGGAACATTAGTATTGTGCAGCTGGAGGAGAAGCTCCGGGGAGCAGCTCGCCAGGCCCTGGCAGATGCCATCATGGAGCTTCAGCTGTTGCCAGCTTCACTATGTACAGAGGACATTCCCCAAGGTATGCAGGTCAAGAGGCCCCCGGGGGTCCAGAAAACATCACAAATCTAGGCAGGACAGTGTGGCAGGGTGAGAGTAGAAATGTGGGGTTCAGGGAAAGCATGACAGAAGCCCCTTGAGAAACACATATTCATAGTTGTCTATGACCTTGTCTGAGCATCAAGGTGATACACTGGCAGAACAAGTGTAGTTTGTCACCCACTTAGAACTATATCATCAGGAGCTCACAAACACATGCACACTATCAATTCCATATACTGTCATTCACCAACAGGTAGAGTAGGTGGCAAGTCACTCTCACACCAGTCTCGAGGCTAGGTTGTCTGAAATAGGGATGGATGATCAGTGATGGGAGTCTTTAATGTCTGGTGTCCACAGGAAGTCTCAGGAGCGGGTCATTGGAAACCAAGAACTCTGCAGGCCGAGCTAGCACTTTTCCCCCTGCCCCTATCCCTGGCGAGCCTGTGACTCCACCCAGCAAGGCTGGCCGGCGTAGCTTCTGGGATATGCTGGTAATGGGAGGAAGTGGTGGGGTTGGCATCCACCTTCCTGCCTGCCTCCTAGCTCTTCCTACACTCCCCCATGCCCCCAACTCCCCTATAGGCCTTGCCATAAATCTTTTATGTCAAACTGTTCTGTCCTGCCAAGCATGGTGGCACATGCCTATAGTCCCAGCTACATGAGAGGCTGAGGCAGGAGGATCCCTTGAGCCCAGGAGTTCAAGTCTGCAGTGGGCTATGATCGTGTTTGTGAATAGCTACTGCACTCCAGCCTGGGCAACACAGCGAGACCCCATCTCTTCAAAAATGAAAACAAAAAAACTTCTCTGTCCTCTGGACAGGAGTTTGCAGAACATGGCAAGTTTTTGCTGATGGAGAGAGAGCCTCAACTTAGTAAGTGCCTTCACTTCAATTTTTCTTGTCAGCTCCTCATGACAGCTTGCAAGATAAACAGAGGTTTTACCAATGAGGAAGATGAGGCTCAGGAAAGTCAAGTAACCTCCTCCAAGTCCTCCAAACTTGTCCCTGTTCCACAGTGCCTCCTCCTTCCGTACCTTTCCTCTTCCAGTAGCTCTTCCTCATTCATTGCATTGCCCCCAGAGTAAAACAGAATGTGGAGATTTGGGTTCCCCCAAAACAACGGATGACATTGTCCTGGATCGGCCAGAAGACACTCGGGGTCGGAGGCGTCACAAAACTGAGAGTGTTCGGACTCCCGGTGGAACTGAGCGGGCGCCAGGCCCAGATTCTGGAACACAAAGACAAAGGTGTGTGTGTGTATTGTGTGTTATGTCCTGGGAGGGCATGGGTGAGAAGTCACAGGCGGGTGTTGGTTTGTACAAACATGCCTGTGTCGTGTGTGGATGTGAGGCTCTTACTCCTGCTGTGTCTTTAGACGCCGGACAGCACAGCTAGAAGAGGGTGAGGTGGGGACCCTGCATCCTGTCTTTGCTCGCGTCACTCGGCGCTGGATGGAGTTTATGGTTCAGACTGGTGAGACCACAGCCCCTGCCCCCATCCCTCCATTCCGGCCTGATCTCCATCCCACAGCCCCACAGTGACTTCTCTGCCTTCCAGGGTGCGCCTCAGTGTCCAGAAGCTCCACCCACATGGTGTCCCGCTTCCTCCTTCCATCCGTCCTGTCTGAGTTCACCACTCTGGTCACCTCAATGGCTGGAGACACCAGTGTCCGTATCTTTGAGCAGCATTTGTGAGTTTGGGATCTCATGGAGTTGAAGAGAACTTCTCTAGACTTCCTAAAAGCTGGGCCTATAAGAAGCCAAACCCATGGAGGCTGGGCTAGGAGAGGTGGAAGCCCCAGAGAGGTAAAGGCTGGAAGAGGGAATGGTGCCATGGACATCTCCTTTCTGTCCACCCCTCCCTCCCAATAGGGGCTCAGAGCCAGAGATCTTCAGTCCTTGTTCCCCTGGGCAACTGGGCCCAGCTCCCCACCCGGCAGCTGAGCGGCATCTGCTGCTTCTGGGAAGGAACTTCTTGCAGTGGAGGAGACCAACCCAGCAGGGTGAGGGCGTGGCCTAAGGGAGGATGGGTTCAGAGTAACTGATGGGGTAGTCTCTGATCCTGCAGGGGGTTGGATCCAGGGCGATCTGCCCCCAGACCCCATTATACCCCTCCCTAACCCTGTAGCTGCCAAAGCCATGCAGCGCTTTGAGCCAGGAGGTGACGGGAGCTCAGGACGAAATGCTCCCCGGCAGAGACTCTTGCTACTGGAGGTTGTGGATAAGAAGGTAAATGTGGGGCCAGGGACTGGGTGGGAGGAGGGATCCTGTGATCTCACTGACCCTGACCCCTGACCTCCAGCTCCAGCTGCTGACCTACAACTGGGCTCCAGACCTGGGGGGAGCACTGGGCCGAGCGCTGGTTCGCCTGGTGCAGTGGCAGAATGCACGAGCCCATCTTATCTTCTGCCTGCTCAGCCAGAAGCTTGGGCTCTTCCATCACTATGGCCAGTTGGACTTCCCAGTGCGAGATGAAAAGGTGCCTGCTGCCCTGGCTCCCTCCTCTAGTGCTGGCTACTGAAGGGTCGGTTAAAGGAAGTAGCAGCTCAGAAGCAGGGGAGATGGGACAGTCTGAGGGCAGAGGTAGTGGGGAGGGAGAGTCTGAGAGACAAAGCCATGGGGTAGGGGGAGGGTCTGAGGGCAGAGGCTGTGAACCCACTGCGATTCTCCATCTCTCAGGAGCCAAACCCATTCCTATTGCCCACCATGGAAGTGGAGACCCTCATCCGGAGTGCAAGCCCCCCACTGAGCCGTGAGCAGGGCTGGCTGAGTGGGTCCTCTCGTGGTGGGGGTCCCCTGCCCCTGGACACATTTCCCTTTGATGAGGCCCTGAGGGATATCACGGCTGCCCGCCCCAGCTCCACACTTGGTCCTGTGCCCAGACCCCCTGATCCCGTCACCTACCATGGACAACAGTTCCTAGAGATCAAGATGACAGAGCGCAGAGGTGAGGGTACTGGGCCAGGCAGTGGGGAGTTGGCGGGAGAGGGTTGACAGCACCTGGGACTAGTACAAATGCCTCCAACCCCCAGAGCTGGAGCGCCAGATGAAGATGGAAAACCTGTTTGTAACCTGGCAGCAGCGTTCTGCCCCAGCCAGCATGCCCATCAGTGTGAGTGACCCCAAGATGTGACCCCACCCTGTGTCCTCCACAAGAACCCTGTGACCCTGCCCCGGCACTGCCCAGTGCTCACTGCCCCATTTCCCCAGGCTGGGGAGCTGGAGACCCTGAAGCAGTCATCCCGCCTGGTGCACTACTGTGCAACAGCCCTGCTCTTTGACCCCGCTGCCTGGCTGCACGGGCCCCCTGAGACTTCTGGGCCCCCTGAGGGGCAGGTGAGGCTTCCAATTTCTTCTATGAGATCTCTGTATGCCACAGTGACCTCCATTCCTCCATCCCCAGCTGAGCGGTTTACAATGAATAGAGTCTTTAATCTTCACTCCCACAGCGGCGCCATCGCCCCGAGTCAGGGTCTGGGAGCCGAGAGGCCCCCACAAGCTGCGAATCCTTGGATGTGCCTCCACCAGGGGCCCGGGAGGAGCCTTGGCTGAAGGAGCTGAGCTTGACTTTCCTGCAGCAATACGTGCAGTATCTGCAGAGCATCGGCTTCGTGCTGGTTCCGCTGCGGCCCCCCTCACCTGCCCGCAGGTGAGTCCATCCCTCCCCTCCCTTCTGTCTCCTCCTCCTCTCCTGCGGGTGAGGCCCCACGGCCCTTCACCGAGTTCCACAGTGACAACTCGGGCTTGTGTGTGTTCGTCCCATCCAGCTGGCACACATGCACGTGAGGGTCTTGGACACCTTCCTGCAGCCCTCATGCACATCCTGTAAACCTCGTACGCTTCGTGGAACTCATGAACTCAGGACCATGCCCATACACAGAACTGTGTTCTCACAAAGCACGTGCCCACATGCTTGTGTACATCACACGTGAATCTCACACGTGCTCTGAAGCTCTTAATGGTTCCTGGCCCAGGAAAAGTTCTTTGCTCACCCAGGACCTTGCACTGCGCCCACTTGCATGACTTTTCTCAGCCCGTTCTTGGTCATGGTCGCCCACTGGCCAGTACTGACAGCTCTGAGTCTGGGGAAACAGGCAGCCCCTCTGTCACCACCTTCCATCTCCCTTGAGCTCAGGGACAACTCTGCGACCATCCTTCCCACCCTGTGTCAAATCTCAGATTCACATTTTTGTGGCCCCTGCTCTGTGTTCCCAGCGCCTCCCCAGTGGCTGTATGGGAAAAATGATCTGTTCACACTACACACAGTTACTTTTGTGTCTTCAATTTGTGTTTATCCAGGCATTTTCTTCCTCTATTTTCAGTTAGACACCTTTTCAAGCTAGTAAGCGTAAAATGCAGTTCTTCCCTGCTCTAGATACCCCTGGGGGCAGAAAGCCATTTCGATTCCTTTGTATTTTGCAACCAGCTGTCCACTTCCCAGGGTTCCCTATCTTTTGCGGGCGTTAGGAAGAGAGGCCTGCCCGCATCTCCTGGGCCCACCCGCTCCTTTCTCAGGGGCAGGCCGGCCCCTCGTAGCACTCTGAGGAGGGCCTGCACGGCTTGCTGCTCTTCACAGCCCGTTCCCAGCTGTGGGAGCGTCTCTAAAAGACTAGTTTGCATACTTGCCATTCAGTTATGTTTTTCCTTAAAATCTGAATTCCTTTTTTAAAACAAGACACTGGTGTAAATGTTTCTAGAGCAAAATTTAAAGTCAGGTCTTCCTTTCTCACCAATCTTTAATGATCACCAATCACTACTTAAGTTTTGTCCTGATCTCCTTGGGGATTACATGGGACATTTCTTCTGCCAGAGGCTTTGACCCCCAGCAAGAATTGTGGTGGTTTCTAGCCCCTTAGGGTGAGGAATGGGTTGACCCCTTCTCTTGTGTCCTTCCCTTCCCTGCTTCTCTTCCCTTGCCTCTGAGTTAAGAAATGAAGAGCAGCAGGCCTATGAAATGCTGGGACTGCCATCCTCCAAGCAAAAAAGAACCACTTTCCCACTCCAAGGAAAGTGCCTAACCAGGCATCAAGCATATCCTTGAATTTTCCTAATTAAATCTTAGACATGCATCACCCCCTCTTGCCCCACACGAACCCTCTCACTAGTAGAGAGAAACCTAGTCTCTCCCTCCCCACTGAGCACTGCTCTCACCTCTCCCTGCAGCAGCTGCTGTGGAGAGCCCTGCCCTGCAGTCCAGACCTGGACTCCAGCCCAGCCTTGCCACTCACTCACTGTGGACCTGGGCAAGTCCTTCCTCTCTGCGGGCCTGTTCCCTCCCCTGCGAACGATTCCACGTAGAGCAGATTCTGGGTCTGATAGCCATAACTCTTCACCCCACCCGCCTTCCCAGCCTCTCGTCTCTCCTCCTTTTCGCAGCACCAGCCGGCTGCGGGCCATGGCTATCCTTGGAACCGAGGGTCGAGGCTCCTTCTCCTGCCCAAAAACCAAGGCTGATGGGAGCCCCAAGGTAACTCATTGTCATATAACAGTGAAGTCCGCGATGCCCTAAACACCAGTATCACCGATGTGGAATTATTTCCCTAAGGCCTGAGGTCAGTGACCCTGAGTGATGTACTGAGGTCACTGATCCCAGACTGACACCATTAAAGGCAGGGACCCAAGGGACTTCCACACAGCTGGTTCAAAGCTGGTGAGCCCCCAACCCCTTTTTCCTTTCTTCAGAGCACTGGCTCTCCGGTCACCACCTACCACCTGCAGCGGGCACTGCCCGGGGGCATCATCCTCATAGAGCTGGCTTTCCAGGTGAGCAGGAGGCACACTGAGTGGGGCGAGCTAGACCCACCTGTCTCTGGCCCTCCTGACCTCGTTTTCCCCCTCCCATTAGGGCTGTTATTTCTGTGTCAAACAGTTTGCCCTGGAATGTTCCCGGATCCCAATGGGGCAGGCTGTCAACTCTCAGGTATGTGGTGGGGACAAAGGAATATGGTGTGGATGAATGAGGCTGAGGCACAGTCTCAGTGCACCCCAGTATGCTGTGCCCCTTAACCCATCTGGCAGGCAATAAGAGTAAGGTAGTGGGCGTTCTGGTCAGCTGATTAGCCAGGCTCTGTGGCTTGGCTAGGTCAGTGCTCACTCTGCTGCCATGACCACACCGGCGGCCGGTCTGGCCCTGTGGGCAGTGCAGAGCTGTATTCAGCCGCAGCACTGAGGCAGGAGGCAGTCCCCCACAGCGCCTGGCCTGGCCTGCAGTCATCGAGCATCTGTGCCACACTCTGGTGGAACCTGGGAGACAGAGTAAAAAGGCCCAGTCTCTCAAAATGGCCATAGTTTCATGTAAACCAGGCGTTATTGACATAAGACAGTATAAAAAGGTGAGACTAGAATGAGGGGGCTCTCCCAGGGAAACTGCTCCGGCAGGGGGCTTGTGCTGGGCCCACAGCAATGGGGGGGGTCTCTTGTGCTCCCTCTTCCCATGGAAAGAAGGAAACGTGGACGGGGCAGCCAGTGCTACCCTAACCCCGTCCCCTGCTGCCACCTCCCCAGCTGTCCATGCTGTTCACAGAGGAGTGTGACAAGGTGCGGGATCTGATGCACGTGCACTCGTTCAGCTATGACTTCCACCTGCGCCTCGTGCACCAGCATGTGCTGGGCGCCCACCTGGTGCTGCGGCACGGCTACCACCTCACCACCTTCCTGCGACACTTCCTGGCGCACCATCCTGACGGACCCCACTTCGGCCGCAACCACATTTACCAAGGTCAGTGGCGCAGGACAAGCCAGTGAGCCCGAAAAAGAACAGGCCACAAGGTGTCTCTAGAACAAGTGGTCCCATGTCGTTAATCACCTGTCACACATACTGTGTCCCCACGTTTCTGTCCTGTGTCTGTCTCTGTCTTAAGTTCTTCACAGTCTGTTTCATATCAAAGTTTGGACCCTATGTCACATGTACCCTGCTCTCTGTCCTGAGCTACTTTAGTCCCATCTCAGTGTTCCACCGGAACTCAGGAGCCCCCAAGAAAGCAGAGCCACTCTGCCTGCGAGTCGAGCCCTGGCAACTCCCGTCCCCACACCCCACCCCATCAGTGTGTCTGTCCCAGCTTAGGGTCTGCTGTCTCCTATAACCTGCCCCTCAGGGACACTGGAACTCCCCACACCACTCATTGCCGCCCACCAGCTGTACAACTACGTGGCCGACCACGCCAGCTCTTACCACATGAAGCCACTGCGTATGGCCCGGCCAGGGGGCCCAGAACATAACGAATATGCCCTGGTGTCAGCGTGGCACAGGTAAGGCTGGGGGGCACTCCGCACACACTCTGGGGAAGCTGAGGTTGGAGCCGTGCCTAGTCGGGAGACCCATGTTTTCCTGGGCAGAAGGGGTGGGGTTGGTTTCATCAGAACCTGAGAGGTGACATCTCCCCCACCCCCACTGCACAGCTCCGGCTCCTACCTGGACTCTGAGGGACTTCGCCATCAGGATGACTTTGACGTGTCTCTGCTTGTCTGTCACTGTGCTGCACCTTTTGAGGAGCAAGGAGAGGCCGAGCGGCACATTCTGCGGTCAGCAGACCCCACCTTGAACGTGCCCATTTCCCACCCTGCCCCCTTCTCTTGCCCTGTGTGTCTTTCGCTGTGACCACCACTCTCCTACCCTCCTCCCCACCCCAGGCTGCAGTTCTTCGTGGTGCTCACCAGCCAACGAGAGCTCTTCCCCAGACTCACTGCTGACATGCGCCGGTTCCGGAAGCCACCTAGACTGCCCCCCGAGCCAGAGGCTCCTGGGAGCTCAGCTGGAAGCCCTGGGGAGGGCGCAGGGCTTATTCTAGCCCCTGGACCAGCTCCTCTGTTCCCACCGCTGGCTGCAGAGGTTGGCATGGCACGGGCGCGGCTGGCCCAGCTGGTACGGCTGGCTGGAGGGCACTGCCGCCGGGACACTCTCTGGAAGCGCCTCTTCTTACTGGAGCCACCAGGGCCTGATCGACTGCGGCTAGGAGGGCGCCTGGCCCTGACAGAGCTGGAGGAGCTCCTAGAAGCAGTCCACGCCAAATCCATTGGGGACATTGACCCCCAGCTGGTAAGGAACATGGAGCCCCAGAAAGGACTAGGATGGATGCCAGGATGGAGGGCACAGGAGTCTCAGAGGTGACTGGGACAGCAGACTCAGCCTGTGCACCCTCTCCCAGGACTGCTTCCTGTCCATGACGGTCTCCTGGTACCAGAGCCTGATCAAGGTTCTCCTAAGCCGCTTCCCCCAGAGCTGTCGCCATTTCCAGAGCCCAGACTTGGGAACTCAGTACCTGGTAAGTCCCCTTGACCCCCTCCCCTGAAAGGGGAGACAGCAGAAATCCTCATCAGAGATGACAGGTGTCCCCCAGCCTAACCAAACAAGCTCTGCTCTGGAGGGAGGCCTAGACGGAATGGAACCACACAGGATGTGGAAAACCCTTTAAGCCCCAAGTCCACAGCAAGTGATCTGCTGAGAAGTCATTGAGAGCTCTGCCCTCAGAGACTCACCAAGAACACAGACCTTGGCTTGAGATCCTGAGGGCCAAGCTCTGGAATTGACAACCCAAGGTGCTCTCAGCACTTCATCAAGGGTTAATCTCAGAGGCTGGAGTCCCAGAAAGGACCTCTTGGGCTTTGAGCCTTGTTACTCAAAGTGTGGTCCTCAGACCAGCAGCACCAGCATAACCTGGGAGCTCGCTGACATGCAGACACTCAAGCCACACCCCAGACTGCTGGCTCAGGGTCTGCATTTTATAATAGCAACCTCCCCAGGTGACTTGTGTGCACATTAAAGTTTGAAAGCATTGCTGTAAAGCTGCAGGCCCCAACCCCGGGGCCACTGCCCAGTACTGGTCTGTTAGGAAATGGTCCGCACATCACTGCTCTGAGCTCCACACCATGCCCCCCACCCTCACCCCATGGAAAAATTGTCTTCCATGAAATCGGTCCCTGGTGCCAAAGAGGTAGGGGACCACTGCAGTAAAAAGAACAAGTAGATAGAACAGGCATGGTGGCTTATGCCTGTAATCCCAGCATTTTGGGACGCCAAGGTGGGAGGATCACTTGGGGCCAGGAGTTGAAAACCAGCCTGGGCAGCATAGCAAGACCTCACCTCTACCAAAAATAGAAAAATTAGCCGAGTGTGGTAGCACACACCTGTAGTCCCAGCTACTCAGGAGGCTGCAGCAAGAGGATTGCTTGAGCCCAGGAGTTTGAGGTTGCTGTGAGCTATGATGACACCACTGCACTCTAGCCTGGGCAACAGAATGAGACCCTGTCTCAAAAAAAAAAATAAAATAAAAACAAATAAAAGACAGGTAGAGAAAAGCTATGGTCGTGGGCACAGCATGGGGAATTAAAAGAGACTTGCTGGGGAATTAAAGGCCCAGCAAGAACTGAGGTTTGGGAGAGGAGGCATTTGAGAAAGACTTCAAATGAGAAAGTAGGAGTTGGAGCCTGGTGGAGGGGTCCTACAGCACAGCACTTGCGAGGAGATGTGTGTTTCAGGGTGCAGGGGGGTCATCCAGAGAGGACAGAGTCAGGATAAGGCTGTAGTAGTGTCCGTGGGCGTGGGAAGATGGGGGTGCTCCTGTGGGTGGCAGGAGGGCTGGAGCAGGACTGGGTTTGGGGGGAAGGGCACTGCACCCTGCTTGGGGCAAGTGGAGTCTGAGGTGTGTGAGGATCTTCACTGTCTGCAAGGTGTGGGCATCAGGGATTGGAGCCCAGGAGAGGTCTAGACAGCAGCTGTGTGGACAGGTGCTATGTGAAGCAGTGGGAGGAGAAATCCATCAGGGATGGATTACACAGCTGAGCACCAGGGAGATCAGAGAGCCAGGACGGGGAGCTTGGGGGTGTCCTCTCACCAGGGCTGGAGCACTCTCTGTTACTGATTGGCTTCAGCGTGCCAGGCTTTGTGTGGGGCCTCAAGAATCAAGTGTGACCCGCATCCTGGTGATGCTCAGACAGGCTGACTAGCAGCCCAGGGGAGATGAGGCTGAGGTTCAGTCTGGAGCCATTTCCTGAGTGACCTTGGGTGCAGCTGGGGTTAGGTTGGTGATGGAAGTAGGCCTTTCCTCATCCTCCCATCTCCACAGGATGCCTTACAGAAGGTCTGTGCCTCCACAGGTGACACAGATCTCGTCACCTTCTCATGTCTTTCGCTGCAGGTTGTACTGAATCAGAAGTTCACTGACTGTTTTGTGCTGGTGTTTCTGGACTCCCACTTGGGAAAGACGGTGAGAACAGGGGCGGGGGCCTTCGTGTCGGCCCAGTGGGAAGCTGTACTCCAGATGCTCCACCCCAGAGCCCGCGGAGGTTGGGGTGCCCACTCTCCCTGAGCCCTGCTTCCCGTCCCCACCCATGCCCTCCTCTCACCACCACACCCCTACCGTGTCCCCCACAGTCCCTGACAGTGGTGTTCCGAGAGCCCTTCCCAGTGCAGCCCCAGGACAGCGAGAGCCCCCCTGCCCAGCTGGTCTCCACCTACCACCACCTGGAGTCTGTCATCAACACGGCCTGTTTCACCCTGTGGACCCGCCTCCTCTGAGGGAGTGAACCACTGAATGTCACCGTTCCTCAGATCATGGATCTTATAAGATTGCCCACCTTACGTGGGACTGGCCAGCCCTTCTGGGCCTCAGGACAAGCCCAGACACTGAGTGACACCAAAGGTTTTGTGACTATATCTTGGGGGTCTGCTGCCCCAGCCTGGCAGCAGGGACTGCCCTCCCCAAACACTCAGAGCTGCTGACCAATCCAGGGCTACAGAGGGTCAGGTCAACTCCCTGAGGCCACCCCAGGCCCTTCCAGAAGGGGGGGTCCTCCTTCCTGCTCACCTGGTGGAGTCCCAGGCATTCTTGACCCCTGGTGGCAGGCACTCACCCCCAGACTCCCCTGCCTGAATCCTGCCCCTGGGCTTTGCTCACTGTCAGCCACCTGCCCCTCCCGAGCCCTCTGGTCTTTATTTCCTGCTTGGGCATCACTGCTGGACGCTGCCATTGAGACAGGTCACCTTGGTTCCAATCCCAGCTCTGCCTGTGAAGCACCTGTGACCACCGTCAAGTCCCTTTGCTCTCAGACCCTTGGTTTCTCATCCTCAAGTGAGGAGGTGGGCTCCAAAGCTCTCCTGTCTCCATGGCAACCCTGGCACCAGCTGGAGGATCTGAGCATGAGCTGTATGTCCCTTCTCAAGGGGAGGGAAGCAACCCAGAGAAACGGAAGTGTTAGACACTATGTGTCCCCCTCGCCCTGACCCCTATAACATAGACGTAAGAAAACACTGAGCAGATCGTCTTTAATTTAGAGGAGGACTCGGGAGGCCGACTCACTGTCTCCGAGGCGGGTGGGCGGCGTGCAGGACCTCACTGGCCAGCCCGTGGGTGGCCCTGCCTATCCCAGTATGAACGTAGCCAACTCAAGCCCTCCACTGTGTCTCCTGTGGAGAGAGGCAGTGGCATCTCACCCCACAAGGAGAAAACAGCCCCCATCCAACACCTGTCCCTCCAGGGCCACCCCTGGAGCCCCACCCCACCTTCACCTTGAGGCCGATACTCGCAGCCCACAAAGCCCTGGTAGCCTTCATCTTCCAGCAGTTGAAACAGATAGGGGAAGTTCAGCTCTCCAGGGCTGCTGGGCTCCCCTCTGCCCGGGACCTGTGCCACCTGCACGTGCCCTGGGGACAGATGGGGGGGTTGAGAGGGCGGGAGGCATAGGAGGCGTCACAGCAGACTTGGCAGTTGCCAAGGGAGAGACCCTCTCACCGACAATGGGCAGAAACTTCCGGATGTTTCCTGTCAGGTTCCCATCCATGATCTGCCAGTGGAATATGTCCTGGGGCAGAGAATACCACAGTCACAAGCCCCTCAGGCCCCCACCATCCTTCCCAGATTTGGAGCACATGGGCCCTCTGTGAAGTTGGCCCCTCCCACTTACCATTTGTAATTGGAGGTTGGGTCTTCCAACCTTCTGTAAGATGGCTGCCGCTGGGGGAGAAGCCAGGGAGGGGCCGTGAGACTCAGGGGACCACAGGAATCAAAGAGGACAGGGGCAGGCCCAGGGCTGGGGTCCTACCCTGCTGGGGCGTGTCCAGGAAGTACTGGGGGTCAGTGACACGGGTGTTGATGGGCTCCAGCAGTCCCACGAGGTTCTCCTAGCACCATGTTGGATGCTATGAACAAGGCTCCTCGCCACATTTGTCTCCTAGCAGTCACTGGACAAGATCCTCACCTGTCCCTCTGACCTGGGCCAGTGCCTCACTTGTGTCCCCACTGTGGGCCCCCTCCTCCACCCACACCCACCCCCACACACATACATGTACGTATGTCTGTGTTTCCACCTGCCTCACCTGAGCCAAAACCCCAGCTGCATGCCTGAGGTTCTCCAGAAAAACTGTCTCCATCTCACTCCTGATTGCAGCCCGATCAGCCCCCTGCGGTACTCGGCCAGCCATCAGGTGGATCCTGTGGGGAAGACGGGACTGGAGGCCACTCCTCTGGCTCTCTGTGCACCTGTTCCAGGATGCACTCTGACTGCGCCAGCCCTCACCCATCTATCTCCCCAGGTCTCCAGTCCAGCACCACCTGGGCCACGATGCTCGGGGCCTCCCAGCACCTTCAGAGACACTCCTGTGACAGCCTAAGGCCAAGCCCTTTCCCAGACACCTCTGGGTCAACTCATCCCTCCCACCTCCTGTACTTGCAACCTCTTCTTCCCCTTGGTCCTTCTCAACCTGAGAAGCACATTAAAGCCTCACTTTCCAAAGTCATTTTGGCCCTTACCTTTCTCCAGTATTCCATGCAGTTGTCTCTACTTTCTCTCCTGCATCTACTTCTTGGCGTCTTCCCATGTGATTTTTGCCCCCACCACTCACCAGTAATGATCTCCTCTTGCCAGCCTGTTTGGCTCTGCAGGGTTTGACATTTGATAGCCCCACTTTGAGCCTTCCACCTCCCATCACCTCCTGATCTTTCTCAGCCACATCCAGCTTCAAGCAGACTTCCAGGCCCTCCCAAACCCAACAGGCTACATCTGCAGCCCAGGAACTCTGCCAAACACACCAAGCTTCCTCTTGCCTCTGGCTACAGCATCCTTGGCTGGGATATTCTTTACCTCCTGCCCTTCAAGAAAACACCCATTCCTTCAAACTCAGTTCCAGCATCACTGCCGGGTGTCCACTCTGCTCGCACAGCTTGCTTGAACAAGCCCGACCTTGAATGGATTGCTGGGAATATTTACTTTGCTATCTCCCTGGACAGGCCGAGTTCCCAGCATGGGGTCTCGGCATGGGAGAAGCATGAAAGAGTGGCAAACAGAGTGACACACGACAGATAAAACACAAAAGGCAATTTACAAAGCACCAGGACCACGGGGGCAGAGAAAGGCCAGTGCACTCAGACTTCTGAGCGTCTCAGACCTGGCGTCCTCTTCTCCCTCACTCAAACCTGCGGCAGGGTCACGGGTCTCACAGGGGGTAGGGCAGAGGGATACCTGGGACAGCCCAGAGCCTTGGCGTAGCGCACAGCCTGCTCCAGTCCCTCTCGGAAGGCCGCCTGTCTCCCGGGAACGGCCCCCAGCCCCATTTCCCCCTTCTCCTGGTCTCCTGCGGAAAGAACTGGCCTTAGCCCCGCGCTCGGGCGCGCCGCCCCTCCCCCGCCGCGGCCCGGCCCGGCGGCGCACCCGGGGGCGTGTTGATCAGCACCAGCCGCAGCCCCGCTTCCCGCGCCACGCGCGCCAGCGCCTCGGGCGGCTCCGCGTACGGCCAGGCCACCTCGGCGGCCTCGAAGCCCGAGCTGCCCGCGGCCCGGAGCCGCGCGGGGAGGCCGGGGAGCTCGGGGAACAGCCAGGACAGATTGGCCGAGAAGCGCAGCGGAGCCATGCCGCGGGAGGACCGGCCGGGCAGAGTCCGCTAGCCGACCGGAAGGCGGCAGGCGGGGCGCGGAGGGCGTGCGCCCGGGGAGGTGGCACCCATAGCCCTCAGGAGCCCCAGGGGCCAGGCCGGCGCCCTCTGCTGGCCCTCCGAATGCAGGCGTGCTGTTTGGGGCTAGAAAAGCGACTTGTAAAACCCTGGGGCAGCCCAGGAAAGTGCCTTCTGCGGAGGGCAGAGGGGAGGGAGGGGAGAGGAGAGGCGAGAGGGGCGGGGGCGGGGCGGGGCCGCCCAAGGCCGGCTTAAACTAAGCAACGTGCGCTTCAGTGTTTAGCATTTCCCCTGATTATAAAAACAATATCTGTTCATTAAGGAGCGTTTGAAAGCTGTGTGGCCAAATAAAGAACTTTTATACCACCAATTATCACAACACTAACCCATTAACTTTCTCTTACAAATTAAAAAATAAATGTGCAATTTTTTTTGGAAATTCTAATCATACTGTACATGCGGTGTTATAGCTTGTTTTTTATGTAATATTTGTGAGAGTTTCCTCGTGTTCTTCAATAGTCTTCAAAGTTAGCTGCTCATTGTTGCACACCCAGCTAGCCCACAACTATCATACTACTGTGTCATTGGACAGTGTGCATGCGTATACTATAAGAGCACTTTAATGCACCTCTTAGTCCCCATCGCTGAATCTTTTTCTTAGGTTCCTTTTCTAGAGATGTCCGTTACAGCTTTTGTCCATTCACAGTGTGTGTCTTTTATAAGGAGAACTGCCACCACCACTGGTCACCGCACTGAGCGGCTTTGGGTGGGCTGTCCCATCTTAGCCTCGGCTGATTCACGGGAGGACATCTGATCAAGAGCAGCCAGTCCACAGACTGGTCAAGACCTCTCACTTACACAGTTTGGAAAGATAATCTGGCCAGATTCCCCTCTCAAGAGTTCAAACAAGGAAATGCTGAGAGTCAACTTAAGAGGTGGTATTGCCAGAAAATAACTGGGGCTGTAGAAACAAAATGGGCAGGAGGAGGATGGCAAAGGAAAGCTAGAGCAGGGAGGAGGGTAACCAAGTCCTGTGAGTGGAGGTAGCACATGAGAAACCCCTGGTGTCCCCAGCCTGCCCAAACCCATAGCTGCTCCCAGGTCTGTGCACTTCCCCAGGCTGGGATACTTAGACTTTCCTGGGTTGCTGTGTCTGTCTAGACTCTTAATTTTTCATGAGATAATTTGATTTTACTTACATCTACAATCACCCAACTGATTGGGCAGGTTCTTATGGCTAGATTACATGGTCAACAAATAGGAACATATTTAAGTTCTTGATGGCTGTGCTAAATTTCCTTTCAAAAATGCAAATTTATATTCCAACAATACATGAGTAACAGTCATCTTGATCTATTTTCTGTGATATCTTAGACAGAGAAGCTCAAAGTGCAACATTAGGAGCACCCAGCTTCCACTGTTTGTTCTGTCAGTGCTCAATTCCATGCCAGGTCAGGTCTACTCAGACACCTGGGGCCCAGGCTGATCCATGCAGGTTCCGAGCTCCGCCTCTAAGAACAGACTGCCACCGGCTACTACTGATCACCTGATTTCTTGCCCACGTGCATCTGGCTTTATACTTGGACCTTTGGCTAGTCCTGGAACATGTTTCTTGGGTATAGTTCAATGAGGATGTGACCTCGCTAAGTTTAACTTTTTAATCAATCCCAACTTCAGCATGTTTACAATCCAAAGTTGACAATACAGAGTAACATCTAAGGGAAAGAATTCCTTTATTAACATTTTCCTGTAAATTTCTGAGTATGCACACTCTATTTAAGACTTTGAAAGCACCACCATCTGCAGGGCTCTGTCTCAGGAACAAAATTTGTCCACCCTCCAATGGTCCATCCTTTGTTTCCTTGTATATCCTTTAGTGCAGCAGAGATGATGTATAAACTAGACGTACATGACTCAATTTTCCCCTTAATTCCCTTACAACACTTTCACATAATATACCAAAATGATACATAAGAAGCACAATGTTCATGAAAATTACTTGCTCTATTCTCCATTTGACTTCTATGTCTTATACCACTTTGCAACACAGGCATTACTCTAGTTATTATCACAAATGTTGATTCTTTGCATTTGACTTTTAACCAAAGAATCTGTACAGGTGTGATGTTAAGGTAACAAGAATTTGTAAGTAGTTGCATGGATGATGTCTAAAACTTGAGTATATAATTCAGAGTCTCATTTGATCACTGGATAGCATTTGCCAATGCGGTAAACATATTACAACTCATGTGTGAAATGCAAATCAAAATCTCAATGAAATTCCACTTTATAACTTCCAGATTGGCAAAAATAAAAAAGACAATATCAAATGTTGGATGGGATTTGGAACAACTGGAACATTTATTCACTGTTGATCGGAGTGTAAATCACTACAACCACTTTGGAAAACAATTTGGCATTATCTCTTAAAGCTGATAAGCCTCTGATCCAACAGTTCCTTTCCCAAATGTATTCTCTGAAGAAACTTTTGCACAGTGTACCAGGAAACAAGTTAAGTGATGTTCCTAGCAGCAAAAAGATGAAACTAACCCAAAGGTCCCTACAAACATATATTAACAGATGAGTTGTAGTATAGTCATACAGTGCTGTATACAAAAGCAAAGAGAAAGCTCGTGGTTCAAATGATAATACTGAGTTTGCTCTTGTGTTAAAGTAATATATGAAGTGTTTAGCGAAGTTTGGTTCAAATTGAAAACATCAGTGTGAAGGCATCAAATGGATAAATCTCAGAAACATAATCTTGAGAGAAAGAAGCAAATCACAGAGAAATATAGACAGTATGTTTCCATTTATATTAACATAAAGTCAAAAGCAGGAAAAATCAAACAATATCTTGTTTAGGATACAAACATCTGTGGTAAAACAATGAAGAAGATAAAGTGAAAAATGATCACAAAATTCAGCAAGACGGTGACCTCTGGAGGGGGAGGGAAGAGATGGCTTTGGAGACTTTGAGAGTGTTAGCTATCCCTTCTCTTACACTGAGTGGTGCAGTCATGTATGTTAATTTTATCACTCTTCTTTATAGCTTACATATGTGTGCATTACTACCACCTGTTAGCACATTTTATTAAAATATTAACATCTTCATTGTGGTGTCATTATGATTTCAAGGTTTTTCTACAGACTCAGCTTGTTTGTATTGTTTATGTACTTAGGACTATAATTACTGCTTTTTTAGACTCAGCTGGTCACTGCTCAGTGTAGTGGTCATTTATTGCACTATCTGCCCAGAACCTGTGACAGATGGCCTGTAAATGGTCCCCAATGATCTCTGCCTCCTGGTAACCCCCCTTCCCTTATTCATGGGCTGGACCTAGCAAATCGCTTCTAACATAGAATATGGCAAAAGTGGGATGATGTCCCCTCAGAGATTAGATTACAAAGAGGCTGTGGCTTCTGTTTTAGGCACCTTCTCTCACTTTCATTCACCTGCTCTGAGGAAAACCATCTGTCTTGTGAACTGCCCTGTGGACAGACACACCTATGTGTCAAGGAACTGATGTCTCTGGCTGTTATGAACTGAATGTTTATGTCCCCCCAAAATTTACATGTTGAAGCCCCAACCACCAATGTGATGGTATTTAGAGCTGAGACCTTTGGGAAGTAATCAGGTTTAGATGAAGTCCTGAGGGTGGGGTCCTCGTGATGGAATTAGTGTCCTTATAAGAAGAGGAAGAGAGACTTGAGCTCTCTCTCTGTGTCCCATGTAAGGACACAGCAAGAAGGCAGCCATCTGCTAGCCAGGAAGGGGCCCTCACCAGGAAGCAAATCTGCCAGCACCTTGATCTTGGACTTCCCAGCCTCCAGAACTGTGAAATAAATGCCTGTTATTTAAGCCAGACTCTATGGCATTTTGTTATAGCAGCCCCAGCAAACTAATACACTGGCCTACGGCTAGCAAGAACCTGAGGCCTGTCAATAGCCACATGAGTGAGCTTAGAAGCAGATCCTCCCTCAGCTGAGCCTAAAATGACTGTACCCCGGCCAATACCTTGATTGTAGCCGTGTGAGAAACCTTGAGTCAGAGATATCCAGCTAAACCACACCGAGTTTTCTGAGCCACAGAAACTCTTGGTAGTAAATATTTGTTGTTTGAAGTCACTGAGTTTGGGGGTGATTTGTTAGCCACAATAGATAACTGATAGAGGATCTCTTTTTCTGAGAACAGTTCCCCTGTTTGGGGGGACTATGTCACTTTCACCACTTACTTCGTCACCATAAGGTGTGAACAGATGCTGCCATGTTATGGGATTCTTTCTTCTGAGCCACAGTGACTGGTCAATGAGTGGGCACCTGACCCAAGCTGGACCAACCATAATATCTGTTATAGAGATCGCAGGCTGCCTCTCCAACATCTGTTCCCTCTTTTCTCCCTCCTATTAGGACCATACTTGTTGGGACACTCAGCCAGAGACAATAAAGGTAAGGTACACAGAGAAGTGGCAAAGGGAAACTGAGACAGGCATTGTGCTCAGGACGTGGAGCCACTATAGGGGAATCAGGCCACCTGGCTTCATCTTAACTCTTTCCATAGTCAAGATGTCCCAGAACTAACTTTCTTTTCCCAACCGAAAATCCAGCATTGTGTACATTTTAGGAAATACTTGGTTCTCTTGGTAAAAAGCGACCTAAAGACCTGAACCCTGGGCATTGGGGCTATATATTTATAGCATTTCATGAATTTATGTAATTTCATATAACTTGTAGCGATAGGCTGGGTGAGCCCACAGCAACTTAGGGATTTCAGTGTCTAGGAGGGAATCTGTCTTCTCAAGTCATGAGTTTATGCTAATGTTTTTTATTTCACCTAATCTTCATTAAACTCTTTCTTACCTTGCTCTATACAAGAGCATCTTCATTTCTATTTAACTCTCTTGAGCTACCAGTCTGTCTGCCATTTTTATACAGTATGCTCAAATCAGATTCCATATATCATGTTATTTAACACCCAACCATGTGTTCATTTGGGAGTTAACCATGTGTTCACTGTTCTAGACAGTTGCAGCTGTCTAGATTTAAGAATATCAACATTCAAGTGTTACTCTATTATTATTATTATTATTTGAGCCATTGCGCCTACATTTCTAAGGCTTCAGAATTTAACTTTCCTACTTTACTCAATTTTACCAGTAATAGTCCATAACACATGGATTCATGACAGCTTGTAACAGTGTCAAAAAGAAAACTAAATCTTGGGTAAAATTTTTCTTTCACAGGTTTCTGTTGTAGCCAAGCATTCGTACAGGAATATCCATGGTACATCCACATTAGAACTCTATAACTAAAATTTCAGCAGATTTAAACAGAATCATCTCACATACACACACATGGTACATTGAATAACATCATTATACAAAACAGTATTGAATCACTTTACAAAATTTGTGCTTGCATGAGCGATCATCCATATTCTTGGAAGAATATTATAATATTTGCTGTTCCATGTTATACATCCTTATCTTTAAAAGGAAGTTCCTATAACCAGCCCTTTATCTTTAGTTTGTTCTATTACTGGGTGGTTGGAGCACATCCAGAAACCCTTCTCGTGCCCCTCCCTCCATGTGCGTGCTGTTAGTAACACACAAGGCTCTTGGTAGTCTTAACTAAGGGAACGTTAACTAACTGCACGGCCATCTACATGCAAACTTTAAACCTATTTAATTAAGTACAACCAGCATGTGTATGGCTCAAAGGGTACAAGTCCAAAATTTTTTAAGTGTTTTTCTAGTTTATAATTTTGAAAACTCTCAGTAACCTGTACTACAGAATCCTATCCTTCCGTTGTTTAATTTTTACACCCATGAATAATATCCTTAGTGTTATGTGTATATTTTTGCAACTTATTTTTTCCCCATAGCAATGTATAAATAGGAAGTCTTTCCTTGAAAAAAAAACATATAAAATCAATCTACCTTATTATATTATTCTCTTCTCTCCTTTTGGCCAGTCTTTTAACTGTATTTTTTTTCCAAAATATAAAGATCTTATGATTTCCCTCTTGATAGATAACAAGATTGCTTCCAAATATTTACTATTACAAATGATAAACATCCTTGTTTATGTTTTTTGTTTTTTGTTTTTTTTTTTGCAGACAAATATGAGTATTTCTGCAAGACAGATCCCCGGCAGTGGCTTGGCCTGTGGAAGAGTAGGCACTCTGAAAGTTCTAGCTCACTGCTAACTGGCTCCTTAGCCTTGTCAATTTACATTCCTACTGACACCTACAAGAGTGCCTGTTTCTCTACATCTCCATCAACACCTGATACCATCAGCCTTTAGAAATTTTGCCAATCTGAAGGGGGAAAACAACATTGTTAAGAAATCAAGCCCTTGACTGTTACTGAGGTTGAACATCTTTCCAGATGTTTACCGGCCGTCATTATTCCCTCTTCTGTGAGTTGCTTATTTGTGGTCTTTGTCTACACTGCCATTGGATTCTCAGTGCTGTTAATTAATCAGTTTGCAGTTCCTTATAAAAATTCTGGATGTTAAGTCTTTGGCTGTTTTTTGCTTATCTTTTGATTTTATTTAAAGTGTCATTCGCTGTTCAAAATATGGGCGCTATGGGGCTTTGTGTTCCCTTGTACAGGCAGCCCTTCCAGAGCAAGTCTCCTGGCCTCTGGCCCCGCTTCTCAGTCTTGCACTGGGCAGAGGGAGTGACTCAGCTGGTGGGTGACTTAGGCAGAAAGGAGGAGCCGAAATGCCAGGCTCAGCTGCATCCCCCCCCACGCCCTCTGTCCCGCTCTGCTCCGCCATGCCCTTGAGTTTCACAGGGGCAGGGCCTCACAGGGCTGACCTCAGGAGTGGGATGTTAGCAAACCTGCTTGCCCGGCAGACCTAAGCCATATTGTCCAGTATCAGCTTTGATGGTAATAAAAGTAATATTTGTATTTCCATCTGCCACGCTTCTGTGTCTATCTCTTAATAGGTTCTTGAATCAGTCAGAGTCCAAACAGAAAACAGATGGCACACTCCAATTAGGATAATTCGGGAGATTTAATAACAGCACTATTTATGAAGGTGTGGGCAGGGCGTAGGGGAGACACATGGGACACTGCACCGACCCAGGGCCTCTGAGGCCTGAGAGGGGAAGCTGGGGTGGGGGTTGCTGAAATCCAGGAGGGGGCCACGCAGAAGCAGAAGCCCTCACTTGAAGGACACAGGCGGCTTGAGGCAAGCCCACCGGGAGGAAGCCTGAGAAATAAATATCCTGACCTTACTCTCCCCTCTCCCTCTACTCGCCTACTAGATCAACCAAGCAGAGCCAAAGGGCGAGGGAACCTGCTGGTGTAATCAACATGGGTCCACCTACTCGGGCAGAGAGAGGGGGAGGAGAGATCTGGAGGGATAAACAGAAAATACCTGGCACAGTTCTTCTTTTTCCTCCCTCAGTATATACTCTTATTTGTATTTTTATTTTTATGTTTATTTTTTGGAGACAGGGTCTTTCTCTGTCACCTGGACCAGAATGCAGTGGCATCATCATAGCTCACTGCAACCTCAAACTCCTGGGCTCAAGCTATCCTCTTGCCTTGGCCTTCCAAATAGCCAGGACTACAGGGACACACCACCATGCCCGGCTAATTTTCCTATTAATATTTTTGTAGTGACTGGGTCTCACCCTTGCTCAGACTGGTCTGGAACTCCTGACCTCGAGTGATCCTTCCATCTCAGCTCCCAAAGTGCCAGGATTACAGGCATGAGCCACTGCAGCCCTGACTCTTATCTTTTATCTGGGTGAAAAATTCATGTCCTCCTCAAAGGGGATGCACAAAGTCTCACAGGCTACTGTTTTATCAGGAGGTGATCTCAATCTGGCATACCCCCTCCTGAAACCTAAAGCATTACTTTCACTGGCATTCTTCAAATAAGGAATTGGGTAAAAGTGAGGAGAGGTGTGGTGGGCAGAATTTGGAAATCGCCTCCCCAGATTCCTGCCCCTTGGAGTACACACACCTTCTCTCAGTTATTCAATCAAATGCTGATTGTGGGGCTGCCGGGAAGGGATTTGGCAGATGTAATCAAGGTCCCAAATCAGGTGGAAAAGGGAGATTATCCTGGGTAAACCTGACCTAATCAGGCAAGCACTTAGAAGGAACTGGGCTCTTCTTGGTGGAAGAGATTTGAAGTTTGATACATGAGAAATTCTCCACTGTGACCTTGAAGATGGAGAGAGCCTCGGGCAAGGAATGTGCAGGGCTTCCCAGAGCTGAGAGCCAGCAAGGAAGCTGGGGCGTCAGTCCTCTAGCCATAGGAACTGAATTCTGCCACAACCATGTCAGCTCGGAAGAGGATCCTGAGCTCCAGCTGACAACACATCCAACACCTTGATTTTAGCCTTGTGAGACCCTGAGCCGAGCATCCAGCCATGTAGGCTGTGAGCTAATAAATGGGTATTGCTTTAAGGCAAGTTTATGGTGATTTGTTACACAGCACTAGAAACTAATACAGGGAGCGAACAGTAAGGTAACATAAAACACAGCTTTTATAGCCCCCATTTCTGTACCCGGTCATGAGGCCTACATTGATAATGACCGCTGCATTCCTCCACCACTCGATCCACGTTCCCTTTGTTATCATGCATCACCTCTGTTGAATGGATTTCTTTACCTGGTGAGATGACCCAAATGTTCATTCTTGTAGGATCTGAGTCTTTGGTGGGTTTGACATTATTGAGTTCTCACAGTTTTCTACTCACTGGAACTTTGGAGCAAGAGAGGACTAAGAGGGACCCTGAACACAGTCCTCCTTGCCCCTACTGTGTAGCAGCAACACAATTTCC
Organism: Lemur catta; assembly: GCF_020740605.2. Lineage (NCBI taxonomy): Eukaryota > Metazoa > Chordata > Mammalia > Primates > Lemuridae > Lemur > Lemur catta. The sequence goes on along the minus strand of NC_059130.1, from coordinate 94,476,060 downwards.
CCCGGTGATCAGGATCAATCACCCAGCCAAGAAAGAGAGCTTCTTATCAGTCTGTTCATTGGAACCAGGAGCATTTTTCCCAATGGAAGAATTACTACTTTGGACACTAGGACCGTCAGATCCACTGAGTTGCCAGGATGCAAAGCCAAAATGTCTTCAAGTGGATCATTAGGTATGATGGTGAGAGGGGCCACTCCTACCACTATCCATTTGTTCTCAGACACATATACCCTGGTTATGGGCACCATACACTGATTTCTGACTGAAAGCATCTACTGAATCCTATTTGGGAGACCACCCAGACTTTGGAGGGTGCCGTCTTCCTGCTGGCACTGTGACTGACCTGTTAATAATCTATTTCACCATTTTCTCAAGCTACTTGCTTCTAAGTGATAAGCCACATGGTAATGCTAGTGAATGTCATGGGTATGAGCCTACTGCCATACTTCTCATGCTGTCAGATGGGTCCCCTTATCAGAGGTGATGTTGTATTTGATACCATGGTGAAGGATAAGACATTCTGTAAGTCTACCAGGGATGCTGGAAAAAGTACTTCAGGCAGAGAAGATAAATACATACCCAGAATATGTTTTTACAACATGAGAATGAAGCTCTGCTCCCTTCAAGATGGAGGCCCACCACTTTGGGAGGCCAAGGTAGGAGGATTGCTTGAAGCCAGGAGCTCAAGACAAGCCTGGGTATTATAGTGAGACCCCATCTCTTTAAAAAAAAATTAGGTAGGCACAATGACGCATGCCTATAGTCTTAGCTACTTGGGAGGCTGAGGCAGGAGGATCATTTGAGCCCAGGAATTGGATGTTGCAGCAAGTTATGATCGCACCACTGCCCACTAGCCTGGGTGACAGTGAGACCTTGTCTCTTAAAAAAAAAGATGGAGGGGTCCAAGGTGGCCTTTCTCCAACCCAAGCGTGTTTCTGTCATCATGTTGTGCAATTCAAGAGGGAGTAACTTGTCTCTCACTTTAGAAGGATGTCCCAGACAATGAGCTCCTAAAAACTTCAGTGATATGGTATGCCTCTCAACCTCGGGCACACATATCTTACAAAGGCATCTAGAGTGCTTGGTGCTTCCCACTCGCCAGGTCTAGTTAGCATAATTCCATCAATGTAATGAACCAGGATGCCGTCCTGTAGGATATCAACATGATCGAGTTCCCTTCACACTATATTATGGCAGAGAAGAAGAGCCTTGCAATGCCCAGGGGCAAGATGGTAAGGGAGGATAAGGGTATGTTATTTGCCCAGCTATGTACAAGCAAACTGCTTCAGCTTTTCCTGAAAAGAAAATGTTTCCCAGGTCAAAAGCTGGATGCCAGGTGTCATGGGCTGTGTCAAACTACCACAGCAAAGATTTCACATTTGGTGCTCTAGTGACCTACATCACTGCTTGACTAACTTTACAAAGATCTCTTTCTCTGTGTCCCATCTGGCTTTTGTGAAATGCAGATGTGCTGGGAATTTTGCACATCTCAAATTTTTGATGGTGGCACTAATCACCGTAATTTCCCCAGGTTTGAAGTGTGGCTTTTGACTTTCTTGGTGTGGTGAGGCAGGAATGAGGGGCAATAGTTTGGGGAGCTTCCACTCTGCCCTCATTCTCACCATAAGAGCCTTCATCTCAAGGGTCAAAGGACCACTATAAGAATTCTGCCAGCTATGAAGTATCTCTCTTTTTGCCAAACACTCTGAGAGTGATGGAGAAAACACAGGGTCAGCACAGGATCCCACGGACACTGTATTAGACAGACTTGGGCTAGGATTCCTTCCATACATCACCTGACTTTCGTAAGTTCCAAATCTCACCGGTGAGGATCACAGTGGCACTTCAGGGCTCCGGGGATCAGAATGAATTCAGAGCCAATATCTATCGACCTTGGAAGGGTCTAGTATCTCCTCTTCCCTGGCGTGTAGTTACCCTGGTAAATGGCTGCAGGCCATTCTGAGGAAGGCTTTGGGGAAGACATACTGTATACATCCATGGCCGCATTGCAGGGTCCTTCCTCAGTTGAAGGTCTCTGAGTCCAGGAACTGACTTAGGTCTGGGAATTGGGTAAATGGCCCTGAATCCCCCTCCATTTTCTATCCAGAAACCTAGAATTTTTCATCTGTATTTGTCAAGCAGCACCTTCATAGGCTGCCTAACTATTCCGTTTCTAGGAATCCTTGCCACAATTCCCTGGGGATCAAAACAGTCTGATTGCCATTCTAAATCTGTGGCTTGTTGTGGGTCTACCTCATCTCTGACAGTCAGGCAGGCCACCTTGCCTCTTCTACCCTGGGATCCCATCATTTCCTTTAAGATCAAGGAACTCAATTCCTTTGCATTACCCCCAACTGTCATCTCCAGCCTATAGATGACAGTCACCACCAAGCTCTTCAAGGACTTATTACAATACCTTAGTGAGGGAGATGTCCTCCAGGCCCTCTTGGGGCGAGGGTCAGGGAGAAGTGGGCAGGTGTATGCAGTACAGTGGTTCTCACAGTGTGGTGCGTCTGATACCTGCAGACATTTGAGGGCCACTGCTGTAGAACAGGCTTCTCCAACTTACTCCTGTGTGTAAATCACCTGGGATCTTCTTAAATACAGAATCTGGCTGGGCAAGTCTGGGGTCAAGCCTAAGATTCTTCATTTTCTAATAAGCTGCTAGGTGACACAAGTGTGAGGCGCGGCCTCTGACTACAGGTGACGCAGGCACCCAGAAAGACCGCCATTGGGTGTAGTGCCGGAGTCACTCACCAACCACCGTTTGCCACAACTACTTGCACTAGCATATAAGCTTACAACGCTTCCTGTTCGAGGTCTCTTGCCATGTAACTAAGCTGTTTGCTCCAATAAACCACTGTTGGAAGAACTCCGGATTGTTGCGTCGTCCTTGCAGGCAAGTGCGGCGCAACACACAAGTGCTTCTGATCTGGGACCATGGCTTTGAGCAGCAATGCTATAAAGAAAAATGGGAATATAATGGCTCTATTATATCAACGGTTCTCAAACTTTAGTGATAATCAGAATCACCTGGGGAGGATGATTAAACCACAGATTTCTGGGCCGCACGCCCAGTGACTTTGCATTTCTAACAAGTTCACAGGTGATGCTGATGCTGTCGGTCCAGGGACCACACCTGGAGAACCGGTTGTCTGACACCCTCACAGTCCACTGCCACACCTTTCCCCTAGATCCCTGACTACCCCTCGGCAGGGTTTTGTAATTCTTTAGGTGCCTGGGCCATCTTCTTCCAGAGCAGGCCCTAGATTAATACTTTTCCATCCGTATGGGCCTGAAAGTGATGGGGTAAGGAGATGCGGCCTGAGAATTGGCCTTAGCCTATGAGGGAACAATTATTATGAGGCCTTCATGCAGAGGAGAGATAGCTCCCTCCGTCAGAATAGGAAGTTCAGGGGAGAATGGGGGTTCCAAATTCTCAGCCTTAGCCCGTATTCCTTTGGGCATGATGTGTCCCCTTCCTGTATCTTAGGGCCCCACTCCTCCTGCCAGTAACCGTGCCTCGGCACAGGAGACTTGGCAGGGTCGTGCACTGAATTGATGCTGCAAATCTACAACCCTTACACTCAGCCCCTAGGCTGGATTCTTAGTCATACCGCAATTACTGGAAATAAGGGACTCTTTCAATGCCACCAAGGCGGCAGCAGTCTGGTTTTCCGTGTGTTCTTTGAACTATATTATATTTCCGTAGCTTTGATTTTCTCTTTCTCCCTACATAAACTTTTTAGGATGGTAAAAAGGATCCAGTTGGTTCCGCTATTCTTTAATCACCGCTGTTGCCATAGCAATCGAGCGCCAGAGCCACTCAATCTCTTAACGCCTGGCCCTTCACTGCATTTTATCACATGCTCCCACCATTGATAATTTGAGGAATGATGATGCCACCACACACCACAGATTACTCATTTCCTAATTCTTCCCCAGCAAGGTTATCACTGTGCTCCTCAAATATATGAGCAACTGAACTCGAGAATCCTGTTTTGAGGAACTCTTTCCTGATCCACAATTCCTACATCAGTCCGAGTTCAAATAGGAAACAGATGGCACACTGAAATTAGTGTAATTCAAGGAGGCTTGTGTGAAGGGGCTATTTGTTAACGTTTGGGCAGGGTGTGAGGGACCCACGAGGGACAGTGCGGTGACCCAGAAGAACTAATGACGCAGAGTTATTAACACCCCTCGGCCTGAAGGGATGAAGAGAGGGAGTGGTTTCTGGAATCCAAAAGAAAATTCCTGTAGAGTGGGCCAACTGGAGAGAAGTAATGACTTGTGACCGAGGGACACAGCCAGCTCAGGGGACCTGCACTGGCGGAGCCCAGCAAGAAGGCAGAAGGCAAGGACCCCACTGGCGTGATCGACGCAGGTTGGCTCCCTGGGACAACACAGGCTAGAGAAGGGTGGCGGGTGGGTCCTGGTGTATATATTTACCATATATCATATAGGCAGTGGGCGTGTTTGAATGAGTATCGATTGTTTCAAAACAACAATAATGTCTTGTGGAGTTTAAAACATATGTAGAAATAAAATAGGTGACAAAGATTGCACAAAACATGGGGAAGAGGTGATAAATGGACCTAACCTCTTGTAAGTTTCTTTTACTGTTTGAGAAGTAATAAAAGAACTAATTTAAGGTAAACTCTAGTGAGCCAAGGAGCCATATTTTTTAAATAAACTTTTTATTTTAGAATAGTTTTAGATTTATAGAAAAGCTGAGATGATAGGACAGAGTTCCCATGTACCCTTCATCTAGTGTCCCCTGTTATTAACATCTTACATTATTATGGTATATTTATCACAATTAATGAACCAATATTGAGACATTATTATTTATTTTTTTTGAGACAGAGTCTCGCTCTGTTGCCTGGGCTAGAGTGAGTGCCGTGGCATCAGCCTAGCTCATAGCAACCTCAAATTCCTGGGCTCAAGCAATCTTTCTGCCTCAGCCTCCTGAATAGCTGGGACTACAGGTATGCGCCACCATGCCTGGCTAATTTTTCTATATATATTTTTAGCTGTCCATATACTTTCTTTCTATTTTTTTTAGTAGAGATGGGGGTCTCGCTCTTGCTCAGGCTGGTCTCAAACTCCTGAGCTCAAACAATCCACCCGCCTTGGCCTCCCAGAGTGCTAGGATTACAGGTGTGAGCCACCGTGCCTGGCCAATATTGAGACATTATTAACTAAAGCTCCTACTTTATTTACATTTCTTTAGTTTTTACCTAGTATCCTCTTTTTTGTCCAGGATTCGATCTAGGATACCACATTGCATTTACTTGTCATGTCTGCGTAGGCTCCTTTTGGCTGTGATGGTTTCTCAAATTTTGCTTGTTTTTGATGTCCTTGACAGTTCCGAAGAGTATTAGTCGGCTACTTTGTAGAATATCCTTCAGCTGGGGTTTGTCTGACGTTTTTTTCTTATGATTAGATTGAGGTGGTCTGTTTTGGAGATGAGGAAGAACAAGCGGTAAGGAGCCATTTCATCACATCCTATCGTGGGGAACATGCTGTCAACATGACCTGGCACTGCGGATGTTGACCTTGATCACCTGGCCGAGGTAGTGTTTGTCAGCTTTCTCCACCATACAATCATTCTTTTTCTTCTTCCCCATACTGTGCTCTTTGGGAGGAAGTCACTATGTACACAGTCCACACTTACAGAGTGGGAAGTTAATTCCCGCCTCCTTGAGGGCAGAATAGCCACATAAATTATTTGGAATTGCTGTGCAAGGGAGATTTCTCCTCTCCCATTTATTTATATATTCAATCATTCATTTATATCAGTATGGACTCATGGATATTTATTTTTTACGTTGGGGTTATTATCCAGTACTATTTTACTTACTTTTTTGCTCAAAATTTTCCAGGTTTGCCCATAGGGAGCTGTTTCATTTGATTCCTGTGTCCTTTTGACATACCCTCATCATTTTTAAACATTTCTTTACTTTCTGGCACTACCAGATAATTCCGGCTCATCTTGTATGTTTTCTGTCCCAACTTTAGTCATCCATTTCTCCAAGGTGCCCTGGTTTCTGTTACTATAGAAGTGGGTGCTACCAGGGTGTCATTCCTTCTAGGCCCTCTCAGCTGACAGAGTAAGGAAATATATATGTGTACACTAGCCTGTAAATACACATATACATATATGTGTGTATATCATATAAATATATGTATGACACACGTATATACATACATTTCTATATGTAATCATCTGTGTCTACATTCAGCTAAACATGAGTTTATACTGATGTAAGGAGCTATCTCAATCTCTGAAGTAACCACTAAAAGAATAAGAAAAGAATATAAAACTAGCAAGGTAATGGAGGAAAAAATGGAATAATATTATAAAAAATGATTAGTCCCAAAGAAGGCAAAGACAGAGAAATAAAGGAACAAAACCCAGATGAGACAGACAAAACAAAGAGAAAGATGGTAGACTTAAATGTAAGAAAAATAAACAGTAAGAGTGTCAGAAAAAATTGGAGGAGACGTTCACTCCCTGGGGGTAGTCTGAACTCTGGTCAATTTCGGTGGTGTGACTACTCCTACCAGGGCTTATTCCACACCACCGACTGAATACCACTCAATGTGGTATACAGATGTTCAAATTTTGTGGGCTCTAGCACATTACTGAATTCAGGTTCTTTTCCTTCCCTCTCTCTTGTTCTTTTTTTTTTTTTACAACTTAATTAAAGTATAATTGACATACAATTAACTGTATACTTAAGTATACAGTTGATATATATGTAAAGTATACAATTTGATAAGTTCTCACACCATCAACAGCACAAATGAAACATACCCATCACCTACAAAAGTTTCCTCATTTCCCTTGATAATCACCCTCTCTCACTGTTCCCTGCCCCATTCCAGCTCCAGGTAACCACTGATCTGTTTTCCCATCACTAAAGATTGGTTTGCATATTCTAGTGTTTTATATAAATAGAATGATACAATACGTACTCTTTTTGGTCTGGCTTCTTTTAGCATAATATTTCTGAAGTGTGTCCATTTTGTATATGTCAATAGCTCACTCCTTTGCATTACAAGAGAAATTTATATTGCATGGATATCCATAATTTATTTATCCATTCACCTGTGTATGGACTTTGGGTTGTTTCCAGTTTCTTTCTATTACAAATAAAGCTGCTAGAAACACTAGCACATCCTTTGTATGAAAAGCATATATTTGCTTTTCTCTTAGGTAAACATCAAGGAGTGTAATGGCTGGATTATACGGTAGATGTGTGTTTAACTTTTTAAGAAAATGCCAAACTGTTCTCCAAGGTGGTTGTAGCACTGTATATTTTCCATCAGCAGTGTATGAGAGTTTCAGTTGCTCCACTTTCTCCCAATACTTGATTAAGGTCAGTCTTTTTTAATTTTAGCCATTCCAGCAGGTGTGTAGTGGTATCATTGTGGCATTAATTTGCATTTCCCTAATGACTACTGAAGACGAGTATTTCCTGTACTTAACCGTTAGCAGTTTCTTTAGTCAATTGAAAGTACATACAGTGCACTCTGCTTTTATTTACCTGCAAATGCCTATATTTTGCCCTCACTCTTTTTTTTTTCTTTTTTACATTCCAGAGAGAGTGGAATGGGTCAGTCTCCACGAGTGGAGAAAGACCTTGCCCTCACTCCTGAATCAAGATTTTGCTGAGCACACAATTGAACAGTTACTTTCTCCAGGCACTTTTTCTCCCGTTTTTCAGCTTCCATTGTGACTGTTAAAAAGTCAGCTCTCGGTCTAATTATCCCCATCATGATCTGTCTTTTCTCTCTTCACTCTGTCTTTGGTGTTCTGCAATTTCACTAAGATGTGTGCAAATGTATATTTACTTTTTTTTTTTTTTTTTTTTTTTTGAGACAGAGTCTCGCTCTGTTGCCCGGGCTAGAGTGAGTGCCGTGGCGTCAGCCTAGCTCACAGCAACCTCAAACTCCTGGGCTTAAGCGATACTACTGCCTCAGCCTCCCAAGTAGCTGGGACTACAGGCATGCGCCACCATGCCCGGCTAATTTTTTCTATATATATTTTCAGTTGGCCAGATAATTTCTTTCTATTTTTAGTAGAGACGGGGTCTCGCTCTTGCTCAGGCTGGTCTCGAACTCCTGATCTCGAGCGATCCACACGCCTCGGCCTCCCACAGTGCGAGGATTACAGGCGTGAGCCACCGCGCCCGGCCTGTATATATACTTTTATTTATCCTGTTTGGGAATTGTTTGTCTTTCTGAATCTGATACTGATAATTAGCATCTTTTATCTATTTTTAAAATTCTCAGGCACAATCTCCGAATATTGCCGCACCTATTCCTTCTAGAACTCCTGTTCTTTTTATTCACTCCTCCATGTCTCTTAACCTTTCATATTTTCACTATCTTCATCTCTTGATGTATCTTGGGCAATTTCCCAGATTTATCTTCTCTTTCCACATGTGTATAGATTACCCTTTAGGCTCTCTATTTTCCCCTCATTTTCTTTTTAATTTGTAAAAGTTCTATTTGGTTTCTTTTCCCATGCTGTCTACTCCCTCTTAATGGTCTGTTGCTTCTCTGTCAAATGATCTGATAATTCTGACAGCTGTCATATGTACAGGTCTGATTCTGCTGCATGTTGTTTCTGTTGACTCACACACCCAGTCGCTTATGTTTCAAGACTTTTTTTCTTATGTGTGTGAACTCATATTCCTTAGAAATTTATGTGTGGAAATTGAGGCTTGGATAAAAATATGTTCCTTCATGGAAGATTTATTTTTGTTTCCACAAGGCAGTCGGGGGCACTACAAACCCAGAATCACTTTACATAAATTTTAGACTTTAGGATTTTTTATTTTTGAAGCATGCCCTCATGAGACACCGCTTCTAAGTGTGTACAGTCCTGTGACTAGGAAACGGGTATCTTCATTGTCTTTTTCTGTTGGTGGGATTTTTCTAGTTCACTCACTTTTGTAGTTTAACCTCAGGGGACCCCAGGTTTATGGGGAGAGGTCCAAAGTCCAACCTCTCTGTCCCCTTAGGCCTCAAACTGCAACTCCTGTCCTCGACACTTTGTTAGGCCACCAGGGATTGGCAGATGTCACCAGGCAAACACCAGCTCCAGCTGGAATTTTTCTGGAGTAGAGCGTTCTTCTTGTTTATGATAATTTCTCTTTCTTTTCTGACAACATTGCCATGCCTTTAAAAAGAAAGATGCTTCTTGTATTTCATCCAGCATTTTAAGTGCTTTATGCTGGGAGGGTTTCTCCACATAGTTATTGCTGGAAATAGACTATTTATATTTTTTACCCATCTGGAAATTTTTTATATGTGGTGTGAGGCAGAGGTCTAAGAGTCCTGCTACCATTTTCACTGTTCCTTCTTTTACCTCAGAAGTGATATGTTTGAATGAACTTTACCTTTTTTTCTAAATTTTTGAGACAGTCTTGCTCTATTGCCTGAGCTACAGTGTAGTGGCATCATCATAGCTCACAGCAACCTCCAACTCCTGGGCTCAAGCAATCCTCCTGCCTCAGCCTCCCAAGTACCTGAGACTACAGGCATGTGCCACCACACCCAGCTAATTTTTTCTATTTTTAATAGAGATGGGGTCTTGCTTTTGCTCAGGCTGGTCTCAAACTCCTCACCTCAAGTGATTCCCCTGCCTCAGCCTCCCGGAGTGCTAAGATTATAGGCATGAGCCACCATGTCTGGCCTGAATCAACTTTTAAAACAATATTTCCCTCCTATTTTCTATTGCTCATTGCCTGCTAGATATCTAAAAAAAGTCACAGAAATCTGCTTTTAAGTGAAATATCCCTGAAATAAAATTAGGAATATTTAGTAAATATTTTATTAAATTAAAATAAAATAATACGATTGGCTGGTTTAGTGGCTCAGGGTTTTTTACTCCTATGCATTGCTTTAAGAAGAAATTGAAAAGCTCTCAAAATCTATGTAACAAAGTGGGTTTTTCTTAACAATCCAATTTTATCATTTGAGAAGAGGGAAGAGGGACATAGGTCTTCTCCTGACATATAGATGAAGCAAACACAGGTAGGCCAACAACATTTTGCATTAAAAAATGCATAACTTTGAAAGAAGAAAGAATCATAACTTTGGATTTTCAAAATCATACTGGAACAGAGTTTAATATCAGTTTTAAGACCAAGTCGACTTTATATCAGCCAAACTCACACCAAAGGAGGGAAAACAGAGCATGTTGTGAAACAATTTACCATGTGTTTTTCATAAATTTTAATATAAATGGAGTGCATTATACACTGCTCAGCCCCATTCACACATAGACAGACAGACATTTAAAAGAAAACATCTGTTGCAGTTTTCACAACATAAATTTATATTTTCAGTCATGTTAAATTGTTACTTGGGAAGCACAATCCCAAGGAAAAAATAATTTCTGAAGCCCTATAAACACTGATTTTTATTTGATTAGCTCTCAATCAAGCTAAAAATACCAAAGGAGACCTCTAGAACCAAGCTCTTTATTCAAAAAATCAATCCCACTTAGAAGGGAAGATATGGGGGAAAGTCAAACATGTTTTTTTAAAGATGCTTTTTTATTTTAATCGGTAGATACAACTCACAAGGAAAAAAAGACCTGATTCTTTTATTTTGGTAAAATTTATGTACAGTAAAAAGCTCAGATTTTAATGAGTTTTGACAAGAATATATATCCAAGTAATCATCATAATCAACATATTAAACAGTTCTATCACACAGAAAGTTCCCTTGTGCCCTGTTCCTGTCATCTCCCACCCTCACCTCCAGAGCTAACTGCTGTTCTGATTTCTATCGCAATAGCTTAATTTTGTCTGGATCATACATTGGAAAAGTTTTCTGAACAGATAGTATTTTAGTCTTTGCAGGCCACATACAATTTCTGTCAGCCCTCCTCCCCCTCCCAGTTCTTGCCCTCTTCCTCTTTCTCCTTTACAAAGCCCTTAAAAATACTTAAGGCCATACAAAAACAGGCACTGGGGCAGATTTGGCCAGCAGGCCGTGGTCTAGAACCCCACATAAATGGCAACATATAATTTATACTCTTTTGGTCTGACTTCTTCCACTAAGCATGCTTTTAAATTTTAATCCATGTTATTGCATGTATCAATGGTTTGTTCTTTATATTGCTTCTAGTTTTGTTGATTTTTCTCTAATATTTGTTTCTCTTTTGTTTCTGCAATTCAGTGGTTTTTAGAATATTCATAGTTATGCAACCATCACCACAATCAATTTTTTGTTTTTGTTTGTTTGTTTTGAGACAGGGTCTTGCTCTGTCACCGTGGCTATAATGCAGTGGTGTCATGATAGCTCACTGAAACCTCCAACTCCTGGGCTCAAGTGAGCCTCCTGCCTCAGCCTCCTGAGTAGCTGGGAGTAGAGGCACATGCCACCACACCTGGCTAATTTTTCTAGTTTTGCAGAGATGGAATCTCGCTCTTGCTCAGGCTGGTCTTGAACTCCTGACCTCAAATAATCCTCCCGCCTTGGCTTCCCAAAGTGCTAGGATTACAAGGCATGAGCAACTGTGCCCAACCCACAATCAATTTTAGAACATTTTCATTATATCCCCATCCCCCCCAAACCCATACCTTTTAGCAGTCACTCCCCTTTCCCCCACTGACAACCCTCTTCCAGCCCTTGTCAACAATTATTCTACTTTCTGTCTCTACATAATTGCCTATTCCGGACATTTCAGATAAACGGATTATACAACATATGGCCTTTTGTGTTGGGCTTACTTTCACTAAGCATAATGTTTTCAAGATTCATCCATGTTGTAGCATATATCAGTACTTTATTCCTTTTTATTACCAAATAATATTCCATTATATGGCTACTAAATTTTATTTATCCATTCATCAGCTGATGGACACTGGGTTGTTTCCATTTTCTGGCTATCATCAATAACATGGCTATGAACATGTATGTACATGTGTGAACATGCTTTCATTTCTCTTGGGTGTATACCTGGGAGTTTAATTGTTGGGTAACTATGTTTTTAAACTTTTAACGAGCTGCCAGACTATTTTCCAAGGTGACTGCACCATTTCACATTCTGCCAGCACTGTAGGAGGGTTCCAATTTTCCACATCCTCACCAATACTTGCTATTATCGGCCTTTTTCATTATAGCCATCCTAGTGAGTACGAAATGGTATCTCATTGTGGTTTTGATTTGCATTTCCTTGGTGCTGAATGATGTTGAGCATCTTTTCGTGTGCTGTTTGGCTATACATATGTCTTCTTGGACTCTATTTGCTTTTTACCTCTACCTTTTTATACTACTATTAGTGGTTTCTCTAGGGATTATAATATTCCCTTAACTTACCATCATTGTCTACCCTGAACTAATATAACACATCACATGTAAGATGACATACAATGATATAATTCCATTTCTATCCCATCCTATACTTTATGCTATTGTTGTCATATGTTTTACTTCTACATATTTTATAAACTCCACATTACATTGTTATTGTTTGCTTGAAACATACAATTGACTTCTGAAGACTTTAAGAAAGAAGTTGTTTTGTATTTATATGAATATATACCCTTTCTGGGACTGTATTCTTCCCTGGAGACCCGATTTTCCATCTGGTAATTTTTCCCTTCCACCTGAAGAAGTTCCTTTAGTACTGCATACAGTGCAGTTTGTGGGCAATGAATTCTCTTAGCTTTTGCTTATCTGAAAATGACTTTATTTCACTTTCATTTTTAAAATATATTTTCACTTGATATAGAATTCTATGTTGATGATCTTTACTTTCAGCACTTTAAAGACGTCATTCAATTGTTTTCTGGACTCTATTGTTTCTAATGAGAAGGTGGCTGGCATTTTTATCATTGTTCCCCTATATATAACGTGTCCTTTTTCTCTGGCTGCTTTTAAGATTTTTTTTTTATTTTTAGTTTTCAGTAGTTTGATTCTGATGTGCACAGGTGTGATTCTCTTTGTATTTATCCAGCTTGAGGATTTCAAGCTTCTTGGATCTGGGGTTGCTATATATTTTTAATCAAATTTAGAACATTTGCAGGAAAACTTCTTTAAATAAAATTCAAACGTTTTCTGTTCCACTCTATTTCTCTTTTCCTTATAGGACTTCACTACATGTTACCTCCTGATGCTATCTCACATGTCATTGATGAGCTGTTCTCTCTCTTTGTCTCTCTCTCTCTTCCTTTTTTCTCTCTGTGTCTCAGTTTGGATTATTTATATCAACCTACCTTCAAGTTCCCTTATCTTTTATTTGGTTGTATCCAATCTGCTTATTTTTAATTGAGATGTAACTCACATGCCATAAAATCCACCTTTTTAAAGTATACAATTAAGTGGGTTTTAGTATATTCACAAAGTTGTGCAAATATCATCATTATCTAATTCCAGAATATTTTGTCACCTTAAAAAGAAACCCAATAGCTATTAACAGTTGGTTCTTGTTCTCCCTGTCCCCCATCCCTGGGCGACTAATCTAATCTCTGTCCCTCTGGATTTGCTTATTTGGAACATTTCATACAAATGAAATCATAAAATATTTGACTTTTTGTGTCTGGCTTCTTTCAGTTATAATTTTTCAAGGTTCATCTATGTTATAACATGAACTAGTACTTCACTCCTTTTTATGCCTAAATAATATTCCATTGTGTTGATATATCACAATTTGTTTATCCAGTCTTTGGTTGGGGGGCATTTGGGTTGTTTCCACCTTTTGGCTATTACGAATAATGCCGCTACTGACATTAATGTACAAGTTTTATGTGGCCATATGTTTTCATTTCTCTTGGGAATATACCTCAGAGTGGAATTACTAGATCATAAGGTAACTCTATGTTTAACTTTTAAATGAACTGCCAAATTTTTTTCACAGAATCATACAATGCAGATGAAAGTTTACATTTCCATCAGCATTGTATGAGGCTACAATTTCTCCACATCTGCACCAACATTTGTTATTGACCTTTTAAAATTATTATTATAGTCATTCTAGTGGGTATGAAGTGGTAGCTCATTATGGTCCTAAATTTCCCTGATGACTAATGATATCAAGGATCTTTTCCTGAGGTTTTTGGCCATGTGTGGACCCTCTTTGGAGAAATATCTATCAGGTTCTTTACCCATTTTTAAATTAGGTTATTTGTCTTTGTTGTTACTGAGTTGTAAGTGTTCTTTATATATTCTAGATACCAGTTCCTAGTCAGATATATGAATTATTAATGCAAACATTTTCTCCCATTCTGTAGTTTGTCTTCTCACTTTCTTGATGATGTTCTTTGATAAAGAAAAGTTTTTAATTTTGAAGAAGTTCAATTTATCTGTTTTTTTCTTTGCTTGCTTGTACTTTGAGCGTTATATCCAAGAAACTAGTACCTAATCCCATGTTATAAAGATTTAGCCCTATATTTTCTTCCAAGGATTTTATAGTTTTAGCTCTTGCATTAAAATCTTTCAGCTAGTTTGAGCTAATTTTTGAATATTGTGTGAGTTTAGGGTTCAAATTCATTCCTTTGCATGTGGACATCCAATTGTCCTACCACCATTCCCCCACTGTGTGGTCTTGGCATCCTTATTGAAAATCAATTAACCATAGCCTCTCAATTTTATTCCATCGATCTATATGACTATTCTTTTGCCACACTGTCTTCATTACTGTAGCTTCATGGCAAGTTTTATAATTGGGAAGTGGGAGTCCTCCAACTTTGCCCCTTTTTGAGATGATATAGGCTATTCTGGATCTTCTGAATTTCCATATGAATTTAAGGATTATCTTGTCAATTTCTGTGAAAGAGGTAGTTGTCAATTTCTGTGAAAGAGATAGAAGTTGCATTAAATCTGTAGATAAATTTGGAGAGTATTGCCATCTTAACAATTTAAGTCTTCCAAACCATAAAAATAGATGTTTTTCCATTAATTTAGATCTCCTTTAATTTCTCTGAACAATGTTTTGTAGCCTTGAGTGTAGAAGTCTTACACATATTTGGTGAAATTTATACCTAAGTATTTTACTCATTTTGATGCTATTTTAAATAGAATTGTTTTCTTAATTTCATTTTCAGAGTTCATTGCTAGTGTACAGAAATACAATTGATTTTTGTGTATAATCTTGAATCCTGCAACCTTACTTTACTCATTTATTAGTTCTAATAATTTTTTTTTTTTTTTTTAGACAGAGTCTCACTCTGTTGCCCAGGCTAGAGTGCTGTGCCATCAGCCTAGCTCGCAGCAACCTTAAACTCCTGGGCTCAAGCGATCCTTCTGCCTCAGCCTCCCGAGTACCTGGGACTACAGGCATGCACCACCATGCCCAGCTAATTTTTTCTATATGTTTTTTAGTTGTCCAGCTCATTTTCTTTCTATTTTTAGTAGAGACGGGGTCTCATTCTTGCTCAGGCTGGTCTCGAACTCCTGAGCTCAAACGATCCTCCTGCCTCGGCCTCCCAGAGTGCTAGGATTACAGGTGTGAGCCACCGCGCCTGGCTTCTAATAGTTTTTTGGCTTAGATTTTCCATAAACAATATTATGTCATTTGCAAATAGGTATAGTTTTACGTCTTTCTTTTTACTCCTGATACTTCCTGCTTCTTTTTCTTGCCCAACTATCCTGGCTAGAACCTCTAGTACAATGTTGAATAAAAACGACAAGAGTGGACATCTTTGTCATGTTCCTGGAGCACAGTGGATGATCATAGCTCACTGCAACCTCAAACTCCTATGCTCAAGTGATCCTCCTGCCTCAGCCTCCCAAGTAGCTAGGACCACAGGCACATGCCACTATGCCCAGCTAATTTTTACTTTTTTGTAGAGACAGAGTCTCACTATGTTGCCCAGGCTGGTTTCAGACTCCTGGACTCAAGCAATCCTTCCGCCTCAGCCTCCCAAAGTGCTAGGATTTCAAGTGTGAGCCACTGTGCCTGGCCCACAATCAGCTTTTAATTCTATATAATTGAGTGGTTTGTTTTAGAGATGGGATCTCACTATGTTGCCCAGGCTGAACTTGAGCTCCTGGGCTCAAGCAATCCTCACACCTCAGCCTCCCGAATAGCTGGGACTATAGGCGTGTGCCACTGCACCCAGCACCAATGAGTGTTTTTATGTCAGTTAGTGTATTTTTTAGTTCAAGGATTTCCTTTAGATTTTTAAAATATATAACAGCTTTATTCAAATATAATTTACATACCATACAATTCACCCACTTGAAGTGTACAATTCAATTCACAGAGTTTGTGGTTCTTTTTTTACCATTTTTATATCTCTACTGAAATTTTCCATCTCTTAACACATTATTTTTATCTTTTCCTGTGTATTCTTTAACATATATATCAGTTATCTTGTCTGCTAATTCCAGCTTTGGGATATCTGAGCATTTGTTTCTATTATCTTATTTTTTTCTTAACTAAGAGTCACATTTTCCTGTTTCTTCATACGTGTAACAATTTGCTATTGCATATAAGACATTGTAGGTAAAACATTGTAGAGATTCTGTATTCTATTATCCTCCTTTGAACAGAGTTGAGTTTTGTTCTAGCAGGCAGTTAAATTACTGGTGTATCACCTGGAACTAGTGGAGGCTTGGTTTTTATGCTTTATTAGAATGTGTTTATTTTAGTTTTGTCCTTATTTCTAGGAAGAATCTCTTGGTTCTGGGCATGGCCCCTCTGGGATTTCAGTGGAAAGCCTGAGGTGTTTACCAAGCTCCCCCTAACATAATGAGCTCAAACTCCAAACACTTTCCCCTGAAGTGGGCAGGTACCGAAGTCTCTGCTCAGCAATTTCAGGCTTCCAGCTGTTATTTTCCCCTAATCTTTTTGGAGTCTCTTCACTCGTGTAGTTTGGGGGTTAGCCAAGGATTTGAAGAAAATGTGTGCAGAGATTTGGTGCTCTGCCTTCTGTAGCTCCCTTCTTCCTGGTGCTCGCTCCTCAATTTCCTGCGGCCCTGGCAGCCCCACGCTCTGTCCTTTGACTCCTGGGCTGCAGCTTTCTATTTGTTCTCTAGCCCGTGTTCTGCAAGGACTGGGAAGAGCTCCCCTAGGAGAAGCCATAGAAACATGGATCTCACCCAGCATGCTTTCCTTCTTTTAAGAATTAAATCCCCTCAAGTTTCTGCCTGTTTTCTCCAGTAGCTTACAGCCATTTTTAAAAATATTTAGGCCAGAATTTATAATTAGGACTAGTCTAATACAAGCCACTCTGCCAATACCAAAAGTCAAGACCTTGTTCCGGAGCTGTTATCCTTTTAATACTCATTATTAAGAGGTATTCATTAAATATCTATTTTATTATACAGGTAATAAATACTCATACATTTAAAAATTGCTTAATGATACAAAAATGTACAAAGGAAAAATCAATTTCTAAGTAATTAAAAAATTAATCACCTGAATTACCCCCCTCCCATTCCCCTCTCCACAATAATCTGGCATTTATCCTTATAAACACACACAAACACGTACATATATTGCTTTCTACATAAGTGGTATGATACTATGCATATTATTTGATAATCTACCTTTTTTCCACTTAACATTTTTTAAAAGTTTTTCTATGAGTGTGTATTAATATTTATTTCTTTCATCAGATACTCATAGAGCACTTCCTATGTGTCAAGCACTGTTCTAAGTCCTGGGGAGAAGTCAGTGAACCAGCAAGTGATGGTGAGAGGAGGTACATCAGAATAAGCAATTAACAACATAAATAAGTAAGGTGCTGCATGCAGTGGAGAAGAATTAAGTGGGAAAGGCAATAGGAAGTGCTAGCCATCGGGGAGGGGATGGGGTTTGCAATTTTTCAAAGGGTGAACCAGGAAGGCCTCACTCAAAAGGTGACATTTGAGCAGACTTATAAGAAGTGGAGTAATATGAGGAAGGAATTTTCCAGGCAGTGGAAGAGCAAGAGCAAAGACTTGTCAGGAGCCTGCTAGCATGTTTGGGGAACCACTCAGAGGCCGATCGATGTGTCTGACACAGAGTGAGCAGGGCCGTAAGAGAGGAGGGCAGATTGCTATAGAGGGCAGGTGGCACGGTGCCTTGGAGGCCACTGCAGTTGCCTATGTCTATGTGTCATCCCATGGAAGTGGGGGAGTTTGACCCCCTTTTTCTTCAGTTGGTACCACATGGTGTTCCTGTTGAACCCTGGTCCCCCAATCCAATGAATGCATTTCTACTCTGGTGATGGCCTTGTTGGTCTGGGTCTTTCTTAGTGGAGCTGCAACTCAGCTGTAGTTTCCCCAAACACAATACCATGGCACTGTGGCCAAAAGACAAATAGCTTTCCCTGTGATCTCTTGGATACTTATTTTTGAGTCCAAATTCTACTTTCCCTCACGGTGATTTCTCCACTGGAAACCACGGTGTTCTCCCTGCTGGCAGAACTACATCAAGATCGGGCTGCCCCTGACCAGGTCTGCCTAACTTCAAATATCAGAGAAGAAGAGGGGCTGAGACAACCATCTCTTCCCTTCCAGAAGGCCTTGGGCTTCTCTGTAAATCAGTTCACCTTCTCCTGAAAGACCAAGCCTCCGTGTCAAAGACATATATAAGAACCCTGCTTTTATGAAGGCACAAAAGACTCCATCTCACCATTCTCTTAGGGCAAGGGGTGCCTATCTAATTGTACCCTGCCATAAATAATGGATACCACTAAAGTTATCCTTCCCTGAATGGAAGAGGTTTGTTTCAAGGTGAAATATTAAACATAAGCAGAGAAGAGGGGCAGCTTCTTGGCATTCTCTTACATATGGATGTACCATAATTTAATTGATCTTTCCTCTACTTTTGGGTATTTGTTTCCCTCCTTTTTTATTATTATAAATAATTCTGCAATGAATATCTTGGCATGAGTGCAATATATTTCTGTAGAATAGATTCTTGAAAGCAGAATTGTTGGGTCAAAAGACATATGCATTTAAATTTAAAACATTCCCCAATTGCCCTACAAAAATGCTTTACCAATTTTTATTCCTGTAAGACTGTCCATTTCCCCATTCTATCACTGTCACTAAGTATTAAGAACCATTTTCCACCTTTGATATTAATATTGTTTCAATTTCCATATCTGATCATTAGGAAGGTTGAACATGTTTTTGTGTTTATTGGCTGTTTTTCTTTTTCTGTGAACTGACTCTCTATAGCCCGTGCTTTCTATTGGATAGTTTGTCATTTCCTTATCTTGCACATGTTTATTCCTAGGTACTCTGAAATTGTTGTTGTAAATGATTACTACAGATGAACAGAAAAGCTATTGATTGTTAGTACATTGGCCTTACTTCTGGCATTCTTCCTGAACATTTTTCTTGATTTTAATAGTTTTACAGTTGATTATCTTTCCTTCCTAGGGAGACCATCATATTATTTGCAAATAGTGGTTTATTGTGATTACTGATGTATTTGGACTTATGCCTACTCCTTTATTCTATATTTTCTATTGACCATGTTTCTGGTTTCTTTTTTCACTTTCTGCCTTTTGAAGCTTGATAGCATTTCTTTGTTCCTTTTGTGGTCTGGAAGTTCTATGTTCTGTTTCTACGCTTCTAGTGGTTGTCCTTGCATATTTTGTTAAATATTGAAACAAATTTTCCTATCAACGTCAAGAATCAAATCAATTCATAACCTCCCCCAAAACAAGATAAGATCATTAATACACTTGAACCCAACTCCTCATGCCTCACTTCCCTTGTTTTATTGAAATCATTTGAGATCTTAGTGTCAGATTGTTTTTTTTTTTTTTTTGAGACAGAGTCTCGCTCTGTTGCCCGGGCTAGAGTGCCGTGGCATCAAGCTCACAGCAACCTCAAACTCCTGGGCTTAAGCAATTCTTCTGCCTCAGCCTCCCGAGTAGCTGGGACTACAGGCATGAGCCACCATGCCTGGCTAATTTTTTTCTATATATATAATTTTAGCTGTCCAAATCATTTCTATTTTTAGTAAAGACGGGGTCTCATTCTTGCTCAGGCTGGTCTCGAACTCCTGACCTCGAGCGATCATCCCGCCTTGGCCTCCCAGAGTACTAGGATTATGGGCGTGAGCGACCGCGCCCAAAATCTTTTTTCACATTGCATTTCTATTACTTAGGAATCCTTTACTTTCTGCTTTTTCTATATGGACTGTTCTATTTCTTTTGTCATATCTCACAATTTAAAAGGTAGTAATCCTGTTTTTAATTTTACTAGTGATCGACTTTTATACTTACCACACTTCTCTGATGATGAAAGTTAAGAACTGTCAATATCTCCTAACTCCCTTGCTTTATGCCAAATGATTTTGGCATACCTTTACCTGCCTTGCCCACTGCTCACTCATTTCCCAGTCTTTTAAAATTTACTCTGGGTTTATAAATCCAACTTGCATTTCAATCATATACATCTGTTTTAAAAAATGTACTTTTTGTTCAACTTTTATGACATATTTAGTTGGTTTTAATGCTCATAACCAGTTTTTTATATTACAGTGTTCCCATTTTCAAGTTCTTAATTTTACTTCATCTCTTGAGCAGCTGAAGTATGTCTTCAAGTTGTTTACTTAGGGAGAACACATTTCTACATCCTTCTCTGTAAATCTGAGATATATTTCTATTGTCTTCTCACATGAACGGCAACTTGTTGGGTACAGAATTCTGTGTCACCGCCTTTCTCACTCAAAACTATAACCATTGCTCCCTATCTTCTGGTGTTCAGAAATGCCAAGGCAAAGCCTAAGACCAGCCTGAATTTTCCCCTTTGTGACCCAGTTTCATGTACAGAACCACATAATATTTTTCCTTCATTAAAAAAAATTGTTTTCATTGTCAAGATAGGTCCTGGTATACAATCATTTATTAATTTTCTCAGGAACTCACTGATTGATTTAGCTGATCATTTCTCAGCTCAGGGAATCATTTTCTACTGGGTATGTGACTATGACTTCCGTCCGATTAATTGTCATGATCATAAATAGCTCCTGGCTAAGCCCTCCTCGCCACAAGCTCTCACCAGGGCGAAAACAACCGCCGTCCCACTAGTCTCTCTGCTCTCCCTCAGCCCCTTCTCCCTTTGCATTCTCTGCTTCCATTCACGGCTCTAGAGAGCTGCCTGCAGCTGTCCGAATATGCTCCAATCTCCTTAGCGCGGCCGTTGCAGCCTGCAGTGAGGGTGCCCCACCTGTCCCGCCTCACCTCGCACGACGCTCCACCTGCTCCTTCTTCCTCCTTCACGGAGCCTGCTCCCTCTGCCTTCATGGCCCAGCCAACCCCTCTGAGTTCTTTAGGGTTCAGCTTAAACATTGCCTCCTCAGGAAACCTCTCCCTGACTCCCACCCACCCTCCATTAGGTCCTGTTTTAGCCCCCTAAACTCTTTTGTTCATTTTTCCCCATGAGCATTTATTAAGTGTCTGCTACACGCTGGGCATCATTCTAGACATCAGAGGTACATCAGTGAACAAAAGAGACTAAGGTTTCAGCCCCCACGGAGCGTAATTTTACAGACATTCCTTCACAGGGCTTCTTAGAATCGTTATTCAAACTAATCGATTGTGGAATTGTTTTTATTCTGTCTCCCCCACAAAACTGTAAGGCCTCTGAGGGCAAGGATCAAATTCACTTGTTTACTATTGTAGCTCTAGGATAGAAGATAATGCCTGGTATGTAATAGACACTCAATAAATATTAGCTGAGCAAATTAATGCTATTTGTGGAAGTCAGAACTCCTTCAACTTGCAATCCATCTCAAGCTAGCTACACACACACACACACACACAAAAACCAAATAAATCCAAAAAAACGAGGGATGCATTGATCAGCGCGCTAACTGGGGAGTCTGTGGGCTGCTCTAGTGCCATGCACAGCTGGATCCGGAGCCTTGCCCAGTGCCAGCAGGCTCCCTCTGCTCCCCTCTGTGTGTTGTCTCATTCTCTCCAGCTCTAGATGGATCTCCTCCATGTTGCCAGGGGAGATGGGTGCTGACAGTTCCAAATTCACATATTCTCAGCTTAGCAACACCCGGGAAAAAAAGCATTTGTTTCTCCTGTCATCTGTATGTGTGCAGGGCCCAGACAACTGGGGACTGATTCAGTGTAGGTCCCCTGGCCATATCGCTGTGTCCAAAAGAATGAAGCATTCTGTCTGGCCATTCCTGGGTGGGCCACCTCTCCCTGAGGGTCTGGTCAAGTGGGCAGAGTCGTGTATTGGATGTGACAGAGATGAGAACAGTAAATCTACTTGACCTCTGAACTGGGATGTCTCAGAGCCCAGGAGGTATTCCCCAAAAGAATAACAGAAGAATAACAGGTGTTACAAACAGGAAGAAAGAAATGTGCTACCAGGGAAAACACAGTAACTGCCTCATTCATTATATAATGGGTTTTCTTGCCTTTTTTTTTTTTTCCTGAGGCATGTCACCCAGAGTGGAGTGCCCTGGCACTCACCTTTAGCCTTGAACTCCTGGGCTCAAGTGACCTAGCTTCTCAAGTGGCTGGGTTTACAAGCACCATGCTCAGCTAATTTTTTTTTTTGACATAGGATCCTATTGTGTTGCTGAGGCTGGTCCTGAACTCCTGGGCTCAGGCGATCCTCCTGCCTCAGCCTCCCAAAGTGCTGGGATTACAGGTGTGTGCCACCATGTCTGGCCTTTCTTGCATTCTTCACTTTCTGCAGCCAGTGCTTTTTGGATCTCTCCCCCTCTCAACCTGTCATTTCTGTCTTCTCTTTAATAACTATTTCTCGGAGGTGCTGTCCTCATGCTGAGGGTGGGTCGCGGGGGAGCCCAGGGCATCTTGCGCCTGCTCTATGCAAAGCTACATTTTGAGGACAGTGGCCTCAGGTGGCTTTCTCATACTTTGAGGATCTCTGCGCCGTGGTAATGATCCATTGCAGAAGTGCTACACAGACTCAATCAAATCATTTTGCTGCTCTGATCCTGAAGAGCAGGTTAGCAGAACACCCCGTCTGATTTCAGGTGTCGAGAAACTAGCTCTTCATCTGGGCCTGCCAGATGCCGAGTCCCTGGCTGTGTTCAAGGCCCAGGCGCAGACTAGAGCTCCCCTTTGTACATGTGCAGCGGCCTCAGCTGCATCAGTTTAGACGCTGTGAACTCCCAGGGCCACACTGCTTTCTGAGGACACTGCACACTGTTTTTATATAACACAGAGCTAAGGTCTAGGTTCAGGTCATCATAAACAGGCTTATTCACTTGCATGAAAGTCCATTGGGATCTTCCTAAGTCAGGCAGGATATGGGACAAGTCTTCACTGTGCAGGACTGTCCTGGGTACGCAGAGCATCCGGCACCCCTGGACCCCGACCACTAGATGCTAAAGGCACCCCTTAATCATTGTGACAAACCAAAAGTGCTCCACAAATTTTCCAAATACCTGCTGGGAGACTGTCTACACATGCATGGCTCCTCATCTTTTGAAGACTTTGAACCCGGGTTTACTCTCCCCACACCCTCAAGTTCTGCCAGAGTCATGAGCGACTTCACTGTCCTCCTGGATCAGCCCTCCAGGAATGCAGCAACTACAGCAAAGATCAAGGGAAGATTGACCTTTGTTTTGCTTAGAACTTTTCCAATAGTTGCTCAACATTTTTGGAAAACCAAGGAGAGCAAAACCCCTTGAGGTATTTTCGTGCCAACACATCACAGTGTCTCAGGCTGCATGTGTATCTGTGGGTGTTCAGCGACTTTACATTCACATACAAGCATGTGACCCCTTCATGATGACTTCAGGGTCGTCGTGCCTGACATCTGTTATCATATATCATTTCCCCTTTTTTTCTCCTTTATATTACTGTGAGGCCTTTATTTGGACATTTTGACATTTGAACACGTTGGACGTTTGAAACTATATATATAGTAAATAATATTATTTATGCATTTATTTCAAGGTAGTAAAGGGGATGTTGATGTTACAAGACATTTTTTATGTGTTGGGTGCGAAGGAATTGAGAGCAATAAGTCTAGCCATTTGGCAGATGTCAGCAACAAGAAGAAATATTTTTCTGTCTGGAACTATCTTACTTTCCTCAATGACAGAGCCATAGCAAAGGCATACGACCTGCCTTTCACCAAGTTCACCAGCCACTGATACTGCTGGGGCCCCAATAGCAGCTATAATTCTGGTTTCTCCACCCGTTCTCCTCACCAGCACCTCACATCTACACACGTCTGCTCCCCCGTTGGCCGGCCTGCGAGACAGAGGGTCATGGCAGCCGTGGCCCCCCCACAGGCTTGGAGAGGGCCCTCTGCCACTCAGCAGTGGCTTCATCTCCTGCTCAAAGCCACCGCTTTTGCGGGGGTCTCACAGAGTCCCTCCATTTTTTCCTGAAAGGGCTCACACTTCATGGGCCTAGGGTCAGATTCAAGACAGGACCTGGTGACTCTCCAGTCCCCTTTGCCCCAGGCACATGTCCCCTGAAATGTCCCCCAATCCAGGGCAGGCCAGAGCAGCAAAGCCGTCCCTGCCACCCCTGCCGGACAAGAGCTGGGCGCCTTCTCTGAGTCCCGGAGCCACTCCTCCCCCTACCTGCCCTCTCTCAGGCTGTGTGGAAGCATGTTCGTTCTGGAAAACAGAGGAGCAGAAATCGAGGTCTTCATTTGGATTCCAAGCACAGGGTCCTCTCTCACAGCCCCACTTGAACCTTCTCTGGGGTTTCGCCCGCTTACCGGGTCGCCTGTGTGTGCCGGCCGCACGGGGCTGTGCCTGCTCCTCCTGACAGCCTAGAGGCCAGTCCCCGCATGTCGCTGCATCCCAAATAAACAGAACTCCAACTCCAAAGGCAGTGACAAATAATGTGGATTTTTACTGAAGGTTCTGTGAGACGACAGAGAAGTCACAGCACTCCCCACAGCTCCTTTCGGCGAACGCCCGCAGCAGCTGGACAGCCTCCTCCTCTCCGCCCTTTCTTCCTTGTCCCATCTTTCCTGGGGGCTCTGGCCTCCTGCCCCACACTCCTTCTCAAAGGCAGCGTGTAGAAGCTTGTGTCCCAGAGTCTCTTCCAGCTCAAGCCCAGCCTCACTGCACCCTCCACACACTCCTGTAGCCAGTCTTTGCCTTCAGCTGAAGCTTTGCTCAGGGACATTCCTGCCAGACCTAGCCTGGCCCACAGGGGACCCTCTGTGATGGCAGAAACCTTTAGTGACACCGTTGGGCGCATGTCGCTACAGTCCCAGCCAGCCAATAGCTGCCCCACCCATGTCACTCCCCTTCCCCAGGAGAAAGGTGGCCTTTGCCAAGCTCTTTTCGTGTGTCACTCTCTGCCCAGGTGCCCCTCATTGTCACAATCCATTCACATTTGCAGGGCATGAGCAGCAGGTGGAGGGTGTCATGCCACAAAGCCCTGGGCTGTTCTGGGTTGTCCTTGGGGCTGTATGACCCTTGCTGGGAGCCATGGGGTGCTAAGAGACCCTGCAATCCCAATGGACCAAACTTGCCACCTCAGAGACAAATGAGGGAGTGGTGTCCAGCCAGGGCCGAGGGCTGACGGGGCCCTCAGATTAGGGCCTTGTCCCTTGAGGTTTTGGCCTGCATCCTCTCTGGCCTCCCACGTCTGTCTTCCCTCTGATCCTAACCCCAATTTGGGTCGCCTCCCTCTCCTCCTCCCCTCACTAAGCGCTGGAATGCAGGTGCCCCTCCAGATTCTGCAGGGTCTAGCATTGTTCAGGAAAACCTGGCTAAATTGTTCCCGCACCAACTGGCTTCAGCCATTCCAGATTCTCGATGCTGTGCTGCACACCCTGTCAAATGGTTCACTCCAAATGTTTCTGGAGTCCACACACATGTGGGGGGCGTCTCCCTACCCCTGGTGAGTGGGGGTTACTCACTCAATGCCAGAGGTCAGAGCCCTCCGCTCACAGAGCCATGGAGACAATGGCTTTGGCAGCTGGGAGTTTCACTTGGATTGATTCTCCAAAAGCAAACTCTGAAAGGAGGATTTGCATGGGGGTAATTTAAGAAGAGTTCCCAGGAAGAGCCAGTAGGGGAGCAGCAAGGCAGGGACCAAGAAGGGAAGGGTGCTCAGTCCCACAGGGGACTGGAGGCTGGTGCAGGCCACACGTCAGGACTGCCCTGTCCAGGGAGCAGAGGAGCTGCAGGACTTACACACTGAGCCCCTTAGTCACTGGTAAAGCCTGCCCTACCCCATGTCAATTCCTAGGTACTAACACCCTTCACGCATTTACTTAAAACGGGTTCCAGAGCCTGAACTCAGTCTCTGGCAAAGATGGATGCGGGCTGTTGGCGGTGAAAGCACTCAGGTTGCTGGTGTGCAAAAATGATCCAGGGGTTATGGATGGGCAGAGTGTGGACAGCGTCAGCTACAGAGTCGCTCTCTAATCATTTCCTAATGCAAACTCGTCCTGTCTTCCTATCTGAGGCCTGCCACCTTCCCACACTCTCTGGCATGTTGCAGCCTCCACTTGTCCTGGGAACAGAGTCCCTTTCTTGCTCCATAGTCTGTCCCCTGGCATCTGCTCAGCCAGTGGGTAAAGCAGACCCGGAACCCAAACCAGCCCCAGTGCCTCTGCTCCCAACTCCTCCCTGCTCCAAGAAAGGATTCAACCCCTTAGGAGATTGGAAGTCTGTTGAGGCTGGAGTTTCCCACTTCTTCGTAAAGTGGGATGGAAATCCCTTCTATACGAAGGGTAGCCAGGGACTGGGGCACACTCTGTGTGCCAGACAGGTGGGGGTGTCCGTCCTCAGCAATGCTGTCCTCTAATCCATCAACCGAGTGACACTGATTTCCCTCTGCTCCGTGGGGGCTGACACTCGCGCCTCTGCCTCAGCACCTGAGCTCTCCACCACCACTCAGGTTAGGAGGTGTTACCCTCCTGGTAAGATTCTCTTGTATTCTGTTTCCGTATCTTTTGCTGTCTCCAGGTTAAGTGTTGTGGAGAGGGTTTCCCATATCCCCACAGACGTGGGGGTGTCTCATCTCAACCTGGGGTCAAGGTGTCACTAAGCTCCCATTTCAAGGGGTCACCAGTCACCTTCCTCTCCCCATCCTCCTCACCATCCATCTCCCCCCTACTCCCCATCAGAAGAGAGGGCTGGCTTCTCTTTGGTCTGATGGGGGCATTTCCTGTTCAGCTTGTCATGGGGATTACGGTCAGAGTCCTCAGACAGGTGGATTCCCACCCCTCCAGGTCCCTCCTGGGTGCAATTTCGTTTAGAGGTACCACCTTAGCAGTCTGCCTCCCACTGCCTGTCATAACTCTTAGGGATCCTGACCAGGCCCCTATCAGATATGGGGCTTCCTTGATTGCTAAGCTATCTCCTGCCTATCTGGGGCCACCAATCCTTTTTTTCTTTTCTTGAGACAGGCTCTCCCTTGTTGCCTAGGCTAGAGTGCAGTGGCAAGATCATGGCTCAATGCAACCTCCAACTCCTGGGCTCAAACAATCCTCCTGCCTCAGCCTTCTGAGTAGCTGGAACTGCAAGCATGCACCACCACACCCAACTAAGTTTTCCACGGGGGTCTCACTATATTGCTCAGGCTGGTATCGAACTCCTGGCCTCAAGCGATCCTCCTGCCTTGGCCTCCCAGAGTGCTAGGATTACTGACATGAGCCACCATGGTTGGCCTACCAAATCCATTTCAAAACCCAATCTCCAGTCTGCAACCCTGGCTCTGCACCTGGGTGAATTGTAAAGCACCTTTCAGTTGCATTGACAAGAACACTAGTAGCTCAAATTACTTTAAGTAAAAGGAGGAATTACTGGTTCGTTAATTGAAAAGTCACAAAGGCAGTCAGCTTCAGGCTCAGCTGGATCCAGGTGCTTAAACAAAGGGTTAATATAAGGTACATCCTGTGAGCCAAATCTAGCCTGCCAGCTGTTTTGTAAATAACTTTTTACTGGAACACAGCCATGCTTATTTGTTTACATATTGTCTGTGGCTGCTTTTACTTTACACCCACAGAGCTGAGTAGTTGCAACAGAATCCACATGACCCACAAAACTGAAATTATTTGCTATTGGCTCTTTACGGAAAAAGTGTGCCAGCCCCTGGCTTAAACAATATCATCAGGAATCTACCTTTATCTCTTCTTGCCTGAAAGTTATTGTCAGTTCCCCTAGGGCCTGCCCCCTAAACTACAAAGACTGCAAGTGGATGGAGTGTGGTTTCCCCAGTGAAGACTGGAGTGTGGACCGAGAGAAGGCTAAATAGCTTTGGAGCAGGCCAAAATGACAGATGTCTGCTCTGCAGGCTCTGATCTTGTTCTCCATGCAGTGTTACACCAGCCGCTACAGTGACAAACCATAAGCCACTTGGAGTTTGTCCTTCAGCTTGGTGGTATCCCAAGTGAGACTGTCCCTATGGGTCCCCTTGATGTCATGCCCAAAACAAGGCCAACAAGTGGCCCTGGCTCCAGCCCATCTACCACGATAGAGTGTGCACAGTCAGCAGCGTTGTTCCCAGGGCTCATGTGGGTTAGAACATCCTTGCAGCAAGCCCTCTGCTCTTTCTGATCTGGATAGAGCATTCCAAGCACGTTTACTGTTAAAGCCCTTGGGTTGGATGTCCCCCTTGGGGAGCAATCCTAGCCTTGCCAATTGAAATTCTGCTGGTAAAATGATTCTCAAAATCTCACAAATTTCTTGGTGAGAAGGTTTAAAAACAGGAAATCCATAAACGGAAAAGAACTTAAGAACTTCTCCCATCACACCTCTGCCGCAGAGGATGATTCTTCATCCCTGGGGGGATACCCAGGCCTGGGGGGAAGGGCACCATCCATATTTTGTCCAGTTTCAGAAGGCAATAATCAAGGAGCACCATTTTCGTCTCACTCTGCGTCGTCTCCAGATAGGCTGGTTGGTGGGCAATGTTTTCCAGGCAATGCACTGGGGCGCAGGTGTCACTTTTTGTTTGGATGTCCTCTGCCATCTTGGGCCACAGGAACCATGCTCTAATTAGCCCCAGCATCTGCTCCCTCCCCAAGGCCTGAAATCATCATGCATGGACCTCAGTGCCACCGGGCAGCCTTTTTGAAACTGCACCAACTGCATCCACAGTCCATTTATGAGGCATAAAGAATCCTGTGTAATACCCAGTAATTGCCCCCATAATTAGGGCAGTTTCTCTCATTCTTAGAGTAGGGTGTTCGGACCATAAGAGGAGCTTTGTACCCTTCCTGCCAAAAGGACCTACTTCCCTTTCATTGTCAACCGCAGCTCGACATCTTCCTAGTCAAGCTCTTTGCCAATTCCCCCTCCATCTGAGGCAGGGAGGTAGATTTGGGTTATATAATTCAAGGTTGCAAGTGCAACTTCTGGGGGCTGCCCCAGGCTGTCAGCCAAGCCTCTTTTCCAGACCCCTTTGCCATTCCAAATGGCCTCCACTCCCTCATTAAGATGGTCTCGGTGGCCTGAGGACGTGACCTTTGTAACATAGCAGCTGTATCTTCAGAGCGCATGGTAACAATGCTGGAATCACAGGCCACTGGAGCTTCCACCCAGCAAGTCTCCTAATATCCACTTCAGTGCTGGTGAGGGGTGTGACAGCCCACCCCTGGAAGGGTGCTTCACGTTCATGTTCCTTAGAGGTACTCTGACAAGCCATGCCAGTGTTAAAAATGCTGCTCTGTCAATGAAGTACTGAGCCTCACTACCAGATAGACTTTAAAGAGCAAATGTCACAATTTTATTATCCCCATCAACTTTTTTTTTTTTTTAAGAGACAGGGTCTTGCTCTGTTGCCCAGGCTGGAGTACAATGGTGTGATCATGGCTCAGTGAAGGCTTGAACTCCTGGGCTCAAGTGATCCTCCTGCCTCAGCCTCCTGAGTAGCTGGGACTACTACAGGCTCGTACCACCATGCCTGGCTAACCTATTAACCTCATATAACTCCACCTTCTAGCTATTTGTCCTAGATCAAGATCGTTTGTCTGTTGGCATCCTTTCCTTTAGGGAACCACCTCTCCCTCCACCCATGTGGTTTAGGTGGCACTGATCCCCACTCAGTCTGCATCCCCAGGGCCCAAAGATGGGTATGCGATGGAAACCTATGAGTCAGACTATTCCATTTCTCTAGCCATAGTGATTAGTTCAGGGATGGGCACATGACCAAACTGGGCCAATCAGAATCTTCTCTGGGAGTTTTCTGTCAGAATGGTCAAGAAAATGCTTTTTCATTCTCTGCCTGTGGCCATTTTCACTGCCCACATAAAGAAATAATTCTATGATAGAAGAGAATGAAGCCAACAAGCAACATGAACCAGAGGACAAGCTGAGATGAGAGATGGAGAGGGACAGAGACAGACACAGGGACTGAGAGAAACTTAATGACCATTATTTGAGCCCCTGGACCCAACTATTTCTGGGTATCTAGGCCCCCAATCTATTATTTCATCTTTGTTTAACACTGTAGCTGAAACCAGAGATTTCAATAGCAATAAATAAAGAATCTAGAGAGAATGAGAACCTATTGACACAAGGGCTTTTGAGAATGCAAAACATTGGACTGGACATAATTTTTTGTGTGGCAAAGATTAGGAATAGGTTGAAAGGTACAAAGAACAGAGAGAGAGAGACAGAGAGAGAGAGAGAAAGTAAAAGAGAGAGAATATTAACCATATGGAGTTAAGATCTTATTTCAAATTACATTTATTCTTATTTTATGTCTTGTCATCATGATATTGAGTAGTTTGTATGCAAGAAGCTCTGCTATAACATTCTACTCTAACTACAATGGTTTATTGTTTTATAACCCTTAACCTTGAAAGTTTATTGTAGAAAATTGTACTTACTCATTGTAAGTTTATTATGGGAAATTGAACTTTCCATCAACCCTGTAATATTTAACCTGCTGAGTATGACTTCAATGCTTTTGTTTTATTTACACCAACCAGCAGTACAAGAGTGGCATAGTTTCTTGGCATTAAGAAAAAAGTATTCGTAAGTTTTTCACCCTGGCATACGTTAGGCAAGAAAAACAAATACTGATTGTAACAGACTCACATTAAAAACACAATGCACAACTGAAACGTTCTCTGCCACACCCTGGACTTTTCACTCATGTAAACCTGTACATTGTCCTTTCTCTTCTAGGTGCAAGGGAAAGAATCCTGACTAACACACCTTCCAAGGGGGAGGTGAGAAAGGCAGAGGCCAGGTGTGTCAGCAGGCTCAATGCTGGAGCTTGGACTAACTGATCCCTGGTGTTCTTAACACCTTACCCTCTGTCAGGGCCTGTGGCTGCCCCCAACATTTGAGAGAGCCCTGGATCCTGGCTCTGAGCTAACACTGATTGCTAGAGCTCTAGGAGGCTACTGTGGTCCACTGGCTAGAGTGGGAGTGTATGGGATTGGGGTAAATGAAGATGCTAACCTCGGCTGGGCCAGGTGGCTCACACCTGTAATCCTAGCACTCTGGGAGGCTGAGGTGGGAGGATTGTTTGAGGTCAGGAGTTCAAGACCAGCCTGAGCAAGCAAGACCCCATCTCTACTAAAAATAGAAAAAATTAGCTGGGTATGGCAGTGTTTGCCTGTAGTCCCAGCTACTTGGGTGGCTGAGGCAGGAGGATTGCTTGAGGTTTGAGGTTGCTGTGACCTAGACTGATGCCATGGCACTTGTCCAGGCAACAGAGTGAGACTGTCTCAAAAAAAAAGAAAAAAAAAAAAAGATGCTAACCTGAGTCCACCCCACAGAAGGCCCAGTGAAGCCCAACCCTACCTATCGCAGTCATTCTGGTTCCTAAAGATGTAGTTGGATCTGCAGCACCAGCAGCTCTGGATCCTGCCCCCCCTCCACGAAATCCCAGACTTATGTGGATTAAGAGCTTTTTTTTCATCATAGAAAGGACCTAGTGTTGAGCTCCTGGATTCTCCCTCCATACTCAAAACAAAACAGGAGCTCTTAATGTATTACATCCCTGGGATAATTACAGATATTAGTGAAACCACTAACAACTTGAAATATATAGAATTAGTGATTCCTATCACATTCCAACTAATTCTCCAGTTTGGCCATAGCCAAAAAAGGACTGGCCTTGGAGAAGGGCTGTGGATCCCATATGTTTCTTTAGTGACAACCATCCACAGCTGTTGCCTGGATTCGGTCAGATCACATGCGTCCACACAGATACCTTCACTGGCGGCCTCCCTCAAGGTTGTCTGTGGCTGTCTGCTTAAACCACCGGTTCTCAACAATGACACCCCCAGCAGCTCCAGTGCCAGGTGTGACCGCAGCCTCCACTGCATCCGGCTTTTGTTCCCTCTCACGCTAGATGTCCCTTGCTCCTCAGTGCGTCCCTTACCACACCTCATGTACCACGACAGGGCAGGTTGGCTCATTTTACCGATATCATGGGATCTGGCCACAGCCGACACCAGCCTCAGTCAACACTTCTAGGTGAGTTCCCCCTGGTACTGCAATCTAAACTCAGAAGGGAGGAAAAAGTTTACCATGAACAACCATACTGTCAGCCCAAAAAACACACACCTGAAGCATAGAAGAATGCACAAAATCATTATCGACTTCTGACATTGGTTTCTTCCAACTTGCATGGAGAGTATCCCAAGAACTGTCTTCAGTGCTGAACTTGAACAGCACATTAGTAAGCGAAGCCCTTTTCCTGTAAGCTCTCAGTGCCCCCCAAATGGCCACCCTCTCAAGGTCAGGGGAAAAACTTCTTCCAACCCTCTAGCTCCTGCTCTGGCTCCACCTTCTCCAATCCCTTGCTTTCCCCTGCAGGAGCCCACCTCCTGACCTCCTAGGACTCTGGTAGAAGCTTTCAGCTGTTTGATCCCATCATTTTGCTCCGGAGGAGAAGGGGTGGGGGTGGGGACGGGGCCACTGGTTGGTAGAATATCGACAGAAAGACAGACTTCATTCTGCCAGTATTGATCTCCTCTTGGCACATGGCCTGTGTGTTATAATGCAGAAAGAACTGTTGTCTCTTTGGTCAGGAGTCATGCGGCCACACAGCCCTTGTGTCACTCTGGTCTTCGTATGTGCCATGCTTCAGAAAGGCAGGTATGGGCACAGAGGGGAACTTGCACCACCATAGTTGCCATTTCTTTTCTTTCTTTTTTTTTTTTTTCCTGCCTTGGTATTTGGAGAATCCAGTTGTAATTTCTACCTCAGAGTGGTTTCCACAATTTCCCCCTGACCTTGAGATGGTATTCCCAATTCCATCATCACCTCTCAGGCTTGATCAATCTTCATTTCTTTGTGCCATAAATCTGCAGCCTTGGCAGTGCTAGTGAGGTTATACTCTGGAGTTTGAGAATGGTTTAACCAAAATGCAGCTGGGTATCACCCGTTAGGTAGAAAATCACAGACAAGCCCCAGCCTTTAACCCACACGTGACTGGATCTCCTCGAACCACCGCTTCTGCCACGCAAAGCCAGACTTGAATCAGTCTCTACACACCGTGAAATTCCCCCAGAACAAACCCAATTCCCAGGTGGCTGAAAGTTTCTTGGAGAGCTGGAGAAGGCTGCTGACCCTCTGTGCAGCAGAATCCCCTGAGAATCTCCTTCAAAATCCACGCCCACCCTGGGCACCTCTTCCAAAGACAGTGGCCACACTCTTTCCCTCCTCATGCTCCCCTTCTCCCTCCCTCCCTCCGCTCCACAGCTGCTCCCTGCCAGGCTGGCTCTGGCCCTCTGTTTTGTATATCAAAATCCTGCCAGCCTGAATATACCACTCAGCAAAAGAGAAGCCAGCCAAAGGGCGCTCTGCAAAACAAAAGCCCAGCCATTAGCTAAACAGCTAAACTAACCAAATATTGAACACTCCCTGTCCAAAAGTTGGAAAAGGCCAAAATATATCTATGGTAAACTTTGTCGTCCTTTTTTTTTTAAAATAAAATATCTACTCCTCTGGCCCACCCATCTTTCTGTCCCTTTTCTCAATGTGTGAAGTTATGAAAGTAGATTTAAAAGCTCTGCCCTGGCCAAGTTTCAGACAGCATCATTCTCTCACCAACATTCCAAACTGCAAATTTTGATATTTTTACTAAACTACCCTCTAACCCAGCACTGTCCAACAGAACTTTCTGCAGTGATGGGAATGTTCTATATATGCAGTGTCCAACACAGAAGCACATGTGGCTACTGAGCACTTGGAATGTGACTAGGGTAACTGAGGAACTAATTTTCTCATTTTATTTAATTTTAATAAATTTTAATTTAAATAGCCACATGCAGCTAGTGTCTACTGTATTGGCTAGCCCAACCCCAGCTTAATTCCTTCAATGACAATGAGGGACATTATTATAAAACTGCCAAAAAAAAAAAAAAACCCTTGAAATTAAACTGACTGTAGGACAGTATCCAGGATGTTCACTAGTTTGTATATTGTCCTCTCACTAGAGGAAATTTTTCTCAGATCTAAGGAATTGAAAAGGCAAGGCTGCTCCTAAACAACTGGTAAGTTTGTCTAGTTTTGTTTTTAATCTTAAGGATTAAAAAAACACCTGTGAATTTGGCACATTTCCCTTTTTCCTTTGGCTGTCAGGAAGCTCAATTATATTTAGAACCCATCTCTACCATGTATACTTTTAGATACCAATACCACCCTCAGTTCCATTTGTCTTTTTTCCACCTTGTTGTGTTTTTTTTAAGTGATAGTTCAATGATTTTTAGTAACTTTACGGAATTATGCAACTATTACCACAAGTTAAAGACATCTTCATTACCTCCAAAAGAATCCGTGTGCTCATTTCCAGTCACTCTCCATTCCCACAGGCAACCACTAATCTACTTTCTGTCTCTGTAGATTTCCTTTTTCTGGACATTTTATATAAGCAGAATCATACAATATGTGATCTTTTGTGTCTGGCTTCTTTCACTGGGCGTGACATTTTTGATGTTCATCTGTAGCATCAATCAGTACTGCATTCCTTTTTATTGCCAAATAGTATTCTGCTGTATTGATAGACTACATTTTGTTTGTCCATTCACCAGTTGATAAATATTTGGGTTGTTTCTACTTTTTGGCTATTATGAATAATGCTGCTGTGAACATTCTCACATAAATCCTTCTGTAGATATATGTTTTCATTTCTTTTGGGCAGATACCTAGAAGTGAAATTGCTGGGTCACATGGTAATTTATGTTAAGAGTCTGACAAACTGTTTCCAAAGTGTGGCACCATTTGTCATTCCCACAAGCAATGTGTGAAGGTTCCAGTTTCTCCATATCTTCACCAACATGTGTTATTGCCATTTTTTATTATAGCCATTCTAGTGGGTGTGAAGTGGTATCTGTTGTGGTTTTGATTTGCATTTCCCTAATGACTAATGATGTTGAGCATCTTTTCATGTGCTTATTGGCCATTCATATATCTTCTTTGGTTAAATGTCTATTCAATTCTTATGCCCATTTTTAAATTGGCTTATTTGCCTTCTCATTAGTGAGTTGCAAGAGTTCTTTATATATCTCAGATATAAATCCTTCTATTGAATATATGACTTGCAAATAATTTCTCCCAGTCTGTGGCTTGTATTTTCATTTCCCTAATTGTATCTTTTGAATTGAACTAAAAAGTTTTAAATCTTCTTAAAGTCCAATTTATTATTTTTTCCTTTATTACTTGTGCTTTTGGTATTGTACCTAAGAACTCTTTGCCTAACCCAAAGTCATGAGGATTTATTTAATCCTATGTTTTCTTCTAAGAGTTTTATAGTTTTAGCTCTTACATTTAAGTCTGTGACCCATTTTGAGCAAATTTTTACATATGGCATGAGGCTAAATTCATATATTTTGCATAGGGATGTCCGATTGTCCCAGAGCCATTTTTTAAAAAGACTGTCCTTTCCCCATTGAATTGCCTTGGCACCTTTGTTGAAAATCAATTGACCATAAGTGTAAGAGTTTATTTCTGGACTCTCGATTATGTCCCACGGATGTGAATGTCTGTCCTATGCCAGTACAACACTGTCTTGATTACTGTGCTTGTTTTCATTTTGTTTTTTTATACACTTATCTTTAATTTTATTTCAGTGGGAGAATATGTCACCCCCTTTTTCCTTTCCCCAAATTGACATTAGCTCTTGGCAAGAACGTAACTGAGGCTTCCTAAAATCAAACCATCAAAGCCTTTCTTGTGAAAATCACTGAGAAGTCATTAAAGGGACCATGACCATATTCTTATTCGAACAAATCCCAAAGGGGATGAAGAAAGGAACAGACATCTACCCTTGCCACAATAATCGGATTTACTAATTCCCAGGGAATAGGGAAGACACACTGCTAATTATGAGGCAGTTAAGGAATTATTTCATTTCCCAATGTGGCTTTAGAATGTACTAGACCTAAGAAGTAATGTCTGTCTTTGAGCTGTGGGTATGAATGTATTTGATTTAGCAGGCTCATGGTTAAAGAAACTAATAGAAATAGTGAATATTGAGAAGAAAGCCCTACCTGGAGGACCCTCACCCACATTGAAGGATGGGTCATAGAATACCCAACACCCTTGCATATGAGAATGATGGTGCATTACTGACCGACTTGATGAAGCCTACAGTCCTGATTCCAGGAGTTACCTTGACTTGCAGAATTGAATGGGGGAAGGGAAGGGATCCAGGGACCCCATCCTGGTGGGGAAAGTGGGGTATTTCTGAAAGTGAAAAAAAACCTGCAAGGGCGGGTGTGGGAGGGTTGCTGAAGGATGCACTACAGAGAGAGGCTGTTTAATTAATGGAGAACAGGACAGTGAAGTTAGCATTTGATTCTTGAGGTACTTTTTGCCGTGGTCTCTGGGAAAATCCTAGTTATTACTCAACTATAACATTCTCCTTCTGCATTGTAATTCCTCTTTTAAGTTGTGCTGCTCTTCATTAAAGCGAGTCACCTATGGCAGCCCAGCCTCAGGTGATGGTCTTGGGAGGATAAAAGGGGGCTTTCGAGAAGGAGCAGGGGACTTGCCCCAGCCCCACCTCCTCCCTGAGCAGCATCCCAAGTAGTTTCAAGCTCCAGGTGGTGGCCAGCATTATGCGATGTGACCCCTGCAGAGCGTAGAACATTTATCAATAAAATGGTGGACCAGTTCCCAAGTGAACAACTTGAGAGGCATAAGACTTAATCATCTACTTGCCTGTTTATGTTAGCTGACACCCACCTCTGAAGGGGGCACTGGGAAGAGGTGAACATCTAGTTAACATTTTAGAGTGCATTCATTTATTCACAGCTCTATAAAGAGTCCTACTATGTGCCAGGCTTCTTATATTTCGCATTTTTTTGTCATCTAAATCTTTTCTGAAAGAAGGTAAGGTACAGAAATAGAGAAAGAAGAAAAAACACTCAATAAATCTTGGTTGAATAAATGAATTGCAAGAGCCAGATGGCATGAGCCTTAAATGAGCAGGGATTTTTCCAGGAGGCTGAAGGAATAATGATCTGGGAGTGGCTTTCGAGAGGGAGAAAGGCACTACCCTGCCTCACTACTCTGTGGCTATGGGATGGCAGCCTCCCCAGAAGGCAGCTGCTCTGCCCTCAGCCAGGCAGAATTGGAGAAAGGATGTCTGAAGGGGCTGAGAGTTTAAGAGGTTGGGGAAGGAGCAGCGGGAAGTTGGTTTGGGGGAGGGTGAGTACAGAAGGGGGATGGATGATGAAAGGGGCTCTCATTCAGACAGCAGTCAAGGATTACCAGGATGTGGGGCCTAGTGGGATTAGCTTTTAAATGGTTCTCCAAACCGGTGCTATTAGAGGCTTGATTATGCTAATTCTAATAATCATCAAATAGCTTGTTTTCAAGAACCTACAATGTGCCAGGATTGTGATGAAGCTCTTTACAAACACGATTTCATGTCATTTTTACAATGCTGCAAAGTAAATATTATCCCCTTTTTACAGAAGATGAAACTGAGACTTGGAGAATGGAAATAATTTGTCCAAGATCCCACAGCTAATTAGTGCCATGATATTATTCAGACCCAGGTCTGTGTTTCTTCAAATGCTAGGCCATCCGCTAGCAGCCACATCTGTCCTAACTGAAGCCAGTTCAGCCTGAGGCATTGGGTGGTGTTGGTGGCATGTGGGGGAGTCCTTGAAAAACTGGGGTTGTCCCTGACATGCACCTGTGCAGCTCTGGGCCCCTGGCCAGAAATCCCCACTGCCCTGCTGGGTCCCACGGCCTGCGTTGCCACGACTCCCCATGCATGGGCTCCACTCCTCTTCCCACAAAGGCTGGAGTCCCAGAGAGATATGCAGCCTCAGATATGCTGTCTCAGAGAGGAGTTGACCCCCTAGGCCCCTTCCTGAGCACAGCTGTGTGGGCCACATTCTGGCCGAGGTGTGGCTAGTCCCCTATGCATTTATCTGGAGTTACCTGCCACCCACCAAGCTGAGTGCTCTGTGTAGATGCATAATTCACTAATTCATTTATTCAAAACTGATGTATTGAGTACCTACTGTGTGTCAAGTACTGCACCAGTACTGAAGATCTGGCAGAGAATAAAATAGACGTGTTTCCTGCCCTCATAGAGCTTAGAGTCTAGCAAGAGAAACCATTATTAAACAAAAATGGAATCGAAACAACTGCAGATTGTGATAAATTCTATGAAGGAAATAGAGTGCTGTTGCAGGGTGATGGGAAACTATTTTAGATATGGTGGTCCGCAAAGGCTTCTCTGAGAGCGTGATATTTCAGCTGAGAGACTCTAGACCCTTTTTCACCATTCTTGGTGAGGGGGTGAGAGGCAGACCCACCACTACCACAGCTAGCACCTGTGGTTCTCTTGAATAACTACCCTTGAGTACTGGAGCCACTCTGTCCACGTGCAAGCTGGAAAGGCCTGGAAGTTTGTTTATCCACCATCCACCCACTCTCACCCCCACTGGTAGCCCTCAACAAATGACTGCCCGGTTGGGAAGTACGAAGGCTCCAACTGCCTCGACTGGAGAGCGGACAACTCTGAGGCATAACTTACACTCCAGAGTCCCCCAGGGACCAGGCTGAAGCCACCCTCCAGAGAACTTGGCCTAGAATCACCCCCTTGTGTGGCTTACCCCCTCCTTTACCAGCCCCCACTGGAATCCTTTCTTAATAAGTCATTTGCACACGAATCCTCAGCTCAGGGTCTTCATCTGGGGAACCTGACCTGAGGCAGACATGAAAAATGAGAAGGAGCCAGCCACGCAAATAGCAGGGAGAAGAGCTCCAGGTGCAACAGGAAGAGCTGAGGACAGGAAATCTGAAGGGTGAGGCTGACACAGGTAAATGAGTGAAAGAGTAACTCTCTCCTGTTTTTCTTTCCTTTTGTCTCCTTTGTGGGCCCTTCTGCCTTTACATGGGCTCCGAATATTGAGGATAACAATAGCTAACATTTATTGGGTAGTTAACAGGTGCCAGACGCCATTCTAGACATGTTACATGGATTTACCGTATAGCTATTGAATGAATAACATAGGAAGATAGATATTAATCAATTAAATGTGTAATGGTAAGTGTAAGGAATGCTCTAGCAGAAAGTAACAGGCTCTGCAAGAGTGTCTAACAAACAACCCTGATCGGACATGGGTCAGGGAAGGCTGCCCCAAGGAAGTGATGCGTGGGAAAAAAGTGAAGGATGAGCTAAGAGGTGAACAGGGTGGAGTGGGAAAGTCTTCCAGAAAGAAGGAGCAAAGTCCTGGTGGCTGATGGGGAGAGGGAGGGGAAGACACGGTGTGTTTGAAGAATTGAAAGGAAGCTGGAGAGGTGGGTGGGGGTGGAGGGGCATGATGCCATATGAGGCCAGGGAGTCGGCAAAGGTAGGGCATTTGGTATACGCTAAGGAAATTTGCTCTTTATCCCAGGACCCACGGAAGCCATTAGAAGGTTTTTTGGCTTGTTTTTAGCTTTTTGTGACAGTGTCTCACTCTATTAGCCACGGTAGAGTGCAGTGGCGTCATCATAGCTCACTGCAAACTCCTGAGCTCAAGAAATCCTCCTGCCTCACCCTCCAGAGTAGCTGGGACTACAGATGTTTTCTTTTTGTAGAGATGGGGTCTCACTATGCTGCTCAGACTGATCTCGAACTCCTGGCCTCAAGCAATCCTCCCTCCTTGGCCTCTCCAAGTGTTAGGTGGCGTGAGCCACCACACCTGACCTAGAAGGTTTTAACAGCGGAGTGATGACCCCATTTGGGGCTGCAGCACAGAGATAAGAGGGGAGAAGGGCAGAGCAGGTGAGATCAATTAGGAGGCACTGCAGAGGGGGCCAATGAGGTGTCAGTGGAGTCGATGAGGAGGCAGATTAGAGAGATGCCTTGGAGGTAAAATCCACAGGATTTGGTGATGGCCCCTAGTATTCTGGCTTGCGTATTAGCTGACAATGGTGCCACTGACTGGGACAGAGAACTCTGGAAAGGTGTCAGGGAGTGAAGAGTCACAAGGGAGGTCTTGGACATGTTGGGGTCAAGGTGCCTTTGAGACACCGAGGCAGAGATGTGGGCTCCGCAGTGGGTGAGCTCCTCGCAGCCAGGAGCTGGGACAAGAGGTTCTCTGGCCTGGAGACATAAAGGTGTGACTCATCAGCAGATGGATAGCAACTGGAGCTGCAGGCAGGATGAGATCACCAGGGACAGAGTCCACAGTGAGGGGGTGAAAGGCCTAGGAATGGGCCTTGAGGAACAGGAGCATTTGATGGGTGAGGGAGGGAGGACGACCCTGCCAAGGAGACAGAGAAGAAGACCAAGGAGTTAAGAGGCAAACCAGGAGAGATGGTGTCAAGGGAGCCAAAGAGGATAGTGTTTCAAGAATGCAGTAATCAAAAGGTCTAACAAGATGAATATGGAAAAAAAATGCCCTTCAAATTCTGAGACAAGGAGGTCATAGCACAACCACCATGTTTCAAGGGAGTTGTGGGGGGTAAAAGCTAGATCAACTGAGTATCGGATGAAGTGAGCAGGCGTGCCGTCACGGCAAACAGCACGCTCCTCTGAGGAAGTCGGTGGTGAAGGGGAGGAGAAAGGTGGGGAGAGGAGCTGGAGTTATGGATGCAGTTACAAGGCTGAGATCCAGTGCTTGGGGAGGTAGAGCGAGGCGCCTGGGAAGCAGAGGGGCTGGGGATCGAGGGCTGGAGAAGCACCG
This sequence comes from Lemur catta, assembly GCF_020740605.2. Taxonomy (NCBI): domain Eukaryota; kingdom Metazoa; phylum Chordata; class Mammalia; order Primates; family Lemuridae; genus Lemur; species Lemur catta. The sequence continues at coordinate 94,435,068 of NC_059130.1, read as the reverse complement.
TCTGAGCCAGGAGGAGGCTGCTTCCTGCTGTGCAGCAGGAGAGAGTGCAGATGCCTGAACGTGCTAGTGGGAAGCTGGGGAAGCTCCTGTCTGGTGGCTTCAATCCTCTCTATGACGAAGGCGGCAAGGCCACATCTGAGAGTGAGGAACAGTGGGTTGGTTGGAGCGTGGGTTTCTGCCACACAAATATGATGAAAAAAGTATTGACAAGAGAGTTATTAAAATGTTGGGCCTTGGCATCCAAGTTGGACAAGTAGGAAACCGGAGAAAGGAGAGAGCTGATACATTAGGAGAACACAAAGAGGTCAACAGCAGAGTCTGATGAGTCAGAATGGTGAGGTAGAACGAGCCAGGTGGGAGCAGGGGTGCAGTCTGGGATGAGGACAAGGCCCAGCATGTGACAGTAAGAGTGGCTCAGGCGGCCTGCAGGAGGTGACCACTGTGATGAGAGGCCAAGGAGCTGTCTGCATGCACAGGCACTGAAGCGACCCAGGCTGATGGCAGGAAGCAGCAAAGGCCCCTGAGAAAGCCACTAAACTGAAAACAGAGGCCGGCCCTTGGCTTTGGCAAAATGCAGGTGAACAGTCATCACCTGGAGAGCAATTTCAAGGTGAACTGTGGCCGGCTGGGGCACGAGCAGGAGCTGGGAGAATGGAGGCATCCTGTAGAAACACCCTCGGGCTTGGGGGAAGGAGAGCAGAGAAATGCTCAAGTCTCTTCTGTTCTAGAGCAGGGTAGGGGGCCAAGGGAGGGAATTTTTTTAGGATGGGAGAGACTTGGGCTTGAACAGATGGGAACAATATAGTAATGACACAGGGGGAATGGAGAGGTAAAGTCCTGGGGGAGCTGGGGCACAGGTGGGGACCAGCCTCTGCCAGGTGGCGGGGTACACCCTCATTGGAACCAGGAAAGAGGCCAAGAGTACGGAGTAGATGGGGTGGGTTTGCAGCCTCCTATGGTGGCTTGTTTCCCAGAGAAGCATGAGGTGAGGCCATCAGCAGAGTGTGCTACTGAGAAATTAACCCCTGCATCATTCCCCCCACCCCCATAGGAAATCATCAGGAAGGAATGAAAGGGATGTGTCCTAAGGCCTGGCCTTTTTTCTCCCCCTTCATGCCTGAGAAAATAAACAGGCTGTTTTGCAGTTCTTGGTCTGAGCTCTTTCTGACGGCTACGTGGGAGAACACCACTGTGTCCTGGGGAGTTCATTCTCTGGGAGGGAGGAGAGGGACAGAACAGGCATTCTGCATCCCACCCTGACCTGCCCCCAGGAAGGTGGCTGTGTGTGACTGAAAATGCCGAGGACTAAGGCCTGCAACTTTGGGGGCCGATGGGAGAGCCCCCCTTGAAAGAGCCTGGGAGGGAGGGAGTAGAGGGTCCTCTCCCCAAGGACCAGGCTGGACAAGTGAGGCCCTGCAGGTGGGGGACAAACAGTGGAAGCCCCATGGCAGTAATGGCTGATGTCTGCAACAGCAGCAGTGGCCTGAAAAATACTTCAGCCTTTCCCTGCAAGGGAGTGGAGCACAGACTGGCTGTCTTTGGGGCTGTGCAAACCCCTGGAGTACTTGGACGATTGGCGGGAGCTGGAGGGGAGCAGTGAGTGATATGGAAATCCTGCTGATCTGGTGGGTAGGGACTCAAGCTGAATTTAATTTGATTTAGACCAACTAAGAGATGTATTTACGTCATGCATTTGCGGAGTGTCCAGTGGGCCCAGGACCTGAACAAAGGGTGAACAGTGAGTGGGAGTTGACATCTGGCCCTCCCCTCACCCTGCACCCTGAGGCTGGAACATAGCAGACACAGAGCTACCACGTGGTGCCACTCGGCCTTCACAGATGAGCACAAGGACTTCCCTCCCCGCCAGGCCCAGGAGCAGGGCAGCAGGGCAGCCCCACATGGACCCCGTGCTCACAGTTTGACAATCTGGACAGAGCCCTGGCTCCTTTCCTCCCACAGCCATCATGTTCTCCTAGGCCCGGCCAGCTGAGTCGTAGGGCCTGGGCCTCTGGGCTCATTACCTTGGGTTTGTGTCCAGTTCCCAGTGCTGTACGTGCTGCAATCTGGGCAGGCTGCTCACAGGAATTCTCCTGCTCTGTCTTGGCAAACACTTTGTCACATGGGGTACCAAAAAATGGGTGAGCAGGGGGCCAGACACCAATGGGTCAGGATTCTGAGACCCCTGTATCCCCGTGGGAGTTGAAGCAAGAGCCGGGTTAGCACAGCAGTGAGCGGGGCTGCTCACCTGAGCTGCAGGAGGGCAGGGGTCCTGACTCGCCTGCCTTCCGAGTATTGCACTCACTAGGCTGGTGCTGGGCAGAGAAAACAGGGTTAGCAGAGCTTCAGCCCTACCAAGGCCAGGCTAGCAGGGACACAGGTCAGGTCAGCAAACACCACAAGCCCCTCTTCCAGCGCATGCCAGGCCTACGGGACTGGACAGGCTCTAAGGCTTGGTCGCGGAGCTTTTCCCTCAGAAGGGGAAATTCTATCTTTTCATTCCTTTAACAAATATGTATCATTTGTCGTGTGAGGCCCCTGTGCTGGCCACTGGGATATGACAGTGGACGAGGCAGACTTATCCCTTCTGCCTCCAAGGAACTCACAGTCTGTAGGCAGGGTAGGCAGACAGATACAGACAGTGGTGACAACTAGGCTTCAAGCTGCGGTGGCAAGCCCCTAACCCAGCCCAGAGGTTAGGGATGGCTTTCTGGAGGAAGCAGTGATTCCAAACTGGTACAGTTGGTTCCAAGGTACTGAAACCCACCCAAGGTAGAGCAAGTCTCAAGAAACATTATTTTGTGACTATGTGCAAGAGATCTCACAACCAGTTTTGTTTTATGTGGACTGAAACCCAAAAGTCAGAAACTGTCTCTGCATGTGTCCCTCAGGGAGCCACATGGTCTCTAGTCTCCTTCTATTTTTCAAAGTTTGCAGGACTGATGACTGTCGGGACAGGGGTACAAGAGAGGTCTCTGCATTTCTGGCCCAGTGACTAAGTGGCTGAGGATGTCCCTGCCCGAGACGGGAGTGCCCCAGTTGAAGACGAGCAGATCTGGGGTGGGAGAGGTGTGAACTCAGTTTACTTAAGGGACATCCAGGGAGCAGCATGGAGAAGGCTCTCGGTTATGGGGATCTGGAGCTCAGGGGAGAGGCCAGACAGGAGATGGAGATTTGGAACTCATCAGCATGTGGCTGGCAGTGGTCAAGATGGGCCAGGGAAAAGGGGCAGAGAGGAGAAAAGAGGAGGCTTATGACAGGGCCCCGGAAGAGCAGAGGAGAAGGTGATGAAGGAACTGGAGAAAGCATAGCCAGTGACAAGAGTGTGGGCCAGTGAAGCCAAGGGGAGGCACTGTTTTCATAAGTCAGCAATGAGCAGGCATAATTGGCTGAAAACTATACTTTTTTAAATTTAGGAAAGAACCCCCACTATAGTCCTCAAAGTTCTGAAAAAAAGGGCAAAAATGCTTAAAAATGCATAAAAGCTGCAATACCTTCCCTATGGTACACCACAATTACCAATGGTGAAAAACCACCTCACTGGGAATATTCATTTTTGACCTGTTAGTCATCCGGACCAAATCATTTGGCCAGAATCGCCGGAGCCAGTCCCATCCCCTTCTCACCCACCAGGGGGCGCACATGCACTGTTTGTGAATCCAAGTCCAGGACAAAAGCAGGCAGTGAATTAGGTGATAACCAGAACCTGATCCCTCAGCCCAGATCCCTGAACCCCATGGCAACCTTGCCCTGCACATTACCACTGTGACCCCTGAATCCTGGCACCTCAACAATCCTCAAACCTTGTTTCTTTCTCACCTGAATCCAAACTCACAGGGGTACCAGAGAAACCCCACGAAGAGAAACCCCATCTTCTCTTCTGCTCACTCACCTGAAGCAGTGTGTAGGTCCCCTTTCCTTCCTGGTGAAGCCTCGCTGGCTGGCGCTGGAGGTGGGGTGTGGTTTCTGCTGACTTTTAAGTGATGGTAGCAGGGACTGGGGGTGGGGGGGGGGTCTTGAAGCAGGGGCTTTTGGTTTGGAGCTAGCAAAGTCTCTCCCAGGCATTAGGACTTGGAACAAATCTTCAGGTAGGTTATTGGCTTAGCCCAGAAATTTATTGGGTCAGCATTTGAGTTTCGTATGAGGAGTCAGAAACTCAATACCAAGGTTTATGTTACGTTTGAGGGGCATTATTAAGTGTTGAATTCAGGGGCCAATATAAGGTTCACAGCTGGAATTGGTATCGCCATTGGGGTGTTGTCTAGCCTTCAGTTGGGGCTAACACCAGGTCAGAGAAATAGAGGGTGAGTATCGGGATGGAGGGGGCTTGTGTGGAATTTCTGCAAAGCCAGCCTATCTTGGGTTCCAAGATTATTACTAGAGCTGAGTCAGGTTAGGGTCCTGGATGGGTGGGGTTTGAGGTCAGTATCTGTGTTAGTGGTCCTTTTCCGGTGATCCACTCCCAATTCTGTAACTGAGAATCCCAATTCAGAGTGTGTTAGCATTGACCGAGGAATGGGAGTGCAGTAAGGATTGGGGTTCAGAAAAGACAGTATTGGGGTCCATAGTAAGGTAGCTATTGGACGGTAGGGTTTGTTTAGGGCTTGGGGGCTCAACATTGGTACAGGGGCCCATTTAATGTTCAGGGCTGGTGCTAGTGTCACTATCAAGCTTAGGGTAGGTAGAAGCAATAAAGGGGTTTAGGGTCAGAATTGGTATTTGGAGTCAGGGGTTCAGATCAAAATTACCACTTGTGCCGATTTCGGGGCACATTTAGGGGTCTGGACTCAATGTTGGGTTTGGGGCTGGACTTACTACCAGGTTCAGATTTGTATGCAGAGGAAATTGGGGTCCTAAAGTAGTATTAGGTTCAGGTTAGAATTGGGAGCCACTAGAAGGATCTGGACATAGTATTGGGGTTTGGTCTGTCCGTGTTCATTATTGGGGTTCAGACTCAATATTGGGGCTCCAGTCCGTCTAGGCTTGGGGTTGGGTTGTGGCCTCTCTGGGCCTCCGCGGCTCGGCGGCTCTACGAGCGGGAGTGCACGAGGGGAGGGGCAGCGCCGGGGGCGCGCACGGCAGGGGCAGGGGCGCGGGCGCGAGCACGAGCGGGGGCGCGCGGCTGGAGCTGGCGCGGGAGCGGCGGGAGCGGTGGCGGCGGCGGCAGAGGCGGCGGCTCCGGCTCCGGCTCCGGCTCGGGCTCCGGCTCCGGCTCCAGCTTGGGCGGCGGTGGCGGGAGCGGGACCAGGTGGCCGCGGCGGCGGCGGCGGAAGAGGAGCGGGAGCAGCGGCCCCAGCGGCTTGGGGGGGACATGCGGACCGACGGCCCCTGGATAGGCGGTGAGTGACCCCCACGGCCCCCCTCCAGTTCCCTCGGCGCCCGTTCCTACCCCAGTCTCCCCGCCCGCCCCCCGCGTCCACCAGCGGAGCTGGGGGCGGTCTCGGGGGGCTGAGGGCGCCGCTTAGGCCGGGCCGCGCCCCCACCTGCCGCGCCCGCAGCCTCGGCGAAGCCCCCCCGCCCCAGCCCGGCGGCTCCTCCCCGCGTTTACCCCGCTGCAGACGCGCTCCCACCGCCGCCGGCTAGCTGGTTCCCCGCCGCCCCTCTTCGCCCTCACCCCCCCCTCCACCGCACCTGAGCCGCAGCCCGCCCCCCCAGTGCAAAGTTTCCCGTTCGCGGTTTTGCTCCCCCTCACCGGTCCCGCCTCACCCCCTCCTCTGGCGCGGACTGGCTCCGGGGGCGGCACTCGGCCTCCACCACCCCCCGGTTCCGGGCGGGTCCAGGCCGCGCCCCCGCCCCCGCCGCACCGGCGCCCCCTCCCAGCCGGCGGGGGATCCGCAGCCGACGCGCCCCCGTCTCGCTCGCGGCCCGGCGCACGTGCGGTCCCGGGATGCGCCGCGCGCGAGTTTGGGGTCCCCCACCCCCCCTCCGCCGCGAGCGCGGGCTGGGGAGGGGCCGGGGCGGGCTGTACCCACCCCCACCCGGGTGCAACGCCCCAGAAGGCCCTAGAGCGACCTGTCCCTTGAGGACGTGTCCACTCGGGCCCGCTCCGAAAGTTCACTCAGTCGCCGTCCCACGTCCCGTCCCGTCCCGGGTGCCCGGGCCCCATTGCTGTGCCCACGTCTCTGTCTCGGCTTTTTTCTCTCATTCCCGCGGTGTCTCTGTTTCCCTGTGTCTCTGCCTCCCAGTCTCACCCCCTTGCAATCCCAGGGTCTCTCCAGCTGTCTCCGTTCTGTCTCCCCGAGTCATCTTGTTCTCCCTTCCCGGGTCTCCCTGTTCCCTCTCCCCGGGTCTGTCTCTGCCTTCTCTCTCTCACTGTCTCTTGGTGTCTCTGCACCCCCTCGGCTAGGCCCCTTCCCCCATTTCCCTGGAATGCTGCCCCTCTGGTTCTTCCACCCTGGGAGGGGAGGGGCTAGCCTTTCTCCCCTTCTTTTCCCCCACCCCCAGTGCTGGGCTCCTGCGCTGGAGCGGGTGGGGGTGGGGAGCACTACCTGCCCGAGCTGCGGAGTGGGAGGGAGGCCGCCTGGGAGGGGAGTCTCTGGGTTCCCCTGGGGGGGCCGCAGGGCAGGGCCTGGGAGGCTGGATTGCGGCGTGTTGATGACTAAGGCTCCACTTTGGCTTCTTCTGAAGGCACAAGGGCTGGGATCCAGAGTGACCTGGTGCCAGGTCTGACCTGGGAGTGCAGGGAAGTGCATTGGGGGAGGCCTGGGAAAGCACGTGTGTGGCGGTTGGGGGGGACCCTCAGTGGTGAGGGGTCTCCTGAGAAGGGAAAGGATCTGGTCAGGGATCTTTTGGGAGCCATCCGAGATCTGATGGGATCCAGAAGACAGTTCTGACAGGAAATCTAAGGAAATTCTATGCGTAGCTCCTTATTAACTCTCGCTTCAGAGAGCATGAAAATCCCTGTTTTTTACTGATTATATGAATGAGCTAGGGCTTGAAGGAGCAGGTGTGTAACTCCCCAAGTACAGCCCCTCCACTCTGAGCCCCTGGCACAGGCCACACACTATGCACACTTGTACCTTCCCACCTTTATCCCCACACTTCGCTCACCCATCCACCCTCATGCCCATTCCACACATACTTGCCTTCTTGCCCTCACTCCTACACCCTCCGGCCCACCTGCCAGCCAGTGCTCAGAAACCTGCTGTGCTTGCATACTCTCCCAGCACACCTGTGCACATGCACACCCAGTCTTGGGCATTCTTGTACATGCACTTTTCTTGCACACTTTTACTTGATTAATTTCCCCATTATCATTTGAAATGTCTTTACAGTTTTGTTTTGTTTTCCTATTGCTCTTCCTCTTCCCTCTTTTCTTTCCTTTATCAAGAAAACTGTTTTAACATAATTCCTTCCTTCCTTCCTTCCATCCTTCCTTCCTTCCTTCCTTCCTTCCTTCCTTCCTTCCTTCTGCTCCTGACCTCTCCTCTCCCCAGCCTTGTGTGCTTTGTGATGGTTGGCTTGGTGTACAGGGCTTCTGAGAGAGGTTGGTGGATTTGGGTGCTAGTGAAGCAATTTGGCAGGGGAGGGTAGACTGCAGCAAAGGTAAACTGGCTAAAAATCTTTTCTTGGGGATTGATGTTCAACAAAATACTAGCCCTGGCAATTTGGGCTCTCTCTACCCTTTTTCCCATCAGTTTTGAGGGTCCTCAGTCAGAGGTAGGTGGGACTCAGACCTCCTGCAGTAGATGTGGTGATACACACTTCCAGCTTGATATCTGGAGGAGGTCCCTCTCTCCCTGAGTCTGTTTCACTCCATGTAAAATGAGACAGCTAATCCAAGCCAGACGAGGTCCCAGTGCTGCTTTGAGAATCCAAAGGAACTGTGTGACAGTACATTGTAGGCAGTGACAGTCACCTGCCATGTGACTGACACTGTTATGTACTTGGCCCAAGCTTCCAGCCAGGGACCTGCCCTGGAGAAGCTCATCATCCCTGGGGGAGGAGGTTGTATCGTGGGGATGTAAAAGCAATTCAGTAACCGATTATTGGTTGCTAACTGTGTGCCAAACACCGGGCTAGGCACTTTCAGACAAGCTGCCTTGCTTTCTTTGGGACTAACAGCTCTGTAGAAGAGGCAGCCCACCCCTTAGGAGCTGCTGTGGTTGAGGCATCAGCTCGGCTAAAACAGCTGCAATTGTGAGCTGAGGTTAGAAGGTTGGGAAGACATGAGACAGAGGAGAGTTCAGAGGTCACGGTGAGATGAGTCCTAGAGGAGACCAAGAAGTGGTATTTGGGCTGGGTTTGGAAGGATGAGTAGGAGTTTGCCAGTTGAAGAAGGCAGAAAAGACTTAAGGTAGGAAAAAACAGTGTGAATAAAGATTCAGAGATGCTGTTACATTTCGGGTATTCTTCAGAGATATAGAAGATCACAGAGGGCCTTGAATGCCCTGTTAAGTACCTGTAGTTTTACTCTAAGAACATAGAGCGGAGACACCAAACATTTAAAGCTTGGTTATGGGGTGTGGAGTGTGCTGTGGTCGGGTTTATGTTTCCAGAAGATGATTCCATGGCTATAGGAAGTGGATGGAGACAGGATGCCCCATGAGAAGGAGGGTGCAGGTAAGTAAGGTGACAGAATATGATTGTTTTGATAGGGTGGCAGCATGGAGCCATTTAGAAGACACATTTGTGAGGACAGGATGATTTATTGGATGTGGGGGTGACGGAGAGGAAGGGGAAGGAGTCCAGATTCCTGGGAGTGGCCAGGTGGGGGCCTTCACTGAAGGCCTTGGAGCTTCTGAAGCTTCACTGAGGGAGGTACTTGGGGGAGAGAGGCAGATTTAAGGGGCACATAATGAGCTCATGCTTGGACATGTTGCCTTTGAGGTGTTGGGGCATTTGGGGTTCAGTGGAGGGGAGGAAGGGAGGGGGTTCAGTGCAAGGATATAGAGTTTGGAAGAGAAATATGGGCCAGAGAAAGAGAAGCAAGAGTTATATGAGAGAGCACAGAGTTGTGCTCATCAAGAGAGGATAACCCGAAATAGTGGTTAAGAGCAGAATGATTTTAAACTGCTGGGATGCGACTCTACTTAACAGCAGTGTGACCTTGAGCAAGTAGCTTGACAGCTCTGAATCAGTTTCCTCATTTGTCAAATGGGTATAATAAAATTCCATGCCTCATAGGGTTGTTGCGGGGATTCAAGTCACTACGCATGAAGTGCTTAGAGCAGGGCCAGGCGTCCAGTGAGCACTGTTACCTGGGTGGTAGCGGTTGTTACTGTAATAATCACCAGCGGGAGTGGTGCAAACCACTCTCCCATCAGAACCACCTGGGGTTGCCTTTAAAGAAATGATAGTCCGCTAGCATTAGGGTACCTGCCCCCTAAAGTGGCTGCAATTCTGAGCTGAGGTTAGCAGATTGAGGAGCTCAACAAAGGGTGTGCCCAGTCCCTGGCCCTCATTGTCATCCGTGGGATTGTGTGTGTTGCTCAGGTGTATTTGACCTTCAGGTGGGTGGGTGTGAGAAGACCAGAGGACAGAAGAGCCCCCATGTTGGGGGTGGGTAGAAGGGAATTTTGAGAAGGGGCAGCATTGGGGTGTTTAGTTCCCCATTTCCCTCCACCCTGCCTGGGCCCGGGGCATCTGCTGAGGTTCTTTCTTCCTGCATCTACCTCTGAGGTTCAGATGCACCGGGTGTCTGTGTTTCCATGACCTCTGTGTCTGAGAACTCTGGTTTTAGTTCCTCGGCAGTGTTTTAGCTGCTGCTTCTGGGGACTCTTCTGGTGCAGCCACAGGGGCTGCCTGCAGCTGTGTCTGTTCTCTGTATTTTGACTTTGTTCCTGGTCCCATTGCTGGGCTAGGTTTCAGACCTGGCAGATGACAGAAAAGCCCTGTTAGGGGCCAGTCCTGAGTTGGTGCCAAGGGCCTTCTTACCTGATCTTGGACCTGACTATGGACTTCACCCCTTCTGGGGCCTTTCCAAGTGCCAAGCAGCGTGATTCCTAACTTGGGTCCTGTACCAGTCAGGCCCTTTCTGAGTAGCTTTCTAGCTGACCTTTGAGGTGGCAGTGCTGGCATTGTTCTGGTTGTCTTGATTGTTCTGTGTTCCATCCCATCGCGAGTCTAGAGTGGTTCTGGGAGCTGCTATTTGTGAATCTGAGTCTTGATAAGATTGCCCGTCTAGGTTATTTCAGGGCCAGTTTGATCCCAGACTGTTGTGGTTCAAAGTACTGTTCTGGCTTTTCTAGAATCCTGCCATGTTGCTGTTCTGCGTACCTCAGGGTCTTTGCAAGTGTTTAGTCTGCTCTTGGACCTGCCTCTGGCCATTTTGGGTGCAGGTGTGGCTCCCACTCAATGTAGGGCCTGTCTGGGTCTCCAAGCAGGAGGCCCAGTGCTCCTTGTGTGGCCTTGTGTGTGGCAGCAGTGCCTGGCTAGGCTGGGGGACCTTCCCCATTCTCTGTCTTGACTCTACCTAGGGTCTCTGAGCAATGGTGGAGCCAACAACCTCACTTTGGGCACTGTGAGGCCCTGTGGGCATCTCCAGACAAACGGGCCTTTGAGTTTGGGACACGGAAGCTGGTTTGTCTGGCCAGACCCGCCTGACAGCCTGTGTGCCGGGAGCAGCAGCCACTGGGAACCTTGCATAGAGACTCAGTGGGCTGGGTGAGGGAAGTGTGCAGACATCCTGAGGCCCTGGGCTGTCCGTTCTGACGGGGCAGGTGGGGCAGTGGAGGCAGGGTCGGTGAGGGTGAATCTGGGTTGGTGAGGTCCATCTTGGGTCAGTCAGGATGGCCTTTGATCAGTGAGGGCTCCTGCATGTTGGCAGATGTGGTCAGTCTCAAGTGGGGACAATTTACGGGTGTGGAGGTTGGTCCTCAGTTTGGTGATGAGGGTTGAGGGTCAGTCTTGGGTCGGTGAGGGTGTTCCCTGTCCTCCTGGTGACCATTTTGTTTCCTGTGTGTTCGTTTTCAGAGGAGCCAGGGTGGCAGAGCGGTGTGGGGTGGGGATCCCTGTGCATGTGGAGGCGTGGGGCTGAGAAGCCACTGCAGGGTGCAGCCTGTGTTGAGTGGGCAGCAGCGGAGCCCAGGAGCTGAGCTGTGGTGAGGTGGTGATGAGATAGTGTGGGCCCGTCCGGCCCCTACCCCCACCCAGGACGGTGCCCACGCTGGTTGGGGCTCAATAATGGTTCTAGAAGGAAGGGGCTGGGCTCTGTCGCTGCATGTGTGCCAGTGGAAGAGGCATCCAGGGGCACACCTTCATTTAAAAAATCATAGAGAAGCAGAAAGTCAAAAATAAATATTGCTTCTGAAGCTTCTATGAAGACTGGCACGTGTGCTGGGGTGTGTTCTTCCGGACTGTGCTGTTTTCTTTCAGTTCATTCATGCATTCATCGCCTCATTCAGCATATGTTGACTGAGCACCTACTATGTGCCAGGCTTTCTGCTGGGCACTGGGATGCGGAGGTAAGCTGGCAGGCACGGCCCATGCTCTTACTGAGCTTACGGTAGTGACTCAGTAATTGCATAAATACATAAATAAATAATCACATTTGTGGTCACTACTCCAAGGCGAGGTCCAGGCGTATAGTCTAGGACATCATGGAAGGCTTCTCTGAGAAAGTGCCGTTGGATCTGAGCTCCGAGAGTTAATTGGCCAGAAGAACATAGGTACCCTGTTCCAGGTGGTGGCATACAGCATGGGCAAGGCTGGGAGACAGGAAGAAGTTTGGCACATTTGAGGATCAGAAGAGGAAGTTCTTGTGGCTGGTGGGGGGAGAGCACGGGCAGGTGGGCTGCAGAGGCAGGAGGGGCTGGCTCTGCTCAGCTGTAGGATGGTGCTGAGGAGCTTGGACACAGCTTCTGCTGCTGAGGTCAGGGACTTGGTCTGTGTTGCTCACAGCCATGTACCTGGTAGAATGCCTGGCACATAGTAGGTGATCAGGGAGTATCAAATGAATGAGCTCAGAAATGAAGTGGAAAGATGGGCATTTTTACTGAGGATCATCCTGCACGAACAGTTCCATAACCTGCCTTTTTTCCCTGGATGAATAGCAAATTTTGAATGTCTTCTTGTGGCACTACATATTCTACTGTAATGAAACTCTTGATATTTTCTCATCCTTTCCTTTCTGTCCAGGAAGGAGCGGAGGCCCCAGTGCCCTGCCTTTGGTGCTGATCGTTCACCAAGAGTGACTGGTGTGAGGAAGCAAAGACCCGGTGAGTGTGCCCCAAGGTGTGGCCAGGAGCAGGGGTGCAACGGGGCCCTGGGGGCCAGGCTGAGCAGCTTGGATTTTGACACAGGGCCAGTGGGGAGCCACGGAAGGGCTGTCTGCAGGGGTGTGACATGATCTAGTGTGTGCGTGTAAGAGATGATGGAGGCCTGGACCAGGAAGATGGTGATGGGAGTGCAGGGGAGGGGTCTGAGTACTGTGTAGGGAGGTGGAGGGGACAGGACATGATGCAGGATCGAATGTGGGGCATTCGGGCTCTGGTTGGAGTGTATGGTGGGGTGGGTGGGGAATGATACACAGCTTGTCAGCTGCTGTAGGTGAAAAAGCTTCCTGGTGACAGCCTGGGTCTTACACCAGGATCTGTTGGGTCTCTACCACCTTTCTGTAGAAAAGACTGTTCACATCAGCTGTGCTAGGAAGAGTAGGGTACCTGCAGGATCTGCACACATCCCTCCTTGTCTCTCTGTTGTCTCTCTGAGGTCCACTTCTTTCTGTGAGAAGCACAGAGTAGGTGAGCTGGAGTTGCAGGTGAAGAGATTGGAAAGTCAGTTTGGAGTCAGCATGATGGGCCTCGGATGTCAGACTAAAGTCTCTAGATCTTTCCTGAGGGTGTTACAGTGGCATTGAAGGTTCTTAAGCAGAGACGCAGTGTCCACGCATTCATCTGTCCATTGCCCATCCATTCCCTCCCTCATGGAATGCTGTCTGAGTGCCTGCTATGGGAGAACGCTGCACACAGTGTGCAGATTTGTGTTTTTGTGAGCTCAGAGGCACCACTGTGTGAGGATGAGCTGGAAGGGGGTGACTGGATGGTGGCAGGAAGCCCCCTGAAGAGGCAGGAGGTGATGAGGTCTTGCCAACGTGGTGGTGGTTGGGATGGAGGCAGGGCACATTCAAAGTTACGGATGAGTTGGGTATGTGGGGTGAGGAGGGTTTGCTGGCTTAGGTGACAGGGTGGTGGGAGTGATGCTGTCCCTGGGACTAGGGACCCTGGAGGAGGAGTGGGATTAGGGCAGATGAGTTCTGGCTGGGCCATCCTGAGCTGGGAACTTGGTGGGCCTGTTCACCCTTTGTGAGCTTCTTGAAGGCGGAGCCTGTGGCTGTCCTCTTCATCACCCTGGCCGCTGAACAGTTCTGGACAGATGGCTGAATGGAAAAGGCTGTGGAAGAGATGGGTCTGGCCTAAGCAGGGGAAGGAAATGTGCATATCTTGGTTTTCTGCTGGGGGCCAGGCCCTGCATTTGGTGAGATGGGCATTGGGGTTATGTAGAGGGTGCAGCCAGAAGGGCTGTGTCACAGGTTAGAAAGGTCAGATGGGGAAGCTGGGTGTAGGGATACTGTGTGTCCCTTCACCTGTCCATCTGAAGATGACAGGTATGACCTACTTGGGAGCCCAGCCTCACCAGAAGTAGCTGAAAGTGAAGCCCTCCGTCCACTTTGTGATGGCAAGTCTGGTGGGGTGGAGATGGGGTGTGCTGTAGGGCCTGACTTCTGGAGGCAGGGTGGGGCTGAGAGTAGATGCTCTGAGATCTTGAGGCCCCAAACCCAGCTGGTACAAGAGTTAAGCCAGGTTGGGGCTTCCCTGGGTGTAAGGCCCAGGTGTCCGTAGGGGATTAGTTCTGGGGCAGTGGCCAAATCAGGCCCTACACTGAATTGGCAGAAGATCTTGTCTATGTTGGAGTTTCTCCACCTCAGCACTATTGACATTTTGGACCAGATAATCCTTTGTTGCAGGGGCTAGCCTGTTATTATAAAGTGTCTAGCAGCATGCCTGGTTTCTTCTCCTAGATGCCAGTAGCACCTCCCCCCCCTTCCCCAGGCTTGACAATCAAAAATGTCTCTCCAGTCATTGCCTGATGTCCCGTGGTGGTTAAAATCACCCTGAATTGAGAACCACTGGTCTGCATCACCTCTTGCTGCTTTCGCTGTGCTATGTAAACCTGGACAGCTGGGGAGGGTCAGTCGGGGAAGATGTACAGTGATGGGCCACTTGAGCTGAGTTGCGAAGGGCAAGTGAGTAGCTGGGGGCAGGAGAAGGGCATTTTTTCCAACAGAGAAAGCAGCAAGTGCAGAGGCCTGGAGGTAGTAAAGTTGGTGAGCATTAATCCAAGGGGACCTACTCCCATGGAGGAAGGGGCCTGGAAGCTTAGGGATTATAGCTGCAGGAAGGTGCCTCTGCTGGGTCCCCTTTGATCTTCTGCCCTCAGAGCTAGGCCTCTGCTGACCCTTTGCCACTGCCAGAGTCTCTGGGACGCTCCTCCTAATCTCTTGCCCCCCTCCCCAGGGAGATGGAGAAGCTGAGGGGCTGCAGGAGGGTGGGGGGCTCAGTCTAGGCTGTGGGAGTCCTGAAACCGGCCATGGGAGCAAGGGCTGTTCCTGGCTGTGCACACAGATTCTGGCTAACAGCTAGAGGAGAGGATAGCCCTCCCCTACCCTGCCAGCCCCTCCTTCCCTGGGGCAGGGGTCGTGGCTGAGACTGATTTATTCCCGTCATAATCCAGCGGTTGGTTTGGTGAGAGTTGGAAACATGTTGGTTTTCCCTTCCCAAGTGTAACAAGGCCTGTTTCCGCCTCCGCGGCCGCTGCTGCAGTGCCACGCGGTGAACTGTCCAGGACATGACAAAAGGGCTCGGTTAGCTGCCTGCCGGTTAGAAGATGAACAGCTCTCAGCTCTCCCGGCGTGGCAGGCACTCCCTGCTGCCCAAGCGCTGGCCTCTCCTCTTGGCTATCCACTCTGTGGGGCCCCGGGTACCCCTTCTTCTGCTGGTGTCCGTTTCTGGCCCCAGGGTCCTGGCCTGGGAGGGAGCGAGTGGGAGAGGCTATAGGAACAGGTGGTATTTGGAGACTAATTAATATTTGTGAATAATAGCATGTGCCCAAGGGAAACAAATCAATCTGTGTTTGCATATTCATGACGAGGACTCAGGAATGATCCCAGCAGTTCTCCAGCTGGGGAACTCCCTCCCCCACCCCCCAGGCTCTCTGGCGTCACAGGATCCCTTGGGCCGCCACGGAGGCTGGCAGGAGTGGTTAGGGTGGGTTGCATGGAGGTGATACAGCCTCTGTGACACGCATTTTCCATGACGTTTGTATGCGAATCTGTGGCTTGGTGTAGTGCCTGCTTCTTCCTTTTCCCTCCAAGCCGTGATCATCAGGCCCTTTGGTTTCACAAACCAGTACAATTTCCAAAAGTACTTGGGGGCCAGACATGGGGTTGACAGTTTTTTATTTTGCCAAGCAAGGACATTATAAAAAACAATTGCTATCTGCTATCCCCATCTTTTGATACAAGAAAGGACATTTTAACACCAAGGACAAAATTTGAGAATAAAGGACAGTTCTTCCCAAGAAAGGGCAGTTGGCAGCTTTACACTGACGTAGCAAAGAAAAAGGATATATTAAAACCATTCTGAATGTGGAAAAATTGTGTCTAATTATATTCTATAATATCATATGGTATGTAATTGTGTTCCTGCCCAAGTGTGTCAGCCTGGCAGAACTGATGTCCATGGTGCAATTCAGAGGCGAGCTTGAGTGCCCCAGTGCTCCGGCCTTGTTTTTATCGCAGGCGTTGAAAGCCCAGGCTTACCCAGCTGTGCTGGTGGGGTGGATGCTCTGCTCTCAGCACTGTTGCACTGGAGTCACAGGGCTCCCGACCTTGCAACCGCAGCAAGGCTAGCAGCAGTCCTGCCTCCTGTTTCTCTCCCACCTTCTCCCTACAGGTGACCCTGAGACTGGGGGTGAGTGCAGGGCCAAGGTCTAGACCCAAGGCCAGGCCAGGGGACCCAGGGTTGCTATGCTCTGACAAGGGAGGCCCTCGAGCTGGGAGTGGCCTGAACCGCCTGACACCAGGGGCAGGCTCTGTACCCAAAGCTGGAGATAGCTCGCTCATGCCAGGAGCTGGTGAGGGAGAGGCCCTGGCTTGGATGGCTGTGTGGTTGCCAGAGTACTTCCCTGAGAATGTGTCATGTTTGTGTGTGTCCCTTGTGTTTCCTCATCTCTCCCAGTATCTGTGTCCCCATGTCCATAGACCATTGGGAGAAGCTCTCTAGGGAGGGGTTGTCTTTGTTTTCAACGTCTCTGCTTTTGTCTGTCCTACTTTGTAGATCTGAACAAAGTGTCCTGAGTACCCCAACCCAGATACACAGGGGGTCCCTGGAGTCCCCAGGTTAGGAGTGGGGTTACTAGAGGCCCGTGTTCTCTAGCACCCATAGCCAGAATCTCATCCAAGATTGCACGACATGGATGTCTGTTTGGGGAGTTACACTCCATGATGGCTATACTGGGGATCCATACCCCTTTAATGTCGGTACGAGGGACTGACCCCCCGACAATGTCTGCAATGCAGTTATAGCCCTATAAGGTACTTATCAGGTGGCTACACCCTCATGACGTTTGCACCCTATGTGTACACCCATGTGATGTCTGGACCAGACGGCTACACCTCCATGATGTCTGCACCTGGGAGTTACACTGCTGTGATTACTGTACCAAGGCAGCTACAGGGGATTAAGCCTCTGTGATAATTGTACTGGGGAGTTATAGTCCATGATGACTGTGCTTTGCATTTGTACCTCCATAACGTCTGTTCTGTTTAGCTTCATCTCTTTATTTTCACAGCAGGGGGTTATGCCCCATGTGATGCTTGTGCTGGGGGCTTATGTCCCTGTGACATCTGCACTGAAGGGGTTACATGCCTGGAATGCTTGTGCTTGGGAGTTAACCTCTGTGACTGTTGTATTGTTATGCTCCATGGTGCCTGTACTAGCCCAGTCTTCCCCTGTGCCTTGGTGCAACACACCATGGAGTTATAAACCCATGACATCTGTACCAGGGGCTACAGGATGCTCCTATCTGGGGACCATGATAACCTCCCTGGGCAGTCTACCACCCAACGTCTGCTGGGAAGCAGAATGCTATTGTTGGCTACACTGTGGCACCGTAGCGCCGTGAAGAGCAAACCCAGACAAGGCCTTGGTGATGTGTGACCTCCATCCCACCACAGCCATGCAGGGTGTCGTGGTGTCAGCCACCTGAGCTCTGTGCTCACTGAGCCTCCCCCAGCTTGGTGTAAACGGGGCTGGATGCCCACTGTGCCCCTTCAGCTTTCTTGCTTTTGCTGCTCAGTTCCTGTGTCAGATTTTTGGCGTGGTCCCGGGACAGGGGACATCTCCCACTCCTTTCCCTTTGTGTTCAGCCCCTTCCCCACTTTACAGTCTCATGTGCTGTAACACCTTTGCTCACCTACTGCCCTCTGCCCTCATGACCTTTGACTGTCCCGGTTGAGATGAGGTTCAAATTTCAGGAAGGACCAGAGCCACCTTTGAGCCCTGTCCCCTCCTGTTCACCTGCCCTGTCACCATGCAAATTCTCTTCCCATTGTGGGTCAAGAGAGACCTGGGTTTGATCATGCCTGCCCCATCAGAGTCCATAGGTGTCATTGTGGGGCCCCAAAGTGTGTTCACCATCATACATTCCCCCATTGTGCCCTTGGTATTTTCAGAGTGTTAGTGAGGGACTAGACCTGTTTGAGCCCTCTGCCTAGAGTTAGGTGTGAGCAGAGCTGGTGGGCTCTGCTGCACATCCCCTCAACCCCCAGGTAAGGGTACTGGGGAGAGATCCTCGTGAGCTCACCGTGGGGCTGGAGAGTGATAGCAGCATGTACGATGTGGCCATGCTGGAGGCTTCACATGGGTGCCCGCAGAGTGGGGCGGGCACTCCAGGCCAGGAGCCTTATGAGTAAAGCCCTAGAGGCATTCAGCCTTCCTGTCTCACCTGCACCCTCCCCACCCCGATCTGCTCTGGGCTTCTGGGGCCAAGGCAGAGGAGGTGTGGGGATCGAATCTTAGGGTCCAGCACCCCAATTCCTGGCTGTGAAGGCCTCCTTGTGGTTTCTCTTTGAAGTGGGAGGGTGCCATGGAAGTTGGGTAGGACGAGGGTGGCCAGGCGGGGCAGCTGTAGCTTGTCAAGAGCATGTCCTGGCGAGCCCCAACGGGTTGTGGCTTTGGCTGCAAGCCTCTGATACTTGGAACCTGTCTGCAGCTAACAAGGCTGCGTCCTGGGGCCTGTACTCAGTGTGTATGTGGAGTCTGGCCTCCGGCCTCCTGCCTCCCTGCTGGGGAGAGGAGGGGTAACAGAGTGCCCCCAGGGACTCTGGAGTCCCTAGCCTGTATGGGTCTGCCTGGCTCTTCACTGCTCCCTGTCTCTGTCTTGTCTCTGTTCAGTCTCTGTCCCCACCTGTGTGTCTCTCTAATCTTGTCTCCATGGGGATGAGTTGGCAGCTCAGAGTCTGGGATGGAACACCCCTGTACATCCTCTGGTCTCAGCAGTGCCTTGTTCTCCCTACTCAAGTTTAGAGAATGGTCTGAAGGCCTCCTGCATGCTTCATCCTCCAGTGTGACTGTTGGGTTATCCTGTGGGCACTGGGGAATCAGTGAGGAGCCTGGGTGGTCACTGCACAGTCCAAGTGGGGGGGTCTGTTCAATGAGGTCCTGGGTGGTCAGTGAGGATGAGTGGGGGCCCGGAGGCAGCATGGGTGGATAATAGGGACACTGGTAGATACCAGCTAACTGGCTCTGCCCTTCTCTCCATTCCAGGTTGATTGTCCCGGGCTGTGGCTGGCCGTGGAGCTAGAGCCCTGGATGGCCCCTGAGCCAGCTCCAGGGAGGATGATGGTGCCCCTTGTGCCTGCGCTCGTGATGCTTGGTTTGGTGGCAGGCGCCCATGGTGACAGTAAGTCTGACCCTCAAGGTGCAGATCTCCCAGGTTGAAAGGTGCCATTCTTCCTAGCAGGATTCTAGGATGGGGACAGATCAGCTACTAGGAGGGATAGGATGTCCAGAAGCCCCTTGACCTTCTGTCTTAGAGAGACCCCTCACCTGGAGAGCCAGCCTCTGAGGAGTACCTGGTCCCCCTGCTTCTCAGGAGCACCCCTAGGCAGCACAGGGTGGGGCATGTCTGAGCGTGACCATGTTTTATGGGGCTAGGGTGAGCGATGTGTTGGATTCATGTGGTAACTGTGTGAGGTGCCCAGGTTTGTGCTGTGTCCACTGTTGCAGATCTGTGCCCAAGGCTCAGAGTGAGTCATGGTAGGGGTCAGCATGGGAGTAGAGAATACGTGTGGATGTGTGAATAGGATGCCAGTTGCATCCACACGTGCAGGGAGGGCTCAGAATGAAGAGCCATCCATAGTGCTTCCCCTGGGCTGGACCCGCAGTATCTCTGTGTGGGGACGCTGAGCCCCGCTTCCCCTCTCACCAGGGACTTTCTAGGCAAAGAAGCGTCCCCTCCTCCCAGCCCCTGAGCCCTGGAAATTGGGGGAAGATTATGCTTGGCTAGCAGGAAGCTAAGCTCCAACACCCCTCCGTGTGTGTTAGAAGGCAGTGGAATTGTCCCCTACCCAGATCCAACTCTGAACTTTGGTCCCTTTCCTGCTGCCCTTCCCCCTGCCTGGCACTACAAGACTGGCCGCAGTCCGCCCCGTCACCATGGTTACCACTGCTTGGTTACTGGTGGGAGGCGGGGCACAGGGCAGACTTAGCCAATCTGCAGGCTGAGGGGGAGGGGCGAGGTCTGAGCCAAGGTCCCTGGGGGAAGGGGCCGTTCCCAGCCTGTCTGGAGCCCAGGGGTGGTCCAGGGCCAACCCATGAGCCTGGGGGTCAGCAGGCCATAGGGCCCCCCCTTCTCCCCTCCACGTCTCTGGGCACAGATCTCCCCCTTGCCCCAACAGGGCTCTTTCTCCTAATGGCTCATTAATTATTCAGGAACCAGTCCTGGAGCGGGGTGGGACTGGAGTGGTCCCGCCCTTTGTCCTTGGAGGCTGGGCCCTGGGTGGAGCTAGAAGAGAAAGCGGAAGGAGCAGGCATTCGCAGGGGGTGGGGCTGAGGGGGAATGGGAGCGAGGTGCCCAGGAGAGGGCTGGGCAGACGGGCAGGGCAGGTGGTCCAGACAGGAAGAAGTCAGGGAGGCAATTGTGGGGGTGGGAGGGTGGATCTCCAGGACTGGCTGGGCCTCAAGGGGGGAGCCTGAGCCTGCAGGGGCAGGTTGGAGTAGCAGGCCCATCGTGTGTGACCCCCGTGTTGTCGGGAAGGTGAATGCTTATCCAGGTATGGTCAGCAGCTCTTGGACATGAAAGCACTGTCCTTGCTCCTGTACCCGAGCCTGGATACCCTCCAGGCCTTCAGAGAGGAGCTCAAGGGCTGAAGAAGGATGGCCCAGCTGGGTTTCAGGAGATAATACATCGTGGAAGAAGAGCTGCCTTCCCCCTCCTGCCTCAGCCCCAACATGCCCCAGCTTGTGCCCCTCACTCCATCCCCCCAACCTGCTGTCTTTGGTGTTCTCTCCCCAGTGAAAGGCATTTACCACCCACCTGGTCACCCAAGTCAGAAACCTGGGCCTCCTCCCAGCCTCCTCCCTCTCTTATCCCACATCTAATCCATCACCAAGTTCTGTTGTTTCTACCTTCCGAGTATCTTTGGAATGCATCCACTTCTCTCTCCGCCGCCCTCATCCATGCCACCCTCAGCTCTTGCTCGGGCTTTTGCGTGCAGCGGTCTCCTGATGGTTTCCCTGCCTCCAGTCTTTTCCTCATAATCCATTCTTCCTAATCTGTTCTCCATTCCAAAGTAAGAGTCGTGTTGCAAAATGAAAACATCATGTCACTACTCAGTTTAAAATCTTTCACTCCCCTCCCCTGCTGCCTTCAGGGTCAAGTCTGGGGGTCTTAGCCCCTCCCCAGGCCCTGCATTATCAAGACTCTGCCAACCTCTTCCCTCACTGCCCCCCACAGACAGCCCCACCGTGCTGACCTCTCAGTTGCTCACACGCTCTGTGTCCAGGCCTCTGTTTCTTCTGTTTGCTCTGCTTGGAATAGACGTCCTCATGCCCTTCTCTTGACCAGCTCCTGCTCACCTGGAGCCATCACTTCCTCCAGGAGCCTGGATCACAGGGCTAGGGTTGGGGTTATGCTAATCTCGTGTGCACAGTGGTGGCTGTCTGCTTCAGATCTGTCTGTCCCATCAGACTGTGAGTCCTAGAGGTTCAGGTCATGGTCCAGTGCAGGCCCTGGAGTGTGGTGCGTGAGTGAGTAAGGCAGCCTGGACCCCCTAGTGGGAATTGGCAGGGGCAAGGTGGGACAGTCTTTAGAGCAGAGTCCAGGAACCTCCACACTGGTTCCTTAGGGACCAGAGCCCAAAGACCAGGGTCTTGAAGGTAGGAACCTTTCAGCTGAAGAAGCTAAGACCCTGCCATAGCCAGGTAGGGGTTCAGTTGGCTTGGGCAGGAGCCTGACCTGGAGGCCCAGGAGTCAGGGTCTGTCTTAAACTGCACACACTTTTGGATCTGTACCCCCACCTTGTTGGGCTGAGCTTGGAGACTTCTAGCCCGGGGCAAGCGGCCAGACATGGACAGGGCTGCTGCGAAGGTAGGGCAGGCACCCCAGAGAATTGAAGACCAGAGCAGTGAAGCGCGGCGGGGACAAATGTATTTCTATAGGCCTCTTAACGAGACAAATGAATGGGGGCCCCGGCCCCTGCGGGGAGTGGAGGGAAGCAGGGTGGAGAAGCAGCTGCCAGGAGTTAGCCCAGAGGCCCCAGCGTCCGTTCCCAGTGGAGACCTGGGCACGCATGTGGGCTGGATCCCACTGGGCTCAGCTCCCCCAGCCAGGGGCTTTGTGGCTTCTCAGGAGGGGAGGCTGTGGGGCCAGAGGTGTCCAGAGCCAGAGCAGAGGTTTCTCCTGATCTCATGTGTGTGTCATTGCTAGGGTAGGAAGCATCCACGCAGGCCTGCCTTTGGCCAGAACTGCAGTGTGGGGGCACAGGCTTGTGAGCAGACAGTTATAAGAGGTGCTGGTTGGGGGTGGCGCTGGCACAGAGACCGTGACTGAAGCATCTTGGGAGGGGAGTTGGGAGGCTTCCTGGAAGAGGGAAGCCCTGAAGGATGAGTGGTCATTTGTTCCTCGGAGGTATTGACTAATGAGGTAAGAGTAGGGGGGAGAGGCAGGACCCTGCCAGGGCTTCTCCACAGAGCTCTTGGGAGAGAGAATGAGAACCCCAGACAGCATGCGACAGAGGCAGGGACCCAGGACCAGGTGGGTGTGGGGCTCTGGTTATGGCCCAGGTACCTGGAATTTTAGGAGCCCATAGAAGGATACCTGATGGCTTGAGGGGTAGGTGGTGAGTGGGAGCCATAGATACAGGTGGGCAGGGGCCTGGGGAGCTGAGGGTGTGTCTGTATGC
The DNA here is from genome assembly GCF_020740605.2 of Lemur catta. Taxonomy (NCBI): domain Eukaryota; kingdom Metazoa; phylum Chordata; class Mammalia; order Primates; family Lemuridae; genus Lemur; species Lemur catta. Next base: position 94,412,666 of record NC_059130.1, on the reverse strand, counting down.
CGTTTCCCCTCTCCCAGAGCCTGTGGAGCTGGACCACGGCAGGGTGCTGCATACAGGTTCTGTGTGCCCTCCGCCTCCTTCCTATGGGTGGCCCTTCTAGACTCTGCTTCCTGTGGAACTTCTGGCAGGTTCAGGTTGCTTTCTCTCTCTGGGCCTATTTTCCTATTGTACAATAGAAATGTTAACTGGGGTCACATGGACAGGCACCTGGAACCTAATGACTTGGGGCTCTCGGTATGTTCCTGGGAACCAGGGTTGTCTCTGAGCGGGCTCCCCTCCAGGGGGGTGCCAGGAGCAGTCATAGGAGCTCATTAATGAGTCCCCAGCTCATTAGGCTGTTTAGGGCCTGGGAAATCTGCCTCTCTGAGAGCTCCCTCTCCACCCTCGCTGCTGTGTGTCTGCTCTCTGCTTCCGTGTTCTCTTTGTGTACATGTGTATATTCACTCCACGGGGAAGAAACGAAATAGCAGCCAGTCTCCCCATGGAGGAGGTTTGGAGGTGGCCCAGTTTGACTGTCCCTGGGGCTGGATCCCTGCAACCTCCCGGGAGGTGTACATCCCCCTCCTCCAGCCAGTTCCACTTCCTTCCTTTCTTAGGGCACTTCTTCCCACCTTGCTTGTCAGCAGCCGGAGTGTCCAAGGGCATGTCACCGGGAGCTGCTGCTCAAAGGGCTGCATGGCCATGACCACTGTGTGCTTGGGGGGAGGGACACAATCTGGTGGGGTGTCAGGCTTGGCAGCAGCAGGTAACTATGTCAGAAAGCCCCTCTTGGTGTGCTCAGATGGCACCCTGTTGACACAGTCTCAAAAATTCTGTTCAGACCTTCATTGAACACTGGCTGTGGGTCAGGCACTGGGCAGAGTAATGAAAGTAGCCTGGTTTTGCCCACGTGCCTGGGGACTGGTCACTGTGGGTTGGGAAGCCCAAGGACTGTGGGACACACAGCAGGCTCCCACAGCAGCATGGGTGTGGGACACATGAGGGGCAGGGCATGCCCAAAGGCAAGGAGGTGCCCATGAGTCTGGCCTGTCAAGGCAGGCCTGGGTGGTGGGTAGAAAGTCCATGAGGGTCCCAGCTGTGTCCTCAGCACAGTGCTGGGCCCATAGTAGGTGCTCAAAAAATACTTGCTGAAAGAATGAAGAAAGGTGAGCTTGGAGAGGTTAGCAGGACATGTCAGGATGGTTTGAACTAAGGAGAGATGTGGTCAGATTTGTGCTCCCCAAAGATCATCTGGTGCTGTGTGTCCTGGGTGGGGTGGGGGTGGATCTGAGAAGCTGAGGGCTAGGCCTGATTGAGGGGAGGGGCCCCGGCCTGCACTGGGCCAGCCTCCCTGAGTCTGGCAGGTGGGTGGGCCAGGCAGCGTGCTGGTTCCTCTCCAGCCTCTAAGGGAGGGGAGTAGTTCTGCCTCCTCCACAGCCCCAGGCCTTGGGCACAGTCAAGCCTCCCTGCAACACCCAGGCCATTCCCTTCTAGCCCAGCATGTGACCCTACCTAGCTGTCCTGGCCAGCTCCTGGCTTCTTTGTTTGGTGCCGAGGCCCCAACCCCAGGCGCACTTGCTGCCATTCCGGTCTAGCAGGTTCCAGCCTCCAGTTTCTGCTGCAGACACGTTGAGGCAGGAGCTGGAGGGGGACTTTCTTTCTAAAAGGGTTTCTCTCCCTTGGTGTGTGGGGGGTGGCAGTCTTCTTCTCAGGCCTTCCTTCCTCAGTTCAGGCCTTTCATTCCGCACCGCTGTGTGCCAGGACCTGGGTCAGACACTGGGATAGGGCGGAAACAAGACAGCCGTGGCTTCTGCTCTGCCCAGGGTTATATTCTAGGCAGGGCAGCAGCTATTAATCAAACATTGACCAAAAATGCACAAAAATAATAACTTCACATGTGTACATAATAAACCATGAGCACAAGTTACAACCTCCCACTCTTACCTAGCACTGTGAGCAGGGCTCTAGGAGGTGGGAGGAGTTACCAGGAAGCAGAACACCAGGAGCTGAGCTAATGGGGGTGTGCAGGGGGATCAGGGAAGCCTTTCTGAGGAGATTATGTTTAAATTGAGGTCAGAAGGTGAGTGGGAGTTCGTGAGTAAAGAGGTAATGGTGGAGGTTCTGGGCAGAAGGAACAGCTTGTGCAAAGGCCCTGAGGCCACAGGAAACATTGCTTCTTCAAGGGACCTCAAGCCAGGGCTCTGGGAGAGTGGCTGGGTCAGACCTGGCAGAGCTTTGTCCACCATGATAGGAGTTTACATCTTGTTTTGAGAGTGATAAGAGGCCTTTGGAGGGTTTTGATCAGGGGGAGGTGGTCAGTTTGCTCTGGATGCTCACTAGAGAGTAGACTGGAGGCAGAGACCCCAGCTTGTTAGGCCAGTGGGTGTCCAGTCATGGGAAGATGGCGTCTGGACTGGGGTGTTGCAGTTCAGATGGCGAGCTGGGAGCTGCTGTCTGGCGGGCCTCGGATATGGGGAGGGGTGCACAGTGTGGGAGGGTGGGAGACAGGAGACACTCCCTGTGGAGCCCGGGTTGGGGAGTCCCATCTGAGAGGGCCTGTCTGAAAGGAGCAGCTAACAGAGGCAGGCTCTGCAGACAATTGCAGACTGAAGGAGTCTGAGCCTCCTTCAGAGGGCAGTTGGGGGAAGGGCAAGGCAAACTGGAGGGTTCTGGAACCTGTCTTTTGTCCCCAGGTCATTCTGGCCCCCACTGGGCTTGTATGTGTTTCCCTACCAAGGCTGCCCCTCCGCCCCGCCCCCTGGCTTCCCTGAGCCAACTCCAAGAGTGCAGTTTGCGGGTCCCAAGTCCCCACCCTAGGGAGGCTGTAGGTACCCCATGGTGAGCTTAGGATTTAGAAGGCTGGGTCAAATCCTGGCTCCACCCCACATCAGTCTGACTTGTCAGTCATCCCACTCTCTGAGCCTCGATTTCCCAGTCTCTAAAATGGAGATGATGATACTGCCAACCTCGTGGGATTATTGTGAGGCTGATAATGAGAGGGATGGCTGCTCTCACGGGGGGCCCACCTGTGGGGAGCAGTTTAGTGACACCACATTCTGTCTGCACAGGCCCTTGTGTCACTAGCAATATTTTGCAGATGATAAAGCAGGCTTAGAGATGGTGAGTGACTTGCTTAATAATTACACAAAACCTCTAGAGCCCACTGGGCCTCGGGCTGCTCCGTACATTCCCTCCCTGCTCTCAGTACCTGCAGCTGTCACTTGCCACCCTGGTCCCCTGGACCTTCTCCTCCTCAGGGACTCTGCCCTATCTGCCATCCCTTTTCTCTCCACTGCATCGGTACCTCTCCCTCTTTGCTGGCTCTTCCCCATCAGTATTTAAACATTGTCTTTCATGTCTATCTTTAAGAAAAAAGGAAACAAAAATTCACAAACCTCCTCCAGCCTTCACACTCTCTAGGTGCCATGTGTTCTTCCAGTCACAGCCAGTCTTCCTTCCATGGTCACCTGTACTCTCCTCTCCACCCTCTCTTTGGTCTGCCTTTGGCTCCCACCACTCCACTCACCCTGCTCTTGATAAGTCCCCAACAATCGCATGTGAACTGTTTTGTTCCAGGTGTTTTGGAGTCAAACAGGCCTGAGTTCAAGTCCCAGATGTGTCACTCACTGGCTGTGTGACCTTGGGCAAGTGACTTGACCTTTCTGAGCCTGTAGACTGAGGATAATAACAATGAAGGACACTAAATGAGATAAAGTGCCTGGTGCCAAGTGGGTGCTTAGGGAAGGACTCGTCCTTGCACCTGTTTCTGCGCCAGGGACCAGGCTGGGCCTGGGTTCATGGGCACTGCACAGGTGATCTGAAAGGTCATTTCTCACGGTATTAGCCCTTCCTGGAGTTGTTCATTGAGTTGAGTAATAGGAAATGGATCTGCTGTCAGGATTAACGAAGTGTTGCTACATCTAAATGAGCCAGGGGTTTCTCTGGTCTTGTGACCCTGGGTGGTGGGATTCATAGGGATAGGTGCGGTGGCTTGGACCTGGCATGTGACCAAGGTGACGTACAATGTCTGAGCACCCTCCTTCCTTTCCTTCCCCCTGCCTCCCTGTGGACTCTTGGGGAGACTGTCAGCAGGCAATAACCAAGTTAGTGGGGGCAGGGGGGGAGGGGCAGATTTACAGGAAAGCATTCACCTGGGAAGACATCCAGAGATACTTAGGAGCTAGAATGTAGGCCTTTGGGACTGCTGGTATGTGGGGGCAGGGGAGAGGAGGAGTCATGGTTCCTGGCTGGAGGTGCCATCACCGAGGTGGAGTGTTGTGGGGGAGGACAAGTCTCAGATGCTGGGGCTCTTCTTGGCAGCTCTCCAGCATGCCCTGGTCCCAGAGCTTGGAATTGATTGGGGGTGGGAGACAAAAGTGTAACAGTTAAAGTCTGAACTACAGACTCAGAATGCCTGGGCTGGGTCTCAGCCCTGCCACTTACCAGATGTGTCATGTTGGACAAACCCCTTAACCTCTGTGCACCTCTATAAACAGATGTAGCTATAGCACCCACCTCATATGCTTAAAAGAGTTAATAAGTATTAAGCTCTTGAACAGCACCTGGCACATGTTAAGCACTATATAATCATTAGGTGTCATTATTTTCTCTGTAGGTCTTTCTACAGACCCCATGACTGCCACCTGTAGTGCTAGCTGTGTCTGTAGTGACCATGCCATGATGACTTGGTGTCTCCATCTCTTCCAGGCAAACCTGTCTTCATTAAGGTCCCTGAGGACCAAACTGGGCTGTCAGGAGGGGTAGCCTCCTTCGTGTGCCAAGCCACAGGGGAACCCAAGCCGCGCATCACATGGATGAAGAAGGGGAAGAAAGTCAGCTCCCAGCGCTTTGAGGTGAGTCCTCGGGTGGGCAGGGGTAGGCAGGGCTCAGGATCTGCCTACTCTGGGGTCTCGTTCTCCAGCCTCTCCTCTTAGTCTCCCTCGCTGTGGGCGTTTTGGATGTGGGAGGACAGCTGACCCTGAGCAGGCCCCTGTGTCCTGAGCAGGCTGTGACCACATGTCTGTCCTCTGACAGGTAATTGAGTTTGATGACGGGGCAGGCTCAGTGCTTCGGATCCAGCCATTGCGGGTACAGCGAGATGAAGCCATCTATGAGTGCACAGCCACCAACAGCCTGGGAGAGATCAACACTAGTGCCAAGCTCTCAGTGCTTGAAGGTACGTGCCAGGGAGACACCATGGCATGGTGGGCTGGTAGACTGAACTGTGGGGAGAGTCAGCTAGCCCTGGCCTTGCCCTGGGCTTGTGTGCTTTTGGCAGAAAGGAAGATTGGCCATCTTGGGGTCAGTAAAAGGCAGTGGTGGACAGGCATGTCCTTGATTTTGGCCTAGATTGTTCGGCTTATGCTGAGGCCAGCTGTATGCACGGAGGCTTTGTATTCTCCTGCTGAGCCTGGGTCATTGCTTGGGTGGGGTCTGGGGTCTGACTTGAGGTACGGAGCTGCAGCTGTGTATCCTATAGGTTACATGGTTGTGGCAATCGATCTAATTTTCCTCTGGAGCCTGGCTGTAGGCGTCAGGTGTGTTCCTTGTTGCCCTTGTGATCAAGGGCCCAGGCTGGGGGCTGGGGCTCTGTATGTGTATTTTAGTGTTTTTTCTCACTTGATGGCATCTCTGTTGATTCACAAATACTACCTGGACTGCATGAAGTCCAGAGGATCATGTGACCTGGGTGCCACCCTCAAGATGCTCATCTCGAATAGGTCTTGTAGGGGCAGCGGGGGTGGGGGGGGCGCGGCTGTGTGTGAGCCAGGCCTTGAGAACAAGTGGGAGTCCCTGGGGGATGGGGGCAGCAGTTGGCGGCTAGGCACGTGCCCAGCCCCAAGGCAAGAGAGAATGGAGCTTTTGGAGAACGCTGAGTAGTTCAGTTTGGATTTTTGGTGGGGGCAGGAGCTGGAGGGCAGAGGAAGAAGGCATGACTAGCAATTCAGCATGAGTCTGGAGAGGCTGGAGGGCAGATCACAAGGGATCAGGCTGAGAAATGAGCACTTTCCTGGGGGCATAGGAAGCCACAAACAGGGTAGGTAGTGACATGATCAGACCCCAGCCACTATGGAGTCATCAGTCTGAATGTGTCTGTATTCAAAATAGAGCATTGATTGTTGCTTTCTTTTTTAAAATGCAATACTAATACCTGTTCACTGTTGGAAAGCTGAAAAGTATAGAATAGCACAAAGAAAAAAATTAAAATGGCTCATCTTCTTACCTTTACTATTAATATTGGTTATTTCCTTGTGGCCCATTTTCTGTGCATGCATATGTGTTATATATGTGTGTATAACAGAAACGGGATCACATACTACCCAATGATTTGTAGACTACTTTTTTTAAAAAAGCACATTGCGAACATCTTTCTTGCCATGCCATTAAATATTCTGCATCATTATTCTTAATGGCTGTAAGTTGTCACTATGGCTAATTTACTCAGCCATTCCCTTATTGTTGGACACACACGTTGTTCCGAGTTTTTTGCTTTTATAAACAAGGTGCCATACGTATCCTTTCAGATAGATGTGTTCACCTTCCTGATTATTTCCTTAATCTAGATTCTTGGAAGTGGAATTGCTGGGTCAAAGGGCACATACATTTTTAAGCTTTTCAATATTTCCAGAAAATTGTGTCAGTTTATACTCCTGCCAAACAGGGCACAAGAGGGCCTCTTCTCTGCACATCTTCACCAGCAATGGGAATTATCATTAAAAACTATCTTTGCCAAGTTAATAGACAAAAAATGGCATCTCAATTTAATTTGCATTTCTTTGATTACAAGAACAGTTGAACATGTTTTCACATTGGCCATTTTTATGCTGTGGCTTTATGTGTTCACACAGAGTCACACATTCAGTAACTCTTTTGCATCTGTGTGTCTCATGTGAGTTTGTGGGTTCTACAAGTTTAGAGGGGCCATGGAGGACAGTGGTTAAGAGCAAGGACTTTAGGCCGGGCGCAGTGGCTCACGCCTGTAATCCCAGCACTATGGGAGGCCGAGGCGGGCGGATCGTTTGAGCTCAGGAGTTCGAGACCAGCCTGAGCAAGAGCGAGACCCCGTCTCTACTAAAAATAGAAAGAAATGATTTGGACAGCTAAAAATATATATAGAAAAAATTAGCCGGGCATGGTGGCTCATGCCTGTAGTCCCACCTACTCGGGAGGCTGAGGCAGGAGGATCACTTGAGCCCAGGAGTTTGAGGTTGCTGTGAGCAAGGCTGACACCACAGCACTCATTCTAGCCTGGGCAACAGAGTGAGACTCTGTCTCAAAAAAAAAAAAAAAAAGAGCAAATACTCTGGACCATTCACTCACCGTGTGTCCTTGGGCCAGTAACTATGCCTCTGAGCCTCATTTGCTCCATCTGTAAATAGGGATGTAATACCTACTGCCCAGGCTGGTTTAGAGCATTAAATATAGTGTGGTTAAGCACCTCCCAGGATTCCAGTGTGAATGGTAGCTGCTGTTGAGCTAGAGGCTGCACATCCTGACACTTAGACAAATGAGCTGAAGGTGGCCTGCTTCCACACTGCCTGACACCATCCGGGTGTGCAGCCCTCACCATCCACTCCCACAGGGGGACTTGCCTGTGGGACAGGGCCCAGAGCACAGGCCCTGGGCCAGGAGCACTGATGGCTGAGTGTCCTCAGGCTCCTCCCTGCCACTCCTGACCTCAGTTTCCCCACTTGTGGCCTGGGGGCAAGTATTTCAGCACTGCCCTCCCTCCTGTTGGCATCTGCCCCAGCAGGGAGCCATCTGCCCGGCCCTGGCATTTGGGAGGTGGCTGAAGAGCCACATGTCCCAGAGGGCATCTTCTCAGGCTCTGAGATTGGGAAATAGGGCCTCTGTTAATGTTGGAAAAGAAGTTCCCCCAAATCCCCCTAGGCCCCAAGGTCCTCTGTCTCGGAAATTCTCCTGCCTCTACCACTGCCCTGGTCAGCTTTATCTTTTAAAGCAGCAGTCCTCAATCTTTTTGGCATCAGGGACCAGTTTTTGTGGAAGACAATTTTTCCACGGACCGGGGATAAGGGGGGTGGGTGTTTTGAGTGGGTGTGTGTGGTGCAGAGCTCAGGCCCGTTTCCTAACAGCCAGACTGGTACCAGGCCATGGCCTGGGGGGTGGGGACCACAGTTTTAAAGGACTGAAGTAGTCTTTCAGGGCATAGGTGAGGAGGACTCACTCAGACTTGCATTCGGAGGGGCCATCCTGGATAAGGGTTTCCGTGTCAGGGGTCAGCAGTATATATTTGTGCTTCTGGGGTGTGTGTGGGGGTATCTGATGAGGCTGGGGAGAGTGTGGGGCAGGTCCCTGGCCTGTCCGTGTTCCCTTGGAGGGTGTGGAGCTGTGGGCCCCTCCCACTCCTGAAACAGCGCACCAGGAAGACAAAATGCTGACTTATCCTTGGTTTGTGCAACCTTGACCAGCATTGGGCTTGACAGAAAGGAGTTCCTGGGTGGGACCAGAGGCAAGCAGTCAAACGGTGACCACCCCTACCCCTCCCTGCCCCTCCTAGGAGGGCCAGGAGAGCTGGGATGTGTGCAGGAACTGGGCAAAAGGATGGCTTGACTGGAGCTCTGGGGCAGGGTGGGCAGCAGGGAGCCAGAGCCATTCTTGAGAGGCCACCACAGGGTCCGAGGAGGGGTAGGGAGAGGATGAAGTTGGTTGGGTGCTGGGGAATAAAAGTTGGACCCCTTGCCTGTGTCACACATGCACACACGCACATATACGTGCTTACCCGGGGACCCATGTCACATATGCACACGCACACACACATGCCTACCTGGGGACCCATGTCATGCATGCACACACACATATACATGTGCTTACCCGGGGACCCATGTCACGCATGCACACACACACATACACATGCTCACCTGGGGACCCATGTCACACATGCGCACACACTCGTGCTTTCCTGAGCTGGGCTCTTCAGTGAGTGGCTGAGGGCTGCTTGGGGTGACCTGGCTCAAGTGAGGGATCTGTGCACCCTCACAAAGGAGCCCAGGCCTGCAAGTCTGCCTGTTCTGTGCCCTCTGCCGCTGCCTGATTCCACACCAGGCCCAGCCTCCTTCCCACTCTGCTCCCTGCTCCTGGGGCACCCCCACCACAGCCTCTGGGAGCAGCCTGAAGCCACTTCTGCCTCATGTCCTTTGCACCCTGCTTCCGGAGCAGGAGCAAGACTACTGTTCCTAGTGTGGCTGAGGCCACACTGCCCCTGAGCGGTTGGGCCCAAGGTGGGGGTGCCCTACACAAGCTGGCTGGGGTGAGCCTGTCCTGGCTGTGACGAGCCAGGCCCCGCCGCCCAGCATCCCTGTCTGAGTGGTAATTGAAGCCATTAGCGCGCCAGCCTCTCCCTCCCAGGGTAATGGCAGGAAAAGCTCTTCTGGCTCCACACTCTTGAGGCGGCTGAATCACTCCCCCTCCAACCCGCCCGCCGCCACTGAGACAGAGAATCTGACATTTTCCCTCATGGGGGAGGGGGAGCCTTGGGGGAGGGGAGACAGGCTTTGATTCTCAGCCTTTCCCTCCAGGAGACAGGGGCAGTGAGGGTCCTGGAGCTCAGGCCCAAGACTGTGGATTCTCCTGGGGCAGCGGGTTCCAGGCCAGCCTGGTCAGGAAAGCGAGGAGGAGGCTGGACAGCCAGAGGTGTGGGTGGGGCCCTGGTGACTTTGGGTGGGTTCTGGAAGGGAGGAGAAGGAGAGAGGCTGTGGAACAGAGATGAGCTGTTTCTGACTTGTCCTGAGGGGCCTGGCTCCAAGGGCTCCAAGGGCAGGCAGGCAGCATTTGTCTTATGGTCATGGGTACAGCAGATAATGTACACTCTGTGTGGGTGCCGTGCACGCTGTGTGTAAGGCAGTGTGTGGTACAGTATGTACGGCAGGGGTGCTGCCTTACAGGCTGTGTGTACAGAAGGGGATGTGTAGCAGACTGTATGTGTGCATGTGCGAGCATCAGGCAGTGGGGGAGGGGTGGGGTATACAGCAGGTGGTGTGTGCCTTATGGGCTATGTATGCACAGCAGGCTGTGTGTGCATCAGGCAGAGTGTGGGGTATACAGCAGGTGGTGTGTGCATCAGCCAGTGTGGGTGTGGTGTGTGTAGCAGGTGGTGTGTACCTTATGGGCTGTGTGTACAGCAGGCAGTGTGTGTTTGTATCAGGCAGTGTACGTGTGTGCAGTGTGGTGTGCAGCAGGCTGCGTGTGTGCCTGTGTGTGTGGTGTCTACAGCAGGCTGTGTGTGTGTGCATCAGGCAATATGTCTGTATGTGCAGTGGGCAGTGTGGGATTAGGGGGTGTATGGCAATGTGCATGCTCAGTGGCCAGTATGTGAGGGGTGGACTGCAGGTGGTGTGTGCCTTATAAGCCATATGGACAGCACAGAGGTGAACAGCAAGCAGTCTGAGCTGAAGTGTGGGATCAGTCTGGCACTGAAGGGAAGTCAGAGGTGTATGTGTGGGCCCGTTGTCATTGGGACCCCACAGGATGCCTACTTGGAACTGTTCAGCCAGGACAGCTGGATGGAGAGACGGGCAGAGTGGTCTGACTGAGCTGTTCTCAGCACCTGCAGTGACATCTCAGCAGTTTCTCTACAGCCAGGCCAGGAGGGAGGGTGTACCAGATAGGGATCCTGCCCAGACCTGCCTTTGGTCTGGGATCCTCCCTTCTCCTCTCCTCCCCCCACCAAGCCTGTTGGTTTGCTCCCTTCTACCTGTTCCCACCTAGCCTCAGTGTCTGCTAACTGGCCAGGACCACCCTGCCCCATGCCTCATGGGCCCGGGAATCCAGGGGTCTGCATGGAGGGCCTGGTGTTGCTTACCTTGGAGCAGGCTCTGGGGAGGGGCCAGCTGTCCAGCATGTGGAGTGGTGGCCAGGGTGGGGGTGAGTTTGTGCCATGCTGGGCCTGGACCACTGGCTTCTGCAATGGCTATGACCCTGGCTGGCTCTGGGACCTATAGGGTGATGAAGGACCTTTTGAGACCAACCTCCCCACATTTACACAGTCCCTTTGGAAACACCCCAGGGACACAGGAACAGTGAGCAGCAAATGACCCTGTCCTCAGGTGTCCTGGGCTGGGCTGGGCTGGACCTCGAGCAGGACTGGTAAGGGAACTTAGATTTGCAGGGTGGGTGGGCGTGTCTTTTCCCAGGGAGTCACCTCTCCTTGCTCCACCCTCCCCCTGCCCCAGGCCTGTCTATCCCTTCTTCTGCCCATGGTGGAATGACTTGGTCCAGCCCTGACTGTGAAGGGTGGGGAGTTTAGGTAAAGGGCTACCGTAGGCAGAAGATGGCTTTCCAAGTGGCAAGATGTGCCCTCATTTTATTTCCTGCATATGTGTCTGGGTCATAGGCTGGTTTTGCAGAAGCTGGGCCTGTCACCTACCCGATTTGCAGCCACAGAAGACAGAAAGGGTCCCAGAATTTAGCACCCAGGCCAGCTTCTGCCCTTCCCTTGACAGCTGGGGCATGATTTGTGTACCTCTGGTCCAGCAGCTGTGATCTCTGTGACCTGGCTTAACACACCCCCTGCCCCTCCATGACCACAGTCGATTTCAGAACCATGCAGTCATGAGGTTCTACAACCAATTCCTGGAGGTTCTGAGAAGAGAGAGGTGTCAGGTAGGTAGGTACTGCCAGGAAGGAGGGCCTTGACGATCAGACCCTGGGTTTCTTGGTACTTGGAGCAAGCATTTTTCCTGCTTCTTAACTGCCTTCAGGGATTCCCTTCTGAATGGGTCCTCCTGTGGGATAGCAGTGCTGCTGGTGCTTCCATTAGCCACAGACACCGGACACCTCCCCCATGCCTAGTCTGCCCCCACCCTTAGTCATGGGTACTTAAAAGGCTGCTGTGTGCATGGCCTCCTTGCTTCCTCCCCCCGCCCCCAGCCTCATGACCACAGTGGAGCCAGTGGCTCTGGGAACAGCTTGCCAAGTTGGAGGTTTTCAGTGCCCCTTCATGTGCACATTCTCCGTTCTTGGTAAGGTGCTCCCTCTCCCTGGGTTGCCAGGGGAGAGAAGATTTTAATCAGGGGAATGACATGATCAAACTTACGCTTCAGAGAAGCCCCTGTGGTAGAGTGGGTGGAAGGAAACCAGCACATGAGGCCAGTGAGAGGCGGTTGCAGTCTAGGCAGGAGGGGGCGTTAGCAGGGAGAGTGGACTATGAGGTTAGAGAGAATAGGGGCCTGCCTGCCTTATGGGATCGGGAAGGCCAGAGGCTCCGGGTTTCTGGCTCTGGGGCTGAGTAGATGGTAGTGTCATTTTCTAAGATTCAGATACTGGGGGAGGACCAGGTTTGAGGAGGCGAGTTGATGAGTCCAGTTAGAAATTTGTGGAGTCAGGTGTGCACAGCCATTGGGGGAGGTGTCGGGGGCCTTGTACAGATTTGCCTGGCACTCAGAGGGACATCTGGAGATGGGGTTGTGAAGGCAGAGAAATGGCAAATCTCAGGGAGCTGGAATGAAGACAGGAGAGGCCCCAGGAACTACGTCTTCATGTTGGGAGGAGGTTCCTGAGAACTGGTGCAGGGAAACCAGGAGCACACGTGAAGCTGTGGATGTTGAGAGAAGGAGTGTGAAGGAGCAGGAGTGGTCAGCAGGGTGGGGTGCTGCTGAGAGGTCCAGCAAGTGTGCTTTGGACTAAGCTCCATGGAGTCACCATTGGCCTTGGTGAGCGTGTCTGGGAGGCAGTGGGGTGGCAGCTGGGCTGCAGCGGCTGAGAAGTGAGAGGGAGGCTGTCAGTGGTCTGCAGCCACTGGGAGCAGGGCCTGAACCTCAGGGGTAAATGGATGAAAGAATCTCCATGGAGTAGGACTGAAGTGGGCTAACCCCAGAAGGAGAGTCCAGTGTGGGCCAAAGTCCAGAATCAGAGTATGGGTCGAGTGTGTGCCCAGGGATTGGCTCCGGATCTAGTTGGGGGTGTGTGGCAGGGAGGCCTCAACAACCAGGTTGAGTAGGGCGATGTGGGGTTCTGGGGAAGCCCGAGGGAGGGGGAGACTACTGGGAGGGGGAGACCGTGGCTGCCAACAGGCCCAAACAGCTCAGATTTAAAAACAAAACAGGCTTTTAAGATGCCAAGTTTGATGAAATCTGAGTGCTGGAAGAGGTGGGAGTTTACTCTTGGAAAAGCAGCTGAAAATCGAGACAGAAAGCTGCGAAGGGAGATGGGCCCAAGGCTCCCTAGGCCCCCCTACTTACTGCCTGGAAGCCTGGGGGTGGGGCTGGGCTTTCTGGGAGAGTGTGGGAGCTTGCAGGTCTAGGGAAGCCTTCTGACTTGCTAGGGGGTGTCTTGGCCCTGACTCTGCTGAGGATGGAGCTGCTGGAGGTAGCCTTGGCTTCCCTGGAGGGGCTGAGGGGCAAGGGAGCCAGCAGCCTCACCACCCATGAGGCTCCTTCATTTGTCTCTATTCCTGCATGTGCCTCCAGGTGCACGTCTCAGCATACATGCATCTCTGAGTCTGTATGTCTCCACATCTGTGTTCCGTGTCTCTGCATGCACTGCCTCTGGATCTGCTTGCATCAGTCTTTCCACAGGTGCTTGTCACTGCAGGTGCCCCTCCACATGCACATGTGGGTTTCTATTTTTGCACCTGTCTCTTTCTCCATCTATATCTCTGTGGGTCCGTGGCTGTGTGTGTTTCTAAGGTGTCTGTCTGTGTGTTCAGGACAGGGGGAGGCCAGGCCCAACACTCATGCCTGGGGAGGCGGTCAGGCTCACAGACGGTGCCACACCAGGGAGCCTGTGTGCGTGCGGGTGTGTGCCTGCATGTGCACAGAGATGCCGTGAAGCTGGGTAAACACGGGTGAGAAGGTCGCGATGACAGACGGTACTGCCTGCCCCAGGACCCTGTGACGCATCTCCATCTGTCAGCTTCCCTGATGCAGCCCCCTCCCTCTGGCCCAGACTGTGCCTCAGGCATCCCAGGCTGAGCTGCACAAAGAGACCTGTGTGTGCTTTGATGGGGCCCTCAGCAGCCTCCAGCCCAACCCTAGCCTCATCTATCAGGACCCCAGCACATGCCCCAGCTCCCACCAGACTCACCTCGCTACTGCCCCTCCACTCTCCCCACAGCCTTACTCAGGCACTTGTCCCCTCCCCCGCAGAAAGCTTTGGGTCTGGCATGCTCAAGTGTTTACTATTCTAGAATCTCCCTCTAGGAAGCCACCAGACTAGCTGGTGAGCTGTGGGGTCAAACTCATCAACTCCCCCACCTCAGCCAAGCTCTCACACCCCAGTCTCTGAGCCTTAGACTCCACCACATCCCCACCCCCCCACGCCGCTTGTCATCTTCTGCCAATGGGGCAACGGAACCTCTCCGTGGAAGGGGCCAGATCTCCCTGCTATAGGAGCTAAGGCCAGCGCAGTGGGGCGCAGGAGTCATTCATGGACACAAACCTGCGCGGGGAGGGCAGCCCCCGGGAATGTGTGTGCATGCTACCGATTGCGTACAGGCAGAATCCCGGAACGGGTGCAGAGACTTGGGCTCCCAGGGCCCTCCGAAATCCCTCAAGCCCCCGTGGGCTTCTCTTTCTGTCCAGGGGACCCTCTTTATCAGAGGGTGGAGGGCCGGGTCCCAGAGACTGCAGATGCTCAGCGCTGAGGCTGCAGAGTCAGGTGTGGGCCCTTCCCGCACTGTACTGGGCACCTGGTGGGGGGCGGGGCGCGGCGGCCGAGCCGGAAAGCCCAGAGGGAGGGTTCCGTGGAGTTGGGGAGCCCTGTCCTGGGAGGGGGCGCAGCCGCTCCACCCAGGCGGAGGCGGGAAGGGCGGCGCCGGGTTGGACCGCGGATGCGCGCTCCCTCACGGACACCGCACGGGCGGGCGCACGCAGCCCTTCTGCCGCGGCGCCTGCCTCTCTGCAGTCGCCATGGTTACTGGGTGGCCTGGAGGGGGGAGGGGCCCTTCCTCCCCTCAGGCTCCTGCAGCCCCTTCGCCAGCAGAGTGTGTTTCTAGGGCATTCTGTGTGACCTGCGCATCGCGGTGTTGCCGATGTTGGGGCCTGGGTGTGTGCCCGCACGTGTCCACGTGTGGGGACACTGGAGGTCACTTTGCCGTAGATAAAAAACGCCACAGCGTGTAGGCAAGGGGTCCTGCAGTGGAGCCACCGAAGCTGGCTGAGGCGTGGTATTGGGGGAGGGGTGGCTCCCCAGGGAGGCCCCCACCTCGCCCCGCCCCTCTGGTAGGGCGTGGGGTTTCCTGCCGGTCTAGAGCACTGGGGCTGGGGTCCTGCCCCCAGCTGGGATCCTACCGCCCGTCCCAGCCCCGCCTCTGATTTAGCTGTGTGACCCTGGGCAGGTTTCTAGATCTCTCTCAGCCCGTTTGTTCACATACCTCATAGGGGTTTGGTAAAGATTGTCGTTTTGTAAAGCATTTTAACACGGTACCTGGAATGTAGTAAATGCTCCATAAATGAAATTTGGCCTCCCTCAGTGTTCCCAGTTGTTGGGTTTGGAGCGATCACGTGATATCAACCTGAGGAAGTTGCCTGGTCCTTAGCCTGAGCTGTTCAGGTGTGGCGAGCCCAGGTCCTGTGGGTACTTGGGGGTGAGGTGGTAAGTGTGCCAATCTGGTGGATGGGTCAGTTTATGCCAGGATGCCTAGCTCTCAGCCAGGTCCGACAAGGCAGGCATTAGTAGAGGGCTGCTGTGCTTGGCTGTGTTTGGATGTGCCAAAGGCTCCCGGGTGAAAGAGAAGGAAGAGGCGGCAGTAGGTCACTCCTGAGGGGCTGGAGTCCTCCTCTGAGGCCCGCTTCCCCTCCTGGAGGTGGCAGAGTGGCAGCCTTCTGAGTGCTGCCTCGAAGTGTAGTTGGCACAGGGGACTGGATTTTGGGTCCTGCTGTTTTATGGACAGCTCTTCACACATAGCTGCTTGTAGGCTCTGGCGGCAGTGCCTGAGGAATGATCTGAGCCAAGGACAGAGCCATTGAGGATGTGATAATTGAGGGAGGAAAATTAATTGTCCTTAATTTGGCGTAAATCCCAAAGACCTTCCCCATGTAAAGAATTCAGAGTAGATTCCGGGACACAGGGCTGCGTATATTTGTGCTTCCTCCCTTCTCCTTGATTAGTACCTTGCGGGTAGAGGTGGAGGCTGGTTAACTCCTGGGCCCTGGCTCTGGCAGCCCCTGGCCACCTGCCCCCAGAGGTGAGCAGCTGGAGTGAGGTCTGGGAAGAGGTAGACTGGGAGCCAGGATGGCTCTGGGAAACCTGAGTGTCCCACAGCAGTGGGTCTTCCTATGAGAGCAAGTGGCGGTGGGGCCAGAGGAAGCTTTCCCTTGCTTGGTGCATCCCAAGTCCTTTTCATTGCCATCCTCCTTCCCTTTTCTTGCCACTGTTTAACATTTTCCTTTTAAAAATCAAAGCTGAAAGGGCACTGTGGGATCATACTTGTAGCCAAGGAGACACTGGGCTTACATCTGGGATTTATAGGGCTACACATGGGGAAGTGTACAGCCAGCTCCCAGGAAAGGCTGGGGAGGCAAGGCCGCACTGCGAGCCCTACTGTGCCCCAGCCAGAGGCCCCTTCTCCTGATGGGCCACAGGTCCTTGGGGATGTCTTTTGTAGCTAAAGCCTTGGGAGCTCCCCCTGGGGTTTGGCAGCAGGTTGAGGGGTATTTTGACCTGCCTGTTGGGGCTCCTCCAGCTTCCTCTCCCACCTGTCCCCCTGATCACTCCCCGGGATCTCTGAGAGTCTCCAGGGAGGACCAGCTCTGCCAGCGTTCCCTCTGAGGGAGCCATGTGTCTTTTCCCTCAACACATGTTCCTACACCCCCATCTCCTGCCAGGCTTGCAGGAGGGAGGTATAGAGCTAGTCTCCTGATCTCCCCCACTATGGAGCCCAGCTTCACCGCCAGGAGATGGACAAAGGACACACGTTCCCCTTGTCCCATTGGATGTGCCTGACAGCCACACTGCTGAGTCCTCAAAAATACTTGGTAGTTTGGTCCCAGTGGGGAGGGCCTCTCACCAGCCCAGGGTGGGAAAGGGATCCCAGACCTGTCTGCACAGTGGCTCAGCTTTTACAAGTTATAATTACGTCAGCGTGTTCATTGGGTATGCGGTCTGTGTCAGACGCACCCAATGCCTTGTGTGCATTTCCAGATGTGGTCCTCATGAAGGCTTTACAAAGTGGGCCCTTGGACACTGTGTATAGGTAAAAGCAGACATACAGAGAAGGGGAGTGATGAACCAGGCCCTAGGGCTAATTTGTGGTGGAGATGGGAGTCCCACTTGGTCTCCACTGGTCTGGAGCCTGTCCTCTTGGTTCCTCGTACTTCCAGGGGGTGGGAAGTGGACTGCTTTGCCCCACAGTCCCTCAGGGCTGATGCGGCAGTCCATGTGCAGTGGGGGGTGGGTTGTGCTGCTGACATCTGTGCCTCTTGCTCTGTGGAAGTGACTCCTCTGTGAGCCACCAGCCCCTGGCAAGCTGGAGAAGGCAGCCAGGGAGAAGTTTTGCCTCTGTGCACCAACTTTTAGTGTTTTCAGAGGTTTTTTATCTCCTTAGCCTCTGCGTGCTTAGATATGGTCCCCAGGCCTGACTGTGGCTCCCTGGGTCAGACCTGGGTGAGGGAGAAGGCTCAGGGTCAAGACTGCAAGAGAATAGGTTGGGGTCAGGACCAAGTTAGAAGGGCAAGGGGTTCCCAGGGCCAGGGCTAAAACCTAGACTGTGACCTGAGGCTCTGCCGTCTGGTGGAGCTGAAGGCTGATGCCCCCTGCCCCGCCCCCTGCCGCCCAGCCTCCTTGCGGCTCTTTCTGCTGTGGCCAGCAGAGGATCGATCCTCCTCCTCCTCCCCTTCCTCCTTGGGGCCTAGAGAGATAAATGCTGACACCTTCAGTCTGAAGTGCTGCTTCTCAGACCTGGAAACTCCCTGACAGGGCAGGGATGGGCCCCACTGCAGCCCCTGGCCGTGCCAGAGGGACGCAGGACCCTGATTTCTCATGTGCTTAGAAGTCAGGGATGGATAGGGGAAGAGTCTTGAGGACCCCAGCCCACCTGGGAATCAGGGAAAGTTACCCACAGAGGGGTCCCAGCAAGCAGGCAGGGCCAGCCCTAATGCACATATCTGCTTTTTGTCTGCAGAGGAACAGCTGCCCCCGGGGTTCCCTTCCATCGACATGGGGCCTCAGCTGAAGGTAGTGGAGAAGGCACGTACGGCCACCATGCTGTGTGCCGCGGGTGGAAATCCAGACCCTGAGATTTCTTGGTTCAAGGACTTCCTCCCTGTGGACCCTGCCACGAGCAATGGCCGCATCAAGCAGCTGCGTTCAGGTGAGCATAGAGCAGGGGTCAAGGGGCTGAGCAGACCTCAAAAAAGGTGTCTTTCCAGATCCCAGTACAGCCTGCCCTCTTGGGCCTGGGTGCCTGGGGCTGACCCTCCAGGGCTAAGCAGAGGGCCCCGGAGGGGTGGGCTGGATCTTACTACAGGCCAGTCCGGCTCAGGGAAGAGAATGGTGGCAAGAGCTTGTTGTCAACTGTGCCATTAGCTTCCCGGGATTGTCACACTCCAGACTTTGAGCCAGTCCTGCTCCTTGAAGCACGTGTGACACACCCAGCATGGCGGACTTTGTGAAGGTGCTCTGTGGATGTTCATCCTCCTCCTTCCCTGTACCCCAGCCTGAGACAGGCCCGGATGATGCTTCTCTTTGCTTCTTCAGATGGCAGGGCTTAGCTGGGGAAAGAGGCCAAAGATGCCTAATTCATCAGGCTTCAAAAGGCTGGACCTCAGGGGCCTGGAGCCAGGGGGACTTGCTGCTGTCCCTCGGCCACCTGTCTCCTCTGGATGTGTCAGTTGAGCCAGCTGGAAGCCCTGGGCACAAGGATGCTATCGTGACCTGGTGGGAGGCGTCGCCCCATTGATCGATCTGCCCGGGAGGCTCCCGCCAGGATAATTGATTCAGTTTTTGTGGGAACAGAGCAGGCGGGAAAGGAGGCTCGGAATCAGCTTGGCTGCATCCTGCATCTGCTGCCAGCACGGCCTGGACCTACAGACCCTGCTCCAGAAACCTTCCAGCTATCGATGGGATGGTGGGCCTCCGGCAGCATGGCCAGTGCTGTCTGCTGTGATAGCAACACTGAAAAGGAGGACAGGACTCTTGCTCCTTTCTGGATCCTGGAGGCTTCAGAGGTGCCCTGCCTCTCCCTGGGGTGCCAGGCCGTCTACAGCAGCTCCTGCCAGGCAGACACCCCCTCGGTGCCCAGGAGCAGGAGGGGGAAAGGAGCCGCCCAGCAGGGCAGGATTCCGGCCCCAACCACGGCCGCCTGAGACAGCCCACGAAGTGTTAGCTCATTTAATTTAATTAAAACTCAACAAGATGGAGGCAGCTGTAGCGCAGTTAATTAAAACACCCATAATCAAGGCAGGAAATGGTCCGGCAGTGTTTGTGGCCGCTGCCCAGCGCTGCACAGCAGCCGGCACGGTCTGCTCCCCTGCGTTTCATCACAGTTCCCCCCGGCAGCTCCCCAAGCAGCCAGACGGTGCTCCCCGCAGGCCGGACGCCTCCCTGGAACGGCATAGACTGGCAGCAGTTCTGGGAAGGCTCGTGCATGCCTTCGTTCATCTAGTATTTATGTAGCACTTGCTGTGTGCCCGGCTCTGTGCCACCCTTTCCTGCCCATCACTGCACTGGATGCTGCTCAGGCCTCATCCTTGTTCTCTCAGTGGCAGCCAGCATTCCTCCCTCCTCCTCGACCCTCCCTCCCACGTCTGCCTGGCCTTTCAGGGCTTTGCCTCTCCTGACTTCCCTCTTCTGTGGGAGTCCGCCATTGCCCCACAGGCACAGTCTTGCCCTGGGCGAGCTCACCCCCTCCTAGAGCGCCAGCTGCCATCTCCTCACCTGCAGCTCCTGCTTTGGTCTCTCCAGCCCAAACATCCTGCCTGAGCTCTAGCCCCAGAAATCGATCTGCCTTCTGGCTGTCACCCTGACCAGGGTGAGAGATGACCTTCTTCCCAAGTAGTCATGCCCTTCTCTGGCTGCCACTCCAACCTGAAACCTGGGAGACACCCCAACTCCTACTCCAATAAGGAACCAAGTCCTCTTGACTTGTCACCTGTGTGGCTCTCATATTGGTCCCCTTCTGTCCTTCCACTGTCTTGGTCCTATCCTGGGCACCACTGTTCTCCCTACTTCCAGGCTCTCCCCAAGAATCTGTCCCCCAGCAGCTGTCAGTTTTCTGCTTGTGTCCCTCCCATGATCCAGTCACCTCAGTGGTGTCTCCTTGCCTACCTGGTCAAGTGCTTGCTCCTGAACAAGGTGTGTGGAGCCCTTCTTGATCATCCCCTGCCCACGTCTCCAGCTTTATCTCATTGTGTCTCGGCTACACCACTTAGTGGCTCTCTGGTCTCAGTTATGTAGCTTCTTTGAGTGTCAGTTTCCTCATCTTTGAGGAGGAGTCATAGGAAAGGGTGAGACAATGACATTTGGAGCTTGAGTTTACTGCTGGCCTTTGGTAAGGGCTCCATGGACAGAGCTCTTCCTACTTCCTGCCACTCCCCTACTCACACTGAGCCACATGACACATCCTTGCCCATCTTTCCCTGCCTCCTGGCCTTCGACTTGCCTCTGGCTCCTTCACTTGGAAGCTCCACCCTTCTCCACCTCTGGCTACTTCAGCACTCATCCTGCTTTACGTTGTCACCATAGGGCTCCAGTTCTGCTTTCCTAGGCTGGTGCTCCTTGGTGAGGTCTTTCCAAGCCCAGCACAAGCCCAGCTGTAGGACAGGTCTCGCTGAGCCCTTGGTGAATTGAATGATTTCATGAACTTGACCGTTGGGACTTGTCCCTGCAGATCATGTTTGTACTAATGTCCACTCCTCTTCCTGCTTCCCAGGTCCAAGGAAGACCTCTTTGACCTTTCTTGCCACCTGAAAGCTGTGACCTAAGGGTCATGGGCCTTGGGTCCACCTCCTGGGATGGAGCCAGATGGCACCTAAAGGGCCTCAGCCATCCCCCTTTCTGCAATAAGAATAGGATCCTCTCCCCAGTCCCTGCCTGACTCTGCCTACTGGGCCCCAGTAGCGGCCCTATCCATTACCATTTAGAAGGGTTCTGAGGCGTCCCATGCACATTAACAGGGCAGCCTTTCATGGAGTGGACTTAGGCCCCTGAGCACTTGGCTGTTTACAGGGACCTTCACAGTTTATGCATCGCCGACAGTTTACAAAGTGCTTTCCTGCCTTTTCTTGCAGTTGATTCTCCTGCAATCCTGTGAAATAGGGCAGACTGTCATTATCGTGCTCTCTTCATAGCTGAGTTAAGGGAGTCACTTGGGGTCACACATGGAGACTCTGGGCCTGGGAGCTCCCCTGTGCAGTCATGCCAGGGCCTTCTAGTATCACGTACACCAAACCTGGGGGCCTGAGGAGCAGCTGGACCCCACCAGGGCTTCAGAGCTGCACAGTGCCAGCCTCTCCAGACCCCAGGACTCAGAACTCCTCTGGCATCTGTGACTGAGCCACAGCACGTCTAACTAGGGCATGGCCCCCAGAGCAGGAGCTGGACAGGAGGCAGCTGGCAGCGTGTGCTGCCCAGCTGTGAGCTCTGCCTGGCAGGCCCTTTCCTCACTGCTATGACATGACATGCTGCC
Organism: Lemur catta; assembly: GCF_020740605.2. Lineage (NCBI taxonomy): Eukaryota > Metazoa > Chordata > Mammalia > Primates > Lemuridae > Lemur > Lemur catta. The sequence goes on along the minus strand of NC_059130.1, from coordinate 94,391,107 downwards.
ACAACAGCCTCCTGGAGAATTCGAACTTGAGACCAGGGCGGGTCCAACAGGAACAGGAACAAGCCTGGAGAGTGGAAATGGAGTTAAGAGCAGGCAGTGTCATGCAGTAAGCAGGGGCTGACCTGCAAGTGCGGCTCGAAGCTGCTGCTGGGTCCTGAGAGGAGCCATGGGCCTGTAATCTCTGCCCACCCTGCCTGAGGCCCTGAGTAGGCTTCCTGTGCTCCTGCTGTGGCCTGAGTTTGTGAACTGTCATCCTTGGCGTGGCAGGGGACAGCCTAACTCACTGTATCCATGTGCTCATCCAGGGAGCAGTCTCTTCTGCCCCCCAGCACACCTGAGCCAAGACTCGGGGGTCTCAAGAAGAGACGGGAGCATCTGGCTGTGGGAGGAGGCCAACTGGCCTCAGCAGGTGGGACACAGAGGGCCTGCAGCCCCCGACACACCTTGCTGGCCCCAGGTCTGACTGGAAGAGCCACCCTACCCCACTTTGCTCCACCATCAGCCGGTCTGCCAGGAGGGCATGCTGTCCGTGTATGGTCACAGTCTCCCTTTGGCCCTGAGCTTCTTGGCACTTCTCGGGCACAGTCACACCCCTGGGGATGCTGACTCCTGGGTCCCCTCAGTCCCCCACACCCATCTTGTAAAATGGAAAAGGCAAATTCTTCTCAGTTTGGTGGGTGAATTACTGTTCTGAGAGGGCCAGAGATGACCGTGTGTACTGCCACCACCGCCTCCTCCCTGGGCCCTGCCCTAGACTGCAGGAGGAGATCAGCTGCTGTCGACTTTTTGGTCTCAGGACCTCTAATTGTAAATACCAGAGGACCTCAAAGAGTTTTTGTTTGTGTGTGTTTTGCCTATCGATTAGATATTAAGGCTGGGGAGATTTTAAATATCCATTAATCCATTTTAAAATAATTTAAAAAATCGTTATGTATAACATAAATAACATTTGGAAATGAAAAATAATTGTATTTTTTAAAACAAAAAAATGTAGTGAGAGGAACAGCACTTTTATATTTTTATAAACCTTTTTAATTTGGGGCTTACAGAAGGCTTCTCATATCTGCTTCTGCATCTGGCCTATGGTGGTGTCAGGGGTCATAGATCCTCCGGAAAACTCCACTTCATGTTGGCGGGAGACAATAAGGCAAATAATTTTGTGGCATAATGGAGATAATTTTGACCTTGTGGGCCTCCTGGAAGGGTCTCAGGGACCCCTAAAAGTTCCAGATCACACTTGGAGAATCAACATGCTAATTCTTCCCCAGATTCTCCACATACCACCAGGTCCCTGGGCCTTATCCCCAGCCTCTGCAGCGCAGGACTGGCAGCCTCGGCCAGTGGGAAGGCTGTGGGCTGGATGAGCCTGGTCCATTCCTGCCACCTTGCTTAGAGTCTCTGTGACCTTGGGCTTTGGGCAAGTCCCCGCATGCTTCTCATCCTCTGTTTCCTCATTTGTACATAGAGATGGAGAATTCCTCCAGGTGGTGGTGTCAAGTTCGATGAGACAGTGATCAGGGTTGGTCTCTCTGCACACTTCCCACCCCCCAGAAGGGGGTAGATAGAACTGGACCTGGGCCCACCTGTGGCCTCCTCACTCCTTTGGGTGAGGCGGTGGTTGCACAGGGGGCCTAAGCTTCAGAGGAGGTACCTGTTGGGAAAGGAACCTGCTCAGACCTCATAGTAGGCCTGGATTTGGAGGATGAGCACCTGGCCCTCTGGGTTGCCAACCCCCAGGGTTATGAGGTGCTGAACAGGCACGGGTGGGCACTGGCCTCTGCCCCTTGCCAGTCAGGCCAAGGGGAAGCTCAGTAGACCCTGTTTAGCAGAGTTGAGTGGGCTTTATAGGGAGTCTGCCAAAGGGTGTGAATTTACCACGTGCGGCCGCCCCCGCTGCAGACTGCGCTGTTTGTTGTGGGAGACCTGGTCTGGTGGTAGCCCCTGGCAAGCCCTCCCTTTAACCTCTCCCCTGTCTGCTTTAATGGCTTGCTTTGTTTTGGTAAGTGCCTTATTTTGGAATCTTACCCACCTGTGGGATTTGGTTGGCCCTGTGGGTGGGGTTGCTAGATCTTTTCCTTCACCTTCCCACTCTGGTGGCCCCAGCCAGTGGGTCTGCAGGAGCCCTGTCTCACCTTCCTGGTTCCCAGCACCCTGCCCCCGCCCCAGCAGTGCCAGTGGCCTGGGACACAGCTTCACGCACACTCAGCCTGGCTCTGCCTAGCACTTGGTCACACATCACCTGCGTTGGCCTAACTCAGGCCTCAGTTTCTCCACAATATCTAAGGCCCCTTCTCATGTTTTATTTTATCTGATTTGGCTTTGTGTGGCTTTCCTTCCTTTTGTACTAATGCTTCTCTCTGATCTTATTTGCATTCAAATTACCTCGCCAGGTGGTTCACCAATCAGAGGTAAGAATGCTGTCCGTGCATCACGCCACGCCACTGCCGTCACCTCCACTTCATCCCGTCCAGTCCGTCACCTCCCCATCCCCATACCGACCTCTCCAGCCTCCTCATCTCCAGCTCCGGCCCCCAGTACCACCGGCCACTACACACATCCACTCTGCGTCATCCCCTCCTGTGGACTCATTCATTGCAAGTCTGAGCTGTGGAGATAACTTGCCGAGCCCTGCCCAGGATGGGCGAGCCCTGCTGCCCAGGCCTTCCAGGCCGACCCAGAGAAGGGACCCTGCTGGTTCCGGCAGTGAAACTCAGCCTGTCCCCAGGCTGCTGTGGATGGGGGATCTTCCTGTGAGGTTGAGGAGCATGGCCAGGCCTTGCCTTTCTTCCTGAGAGCCTCCTTTTTCTTGGGGACATTATCAGTTGGCCTTCCCTTTGGTGCCCTGGCTTTGTGCTGTAGTGGACTGTGGGTCATCCTTAAATCCCTTCAGCCCAGCGGGGACTGGGAGGAACATTCACTTAAGACTTCCTGTAAGTGCTCGGGTGACAACAGGGAAATAAACATGCTCATGCATACGTAGATCACCTGACCTGTCTGCCTGGAGTCCTGCCAGGCTGCCCTTACGCAGCAGGGCCCTACAGCCCGAAGGTTAAAACACAGACTCTGGACTCAGAAAGATCCGGGTTCAAGTTTGACTCACCACCTGTTCGATCTGCAGAAACTCGATTCATCTCTCAGAAGTGTTTCCTCCTCTTTAAGTTGGAGCAGGGCCACCCACCCCAGAGGGTCATTAGGAGAAGAGGAGAGGGGGAGGATTTGTACAGTGTCTGGCACAGAGTAGATGCCCTGTAAAATGGTGGTTTCTGTTTTTATTCACATCATTTTCTCTCCACTCCTCTCAGTGTCCGTGGGCACCTCTAGACCCTCAGAGTTCAGGGCCAGGGTGGTCTCAGGATAGAAGACGGGGCCATGCAGAGCAGCTGCCTCCCTGAGGACAGGACTTGCTTCGCCTGGCCTCCCTCCAGATCTCCCCACCCACCCACTCAGCCTGTGCTGACTCTCTCCTGCCCCTTCTGCTGGGTCTTGGTGTGGGTTCCAGATCTGGGGGGTTCAATATACAGATAGTCACAGGGTCTGTGTTAGGTCCCCTGACCAGCCTTAGGCTCTGGTTGCAGGAGAGTCTTCTATTCCTACAGGCAGAAATCCTACGCAGGCACCACTTTCTGGTCCCAGCCTGTGGCACCAGCCACCAGGTCTCCCTTCCCCCTACCAAGCTGAACTTAGGGCAGCCCCCACCAGTCAGGGGCCTGACCCCTACTTGCTTGAATGAACATTTTCTGTGACAGTGTCCATCCATCCCATAAACATGGCCTGTTGGGTGCCCATCAGGGCTGTTCTTGGAGGAGATGGGTATTTGGCATGTGCACTCGGCCCTGGCACTCCCTGGTGCCCAGTGGGGAGGGCCGAGGCCAGGACCACAGAGACAGACCAGTTCTTCGTCCTTCCACATTGGTGGCTTTCCCTCTCCCTTTACCCCCAGCTCCTAGCTCCCCGGGTGTTCACAGCCCCTCCTGCTTCCCTGGGTTGGGTGGTGGAAGAGAGACGCCAGGCCGGGAGGGGCCCTCCCCTTGGGCCTGGGCTGTGAGAGCACGGCTTGGAACTCCTTCTCTGGCTCCTGTCCAGTCAGGTGGGGCCCGGCAGGTTCTGTCTGTGTCCTGTGTGGGTGTGATTGTCAGTCAGCCTGGGCCCTGGAAGGGGTGGGGACGATAAGGGTCAGGCCCCTGTTCCGTGCAGGAGGTGGTTCTCTGTCAGCTGTCCTGTGGGGGTTATTAACTGTCCGTTGGACCGTCCTGTGTGGGTGTAGTTGTCTGTCAGATTGTTCCAGGCAGGGGCGTGTTGCCTGTGCCTGGGGGTGTGACTGTCACAGACAGCTTGCCCAGTGTGCTTTCACAAGCAGTTTTTTTCAAGTGTCTGTCTCTGGGGCCGGGGGCAGGCCAAGCCAAGTGCTCCCACCTGCCCTTCTGCTTCGGGCTCCCTTACCTGAACCTGCCAGAACTGGCCCCAAGCCCAGGTTTTCTCCACCCTCTGTGAGGGTCCTTTTGCTGCCTGATCCCTAATCCTGGCTCCTGTCTGTCCGTCTGTGGCCAGAGCAGCCCCTCAGGGCACTGGCCCGAGTGGGAGCTACAGCCTCCATTAGCCTCCTGAATTATGCAGGAGCCGTGGTGGGTCGAAGCACTTTAGCGGGACCAGGCTGAGGAGAGGAGCCGGAATGGGTGGGGCCAGCGGGGTGGGGGTAGAGTGGGAGGGGAGGATGGGTGCTGGGAGCAGAGGCTGCTGGGCACCAGGCCCCCAGGGCAAGGCCCTTCCTTCCTGGTGGGCGGCAGAGTCTCAGGCTCTTGCTCGATGAGGGCATGGCATGCTTGCAAGTCTGAGGCCCTCCAGTCTACAGGCCGCCCCCACACCTAGCTCTGCGTTGTCTGGTGGGGCTGTGGGGCCAGAACGATGTGAGGATGTTCACTGGCAAAGAGGCTGCAGTACTGGCGGGAGTGTGGTAGACAGTCCGTGGAGGTGGGGGCTGGGGTCCAGCCCCTGGCAGAGCAAAGACAGGCCCAACCAGACTGCGGAGTGGCACGGGATTGTGCTCCAAGCACAACCCTGGGTCGTAGCCAGGAGGCCACTGGGCCTATCAGGAGAGCTTCCTGGAAGCAGCACGTGCACTGGGGTGTGGCCCAGATGAGCTGCGACTTCTGGTCAACACAAGCCATGGTTGCTATCAAGAACCCTCCTCATGTTCCGGCCACACTCGACATGGGCCGTGCCTGAGCTCTCCCTTTGTGTCCCTACAGGTGCCTTGCAGATTGAGAGCAGTGAGGAGTCGGACCAAGGCAAGTACGAGTGTGTGGCAACCAACTCAGCAGGCACACGCTACTCGGCCCCTGCGAACCTGTATGTGCGAGGTAAGGACTCGGGCAGTGCCTGACCCCTGTCACCACAGAGCTGAGCTGCACCTGCTGGGCATGCTCCTGGAGCCCTCCGTGCAGACACCAGGCCCAGTCTCTCTTTCCCGCCTCTTTCTGCAGCAGTGATGGCAGCAGGAGCAGCAGCTCCCGTTGGGCAGACTGCTGGCGGCTGCTACTACTTTGCCTTCCTTCCTTTCAGGGCCTTGGGGAAGCAGCCACTCTTGGGAGCATTTGTATCTCTTGTAGGTCCTGCTGCATGGGCCCAGAACCCCATGGGAGTTTGGAGCCTTTCAAGCCGATTTCTCATTGTATATGCGTGTGTATGTCTGCGCGTGTACGTTTAGGCACACACATTTGTGTGTAAATGTGTGCACACCTGGCCTCGCATTCCTCTAGTACATCCTCCTGCCTGCCCCAGCACGGTGGGCTCCAGGACCACTCTGGCAGTCAGGCCTCAGGAATGGACCAAGCCAGGTGAGCCTGTTCTCTGGCCAGGTTTGCCTGGGGCCTTCCCAGAGGAGCCAGCTGTGCTCTATCACCAGCCAGAACGCTTGTGTTCAACTGTAAGCGCCTGTGGGTTTGTTGCCTTGGGTGAGCACTTACTGTGTTCCAGGCGTTCCTTGCTGGGATTGAGTGGATTGTATGCTTTTCAGAAGTCCAGGTATCCAGCAGAGAGGATGGGACTGATTTGGGGTATCCAGTCTCTGCTGTGCTCACAACCCAAGGGTAACCAAAGCGGGCCACCTCACCCCTTCCTGAGAACATGCTGGGTCTAGTGTGCATGGTGCCGGTTGGGGGTGGGAGCCTGGGAGCCCCTCCTATTCTCACTGTCCCTTCACTTAGCCCTCCTGCACAGATGGATGTCATTAAAACTTAAACCATCTCTACCCAGGGGATTTGTAAAGGAAAGTGGATGCGACTTCATTGCAGTGATGATTTCATCACGCTAAGTACTTAGTGTCGCTTCGTGAGGGGTGTCGTCTGACTGTCCACCCATCACAGAGGGCAGGGTAATAGCAGTGGCCCGTCCCACTCTTCAGGGCCGTGTGGTCAGACATACTTCCTCAGGAGAGAGAGAATTAGGTGGTCAGCCAACACACACTTATCCAGGGGCTGCTGTGTCAGGGCACAGGGTGGCTCCAGAGAGGCCAGAGGCTGCTGGCCCATTTGGTGACCGTCAAGCACCAGAGGAGCTATTTGTGATGGGCAAATTGTGCTTCAGAGACAATTGAAGATGCTTCCTAGGAGTTGGAGGCATGGGATGGGGAAGTCGCCCCATCCCTACCCCCACCCCCACCTTGTCATCAGGTGTTTGGCTTATCCAGGCTTAGTTGAACTGACCTGGGGCCTGTTTTCAGGAACAACATCAGAATAGGGAGGCCAGGAGCCCGAGAACCTCACAAATGGCTGAGAGGAGTGGATTTGTAAACAGCACAGCCCTCACCCAACACTGCTCCAGGCAGAGTGTCTGATAGGCACAGGGCTGATGAGTTCACTTCAAGGGAAGAGCAGCTCAAATAACCCTTGTCAGAGACCTGCCTCCTCCCACCTTGGCCATCCCAAATGCTGTGCTCTCTGGACTGAACACTGCTCCCAAAAGACTGTAGGGCTGAGAGCGTGGCAGTTTCAGGCCTCAGCACACAAGCCTTTGTCTGCATGTGGCTGCACCAGAGAGAGGAGAGGCCCAGTAGAGCCACATAAACTCCAAGCTTCATGGGCATGGCCGTTTGGGCATGTTTCCTGGGGTAGACCTACAGGCAGTGGGTCTCCTTGGAGACAGGCTGAGCTCATCTGCTGTAGCTGGCAGTTCAGGCACCGACCAGGGAAATCTTACTTCCAGCTCCTTGGAGCATCCTTATCTATGGGTCTCACTGTCTACACGAGGTGGGCTTGGGGAGGACCCTGACTGGCTCCTGCCACGGCCCATTCCCCCACACCCACCAGCTCTTCATGAGTCCACTTTCCTGGCTCCATTCTCACTTGGCTTTTGGCAAGGAAAATGGGGGGTTCCTTTAGTTCCAGCCCCACTTGCCGGGGACTCTTAACAGCCACCCTGGCTTCTGTTGTCTGTCACACACATGCATGCATTCCTGTGGGTCCTGATGTCTGAGGACCAGGACATCTTGCTGTGCCAAGAACAACCTGCCCTATAGGCCGAGGACAGGCCCTACTGTCTCACTGGCTGAGCTTCTGCACACCTGAAAGGCCCCATCCCCACCCCCTCATCTCATGCCTGGCAAAATCCTTTGCCTCTGCCACCAGCAGTGCTAAGGACCCTTCAGCCTCAGCTCCTCTGGGACAGCCTTTGCAGGGCTGGCCACCAGCTTTGTATCCTGAGCCCCACTCGTGGGTGGACAGCTATGGTGAAACCCCAGTGCCAGCCTGCCTGCTGGCCTGGACCCCACCCATCACCCATAGAGCAACTTTGAGGCTTCCTTCCGTAGCAGGCTCCTGTTCCCTCCAGAGGTGGGGGCCCCCTCTGGGCTCCAACGGTGTCAGGACCTGAGCCTCAGCATCCAACTTGGTGTCAGAGTTTCTTAACCTCAGTAGTATTGACATTTTGGACTAGTGATTCTTAGTTGTGGGGGGCTGTTCTGTGCATTTTAGGATGTGTAGCAGTGTCCCTGGTCCACTAGATGCCAGTAGCACCCCCTAGTCAAACCAGCTTAGATAACCAAAAGTGTCTCCAGACATTTCCACCTGTCTCCTGGGGGCACATAGCCCAGGTGAGAACCAGTGCTCTGGATGACAACCTCCCACTGCCAGTGTCGCTCCCCATCTCTGACTCGACTCTCACTCTGCATCCGCTGGCCCCAAGGCCTCATCTCCTCATCAGACTTGGCTTCAGTGTCTACCTCACATCCTCCTCTGTCACCCAGACTCTCAGGGCTCCCACTGACTCTGAGGCCATGCAGCAGCTGTGTTTAATGGAACAGTATGGGTAAAGCACCAGTGCAGTTCCGGGCACAGGGGAGGCACTTGACAGTCAGTAGCCACTGCGGCTGTCCGCACAGCACTGTGGGGGGATGTGTCATCCAGTTTCATCTGACTTTGTTCACAGTTGCCTGCAGCTCCACCCACAGTCTAGCAGGCCCAGGCAGGCTGGGTGGGCTAGCCTCTTTCTCTGTCACCATCTGAATCCCTCCCTGAGTGACTCATTCTCTCCTTCCATCCACAGCTCTCAGGGTGTACAGCCGCTGGGGCCAGGGCGGAGCCTGCCCTTGGCGGAGCCTGGCCTACCTGCACCAGAACCCCTAACCTTCCCCTTCTCTGTAGGGACCTGGCTGCTGGGCCATGGCCATTTAAAATGAGGATGATGCCTCCTGGCCTTTCTCCCACAGGTGCCCAGATGTGCTCCTCACACTGTGTTGTACAGCGTGGGGCTTCCTCAAGGCGGTGGGGTTCTAGTGGCTCATGTACCTTGGTGGGTCTGTGGGCTGGATGAGCCCTGACCCCAGAGCCCAGTCACTGGGTCTGTCTGAGCCATGGGGTGCGTGTGAGGCATGGGGGCCTGCCTTTGCCCCACTTCTACCCCTCCTGGTCCTGCCCTCGGCCTTCCTGGCACTTGCCGGTGGGCCCCAGCCCTGTCCACTGTGTCCTCCATGAGTCCTGAGTCTTTTGTGAGCGGTGTGGTCCGTGTGCACCTGTGTGCACGTGTGTGTGCGAGGGGGCACAGGAGTCTTGTCTCGTCTCCGTGCTGTGTGGGCAGATGAAGGTTGGCCTGTTTTTACTCTCTCTGTGTTTTTCCTTGTCTTTTTTTTATTCCCTCCTCATCCTCATCGCACTCTGCCATCAACCCAAACTCTCATCTCTCAGATCAGCGAGAAGGTTGGTCCTTTTCACTTCTTATCCATCTACAGTTCGCCCGTCGATGGGATGCGCCCGTCAGTAGGGACCAGCAGGCTTGGTCAGCTCCCTCAGGCTCGCTCCAGCTATGCCTGCCCGCCAGTCTTTGTTGTTTGGCCTGGTGGGCAGGCAGGACCAGGGGTGGGTGGGCAGGCCCCCCTGCCCTGCATGTTTCTGCTGCTTGGGTCCCTGACGCACCACGTGTCTGCATGTCCACATAGCTGGGCTTCCCTACAGGGGTGGTTGGGCAGGCATGGTGCATGGCATGAAACTGCACCCCACCTTTGTGCCCGGGCCAGGCCAGCTGTCTGTTCCAGGTGGAGCTCAGGAATGGTTAGGAGCTGTGGTCAGAGAGAAATGTAAGAGCTGTAGTACTTTCTGTGTGCCTGTGGGGCCTTTTACAACCCCCGTCATTTAGAGACCACATTTGCCCAGGCTCAGCCAAAACCACCGGAAGATTAAGAGAGAAGGCTAATGTAGAGTGGACTGTCCCCTCCAGATCCTGCAGCACAGGACAAAAGTCTTACAGTATCTGCGCTGTCCCAGAGGCCCCCCGAGTCCCCACCAGGAATAAATGGGATAACAAGCTCTGGTCTGCCTCAGGGAGCTTGGTGTGCATGGCACCAGGGTGAGTGGTGTCATCTTGGCCCACTGAGGATGTCTCCTACACTGTTGCCTTTCCCCTCTCCAGTCACATCTAAATTAAGGTCTTCCTACCTGCCCCAGGCCCCACTGCCTGAGCCTCCCAGCCAGCTCCCCCAGGTCTTTCTGAGGGTGGAGTTCACTTGGCCTGCCAGCCAGCTCACATGCCATAGCCCAGTGCTGGGCATCCAGACCCTAGTTACTTATACCTAGAGTGACTAAAGGGTCAACTGCAACTTATAAAGGCCCATGTGGGAGCCTAGAAGTGGCCCCTGCCTCAGCTGCAGATTGGGAAGGGCTTCCTGGAGAATTCCCTCAAGCCAGTTCCAGAGCAGTCCCATTTGGGACTTGGTTTACAGCCTCACCCTTAGAGCCACACCCTCACCCCCAAAGCTGGGGCCTGCAGCTAGGGCTAGCGGTCATTCATGTATCACATGGTCTGAGTAGTCAGAGAAGGCTCGCCTGTCCACTGGGCTTTGGGGATTCAGGGCAGAAGCATAGGACAGGCTGAGCCCCAGGGAGCAGGCTCTGGCTACCTGGTTCCCTCTGCTTCATCTTCTGTGGCTTGAGTTTCCTCCAAGAGGGAGAGGGAGCCAGGCAGGAGGAGGGCTGCAGCCTGGGCTCACATATCAGCCCGAGCGTTCATCCATATGCACTCCTGAGCTCTGGGGCATTTCAGTTACACTATTTCGCTGACCAGGCGCATCTGCCAGGGTCTGGAAAACAGTCATCAGCAGAGACAGCCCAGCCCGCAGCCGCTCCCCTCACACCCCTCCCCCCACTCGCCTGGTCCCTTGTCCCTTCTCTTCCCCCACCCCACCCCTATCCTGTGGTCCCACCAAAAATGAGCACATACACAAATATTTAACGGGAAGGCAGAAATGAGTTTCTAAATATTCCGGGGGGATTTGCCGGGCTGGTAATTTGTTTGGTGCTGATAATTGCATCTTACATTTTTCCAGCTTTACTTAAAACTGTGTGCCTGGTGCGCCGGCATTTAATTACCGCTCTGCGGCAGCCACGAGGTTATTTATTAAAGAGTTATTTTATCTTGATACAGTGGATCCTGCCCCTCATCCCCTCCTTAATGTTGTGTTATTTTCATCAGAGAAATTTCCGGGAGTGAATGCAGATTGCGGGGCTGCCTCCCCCTGCGATTAGGCTGTCACTCCATTGAATGCTGATGCCTCTGGGCGCTGCGCCGCCGTATTATAGGGGGTTGTCAGCGCAAATAATTAGACTTAAAAGTTACAGCTGAAATATAATCCAGAAATGGCAGGGCCCTGTTTTGGAAATTGTCTATAAAATGTCAGCACTAAGGATGCACAGGGAACGGTAATAGACCGGCATTGTTGGAGCCTGAGATTAGACCCTAAGTGCATTTTTCCCAGCTCTAGTTTTTCCTTCCCTGCTGTTGCTTCTGTCAATAGACTGAGTCCAGAGCGAGTGCTGCTGCTTTTGGAGGCCTTGTGCCTATAGCAGCGGGAGGAGGAAAGTTGGGGCTGCTGCAGAGAGGCACCAGCCACTGCTACCTGTGTGTGGCTGGAGGTGGGTGCTGTCCAGGCAGGTCTAGGACACAGGGCCCCATTGGCACTCAGAGCACCAGGAGGTTGTCCTTTGCCTCTCTTTCGCCCACCCTTCCTCTATAGATGTACCCTGACTCCCTCACGTCGCGGGGAAGATGTGTCTGAGCTGCAGGAAACTGAGCTCCAGGATTCTTTGCATGTGGCTAAAGCCCTGTGTCTTTGTGAAAGGGTGAACACGGTACACCTGTGAGTCTCTGGGGTTGGGGTCAGTGCCTGGTGTTTTGGGTGACCCTTAGGGTCACATCTGACCTCTCACACTCATCCCTAGCCCCTAGAGTTTTCCCTGCCTCCCGCATCGAGGAGGGGAAAAATAAAAACTATTCTTAGTGTTAGTTCCTGAAGGACCTGGTAGGTGCTTAAGAACGGTTTCCCTTCCCTGAACCTGTTTTGATGCCCGTGAATGAGGAGGAGGTGAGGCACCTACTGGCTGAGAGGACAGGAGAGATCTGGTCAGTTAAGGCTGCTCCTCTGTGCTGGGCCCCTCCTTTTCTTGGCAGGCCTGCGCCTGGCCTGTAAACAGACCTGCCTGTCTGTGCCTGTCTGCCCATCCCCTGCACCCCAGGCCCATCTCGGGAGCCAGGGAGTGCCCACACCCCCATACCACCAGGCTGGGCAGCGGTCCTGTCTGAGCCTCCTGGCCTCACCTTGTGCCACATGGGGGGAGTGATCAGAGAGTCCTTTGTTGCCATGGGGCACTTGCCAGCCACACCCCCAGGATCTACCTGTTCTCTGCATGAGAACTACTGTGTCTGTGACATGCTGTCATCATCAGTGTAGAATCCTGGCATTAGAACAGATGACAGAAACCCACTCATACTAGCGTAAGCAAAACAAGGAAACTCTTGTATTACAAGAATAAAAAATGTAGAAGTAGCTTTGGTGTTGGGCAGGGCTGGATGCGGGTATTTGAACAGTTTGGCCAGGCATTTGTCTGTCTTTGTCATTTAGCTCTGCTCTCCTCTCTTGTTGCCTGGGGAGCCGTGTAGGAGCTTGTTAAGCAGGGAGGTGATGTGATGAAGTTTGTATCAGCTGCTTGTAGAAGGCTGGGTAACAGGAGTGGAGGCAGGGGACAGAGGACCAGTGAAGAACCCATTGCAGTGGCCCAGGGAAAGGTGGTGCGGCTTGGATTTTGGTGATAGTAGTTGTCATGTGTTTAGAGAGAAATAAGTGGGTTTGAAAGATATATTAGGCAGCAGCATTAACAGGACCCGGTGGCTTGCTGAATGTCTTATCTCTGAGCCTTGTTTTTGACCCCTATACAGGGAGGTCAGAGGTTGAACTGGGTAGTCTCTGCAGTTGCATCCAGCTCTGATTCTGTGATTTGGGGCTGTGTGAGCACCGTAGTGGGGGTGTTCCTGATGTGTTACCATGGGTCCTCTGCATGTCTGGGCTCCCCGGCAAGGATCCTCAGAGACCAATTGCCCTCAGTAGTACCCTTGGGTACCTTAGCCTTGATGCCTGGCTTCTCCAGCCTTTGTGTAAGGGTGCCCATGTAGGACACACCCCAGCCTCTGCCCACCACCTGCATGCCCCGTCTGCACGCCAAGCATGCCTGCCCATGGCTAGGTCTTACCTGCCTTCCCTCCCTCTGCATGGTTCTGTGCCTGTGTCAAGCTTGCAACTTTGGAGTGGGGTTGGTTCTAGGCTGTACCCTGGGCTGAGAAGTCCAGAATGGCTTCTGGGCGGGGTCGTCCAAGGCAGGAGGTTGTGGCCAGGCACAGTCACCCTCCCCCTTAGGACCCTTGCTCACTGGCACAGAAAGCCGTCTGTTCAGCGCCCTCATCATGTTACTGCCATCGTCATGCCCATCCTGCCCGCGGACCACGTGACCCTGGCCCGCCCACCCCCTTGCCCCTGCCCAGCCCTCCTGGTTCCCAGGCTGTGCCTTGAGCATGGCTGAGGCCCCAGCAGGTGGTCATGCCATTTTCCTCATCTCTTCCCCTTGGGCCCCAGCCAGGAGGTGGAGGCACTGACTCCAGAGAAGGTGGCTGTGTCACTCCTAGACTGACCACAGCAGCAGCCCTGCCCCAGCCCTGCTCTGAGGACCTCTGCCCTAGAGCCTGGATTTCTCTCACTGGTGCCCCTGGAGACCTGCTGGGGGATCCGTCAGGAGCACACAGGGGTGGGCATTGGAAGACAGCCTGGGTTGTGGTCCTGACCAGGCCAGGACCTTTTGCTGAATCCCTGTGTGACCCTGGGCAGACAGGAGAGACTTCTGGGCCTCAGTTTCCTAGGCTATAAAATGGGAGCTTGGTTGCAAGATCTCTCGTTGTGCAAGACATTGTATTCCAGACAATCCCTGAGTGTGGGGGCTACTTCTAGCCCCAAAGTGGGGTGGGAGATGGCCAGCGGGGGCCCCGGGATGCTACCCCTCCTATCTCTGAGTATGGGGTTGGCTCTGACAGGAGGGGCTTCCTGGATGAGGAGCCCCTGCCCCTTTGTGCACTGCATGTCCTTCCCGGCCTGTGAGCGCCTCTCTCCCTCCTCCCGCAGTGCGCCGCGTGGCTCCTCGTTTCTCCATCCCTCCCAGCAGCCAGGAGGTGATGCCAGGCGGCAGTGTGAATCTGACGTGTGTGGCAGTGGGTGCACCCATGCCCTACGTGAAGTGGATGATGGGGGCCGAGGAGCTCACCAAGGAGGATGAGATGCCAGTCGGCCGCAACGTGCTGGAACTCAGCAATGTCATGCGTTCCGCCAACTACACCTGTGTGGCCATCTCCTCACTGGGCATGATCGAGGCCACAGCCCAGGTCACAGTGAAAGGTGAGTGTGACAGGTGCTTACGAAGCCTGTGCAGAGGTCTCCAGGAAATCCTAGGGCCCGTGGCGGGTGAGCATGAGCTGGCTGCTGTGGGCACAGCCGTGGCTGATGGATTGCTGCCCTCTCCTAGGTGCCCCTGCCTGGGGTCCTGCCAGGCCTTGGAAGGACAGAAGGGTTTCTGTTCGTAGTGGCCGAAATGATAATAGCTACCATGTATTGAGTTCCTTGGTGGCAGACACTGTGCTAGTAGGCACAGTTTATTTTGTTGAGTCTTGTGTCATAAGCAAGATGGATGCTCTTGTTATCCCCATTTTACAAATGAGGGAGCCAAGACACAGAGAAGCTATATCACTTGTCCAGGTCACATGGAAGTAAATGACACAGCAAGGCCTTGAACCCTGGGTGGTCTGAATCCACAGCCCACCCCCTCAGCTACTACCTAGTGCCAGACTCTCGGTTTAACAGCCTCCCAGCAAGGAGGATGTGGTTAAAATCGTAGCCAAGGGGGAGAAGTGGGTTCTTTCTGTCCTGGGCCCCGGGGACAGGCCCACGTATGTCATACATATGTAACATATAAAATGATTCCTTCCTGGCCTCCCAGGACCAGGATGCTGCAACTTGAGCAGTCTTTTTAAAATGTAGATCAGGACCACGTTACTCCCTTTAAGAAAGGGAAAAACACCTTTCAGTGGCATCCTGCTGTGGCTTCCCAAGGCCACTCGCCTCCTGCCCGTAGCATGCACAGCTGCACGGACACACGCTGTTGTTTGCCTCGCTCCTTGCTGCTGCCCCCCGCCCCCCATCTCTGGCTCCGTGTCCCCGTCCAGGCCTGGGCTCTGTGAGGCTGTCCTTCCCTGCTGACCCCATCTAAGGAGACTCCCTGGATTCTTCTCCATCTCAGCACCCTGCTTCCTGCTGTCCTTGCACGTACCAGGATCATGGTTATTTTCAGCTCGTTTGTTGATTCTCTTTTGAACTGAGGTATACACTCTGTGATAGCAGAAATGTGACCATGTGGCATTGTGGCCCTGGCCCCAGCATAGTACCTGGCACTTAGTGTATGTTTGATAATTATTTGTTGAATGATTATCTGTGGATCCAGGATTTTCTCCACTTCAGTTTGAGCCAAGCCACAGGGTCTGTGGGGCCAGCAGCCCCGCCACTCCTAAAAACCCGGAACCCAGGGCCAGTTCCTTAAGAAGCATCTTCCCTTCCCACCCCCCATCACACATACTCGCCACCAGGTGGGCACAGGTGAGCTGTGAGCTGCACAGGCAGATACCTGCTACCCAGCCTGGGTATGTTCTGTCCCCATGGGACCTTGAAGGCCATGTCCCCTCTGGGTCTGTCTGTTAGATGAGTCACGTGGGCTGATAGGAGGATCCAGTGAGTCTTAGAAGTGATGTAGGTACATATCTAAATGCTCCAAGGCCCCAGGGGCATAGAAAGGCCTGGCTACTGTCCCCCACTAGGGTGCCCTCAAAGGTCACCATAAGCTTTTCAGGCCATTCTTTAATTGGCTGTGGGTGTCAGCCATGCTCTGATGACCATACCTGGTGCCTTTGGATGGTCCCCAAGGGTAAGACTAGCTCCTGGGGTCTTGACCTCAGGCAGTCCTGAGTCTTACGTTCTTTCCCCAGCTCTGCCAAAGCCTCCAATTGATCTTGTGGTGACAGAGACGACTGCCACCAGTGTCACCCTGACCTGGGACTCTGGGAACTCGGAGCCTGTGTCCTACTACGGCATCCAGTACCGTGCAGCAGGCACAGAGGGTCCCTTCCAGGAGGTGGATGGAGTGGCCACCACCCGCTACAGCATCGGTGGCCTGAGCCCTTTCTCGGAGTATGCCTTCCGCGTGCTGGCAGTGAACAGCATTGGGCGAGGGCCACCCAGTGAGGCAGTGCGGGCACGCACGGGGGAGCAGGCGCCCTCCAGCCCACCACGCCGTGTGCAGGCACGCATGCTGAGCGCCAGCACCATGCTGGTGCAGTGGGAGCCACCCGAGGAGCCCAATGGCCTGGTGCGGGGCTACCGCGTCTACTATACCCCAGACTCCCGCCGCCCCCTGAGTGCCTGGCACAAGCACAACACGGATGCAGGGCTCCTCACCACCGTGGGCAGCCTGCTGCCTGGCATCACCTACAGCCTGCGTGTACTCGCTTTCACCGCCGTGGGCGACGGCCCGCCCAGCCCCACCATCCAGGTCAAGACGCAGCAGGGAGGTAGGTGGTGGTGCGCGGGCTGCACGCGCTCTGTGTTCTGTATTCACGCCTCAGTAGAGGTTCTGTGGATATGTGAGGGTGAGGAGCTGCCTTTCCTTGCCTGCTCCCTGGGTGCCCCTGCCCTGGGGCCTTGGCGAGGCTGACGGCGCCTGGCATGGGGGTGTTGCAGTGCCTGCGCAGCCCGCGGACTTCCAGGCCGAGGCCGAGTCAGACACCAGGATCCAGCTCTCGTGGCTGCTGCCCCCGCAGGAGCGGATCGTCAAGTATGAGCTGGTGTACTGGGCAGCAGAGGACGAAGGCCAGCAGGTGAGCCACGAGGCAGGCCAGGTGGAGGGGCCTCCTGGGGCCTGAGGGTCTTATGATGGGCTTACCCAGGCTGGCTTTTCTGGATTCTGTGGCTTGTGTGGGCACAGCCTCTAGGGTTTCTCCTTGGGGCTTCATGCCTCACATGGGCTGTATGCTTCTGTACCCTTCCTCACCCTGTGCTGGGCATAGAGTCCCTGGGTTGGCCTTAGGGCTCCTGGGCTCTGTGGCTCACATGACTGGCAGAGCCCTGAAGCTCCCCCCATGTGTCTCAGGTGGTTCCCATGAGGCGCCTGTGGTGTGGGACACATGGCCCTGTGGTGTGGGGCCAGTCCTGAGCTTTGGAGGGTCTGGAGGCATCACACTGTAGCCATATTGGGGAACAACTTCTGAGTAACTTTTGAGGTCAGAGCGGTCCATGAACGAGTGCTCCCTGCTCTTCCAGCACAAGGTGACCTTCGACCCCGCCTCCTCCTACACTCTAGAGGACCTGAAGCCCGACACGCTGTACCGCTTCCAGCTGGCCGCCCGCTCAGATTTGGGGGTGGGCGTCTTCACGCCTACCATTGAGGCCCGCACGGCACAGTCCAGTAAGTGTCTCCTGAGGCCACCGCGTGTTATATCTGGGCGGGGACACACACACCACCCCTCCACACCCTTCCTCCTCAACCAGGCGGGTGGGCAGGTCTGCTGGGCCCTGGGCTGGACTCTGGTCTGGGCTCTGGGTCTGGACCCCAAGAGAGGGCCAGGTAAGTACCCCCAGTCTGTGTCCAGGTGGCCGCTACTCCCTGCTCCCTGCCCAGCCTCCTGCCCCCACGTCCCGTCCTGACCAGGTGAGTTCTGTCTGTGACTTGTCCCTGTCCTCCATTGCCCCCTGCGCTGTCACAGTGGCTAACTGGGCCATCCACAGTGGTGGGCCCGCCATCTCCCCGACCTGCTTTGGCGGCCGTCTCCCCTCCCCGTAGCCTCGCATCTCATCTTCCCCATCACCCATGTTCCCTTCCTCACACCCCCTCCATGAGAATCACCTATGAGCCGTGTAGTCACCCTGAGCCACCTGCACTTGGGGACAGGTCTGTGAGAATGTGATCGTGTGACTGAGCTTGCCTAAGTGTCGGTGTGTGGGACCCCATGGCCCCGTTGGGGGTGTCTGTGAGGCCACTTGTGTGAATACCATATGGCATTGTGCTGCTGTGTCACCGAGGCTCTGATGCTGTGACTGTGTCCGTGGCACTACCTGTGAGCGGGTGTGTGCCCACACCTCACCACCTGGCTGTACACACCTGTGCGTGCATGTCGGTGGATCTTGGGTGGGGCCCCCGTGCCTGTGCCTGTGTGGGTGACTGGCCTGACCCTGTGACGGTGTCTATGGATCTCTGTAGCCCTCCACATGGCAGGCTGAGAGCGAATGTGACTGGGTGATGCTAGGTGACCTGTGATCACACAGCCACAGCACGCCACTGCCTGTGAGGTGATGTGGCTGTGTTGTGACGGGCTGGGCGGCACCATGGGATCTGATGGTGACCACACGTGATGATGACCAAAACCACAGCAGTGTTTGTGAAGTGGTCGTTATGACGTGGGACTGTACGTACCTACCAGTGATGTCAAGAGGCTGTGTGTGACCTTGTGTTCATGGATTTATTCTAGAAGCACCTGCCGTGCCCCTGTGGAGGGGCAGGCCCTATGCTCAGTGCAGGGCTGGCAGCATGACCAGTGGACATGGCTTCTGCCCATGGAGATCCTACAGTTGAGTGGGCAGACAGATAACAGATGTTACACCTGTAATTACCCAAGCAAACTTTTTTTCTTTGGAGACAAGAGCCTTGCTCCGTTGCCCTGGCTAGAGTGCAGTGGTGTCATCACAATCACAGCTTAATGCAACCTCAAACTCCTAGGCTCAAGTGATTCTCCTGCTTCAGCCTCCTGAGTGGCTGGGACTACAGGCACATGCCACTGTGTCCGGCTGATTTTTTCTATTTTTCACTCAGGCTGATCTCGAACTCCTGGCTTCAAGCGGTCCTCCTGCCTCGGCCTCCCATAGTGCCAGGGTTATAGGTGTGAGCAACCATGCCAAGCCCTAAACAAGCTTCTAATGACATTTGTATAAAAGCGATGGAAAAGATGAACAGGGTGGAGAGATAATGTGACAGGAACCTCCTCTGGGCTGAGGGGTCAAAGAGGGCTGCCTTGGGGAGGTAGTGGGTCACCTGAGGCCTGAAGGAAGGGTGGGAACCAACTGGGAGAAGGAGCGGGAGCAGACAACACACCAGCCTTGGGCAGGAGTCTGCAGGTCCAGAGGCCCTGAGCTGGACGGCATCTGGTTGTAGTCAGGACCGAGCCACCACTAAAGCACCACAGTGGGCAGGACCTTAGGGACAGACAGAAGGCAGGAGGGCTGGCTCTGGCTGCTCAGTGCCCTCAGTGAGGGCAGCCCACAAGGAAGCAGGAGACCAGTTAGGAGGCTTTGCAGCAGTCCAGACAAAAGGTGGGGGCCCAGGAGAGGTGGCGAGTGGTGGTAGAGGGTTTGAGAGCCGTCTGAGTCACCGACTGGTCAGGACTTGGTGATGGAGTGGGAATGGGGCCCGGGAGAGAGGGAAGCAAAGATGAATCTTGTTTCTGGTATGTTTGACCTGGGAGGAGAGTGGTGCCGCCCCAGGATAGGAAATGCAGCAGAGGCAGATGTGAAGAGTGCGCCTGGTGTCAGACACCCAAGTTCAAGATGCTGTGTGCCATCCGTGTGGCACTGTTTGGCGGGCTGCCAGCATCCAGGGCAGGAGGTGCAGGACTCTGAGAAAAAGACTGGAGATGGGAGGAAATCAGGGGAGGGGAGACCTTAGAGGTTGGAAGAAAGTTTCGGGAAGCAGACCAGGTGCCACTGTCGGCAGTCAGGAGCACCCGGTAGGTCTGCTGAGGTGGGGGCGGCCGGGAGCAGTGTTGGTGTGTGCTAGCAGATTGGAGCTCTGTGAGGCATGCACAGTGGTGGGGAAGCAGAGGCAGCAAGCTCAGACGTGGCCGAGAAGTTTAGCTGTGCAGGAGGGGACCACTGTAGATGGAAGGGGCTTTGGGGCTGAGGGTGGGATTTTTCTTCTAAGGTAGGAACATCTTGAGCATGTTTGGACGCTGTTGGAAGGAGTTAGCAGGAAAAACAAGGAACCATGGGAAAGAAAAGGATTAATAACTAGGAGGGCCTGGGGATGTGGGGGCGGGGCAGAGCGCAGGTGGTGGTAGACTGGCCTTGGACGGGTGGCTCCACTGTCTTCTTGAGGGCGGAAAGGAGAGACCTGGTGCAGCTGCAGGTAGGATGAGGGGTGTGGTAGCAAGAAATGGAGGTTGCTGCTGTTGAAAGGCTCGGTTTTCTATGCAGAGCGAAGATGGGTCCTGTGCTGAGAAGAGGGAGGCAAAGGGAACTGGAAGCCTGGGGAGCGTGGAGGGGAGGGCCGGGTGCCGGGTGGCGGGTGCCATGGCAGAGCACACAGAGGGCAGAGAGCAGCAGGCAGCACGGAGGCCCAGGTGAGGCCTCTGGGAATGTGTTCACAGGATGCCAGCTGTGGAGAAGGTTTGAGTTCATCCAGGGCTTCGCGTGGGCCCGCAGCAGCACACAGAGATCAGGAGGTGATGGAGGTTGGGATATTGATGACAGCGTGGTGGGATGGTGGCCTGTGGAAACTGACTACGGAGGGTGGTGGTGGCCTGTGGAAACTGACTACGGAGGGTGGGAAGGACGAGGTTGATGGACGGGGTCCCCAGGGGCCTGGAGCCACTGAGCCAGGATGGTGGGTCTATGAGGGCAGGTGGGAGGCCACAGTCCTGGAGAGAGGCCCATTCCCAGTAGTGGCAGCACCCAGGGTGTGGCCACAGCTGTGCAGAGAGGAAAACGCCCTGAAGGTGTGGGGCTCTTGGCCAGCATGTCACCCGGATAGCGGGTGGGGGCAGAACTTGAGATGGAGAGGACGCCCGTGTAGTGTAGCTGAGTCTTCAGTGGGCATGGAGTCTGGAAATGTCACACGCCTGCCTCCTCACCCCCAGGGAGCTTGCCTCTCTTGAGCACTCCCTACACCCCAGGGGCCTTGGCCTCCTTCAGGTCTGGCCTCCAGTCTGCGGTGCCCTGTGGCTCAGGCACAGAGACCCTGTCCAGGCAGGCATAGGCCAGGGCAGCCTTACACTCAGACGGCCGCCGGAGCCGTTCTTCCGCAGAGGGCAGAACTGTGGCTGTGGCAGCATGGAGCGGTTCTCCCTGTGTGGTTGTGTGCGTGACGGGGTGTGGGTGGCTGGCAGTGGGGTGGCCACATGCTTGTGTGTGTTGTTTTGTGCCATGTGTGTTTTGTGCGATACAGCATATATGTGGGAGAGACCTCGTGTGTGAGAGACGCTGTGTCAGAGCTTCTCGTGTGTGAGACTGTGTGCGAGGCACTGTGTGTGACAACGTGTATGAGAGATGCTGTGTTTGTAACAGTGTGTGAAACTGTAAGACACCGTGAGATAGTGACTGTGTGAGACACTGCGTGTGAGACACTCTGTATATGATGCTGTGAGACATTATATGTGATACGGCCAGTGTGAGTATAAGACACTGTATGTGAGACACTGACTCACTGAACGTGTATGGCAGTGTGTGAGACATTGTGTGACACCGAATGTGGGTGTGAGACCCTGTGTGTGTGACACACTGAATATGTGTGAGACCCTGTATGTGAGACACTGGCTGTGTGTGTGTGTGTGTGTGTGTGTGTGTGAGTGAGTGAAAGAGGAGTGAGACAGAGAGAGGCCTGTAGTCCAAAGGGAGTCAGGCCGTCTGGCATCAGTGGTAGCGGCTGCCTAGAGGGGACCCTGGGATGGCCATTTCAGCACTCAAGGGGTAGCCTGCCTGGGTGAGTCTCCAATCCCCTGTGACTCAGTTGCCGTGCCTGTGATCCCCACCCTCCATCTGCCTGCTTCCCTCCATTTGTCTTCCCCAGCCCCCTCAGCCCCTCCCCAGAAGGTGACATGTGTGAGTGCGGGCTCCACCACGGTCCGGGTAAGTTGGGTCCCGCCGCCGGCCGACAGCCGCAACGGCGTTATCACCCAGTATTCCGTGGCCTACGAGGCAGTGGACGGCGAGGATCGTGGGCGGCATGTGGTGGATGGCATCAGCCGCGAGCACTCCAGCTGGGACCTGGTGGGCCTGGAGAAGTGGACCGAGTACCGGGTGTGGGTGCGGGCACACACAGACGTGGGCCCCGGCCCTGAGAGCAGCCCGGTGCTGGTGCGCACCGATGAGGACGGTAGGCAGTGGCACCACAGGGTGGGGGAGGGGGCACTCTGCCTCGGACAGCACCCCCCACACACCCCAGGGCCTGTGCCTCCAACCAGCCCAGGCGGACTCATCTTTGTGATGCAGGCTTAATGGCCCAGACTGGGGAGATAGCTTATGGGACAACCAGTGCCCAAAGCTCAGCCTTTGGGGCTGTCTCTAAGGCAGCCGAAACCTTAAAAGGCTAAGGCAGAAGCAGCAGCCTCACCTAAGACTTGAGAAGTTGAGACTGGAAAATTGGTACAATAGATATGCAAAGTAGAATCAGCAAGACTCCACTTTGGCTGGACATCGGCATGATTTGGGGGCCTAGGAGAAGTTAGGACAGGTTGTGCTGACTTTGAGGTGGTCAAATGCCTGGTACTCCACCTCTACCCCCATCTGCCTTCCCCACCAAGTGAGGTAGCCTGGGGCCAGAGGGGTGGGCAGGGCCAGTCCTGGGCTCTTCCCCGGGGCAGGCAGAGGGAGCCTTCCATGTTCCTCAGCAGGGACAGCTGATCTAAGGAAACTATATCAGGGGCTTTCCAGGGGGCATGGGGTGTAGAGGCAGGGCCCTCAAGTTTGTGGTGCCCACCTGAGCCAGACTGACACTGCCAGACCTGACTCCCTTCTTTACTTGGCCCCCAGTGCCTAGTGGGCCACCACGGAAGGTAGAAGTGGAGCCGCTGAACTCCACTTCTGTGCACGTCTCCTGGAAGCTGCCTGTCCCCAGCAAGCAGCATGGCCAGATCCGCGGCTACCAGGTCACCTATGTGCGGCTGGAGAATGGCGAGCCCCGTGGCACACCTGTCATCCAGGACGTCATGCTGGCTGAGGCCCAGGTGCACCATTGGGTGGTAGTGGGGTGGAAGGTTGAACAGAAAACAGCACGCATTGCTTCCTCTTTGGAGCCCAGATGTGTCCCCTCCCTGTGTGCTGTCAGAGGTGCTGTGACTGCCTTTCCTTGGTCGTGAGACCAGAGATGCCTTGCAGCATCAGGGTGGGGTGCACTGAGATCGGGCAGGTAGGGCCAGGTCCCAGAACACTCCCTCTTCTGTCTTAGGTTTGCCCAAGCTGTGTAGCCCACACTCCACTAGCCCCATCTGTCCTGCTAGCATCCTAGCCTGGTGGTCACCTCTGGCTCAGCCACTAGCACTCACACTGAGGAGCCCAGTCCCCACAGCCCCCAGGCCCCTATTGCTGCCCCTTCTGAGGCTTCAGCCTTTGTGGTTTGCAGGAGGCACATTGACAGTAGTGATTAGGCTGGACTTTGGAGATCTTTCTTCCTTCTAGACAGTGCTGGGCTGGCATCTACTCCTCCCGCAGCCGGAGGCAGGAGGGCACTCCTAGGCAGTCTAAGCCCTGACTGGGCCATTGGCAGAGCTCCACGAACTGCCAGGCAGGGTGTTTCTCTGCTCCTAGTCCCCAGGAGGATGGCATAGCCCCTGATGTTTTCCCTCAAGGGCGAGGCCTGCTAGACAGCCTCACCCTTCTTCCAGTGTGCTGCTGTTTTCCTGGGATAATGGTTGTGCCCGTGAGCTTAGGATGAGGTCCCTGGGGTATTCTGAGCACTGGTTTGCTGTTCAGATGAAGAACCTAGAACACTGGGATGTTGTGTGAATAGTACAGAATTGCCCAGCAAGTGGGTAGCTGAGCTTGGATAAGAAGCCAAGCCTTTGGACGCCTGGGGAAGGGCTGCAGTTGCTGTCATGAGCTCTCTCCCAAAAGACTGCTAAAGAATCACAACACCTGGGTGGGCTCTTCTCAAGGTCTCCCCACTAGAATTGGGGCCAGGGGGCCCACAGGGGCCAATGCTAAGCCAGCCCCAGGGGGCAGAACCTAGACTCCCACTACAGCCCACACAGCCCTCCCCGTCCAGAATGTCACCCCTGCCTGGGCCGGGAGCAGGGGTGCGTGCACGTTCCCCATGTTCTACATGCTGTGCTGAAGGGTGGATCCACCCACCCAGACAAACAGGAGCCTCACACCTCTGGCTGGGCTTAGCCCTCTGAAGCAAAATTCCTTTCTGCCCAGCGGGTGCCCTCTTCTTCCTCTAGCCTGCCTGGTGCTGAGGGACCAGGGGGTGGAGGTGACGGGCATGTGCACCCGCCTGCATTCCTGGGCAGGTCGAGGGCTCCTCATGAAGCCTCAGCAAACACACCCACCCAGAAACATCCCAGGAATGGGCTCTCCGGCCCCTCCCATCCTAGGGGACCAGCAGCCACAGCTGTGGCCAGTGGGGTTCCGGAGAAGCCACTTCAGGTGCCCCCTTCTGGTCCCAAGTGGTTTAGAAGGGAGCTGAGCCAAAGGATCAGGGACACTGCTCTCTTAGCCTCAGACATCCCATGATGGAGTAAACTCGAGCCCAGGCTCCATGGGGGCCAACTGAAGGTGGAGGCCTGCCCCCGTGGCCCCACTGGGACTGGGTCATTCTGCCCCAAGCCAGTAGGAGAGCAGATGGGGCCTGCTCCCCAGCTTGGCCACAGGGCCCAGCTGTCCCCTGCACTTTCCTGTCAAGGACACCACAACCTATGCTTTTTCACCCAACAGCACCATCTGTTTAGCTCAGGGCCCCTACCAGTCCTGAAAGAACCATATGGAACATGCCCCTACCCCCACCCCAGAAGTGTAGAGCCAGACCTGTCTCCTCCTCTTATGGCTGCCTCCTTCTCTCTGTTTCTGAGGGTGTCTGACTCAATCTCCCCATCTGCCTGTGTTCCTCTCATGGGCTCTGTTTCTCTCTCCCTCACGTAGCCTTTGTCTTTGTCTAGCTCGTTCTCCTCTCTTTCCTCCCTCCCCCTCCTTTCATCCCTTCCTTTCCCCTCTCTCTCCATTTGCTTTCACCTTCTGTCTTTCCCTTCCTTTTCGATCTGCCTGTGATACAAGAAAGATACCATGGTCCATGCCCAGGTCTAGCTTGGACAGCCCAGGGCTTCCCTCTAGGCAAGCATAGGTGGGCCCAGCGATACCCTGTAAAGTGGCCATTCAGGGCCTGTCCATAGCCTCCCCCCACGTTCTGTTCATGCTTCTTACAATGACTTTCCAGCAGAGTTTCCTAGGACAGGAGGAAGGCCACCCAGCACAGAGGCCAGTGGGCAGAGGCCAGACCAGCACTGTGAGGGTGATTGCGCTGGAGTACTCCAAGGTCCCCTCGACCTAGAGATGTCATGGGCCATCTCCCTGTGCAGGGCCTAGGAATGGAGACTTCAGTCCCTCCACCTTTCGAGCTAGCATACCCGCATGCACCAGTGGCCCGCAACGCTGACAGCTCTGAAACTTCCCTTCCTGCCATGATTTTCGGGCACCCCCTGGAGGGAACAGAGGTGCAGTAGTTCCCTGTGCCTAGGGAGCAAGGCCCAGGCTCCAAGCTTGGCACTCATGGCCTTCATGATCTTGCTGGCCCAGGCTGCCCCTTGGTCCACCCCAGCCATAGTACAGCTCTTACTGTTCTGGGACACTCCTCATGCCTAGGGTGACTATATAATTTATTATCACAACTGGGGTGTTTTTGAGAGTAGGAGACTCTGAAGAATCATACCATGACAACACACGTGGGCCAGGACTGCCCCAGGCAAACCAGGGTGTATGGTCACCCCACTCAGCCCTTGCTGTCTTCCCTCTCCTCTGCCCAAGCTGTTGAACCCAGCCCCCACGTCAGGTAGCCTCTCCCTCACACAGCTGCTTTGAGTTCTCTGGTCCCTCGGTTTCAGTGGGCCGTCTCCCTTCAGGCTGCCTGCCTTCCAGGTCCCCTTCCGCTCCTCAGCCCTCACACATGCAGTTGGTGCTCAGCGAGGCAGGGAGGGGTCCTGGGGTGCTACCCCCATGGGCACTTCAGAGGCCCAAGCCCTCCATCTGTCCTCCCTGGGTCAGGCTCCCTCCGGGCTAGACCCCTTCCAGGGCAGAGGCTTTCACCATCCTGTCTCCCTTTCTCTCCCTCTCCCGCGGTCAGTGGCGGCCAGAGGAGTCCGAGGACTATGTAAGTAACAGGTGTGCAAGTGTGGGCAAGACCTGGGTCAGGCTGGGCTCGTGGGACACTCCCCCTCTCCCTCCTCTCCTGCCAGCCTGTGCTGCCAAGATCCACAGGGCACCAGCCACATCCAGAGAAAATTGGCGTTTAGACGCGAGCACTGAGCTGAGCAGCAATTGGCATTTCCTCTAATCCTTGCTTCTCGCCTGTCGAGCAGCAATTTGAGACCAATGTTCATGATCGACCAGGGCCCAACCCCTGCTCCGGCCAGACAGGGATAGAGTTAAATCCAATCCTGATTGTTAGGCCTTATTGATCCCTGGAGTGAAAAATCACCTGCTTTAGGGCCCAGGCTGGGAGGGCAGTCTAGGGAGCCAGGTTCTGGCATTGGTGCATTCTGGAGCCCCACCCCTGGGAGATCCTCCAGCTGGGGCAGGAAGGGGCCTGCAAGGGGTTGGTGGTGGCCGCAGTGGCCTCACCCGAGGCTCAGAGCTGGAGGGACACCAGGGTTGGTGGTGACAGCTCTGTTCCCACTGCACGGTGGTCCCCTCCCTCTTTCCCATTCTTCTTTGTGGTGTGGCTTGACCCCCTGTGGTGTTTCTCTGCATGTCCAGAAATGATGACTTTTCTGGAGATGGGTCCGTGGGCAGGGTCTGCCATGGTGGAAGGACATGGCCCTGGCTGACTTCTCAGGCATTGCTGGGCACAGATGGGGAAGTGAGTTCCCCAGGGGTGGAGGTTCTTTGTCCTCTTCCTTACCCTTACCCCCCACCACCTTCTCAGGAGGTATTGCAGGACACAGAAGTTCACCGAGTCAGTCACCTAAATGGGGGTCAGGTGGGGTCCTGACTGGGCCTTGTAAGGTGGTACCTTAGCCCCTGTCTCCACCTCGCTCTGTGCTGTGTGTGCGTGCACACATGCATGCCCTAGTGTCTGCAAGGGGCCTTGTACCTGCTTACACAGGAGCTGAAGGTTGTGTGCATGTGTGTGCCAAGAGCCATGCAGGGTGCGTGCGAGGCTCTGTGCCTTGTGTGTGCATGCGTGCAGGGACCTCATGAGGTGTCATTCACAGCACAATGGAGTGAGGGAAACACTGTGGCCCTTTGTTCTTGTCTGAAAGGAAGAATGAGCTGTTTGCCTCAGGCGCATGCAACTCCCAGGACTGGCAGGGCCCTCCCAAGCTCACATCCCTCCTGCCTGGCTGCCTCCCATGACCCCTGGCCCTGCATGGGCTAGATTCTGAGGCAAGTGGCGTGATCTGGCCTCTCCCTGCACTACTGTGATGGGAATGGGCCCCTCTTTCTCCCTCAGGAAACCATCATCAGTGGCCTAACCCCAGAGACCACCTATTCCATTACTGTCGCCGCCTATACCACCAAGGGGGATGGTGCCCGAAGCAAGCCCAAAATTGTTACGACTACAGGGGCAGGTGAGTGAGGGGTCAGGACAGACCGTGGGGGGCAGTGGGGAGAGGGCAGCACCAGAGCCCAGATCGTGGTCATTCAGTCCCAGGCCAGCCCACCATGATGGTCAGCACCACGGCCATGAACACTGCGCTGCTCCAATGGCACCCACCCAAGGAGCTGCCTGGCGAGCTGCTGGGCTATAGGCTGCAGTACTGCCGAGCCGACGAGGCACGGCCCAACACCATAGATTTTGGCAAGGACGACCAACACTTCACGGTCACCGGCCTACACAAGGGGGCCACCTACATCTTCCGGCTTGCTGCCAAGAACCGTGCTGGCCCAGGCAAGGAGTTCGAGAAGGAGATCACAACCCCCGAGGACCTGCCCAGCGGCTTCCCCCAAAACCTGCACGTGACGGGACTGACCACATCTACCACAGAACTGGCCTGGGACCCGCCAGTGCTGGCGGAGAGGAACGGGCGCATCACCAACTACACCTTGGTGTTCCGTGACATCAACAGCCAGCAGGAGCTACAGAACGTCACTGCAGACACCCACCTCATGCTCTCTGGCCTCAAGCCGGACACCACTTATGACATCAAGGTCCGCGCATGGACCAGCAAAGGCGCCGGCCCGCTCAGCCCCAGCATCCAGTCCCGGACCATGCCTGTGGAGCAAGGTGTGTGCTGTGGACATGGCAGCGCCTAGGGACCTCTGGTCTCCTTGACACACTGACCTCTGGCGACTGTGATCCACCAGCCTCTGGTGTGTGACCCTCCAGTTTCTCATGACTGTGCCCACTAACCTCTAGTGAATGGGCACCATGCTCTTGGGTGACCCCTGACCTCCTGACCTTTGCTGTCCTTGACCTACTGACCTCTGCTATGTGACCTTCCAGTCTCTCCTAACCTTGACCTACTGATCTCTTTTGACTGCATCACCATTCTTGGGTATGCAACCTACTGATCTTTGGTGTATAACGCTGATCTCTTGGGGGCACGACCCACTGACCTCAATGAGCATGCTCCACCGTGCTGTGGTCTGTGGCCACGTGCTTCTCGTGACTGAAACCCACTGAGCTCTGGTCACTCTGACCTGGTGTCTGTGAACTCCAGCTTTTACCCTCACACCTCCGACGACTCTCTGGCCTCCACTGCCCTGTTTGGTGCTCACTGTGGAAGAGCTTAGGCCTGGGAGGTGAACTGCGATCCAAAGCCGGCTGGGAGTGGGGGTGCTTGGTACTCTGCAGCCATTCCTAAACCCCCAAGCCCTGGCCGCCTCATCCTGTCTGAGAACCCTTCTGGCCCACTTACTCCAGCCCAGATACTCAGCCAGAGCTGACCCTTCCTTATGCCTCCACAGTGTTTGCCAAGAACTTCCGAGTGGCGGCCGCAATGAAGACGTCTGTGCTGCTCAGCTGGGAGGTCCCTGACTCCTACAAGTCGGCTGTACCCTTCAAGGTGGGTAAGGACCACAGCCAGCCAGGTCCAGCACACACACGGACCTGCTGTGTGCTGTCATTCACTCCCAGCCTACATGTGCGCATGTCTGCAGAGCAGGATCCTGGTTGTGTGTGTGAGCACTGTGTCCTCCAGGCCTGGGGTGGGGAACCTCACCCAGAGGCACTGCCACACTCCTTCCCACCATCCCCTGCAGATTCTCTACAACGGGCAGAGTGTGGAGGTGGATGGGCACTCGATGCGGAAGCTGATTGCAGATCTGCAGCCCAACACAGAGTACTCCTTTGTGCTGATGAACCGTGGCAGCAGCGCAGGGGGACTGCAGCACCTTGTGTCCATCCGCACGGCCCCTGACCTCCTGCCACACAAGCCAGTGCCTGCCTCTGCCTACATAGAGGACGGCCGCTTCTCCCTCTCCATGCCCCATGTGCAGGACCCCTCGCTCGTCAGGTGTGCACACGAGGCCTCTGGGGAGGCAGGGTAGGGCTGGAGGCCACTGGCAGTGACAGTCCTGATTCCTGCTCTGTCCATGCAGGTGGTTCTACATTGTGGTGGTGCCCATCGACCGTGTGGGCGGGAGCATGCTGGCACCAAGATGGAGCACACCTGAGGAGCTGGAGCTGGACGAGGTACCTGGGGAGGGGATGGGGACATTGATGACAGCACAGCCCCATCGCAGTGGTTAGCTGTGGCCTTCCTGCCTTGAGCAGTCCCCCAGTGACTCTCCCAGATTCACTCCCCAAATTGAAATCCCTTTCCTGGCTGCTCTGGCTGGCAGCCTGCCCCATCTCTGGAGAGAGGGACTCTGAGGGGAACCCCCTGGGAGAGTTCAGAGAACTCCTGGAGGGCTACGGAGAGTTCCCTGGAGGTGTTTGGTGAGAATCCCCTGGGCCGGGGAGTCATGGAGACGTCTCTGCAGGTCTGGAGAAGCCCACGCCTGGTAGACTTTGCAGGCCTTGGAAGGCTAGATGAGCCTTATAGCCTGTGGCCCTAAGATGTTTGAAATCCTTCTGTCCTGCTCTCACAATCAGTGTGGGAACAGTCTTCTCTGTTTAGGATGGGGGCAGCTTACCCACAGGGCCTTTTCTGGTGGGAGGCATGGCATTGTGGTGTCCCCATCGTTCTCGGAAGGTGGTGGGCCAGGCCTGGCTCTTACACAGGAAGTGAGCCTCCAATCCAGCCCAGGGAGCCAGTGTCCCAGGCTGCAGCCCCGGGGGCAGCATGTTCTGAGGCCCTGCATGACCCTATGCTCTGCTCTGCCAGCTTCTGGAAGCTATCGAGCAGGGAAGTACAGAGCGGCGGCGGCGGCGGCAGGCAGAGCGGCTGAAGCCATATGTAGCTGCTCAGGTGGACGTGCTCCCTGAGACGTTTACCCTAGGGGACAAGAAGAACTACCGGGGCTTCTACAACCGCCCCCTGTCTCCGGACCTGAGCTACCAATGCTTTGTGCTCGCCTCCCTGAAGGAACCCGTGGATCAGGTCTGCCTGAGCTCACCTGTCTTGAAGTACCCTGAGACCCCCAGCCTGACCTGAGACTAAGCCAGTCTTAAATACCATGAGACCCCAGGCCTGGGGCAGCCACAGAGACCTGAGACCTACACTGGGGATCCCAAGACGTGAGGCCCTGGGAACCAGAAGGCCAGGCCTAATCTGACCCAGAGAGCCAGTCCTGCCAGGTCTGCCTCTTCGGGTTGGGGAGACCAGGCTCAGCCTAGCCCAGCGTAACCAGCCCTAGGGCCCTTTCTCCAGGGTTGATGGGCGCAAGGTAGGGGGCCTCTCACTGAGCTTTACAGCTGTGCTGTTTCTCTGCCGGGACACAGAAGCGCTATGCCTCCAGCCCCTACTCAGATGAGATCGTGGTCCAGGTGACACCAGCCCAGCAGCAGGAGGAGCCCGAGATGCTGTGGGTGACAGGCCCCGTCCTGGCAGTCATCCTCATCATCCTCATTGTCATCGCCATCCTCCTGTTCAAGAGGTAAGCACTGCCCTTGGTGCTCAGCAGGCAGCCACCTGCCCCTCGCCTCCCAGGGCCCCTCTGGGCAGGGTGCCTGTGGAGAAGGTGCAGCCCTCCCGGTCGGGACCCTGGGCCCGGGCTTCGTAGGGAGCCAGGATGGGCAAAAGCAGTGTGTGTGCACGTGCGCCTGCGTCTGCACACGTGCATCTGTCGGGTGAGGGACTCTGGTGTCAGCCCGGGTGTGAGGAGCCGAAGCTTCGCAAAGGGTTGTTCCATGTACATCCCCAGGCACGTCTGTCGGTCTCTGTGTTTCTCTGGATGTGAGCGTGTCTGTCTCCTCTTTAGCTTCAAGACAACACCCTGTTCTGGTCTCCTACCTTAAGTCCCTTCCTTCTGTCCCCATTCCTGGATGAGTCCCCAGCCTCACTGTCCTGCTTAGGCCTAGGGGGTCCAGACCCAGCTGTGGGCCCACATGCCCACGGATGTTCACTTGGCAGACATTTATGGAAGGCTTGTAGTGACCGTGGCATCCACAGCTCTCTCCACCCCAGTGTGTCCTCAACACTCAGTCCTCCCTGTGGTGGTTGCAGCCACCTGCCCTTGGAGTCTCCCCTTCCTACCTCCATCCACTTCCCTTCCCGAAAGGTACTTCCAAAGGTTTAACTTTGCCATTCTCAATTTAAAACCTTTTGGTGGCTCCCAAAATAATCCCAGCCTCACGGCCAAATGCCTGGCTAATCTGGCCCCCAGCCACCACCCAGCATAGCTGAACACACAAGTGTGTCAGTGAGCACCTGGCGGATGAACGTGTGCTGGTCTGTGTGTCTGAACGCGTCTCCGCGTAGGAGTGCCTGTATCCTGTGCCCCTGCCCTGGACCCAGTGCTCCTTCCTGAAAAGTCTCCTCCTCCCTCCCAGGTGGCTAGATCTGTGGGCAGGACCCTGAGGAGTGGCCTGCACATGCACTCGTCTTTCCCCCTCCTGCCTAGTTCCGGTGTCTGTCCGGAAAGGCAAACTCCCTCCCTGTGAATGTCATGTGGGTGCCATGTAAGGGGCCCGCAGTGTCCTCATGTCATGAGAGGGCCGAGTGCTTGGCAGAAACAATGACCGTTCCTTTCTTCTGTCCTTGCCTGTCTCTCGGGACCTAGTAAACAAGAAAGGTAGGAGTTGTTCCTTCTCTTTTCACACACCTCCCCTTCTACTTATCCCTGTGCACATGTTGGGCCAGCAGGGAGGGACGGTGCTTGGACCAGAAGCCTCTTGGCCTGTGGCTTTAAGCAGAAAGCTGTCCGGTCAGCTCTCCAGGCTCCCCAGCTCGGGACTGAGTCCTCAGCGTGAGGGGCAGACTCTGACACTCTCTTGCCAGTTCAACTCTGTACCCTCTGCAGAGGATGCTCCTTCTCTGAGGCACATGCATAATATAGACTTCATTGGCTCCCCTATGCAGAGCTCACCAGAACCTTCACCAGGCTCCCAGTTCTCTGAGAAGTTATCTAAGTGCTGTAAGAGACTGTCTTGCATATGTGCAAAGAGCACTTACTACACAGAGCAGTGGAAAGTGTGCCCTGATACACACTTGAGCACAGTCACACATGTTCTTCCTCCCCAGACACACACATACACAGACCAGGTGGCCCCTGGCTATTTGTCAGCAGCTGAGTCCTGTGGTCTGTCCCTGGCCCTGTCCTTGTAGATGGGGAAACAGGCCATCAAGAGAGGATTCTACCCAGCTAGGGTGATGCCTTCCCCGTCCCTCCCCTGCTGCCCTGGGCATTTACCCTCCTACTCTGAGAGCCAGACAGCTGGGCCCAGTCCCCTGTGATGTTTGTGTATTTTATGTGTCATTTGCATGTGTATTCCTGGTGGCTCCTGCCTCTGCTGTTGTGGCCTTGGGGATAGCAACCACTGCCGAGCAGTGACCTGCCTTCTATCCAAAGGATCCACCACCTCTGTGACCCCTTCCTCCTCGCTGCACTGCCCCTCTGTCCACCCCACACTCCTGCTGTCTCCCCACGTCCTCCCTGCTGTGTTCTCTCATGTTGAGGCTGTTCTGGCCCTGGCTCCTCCATGCTCAGAGATCCCAGGATGGGGCGGGCAGTGGGAGGACCGAGCCATGGACATGAGGCTTTGTGGCAGCCAGCCGTGCCACACATCTCTGCCCTTACCTGGATCTCAGGCTCTCACCAACCTCCCTTCTGTCTCTTTAGGAAAAGGACCCACTCCCCATCATCAAAAGACGAGCAGTCAATTGGGCTGAAGGACTCCTTGCTGGCCCACTCCTCCGACCCTGTGGAGTTGCGGAGGCTCAACTACCAGACCCCAGGTAGGGTGGCTCTCACGGCCTGTTACCCCAACCCCGACCAGAGGCCTGCAGGCTGTCCTGCAGGTCATGGGGGTCTCCGCAAAGAGACCTCAGCTGCATGACCCCATTTCCTGCCCCTTTTCTTCCTTTTGCCCTGCACCCATCCACTTTGGACTGAGGTGCCCCCATATCCAGCAGCTGGCCAGGTGCCCCAGGGCCCAGGAGCCTCTTAGGAGCAGCAAGGATGCTTAGCCCCTGCCTGGTCTTCAGTCAGGGCCTGTGAATATGGGCTAAGGAGCCCCCAGAGCCCAAATGCCCGCCACATGAATGAGGGGCGTGTTAGCAGTGGGAAACGCCCCACCAGACACTTGGTGGAGATGGGGTGCCACAGCTGTCCCAGAGGCTGGCCCCAGGTTTGTCATGCCTGCCCACCTGCCCCTTCTTCCCAGCCATTTACTGGGCTGTCCAGCTGTTCTTCTCCCTGAAATGTCACTCCTCCCTCATGCTCCAGCAGACACAGCTCAGACCCCTCCTCCTGGGAGAAGCCCCCATGCAAGATTGGGTGCCTCTCCTTGGCTCCCAGAACCTCTCTGTGTCTTCCATCCTGATGCCTCTCACAGAGGGCTGTGGCGCTAGGAACTGTGTCTTGTTCATCCCCCATCCCTTGTATTTAGCACACGGTGGGTTCTTGTTGAATGCCTGTGAAACGAATACACAGACAACGGAATGAACGAGTGAACTAATGCGTACACACACACGGTTTGTGTATGCATGAGCTAGTTATTATTGCGTATCAAATTACCCCAAAACTTAGTGGCTTAAAACAACAGTAATTATGTATTATCTCTCGCGGCTTTTGTGAGTCAGGAATTCAGACAGGGGCACAGCAGGAACAGATTGTCTCTATTCCCGAATGTCTGGGCCCTCAGCTGGAAGACTTGCAGGCAGGCTGCGAGCTAGAATCGTTTAAAGCAGGGGTTGGCAAACTGTGGCCCATGGCCAAGTTCGGCCCACCACCTGTTTCTGTAAATAAAGTTTTACTGTCACACAGCCACGCCCATTCATTTATATGCTATCTGTGGTTACCTTCATACTAGCATGACAGAATTAAATAGATGGAGTAGATGCCAGATGTCCACAAAGCCTAAAATATTTACTGTCTGGCCTTTTATAGGAAAAATTTGCTAACCCCTGGATTCTAAAGACTCTTTTTCATTCACGAGTCCAGTGGTTGCTGAGTCAGCTGCAAGCCTAGCTGGGGCTGTCAGCTGGAACACCCAGGTGAGGCCTCTTCATGTGGCCTGGGCTTCCTCACAACATGGTGACTGAGCTGCAAGGGCATGTGTCTGGAGAAAGAACATAGCATGCCAGGCAGACCTAGCAGGCTGTTGCAACCAACCTGGCATGATTGGATCTGTGAGGAATCAGGCACCAGACTGGTGGGACCTGGGGGGCAGAGAAGCCTCTTCTGGGAGAAGATGCCAAACCATGTGGGCACTGGTTAGGAAAAGAGGGCGTAGGAGGTACATCCCTTCAGTGGAAGCATGTGCAGAAGCTCAGAGGCATTGCATGGGCATCAGATGATGAGCACTGGAGTGTTTCTGCAGCACTGAAGCTGGGGGCCAGGGAATCCTCAGCCAAGAGACAATGGCAGGGTTAGGCAGAGGTCTGGTCACACAGGGCATTGAATGCCAGGCTAAGGGGTTTGGACTTCATTTTGGGGGTACCAGAGAGGCATTAAAGGTTTTCAGCAGGGAAGTGATGAGGTCAGAATTGTCCTTTAAAAACACACTCCGGCTGCTGTGTGGAGAATGGGTTGGAGGGGGAGAAACTGGGGAAGGGAGACCGTGTAAGTAGCCAGTGAGTAGGTGAGAGGTGGCAGTGGGAATGGAGGGGAGGGGCAGACTAGGGAAATGTGAAGGAGGCCCAGGCTGCAGATCTTGGACTGGCGTCCACGTGGGGGAGGAAAGGATGGCTCCGTGGTTGCCAGCTGAGTAATTGTTGGGGAGGTGTCCAGGTGGCAGTGGGTCCATGGGTCTGGGACTCTACGCTGGCATCAGGGCTGGAGCCACAGGTGTGTGGGGTGCCGAGGGGCACACGGTGGTCAAAGTCTGAAAATAGGTGGGGTCTCCCAGGGATGGTGGGAAAAAGAGAGGGGCTGAGAAAGGAGCCCAGGGAAGGGAAGGTGGTACCGTGTTGAGGAAGGATGGAGGTAGCCAGGAGGTTAAGAAGGAGCAGCGGACAGAGAGAAGAACAGGAGTGCCGTGTCCCTGAGTCCAGGGTGGGGAGTGCTGCGCAAAGGACTGGGATTTAGTGGCATAGAGCAGTGGGTACCCAGAGAGAGGACTGTTGGCTTTTGCAGGGGGACCTCAGAGAAAGGGCGCCCGTCGAGTTCTGGGCAGAAGTGTTTCAGTGGGCCAAGGAGTGGCCCGCGTGGAAGGAGGGCCACAGCAAGACGGGAGAGGGTGTGTGATTGACAAAGCAAGGCCCCCTTTTCCATATGGAAATTGCCTGAAAATAGCCGAGGCCAAATTTTGATATCAGAGGTGACAGGGTTGGTTTGGACTTAGTATTTAGTCATAAAAAGAGCTGCTGAGGCCACCCAGGCCCCAGTGTTTTGGGAGGACTGGCTGCTGGGGGTGGGACATGGTCTGTTGGGAGACAAAGGCCTTGGTGGGACCCGTCTGCAGCCCCAGGCCCTCACTACCTGTGTCACCTTGTCCCTCTGGCCAGCCGCTCCCAAGCCCTCTCAGCCCCTACCGCCCCTCACCGTCCCCCATGGAGTCTGACAGCAGGGTCACCAGAAAAGGTTAACAGGCTCTTCTCTTGTCCTGCTGTTTCTGTTTTTTTTTTTTTCTCTGCAGGTTCCAGTGTCCCCAGTTGCCCGAATACCTCAAGTTAGTTCTCAAAGTTCCCTTTGCGGGATACTTTGGCTTCTGTGTCTGTCTCCTCTCTCCTTTCTCTCCGCCTATCGCCCTCTTCCTCCTCTAGTTCTCTCCCCCTCCTCTCCCCTCTCTGCCCACCTGGCTTCCTCCAGTTCTGTCGTCTGTGCCATGCCGCCCCCGCCCACCGTCTGTGTCTGACACTCTTCCAGGTGCCTCTGTTTCCTGTCTCCTCGTCTCTCCTCCTCTCTCCTTGTTCTCTGTCACCCTGCCATTGTCTCTGTACTTTGTGAATAAACATACTCCATCCACATACTCGGTTGCCTGGGACGATGATGTCCTTGAGTCTCCCATGGTGATTGGTGCCAGTGAGGGGCAGGAGGGTTGCCCATGGACAGGGGCGATAGGAGAGCAGCTTCCGTCCTGCCCACTGCCACTGACCTGGGATGCCCTCCCCCCCTGGGGGGAGGAAGCCTCTCCTCCCTTTTGAGAGACCCACCAGGCGGGGTCCTGGAGCCTCCACTCAGTGCCGGGCCACCCACATCTGCTCCGTGTGCTCGCAGGACAACACATCCCTCAGTCCTCTCCCCTCTCCAGCCACTGTGTGCTCCACCATCCCTGTCGCCGCATGTGCTGCCGTCTCCATGCCACCAGTGCCGAGTGCTCCATGGTCACACGTGTTCACATGTGCACATACATGCATTGGGGCTGTCTCCATCACCACGAGCAAACCTCGTGGTAACGCTGGCTGTGTGCCTCACCTTCCCCAGGTATGCGAGATCACCCTCCCATCCCCATCACTGACCTGGCGGACAACATCGAGCGCCTCAAAGCCAACGATGGCCTCAAGTTCTCTCAGGAGTATGAGGTGAGACATCCCTACCCCCTGTGTGTGTCTAGCCTGGGCCTACCCTCATACTAGCTCTTGTCTTGTCCCAGGTCCCAACTGGGGTTGGGGTGGGGGCCCCAGGATCCCCAGAGCCGGAGAGGAGGGCCAGCAGTAGCAGGACTCAGCTGGGGAGCTGAGCTCCTCAGCCGCTGGGCCTGGCCAAGGCCCTGCCCAGCTCCCTCCTGTGGTCACCCTCAGGAGAGGCTTCAGAAGGCTTTGTGTGCCACCAGGGTCTGGACACTCAGACACATGCCCAAATGCTAACAGAGATAGACACAAGGTCATAGACACACAGACACAGATCAGCCATAATGGCCGTGGTAGCTGGCATCCATCAAGAGCTTCTTGCTGGCCAGCAGTGGGCCAGGCACTGGGCAGGCATGCTCGCATGCAGTCCCCCACGGCCTTGTGAAACGAACACTGTCATTCTCCCATCTTAAAGGTGGGGAAGTGGGGGCTCAGAGAGGGGAGTGACTTGCCCAAGGTCAAACAGCTGGTGGCCGGTGGTGCCAGGGTTCAGACCCAGGCCTGCCTGATACCCGGTGCCCTGCGTGTGCTCATGTCTGTACTTGGAGCAGCACAGCTCATAGAGATGGGGAGTCAGGGGGCTCAAGGCTTGCTGCTCCCATGCAAATCCCGCTCGGGGCCCTCCACATGCTCACCTCGCCCTGGCCTTGACTCCTACCTGCTGGGGGCTCAGGCTGCAGAGTCTGGGGGCTTCCATCCCACCCACAGCTGGTAGCAGGGGATGACTCTGAGTCTCCCCAGGCCACCCAGCTGGAGAGGGGCTTTGTTAGAGAAGGAGGTGATTTAAAGGAGAGATGCACGAGGTGGAGATGTCTTTCTGCCTCCTCCGCTGCTGTTTACCCAGCACCTGGTGCAGGTCTCAGGAGATGATCGGTGGGCAGGTGACCGATAGGATGTCTTGGCCTCGTCTGCAAGTTAGCTCCCTTTGCAGTCAGATGTCTGGCCTCAGCTGCTTTTGGGGCACCCATCCCAGGGCACCAGGATTGCCCTACCAAGGGCTGTGGGCCAGGTAGATTCTAAGGGCTGTGGGCCAGGTTCTGAAGAGGAAATTGAGCTTGGCAGGCAAATGGATGAACATGTCTGCTGCAGAGAAACCGCGCTGCCTCCACCTGTAGAGTCCCCACTTGTGCCCTGCCTGGCATAAGGCTGTGCTGCAGGGCAGCGAAGCTGTGAATCGGGCTCCCTGCCTTCAGTCCCTTATCTGGCCAGGCAGGCCTCGTGTGGCCTCCTGCCCACACTCACTGTGCTGCGCCCCACCCCTGCCCTTCCCTCCTGCGTGGCCCTGCCTTACTGTCTGGGCTCAGTGCCTCTGCTCGCGGCGGCCCCTCCCCCTCCTGCCCACTCCCTTCCCCCAGTCAGAGGCTTCCTTACAAGACCCTCCTGCTCCGGGAAGCCTTCTCTGGCTACCCAAGACTGCTGTGGGCTCTCCCCTAGCCAGGATCGCATAGTTCTGTTACTGCTAATGCTCACTTAGTCATTCATCACACATGTGCCGTGTGCCAGTCACCGTGCAGGGTGC
Organism: Lemur catta; assembly: GCF_020740605.2. Classification (NCBI taxonomy): domain Eukaryota; kingdom Metazoa; phylum Chordata; class Mammalia; order Primates; family Lemuridae; genus Lemur; species Lemur catta. The sequence goes on along the minus strand of NC_059130.1, from coordinate 94,352,712 downwards.
TGTGGCTATGGAGACAGGTGCCCTTAGGGAGCCCAGTCAGATAATCCACATTGAACGTGTGGCTGTGACCACGTTCCCTGGTACCAGATATGACCGACATGGCGTGGAGAGGTAGGCTGACCTCGCCGAAGCAGCCTGAGGGTTGGGGTGGGGGGGGAACTCCTGGCAGCAGTGACACTGTCCTTTGGGGAGTAGCGAGGCTGGGGGCAAAATATGGAGGACATCATGTGTGTGCTGAGAGCTTTGGACCTCATCCAGCTGTAGAATGTGAGGATAACGATAGAACCTCTCTCATAGGAGAGTTAGATAAAGAAATACATGCCAAGTGTTATGACAGCGCCAGGCACACTGACTGCTGTAGTCGTCTTGCTATCTGAAGTGATGGGCCACAGAAGGCTTTTAAGGAGGAAGTTGATATTCAGGTCTGCATTTTGGAAGGATTGTTCTGGCTGTGAGTGGGAGTGGGGCAAGGGGGGAGAGCAGGGAGAGGCCAAGCCTGAGCGGGGGTGGCCTGGCCAAGGGCAGGGGCAGCAGGTTGCGGAGAGGAAGGGAGGGGGAGCCGCAGGACACGGTGACTGACCGGGTGGCACACAGGGATTTGGAGGTCGACTAGCAGGTTCTGGCCCAGCTTCTGGGTAGCTGGGTCATGGTGCCCTTCACTGAGGTGGAGTCCCAGCAGCAGAGCCGGGCTGGGAGGGGAAGGTGGTGAACTCAGCTCTAAAAGGATTGAGATTGAAGGACCTGTGAGACCTCCAGGTGGAGATGTCCAGGAGGCTACCTGATACTCAGGGGACAGCTCTGGGCCACAGCTGGGCTTACGGGCAGCTCCAGCATACGAGGGTAAGAATACTGCGAGCAAAGGCTGTAGAGTGAGAAGAGGGCCAGGAAGGAACCCTGGAGGAGCCCTGTGTCCTGCTACGGAAAGGGCAGGGGAAGGAGAGGAGACGGGGAAGGAATAGCCTGAGAGGTAGGAGCAGAGCCTGGCACAGGTATTCAGAGCCCTGGGCAGTTTGCAGTGCTGCAGTGGGGTGGGGAGGGTGTGTGCTGGGCTGCAGGAGGATGTGTGACTTTTCTCCTGGCCCCACCCCAGGCCACTCACCTGACAAAGGGATTTGGTATCATGGTCAGAGGAGTCCTTGGTTCATCACTGTGTTGGTAGGAGACTCTGAGCTCCCTGGCCAGGGGAGGTGGTGCTGAACTTGACTGGCACTGTGGGACAGAGGGGCTGGCTGTGGCCTGTGGAGCAAAGGCAGTTTGTGAGCAACACCTGGAAACCTGCGTCCCTGCAGGGGAAGTAGGAGGTAGACATCAGCTCTCACACAGTCCATGGGCTTCCTCCATTCCCTGCAGTCCATTGACCCTGGACAGCAGTTCACGTGGGAGAATTCAAATCTGGAGGTGAACAAGCCCAAGAACCGCTACGCGAATGTCATTGCCTACGACCACTCTCGAGTCATCCTTACCTCCATCGATGGTGAGCGAAGGGCTGTGCCCTCTCCCCTCCCCTTACTCTCCTCCCCCTTGCCGGCTGGGGCGACATCTCATCCTGCAGAAGATGCTTGCAAGGCTGGGGTGTGGTGAGGCAGGTGGGCTGGGCTGGGGGCCCTGGGGTAATGCCCTCCCACAGCCCTTTTCGTCCGTAGGCGTCCCTGGGAGTGACTACATCAATGCCAACTACATCGATGGCTACCGAAAGCAGAACGCCTACATCGCCACGCAGGGCCCCTTGCCCGAGACCATGGGCGATTTCTGGCGGATGGTGTGGGAACAGCGCACGGCCACTGTGGTCATGATGACACGGCTGGAGGAGAAGTCCCGGGTGAGACTGTGCAAGGCCCTGCCAGGAGGCGGGTGGGAGATAACTCAGCCATCAAGTGATGTTAGGTACTTTCTGTCCTTGTGGGAAGAGATTTCTCAAGAGATTCCCTGAATGCTATTGTTTTTCTGGGGTATTGTCATGTTCCCCAGATACTAGGGTGTTCCTGGGACATAGCATGTTCTCCAGATGCTAGTGGGTTCCTGGGATGTTAATATGTTTCACCAAATGCTGTTATTTTCTGGGATTGTTAATGCGTTACCCAGTTGCTAACATGTTCCCGTGGTGTTCACATGTTTCCCCAGATGCTGGAGTGTTCCTGGGGCATTAACACATCTCCTAAGTTAATTAGTGGAAAGAGCTGCTGTTATCTGTTTTTACACTGCAAAGCATTGACTGGAACGTAAAATTTACAGAGCTTGAAAATGGCGCATAAACATTATGAGTAAATTTGGCAGAAAATGTGCCTGGTGCGATCTGGCCTTGAATAAATAATTTTCAATTACAGCCCTCATTCCACCAGCTAGGAAGGGGTGGTGACATAGCATGAGGACCTGATGAGACTTGGTGAGGGTCAGGGGATGGTGGATCTGAGAGTTTGGGGCTGGGGGACCTTGCAACCAGATAGGCTAGACATCTGCCCTGCCTCTGCCTGCCTGAGCCTGTGGGCTTTCTCCAGCATCTGCCCCCTGCGCTGCCTGTCCCTTTGCAGGTGAAGTGTGATCAGTATTGGCCAGCCCGAGGCACTGAGACCTACGGCCTTATTCAGGTGACCCTGCTAGACACAGTGGAGCTGGCCACATACACAGTGCGCACCTTTGCGCTCCACAAGGTATGGCCCTGCTCCAGTGCTTGTCTGCCATATGAGCCCTGTAAGGACAGTGGCCTGAGTGTGGTGTGCTGGGCAAGGGGGCAGAAGGGGAAGCAGGAGCCTGGGTGTTGGAGTGTCAAGAGCTCGAACAAGTGTGGTGTGATGGCCTCTGTTATGAGAATGGTGTTGCAAGCTCCTTCAGGCTGCCTTGTGTGGCTTCTGAGTCCCATGAGGGAGTGGCAGGTCTGACCTCAGTGGCAGGCAGACTCCTAGTCACTCCGTCTTCTCATTTTGCTCCCCAGAGTGGCTCCAGTGAGAAACGTGAGCTGCGCCAGTTCCAGTTCATGGCCTGGCCAGATCACGGGGTTCCCGAGTACCCAACCCCGATCCTGGCCTTCCTCAGACGGGTCAAGGCCTGCAACCCGCTAGATGCAGGGCCCATGGTGGTGCACTGCAGGTGAGAGGGTACAGTGCCACCGAGGGGGTGGGGCGGGAGGTGGGGACCTGTGCCCCAAGCTGAGCCCATGTCCTGCAGCGCGGGCGTGGGCCGCACGGGCTGCTTCATTGTTATCGATGCCATGCTGGAGCGTATGAAGCACGAGAAGACGGTCGACATCTATGGCCATGTGACGTGCATGCGATCTCAGAGGAACTACATGGTACAGACGGAGGACCAGTATGTGTTCATCCATGAGGCCCTGCTGGAGGCTGCCACGTGTGGACACACGGAGGTACCCGCCCGCAACCTGTACGCCCACATCCAGAAGCTGGGCCAAGTGCCTCCAGGGGAAAGTGTGACTGCCATGGAGCTTGAGTTCAAGGTAGGGCCCGGGTGGGCCTGCTTGGCTCTGGGGCCTGGACTGGGTCATGGGGATGACCCACAGGAAGCCAGGCCTGACCAGCCACTCCCTCTCGGTAGCTGCTGGCCAGCTCCAAGGCCCACACATCCCGCTTCATCAGCGCCAACCTGCCCTGCAACAAATTCAAGAACCGCCTGGTGAACATCATGCCCTATGAGTTGACTCGCGTGTGTCTGCAGCCCATCCGTGGTGTGGAGGGCTCTGACTACATCAATGCCAGCTTCCTGGATGGCTATAGGTCAGCATGCTTGTCACTGCCCCACCATGCCCTGTGGGTGCCTGCGCCTGTGCCTGGCTGGCTGGAGGCACAGCAGAGTAGGGCCAGACCAGAGAGGGCTGGGTAGAGCAGTGACGGCTTCCTGGAGGAGGGGTGATGTAAGCAGGGCCCCAAGGGGCTAGGCAGTCTTAGGGGAGACTCTGAGGGCAGCAGCACCTCCAGCATGTGCAGTCTTCTTTCCACCCCAGACAGCAGAAGGCCTACATAGCTACACAGGGGCCTCTGGCAGAGAGCACCGAGGACTTCTGGCGCATGCTATGGGAGCACAATTCCACCATCATCGTCATGCTGACCAAGCTTCGGGAGATGGGCAGGGTGAGCCCACCCCTTCCCCTAGGGCGCTTCTTACGCCTGGGGGAACACCAGCCACCCTTGGGAGAGATGCCCCTTTTGTTACTCTCTGCATTCACACCCCAGCCTCCCATCAGCATAGCCCCGGACCCCCATTGTCACCACCTGAGGCATCCTGTCCCGGAATCCTCTGAAGGCTGGTACTTCCCTCCCATTCCTCCCCACCTGATCTTGGGGGCCCGGCCTTCTGTCCACAGGAGAAATGCCACCAGTACTGGCCAGCAGAGCGCTCTGCTCGCTACCAGTACTTTGTTGTGGACCCGATGGCTGAGTACAACATGCCTCAGTATATCCTGCGTGAGTTCAAGGTCACAGATGCCCGGGTGAGTGTTTGCACTCAAGCATGTCCATGTACTGCCTGAGCACACATGGGGTGGGTGGCTGCCCACGTGGTACCTTTGCCTAAGCTGCAGGAATCTGAGGTGGGGCTGTAGGTTTGGGGGTGTGAGCACATCTGCCAAGGTGGCCTCTGGTGTAATCGTGTCACAGGTGCATGTGTGTCATTGTACTACCTGGCTTAGTCCAGAGGGGCAGCAGACTAAAGCACAAACCCTAACACTGTCCCATGCCCACCTCTCCCAGGATGGGCAGTCGAGGACAATCCGGCAGTTCCAGTTCACAGACTGGCCAGAGCAGGGCGTGCCCAAGACGGGTGAGGGCTTCATTGATTTCATCGGGCAGGTGCACAAAACCAAGGAGCAGTTCGGGCAGGATGGTCCCATCACGGTACACTGCAGGTGGGCTGTCCCCGTGGAGGGCTGGGGCAGGTGGGGCCTGAAGGCCTGGCAGACCCACTGCCTGAGGTGTGCAGGACTCATGACCCCATTGTGTCTCGGAGCAGTGCTGGCGTGGGCCGCACCGGGGTGTTCATCACTCTGAGCATCGTCCTGGAGCGCATGCGCTATGAGGGTGTGGTCGACATGTTCCAGACCGTGAAGACCCTGCGCACACAGCGTCCTGCCATGGTGCAGACAGAGGTACGCAGACCAGCGTGCAGGGCCAGGGTCTCACCAGCAGCCCTGCTCGCAGTTCTCGGCTCTAGCTGCAGTTGCATATACACAGGCACGTGCATTCTTTCATGCTGCCGACGTTTAACATTGCCTGCTCTGCCTAAGGTGCTCAGGGGAAACATGAGTGAGATGGGTTCATTCATTCAGCACCTCTGTACTGAGCACCTGTGGTATGCCTGGCTCTGGGTCAGGATTGGACATAGCAGTCCTCATGGGTTACACAGTCAAGAACAGATAAACATGATTGGGGTGACAAGTGGAAAGCAGGCCAATGTGCAGGCCTGGGAGAGGGAAGGGAGAGGCTCTTTCAGGCTCCCCTGGACGCTGCTTGAGGGTCCAGGACCTGCTCTTGGCCAGTAGAAGCAAACTCCATGGCCCACTGGCTGCAGTGTGAGTGCCCTTGGCAGTGTGGTGGGGTATCCATTCGTGCAGCCTACACTGACCAGCCCTCCTGTCCCCGTTAGGACCAGTATCAGCTGTGCTACCGTGCAGCCCTGGAGTACCTCGGCAGCTTCGACCACTATGCAACGTAACTACCGCCCCCCTCTCCTCCGCCGCCCCCACTGGGGGGCTCCGGAGGGGACTCAGCTCCTCTGAGCCATACCAACCATCGTCCAGCCCTTCTGCACGGATGCTGTTGCTGGCAGAGCACAGCCCACTGGGATCACAGCGTTTCAGGAACATTGCCACACCAGTCAGAGAGCCTAGAACACCCCTGGCGAGTGGGTGGACAGCAGCAGGGAGGTGCTGTGGCCCCTCTGTCCACCAGGCCCACCTGGAGCCCACTTCAAGCTCTCTGGTCCGCTGCCGCGTTTCTCATGCTTCATGGGGTGGGGATGGGGGCAAAGCCTCCTTTTTTATACATTAAGTGGGGTAGACTGAGGGATTCTGGCCTCTTCCCTCTGATTTTTCCTTTTGCAAATCCTTAATTGCAGAATGGGCCACTGTGGGGGTTGGGGTTTATTTTCTTTTCTGTTTTGAGTTCACTTTGGATCCTTTTTTTGTATGACTCTTAGCGCTGAAGGACAGAACATGCCTTCCTCGTGCAGAGCTGGGGCCGCCAGCCTGAGCGGAGCCTCGGCCGTGGGCCGGGAGGCAGTGCTGATCCGGCTGCTCTTCCAGCCCTTCAGACAAGATCCTATTTCAGCCAAATGCAGGGAAACTCAATTTTTTTTAAGTTTTGTTTTTCCTTAAGAGCCTTTTTTTAGGTCCTGCAGACAGTGGTGGGTGGGGAGGAGATAGGGAACACTCATCCCCAGTTGTCTATCCCAGTGTGTGTCTAACATTCACAGCCCAGAACCACAGACGTGTCTGGGGGAGCCTGGCAAGGCGTTCCTCATCTCCATCGTGTTTGCAAAGGTTCAAAAAAAAAACAAACAAACAAACAAACAAAAATACACAAAAATTAAAAAAAAAAAAAAAACAAGAAAAAAAAAGAGTCATCCCCGGTCTCTGCTTCAGACCCCCAAGAGAGGAGGCAACTCCATGCGCCTGGGGTTCCCAGGAAGCTGCCCGCTGACCTGGGTGCAGAGAGCCTTTTGTCCGGAGCATTGCAGTATGGTGTGGTTGTAGGCGGTGGGCCTGGCCACGTGGCCACGGTGAATGGCACAGGTCAGGGTGTATGCCACGCCCCACACACATCAGGGCCAAGCAGGGGCGTGGTTGGCCTTTCAGGTCCAGGCCAGTGGGCCTGGTAGCACATTTCTGTCCTCAGAGCAGAGGCCAGATGATTTCCCTCCCTGGTTTGCAGCTGTTTTCAAAGCCCATGAGAATTGCTCTTTTCCACTCCAAGATGCCCTCGTAAACCAATGTGGCAAGACTACTGGACTTCTATCCATGGTACTATAATCAGTCTTTATTATCTCAGCTCGCTGAGGGGCAGGGAGAGAGAGGGCCTCTTCCTCTGGGCAGCACTATCTAGATAGGTAAGTGGGGGCGGGGAAGGGTGCATAGCTGTTGTAGCTGAGGGACGTGACACAGACGTCCCCAAATCTAGCTAGGCTCAGTCAAGATCAACAATCCAGGGTTGGTAATGTTGGATGATGAAACATTCATTTTTACCTTGTGGATGCTAGTGCTGTAGAGTTCACTGTTGTACACAGTCTGTTTTCTATTTGTTAAGAAAAACTACAGCATCATTGCATAATTCTTGATGGTAATAAATTTGAATAATCAGATTTCTTAAAAACCAGGCCTCTGTCTGAGCTCCTTCTGGAACCAAAGAGTCTGGGCTAAATCATTAGCTACAGTGGGTTCTAGAGAGTCCCTGCTCCTGAGGGGACAGTGAGGCTGCTGTCCTATTTGTGACAGGGCAGGCTCCGGGCGTGGCTGCACACTTTGAGAAAGGAGCAGTTACAAACTGAAGACCAGGGCACCAAGAGCCAGGCCTGAGCCACCAGTGCCTACACAGAGCATCCTGGCTGGGGAGCACACCGTTTGCCTCTCCTACCCCTTAGGATGCTGGGAGTGGACTCCCCGCTCCAAAACTACACTCCCCGTCTCCCATCTTCTCCTCCCTTGCTCTCTAAGGAGAGGGATGGCCCTATGGCTGTATGGAAATTGCTTAGTGTAATTCTTGCAGTGTGGATACTGGACACCAAAAACACAGTGTGTCCATCTGGCCCCTGAACACACAGTAACACCCACTCACTGAGCTCTGGCTCTCCACTGGTGATCAGAAAAGTGCTACCAGGTGGTCAAATCATGGAACTTCTAGGGATAGAGATGAAGGAGACCCAGAGCAAGTGGGGAAGGGAACAACATGTCAGCCATTGCGACACTGGAGAGTGTCATAACTGAGCCCAACATGGAGGTGCTGTGGGTACCCTGAAGCAGCACCTGACTCAGGGAGGGCTTCCTGGAGAAGGTGACAGGCTGGATCCTGAGTGTTTCATACAGTAAGTAGTGGTGAGTTAGTTTTCAAAGGTGGAGAAAGCATCTCCAGTGGAGGGAACAAGTTACAAAGGCTTGGAAGTGTGAAACAGACCAACAGTTACCAGAAACTCAAAGAAGTATGCAGTATGACTGGAGTAGTGGGACACGGCTAGAAAGGTAGGCTTGGTGGAGCCAGATGGTGCAGCTGAGGGGATTGAGGGCGTTGTGGAAGGCATCTGGGTGTCCCTGCAAGTGAAGTACCTCTGTAACATGCTGGGAGTGACCTGTGCCTGGCACCGGTGTCTTCTAGGTATCCCCAGCACTTCGTTCAGTGCCTGGCATATTTCTGTTTGTTCAGAAAAAGGACACCATCATTGCATGATTCTTGATGGTATTCGAATAACTTCGCTAAATAAAAGACTAAGGTGTTAAACATTTTCAAGTGAGGGATAAAAAAACCAGATTTTCACTTGAGGAACACCAGGATTCAGGGCTCTGTGCCGAGTGCTTGGTGGGCCTGCTTACTAAGCCTCAGGACCAGCCAGCAGAACAGGCCCTCTTCTCTCCACAGGGAGGGAAACTGAGGCTTATGTGGATTAACTTGGCAGAGACCATAGGGCAGGTAAGTGCCAGAGGTGGGACCTGCGCGGCTGGTGTCTGCTCAGGAGTCCCTGCCCTTTCCAGAGCAGGTGTCTGCCTTCCCCTTCCCCAGCCGTGCCGGCAAGCCCACTCTTCCTCTAGGGCCCCCGTCCACTCCAGCGCTGGAGTCAGGTATCTCTCATCCTGTCACCCCCACATTCAACTCACCACCACACCCGCCTGCTCGGCCGCCTTGCATGTGCCCGTTTGGTTGTCTGTGTTTCTGCTGCTGTTTCCCAGGCCACTCTCTTGCCGGCCATACTTTCTACCCAGTCTGCCTGCCCCGGCCAACCCACTCCCAACACGGCAGCCCATCGCTGCCGGGTAGACCCTGCCAGGCCCTCACGGTCAGCCCTGACTCCTCCACGGGTTTCCAGGCTCCGCCTCTGCAGCCTTGTCTTTCCTTTCCCTTCGTCCGCTTCCCCCCGCCATGACAAAATGAGTTCTTTCGTGCCTGCCTCACCACTCTATCTCAGCTCCAGACCTGCCCACCGGCTATTCTGGAACATCCTCCCCCAGCACTCTACCCAGCTAACTCCACATTCTGTAGGTCTCAGCTGCAAATACTTCCTTCAGAAGCCATCCTTAACTATCCTAAGTGAGGTTAGGTGAGCCTGGTGTGCAACTTACTTGAAATATTTTGTATAATCCTCACAACAATGTATGAGGTAGGTCCTATTTTGTCCATTTTATCTATGAGAAAATTAGGTCTTGTCCATTCATCTGACAAACACCTAATGAGCATTTGCTATGTGGTAGTCGCCATCCTAGGGACTGGCATGCGTCAGTGGACTGAACAAAGACTTCTGCCCTGTGGCATTTATACTGTAGTACCAGGGAGCAGATGATACATGTGAGAAACAATAAATAAATGTATTCATAGTTTGTTGAAAGGTCATTAGCACCATGAGGGGAAAGACTAGGAAGGATCAGGTGTGGGGGGGAGAATTGATTACCAGTTAGGGTGGTCAGGGAAGGCTCCTTGGAGGGATGGGATTTGAGGACAGACTTGAATCTGGTGAGGGACTTGGCCTAAAGAGCTTCGAGGTGAGCGTCCAGGCAGAGGGAGCAGCTGGCACAAAGGCCCTGGGCGGGAATGTGCCTGATGAGGTTAGTGTGGCTGTGACACCACCAGCAAGGGGCAAGAAGTGGCAGGGGGGAGGTCAGAGGGGAAGTGGGGGCTAGCTCTTGACCGGGGGAAGACGGACAGAAACCCAGGTGTGGGGAGAAGTGGCCTGATTCTGGTTCTGTCGTAAAGCAGAGCTGATGGGATTTGCTAATGGACTGGAAGAAAAAAAGAGGAGAGTCAAGGTTGACCCCAGGTTCTGACTGAGCACCTGGAAGGATGAAGTTACCACTGAGACAGGGAAGGCTGTACAGAAGGGTCGAGTAACCTACTCAAGGGTCCACCTTGGAATTGGGTGGGGTTGGTGTCCCTCCCAGGTCTGCCTAACTCCAGGGCTTTTTCCACACTGCTACCTGCCTAAAGCTATTATAGAAACAGAGTCAGATGCATTAAGAAAAAAATATTTGGAAGGAAACATACCAATAGGGTTGTGAGGATGGGTGATTTTTTTCTTGTAGTTTTCTAAATTTTCCATAGTTAATATTTTAATTTAAAAAAGACAAAACTTTTAGGCTGGCCATGGTGGCTCACACCTGTAATCCTAGCACTTTGGGAGGCTGAGGTGGGATGATTGCTTGAGGCTAGAAGTTCAAGACCAGCCTGAGCAACATAACAAGACCCTATCTTTACAAAAAAATAGAAAAATTAGCTGGGCATGGTGGCGCATGCCTCTAGTCCCAGCTACTCGGGAGGCTGAGGCAGAAGGATTGCGAGCCCAGGAGTTTGAGCTTGCAGTGAGCTATGATGACGCCACCACACTCTAACCTGGGCAAAAAAGGAAGACCTTGTTTCAAAAAAGAAAGAAAAAAAAAGACAAACTTTTAAAATTGTACAATTAATACTTCCTTATTTTAAAAAGCAACAACAGAAACCTGACTAGGATACAGGTGTAAAACGTTAAAAGTTCTCTTTCTCTTCCTGTCTCCCAACTTCCTGGAGGAGTCACTATTAAGTTACTTGAGTCTATCCTGGGCATTTTCTATGCATATACAAACATGTATATAAGCTTTATTTTTTATATAACTAGAATCTTAGTCATATCTTGATGCAAATTGCCCTTTTCATTTAAATATACTGCGGACTTCTTTCCATGTCAGGAGCTCATTTTTTTAACTGCTACATTCTATTTGGTTATGGATATACTATAATTTTAAAATGATTATTAATACAGCTTTTATATTAAAGAAGAAATGGATATAGATGATAACATAGATAAAAATAATTCAAACACTCTTGAGGGGTACAAAATAAAAGGTAGGCATTCTCCTTTCCTCTCCCCAACTCCAGTTTCATTCCTGGGAATTTCTGATTTTAATTCTTCCAGTGGCAAACATGTGCCTTCATAGTGCCTGTTGGCTCCTTGGCTATCAAATGTGTGGAATTTAGTCAATTTACATGACCTCCCACCTCTACTTCCTGATTTTGTTACAGAGATTATTTTAATTCTTCTGGAGCTCCCATTGTGACTTTCAACACTGTATTTAAACATCTATTTCTTGATTTATCATCTGGAGGCAGTATCTGTTGATAACTCTCTATGAAGAATGAGAAAACTAGCTCACTTTCTTTGATTCTCCCTCCTCCGGCTACCATTTTTTATTTCACATTGTCAAGGTTTATAATACATTCTGTTCTGTTAATATAATTAAGTCTTTCATTTTAAAAATTGAAAACCAATAAACAGCATTTTAATTGTATGTTCATGAGAAATCTTCCCAGCATCAATTTCAAACAATCCTCTTGTGATTTTTTCTTTGTTTCCTTCACTTGTGGATCATACTCAGCTGCCGTGTTGCTTGTCCAGCATGTTGGTCTTTCCAGGATTCTATAATATTTCACTTGGGTGGAGTACTCCCCCTCACCTTATTTTTTCACGGAGGATTATAAACTTTCTGATTCTTGCATGACTGAAAATATTTTTTATACTCACCCTTGCTTTTAACTTTTTCTGGTTTAGGCTTCTTTATACAAAAGAATTTGCCCCAGAAACTTCTGAAGACATTGTTTCTAGTTCTGTATTAACTAGTTGCTGAAGGAACAGGGTTGTCAGGCAACCAATTACCCTGATGTTTCCCCCGTGGCCCACTTTGATACATTTGTAGATTCTAAGTTTAAAACTTGTTCAGGTCTCTCTTGAAAAGAATGATCCTTGACTCCAGTATCTTGGGCTGTGGTTTTCTTAGCTCCAGTTTCTCCATCAATCTGATTCCATCTGTTTACTGTCTTTCGGGATTCTTACTTTCAAAAACATTTTTTGATGTATGGTTATGTGAGAGTAAATTGTTTGGTTTTGATTTTTTTCCCAAATATTTGTTGGATCACCTTTTTCTTTGCACTGATTTGTAATGCCTCCTTTTAAAACCACATATGAAATTATTATATGTTACAGAATCTACTTCTGGGCCATCAAGTCTGTTTCATGCATCTGTCTGCCTAGTCTAAGCCAGAACTATTCATTTAACTTATTTTATTTTCATTCATTGCCTAGAGCAGTGATCATTTAACTTTTGTGGTATTGTTTATTACCTGACACAACTAGTCCCCTTTCAATATCTCTTTCTTTTTTCAAAATTAATTAGTGTTATTCCCCTATTTTTCTTCCAAATGGACATTGGATTATTTTTGGAAATTCCCCTCCTTCAATTTTCATGGCAGATTTTTATTGTACCTCAGTAAAATTGACAATAACATAACTGAAGCATATATGTGGTTTTTGGGGGGTTTTTTTGTTTGTTTTTTGAGAGTCTCGCTCTATTGCCCAGGCTAGAGTGCCATGGCATCATCATAGCTCACAGCAACCTCAAACTCTTGGGCTCAAGCGATCCTCCTGCCTCAGCCTCCTGAGTAGCTGAGACTACAGGTGTGTGCCACCACACCTGGCTAATTTTTTCTATTTTTAGTTGTCCGGCTAATTTCTTTCTATTAGTAGAGATGGGAGTCTTGCTCTTGCCAAGGCTGGTCTCGAACTCATGACCTCAAGCAGTCTTCTCTCCTGGGCTCCCCATAGTGCTAGGATTACAGGCGTGAGCTACCACGCCTGGCCGCATATATGTGTTAAAAGAAAGAAAAGTGGGCTGGAGTCTAAATGAAGCTTAAAATTTGTGATCAAAAGTAAGCTGTGTGCATCCAGCCCCACAGAAAGGAAGGGAACACTGTCTGACACATGCACCCATCCCAGTGTCTAGAGTGAGAGCTGTCTTGTAACTCAAGGATACTCGTGACCTCCCAGTGGTCCCCTAGTAACAGCAGACTGACATTTTAGACCCTTGTCCCTCCTGGTCTTTCTAACCTTAGACACGGCCCATCTCTCTTTGAACCCTTCACTCCAGCCTTATCTAAATACTTGTGTTTTTTTAAGCATACCATGCTAGACATTTGTAACAATCGAGGAGTTAAATCCCTAATAGATAAAGCTTCTTTCAAATCAGTAAGAACAAAAGTAAACACCCTAATAGAAAAATGGACATGGACACAAACAGGCAATTTCAAACAAAGATAGCCACATCACAGTAAAAATATGAAATATATTCAGCCTCCCTATTAACCAAAGAAATACAAATTGAAACAAGAATGAGGTATAGAGACCGGGCGCGGTGGCTCACGCCTGTAATCCTAGCACTCTGGGAGGCCGAGGTGGGTGGATTGCTCGAGGTCAGGAGTTCGAGACCAGCCTGAGCAAGAGCGAGACCCCGTCTCTACTAAAAATAGAAAGAAATTATCTGGCCAACTAAAATATATATATATAGAAAAAATTAGCCGGGCATGGTGGCACATGCCTGTAGTCCCAGCTACTCGGGAGGCTGAGGCAGTAGGATCGCTTAAGCCCAGGAGTTTGAGGTTGCTGTGAGCTAGGCTGACGCCACGGCACTCACTCTAGCCAGGGCAACAAAGTGAGACTCTGTCTCAAAAAAAAAAAAAAAAAAAAAAAAAAGAATGAGGTATAGTTGGCCCTCCATATCCATGGGTTCCACATCCATGGATTCAACCAACCATGGATTGAAAATATTCAGGGAAAAAATTTGTGTCTGTACTAATGTACAGACTTTCCTTCATTATTCCCTAAGCAATACAGTATAACAACTGTTTACACGGCATTACCATGTATTAGGTATTGTGAGTAATCTGGAGTTGATTTAAGGCTCATAGGTTATATGCAAATACTGCACCATTTTATGTTGAGGAGGACTTGCGCATCAGCAAGTTTTGGTAACTGCGGAAGGTCCTGCAAACAATCCCCCACAGATACCGAGGGACGACTGTGCTACTGTTCAACTATCAGATTGGCAAAAAGTATGTGTCAGTATCGTAGAGAATTGGGCACTCACTAGTAGGAATATAAACTGGTTCTATATTTTTGGAGGAAAATTCACAATATCTGTCAAAAGCCTTAAAATATGCTTTATCTTTAACCCAGCAATACATATTTAGGAATTTATATAAAGGAAACAACTGGACAAATAATTTAAAATCTATGGGCTTTCCTTCAAAATTTCAGGAAGAGAAAAAAAATAAAGAATATAAAAATAGTAAAATATCTATGGGCAAAGATTCACTGCAGCATCTTTCATAATACTGAACAATTGGAGGCAGTCCAAATTAGACATAAATATATAGTCTACAGCCTTGCTGAAGTGCATCCAGAGACCGTCAGTATCTGCACCACCTGGGAGCTTTTTAGAAATGCAGAATCTCAGACCTGAATCAGAATTTGTATTTTGACAGTTTTCTATGGCATTTGTAAGAGCATTAAAATTAGAGGAGAACTGGCAAGGATATACACCAAAATGGTAGCAATTTTCTGGGGGGTGATGTTCCCTATTTCAAATGCATTTTCTAGTTTTTCTACCTCTGACATGCACTTTTTTTTATAAGCATATGTCACATGGAAAAACACACCATGCCATGGTTGCACAATATTCCCTTGTCTGGAGGCCCTTCGTGTCACACTTCATCCAAAATCAGTCCTCTGGGGTCTCTCCTTAGCCCTTTCCTCCCCCACCCTCTACAGTCTCACGTCCAGCTGTGTTGTTGGTACCCATAGCACTGTGCTGAAATTATTATTTTTGCTTCTTCAGCTGTTCAAATACTAAAATAGGGGGGAAAATACCAAGAAAATCATCCAGGCTGCAATGCAGAAATGAAATGCAAATTGGTGTTATAATAAGGGTTTGATTCATCTGTCTCCTCCGCTGGACTGTGAACTTCTGGAGGGTAAAGACTGTGTCCCACTTGCCTCCAAGCTTAGAGCCTGACCCAAAGTAGGATCTCATTGTTTGCTAAGTGGATGAAAGGGCAGATGCTAGATCAAGCCCTGAGGCAAGAAGTCAATCTGATTATCACAAGGAATTATGGCTGGGGCTGCCAGCACTCAGGTCCTCAGAATCTCAACTCCTAGATCTTCTGAGGCCATTCCTTTGGCTCCCATCCTGAGATACACCCTAGTCAGCTCCAAGAGGGACTTCCCATCTCTCAACCACAGTTAAGAAGGGCCTTGCATCTACCATACCAAACTCCACCCTTTTTCTCCCAGTCTCCCACACCAACAGTAGGAAGGGCTCAAATCGAGATTCACCAAGCAGCCATATCTTTAAAATAAATAAAGGTAGCCAGGCACAGTGGAATGTGCCTGTAGTCCCAGTTCCTCAGGAAACTGAGGTAGGAGGATCCCTTGAGGCTGCAGTACCTACGATTGCACCTATGAATAGCTGCTGCACTCCAGCCTGGGCAACATAGTGAAACCCTGTCTATAAATAAATATATAGAGCTTGGTGGCTTATGCCTGTAATCACAGCACTTTGGGAGGCTGAGGCAGGAGGATCAATTGAAGCCAGAAGTTTGACACCAGGCTGGACAACATAGCAAAAACCAGTTTCTATAAAAAAATAAAAACAAATTAGCCAGGCATGGTGGTGTGCACCTGTAGTCCCAGCTACTCAGGAGACTGAGGCAGGAGGATCGCTTAAGCCCAGGAGTTTAAGGCTGGAGTGAGTTAATGATAACGCCCACTGCATTCCAGCCCAGGTGACAGAGTAAGAATAAATAATCAATCAATCCTGGACTGTACTTTGAGCTGGGGGGAGGTTTTTGGTTCCAGAACTGGGGTACTCCTCAGTCTCCCTGAAAGACCTGGTGTCCCAGACCCTATTCCAGGGCTGACCCTTTGTAGCCTCTTCTGACATATTTTCGGGGCATTCTCTGCAGTCACCTATCTGAGCTCCTATGTGGTCCTAAAGATTTAAATCCAAAAAACACATGGTATGTACCTATTATGTGCTATAATACCTGCTAGCATTACCAAGCCCTTAAATGTGACAAGCATTTTACCTGCACTGTTAAATTTTAATTCTCCCCCTCAAAAAACCCTGTATAGCTTGTAGTGTTATCTCTTTTTGCAGCTAAAGGTTCTGAGAGGTGAACCAACTCACCCTAAGTCACACAGCTAACAAGAGAGCAGAACCTAGATTTGAACCTAGATCTGCATGACTCCAGAGCCTGAATGCTTAACTACTGTGCAAACTGCAATCCGTCTGGCTTCATTTGTCTATTTTTCCACAAATAATATTCCAGGAATATTTATTGAGCACTTATTATGAACCAGGCATTGTCCAAGGTGCTGAGAGTCAATGATGAAAAAACAAAGTCTTTACCCTTAGCTTAATCTGGTGGGTAGACAGACATGAGTCAAAGAAATCCTACACACATACATAATTACAAACGCTTATAGTTGGTTCACAGAAAAAGTGCAGAACACACTGAGAGCAGTGTGGGGCGGCAGGACCCGGACTAGTGTGGGAAGTCAGAGAGGCTTCTGGGAAGAAAGCAGTGCAGCTTGGCAGGGTGTGAATGTGCTGAGGTGGGAGGGAGCATGGCTGCTTCAAGGAGTGTTTTGGAAAAACAGAAGAAAGGCCAGCGTGGCTGGAGCCCAGAGAGCAGAGGAAGAAAGTGAGGCAGGATGGGGTGGAGGATGAACAGGAGCCAAGTCACTCAGGGCCTTTTAGGCCAGGACGAGGGATTTGGGATTCATGGTGAGGGCACAGGAAGCTTTGAAGGGGTTTTCAATAGAGCAGTGAATTCATTGGATTTGCTTTTTAGAAAGAGCATTCTGGCTGCTCTTTGGAGAACAAATTGGAAGTAGGAGAGCAGAAGCAGGGAGTCCAGTTAGGATGCTGTTGCAGGGGTCCAGGTGGAGGGTGACAGTGGCTCGGAGTGGGATGGTAGTGATGGGGGATGTAAGAGAAGGGTTCAGAATGCAGTTTTGAAAGTAAGGCCAATGGGACTGGATGTGGGCTGCTAGAGAGAAGAATCAGGAATTACTTGGGCACCTGGATGAACGCACGTATCTTTTCTGAGGCAGGGAACACTGAGGGCAGAGTAGGTTTGGGAGAGAACCAGGAGTTAGCCGTTGTTGAGTTCGAGATGCCTGTAATTGTCCAAGTGGAGGGATGGAGTTGTCATCTCTGTATTCCCAGAGTTGGCACAAAATAGGTGCTTATTAAAAAGTCTTTAAAAGAATGCACAAGTGGGTAGAATTTGAGCCAAGTCGTAAGGAATGGATGGGATTTGCCCTTGAGAGGAAGATATTTTAGTGCCTAAGATGAACAAATAGAACAGTTGGTGGAAGCAGAGGATAAAGGAGTGAATGTGATGTTGAAATGGCCGATGGGGCACCTTGCTGCTGCTCACCAAGGTTTTTTCTTGCACCTTTGCCTTTAACACTGAACCATCCTCTGCAGAACAGAGGGAATAAATCAGAGCTAGGGAGAAAAATGATGTTTTTGTTAAACTCAGTATATTTGTGTGTGGGTGTGTGTCAGCCGCTAAGCATTTTTGCATTTGTATTTCCATATTTCATAGGCTAGAAGGCCCTGGTCTTTCCAGCTGACCTTGTTGGCAAGGCTGAATTAAGGCTGAGTTCTCTTTCTTATTTACATGGACTGACATGGACTGAACCGGCTGCACAGCCTCCCTCCCCAGTGAACCAGGCTGACCAGGTCAGGGTGTACCAACGTGTTCCTGATGCTTAATATCATGGCTTCTTTTCTGGGCATCTCCTTTCAGGCCCTTGCTCAGAGCCTCCCAAAGTACCAGAGAAGAGTTTTTAATTTCAGCAGCCAGTGTCCACAGGCAAGGGCTAGGTATGACTGACCCAGAGGTGAAGGCCAAAGGCATCATTGGTATACAAACATCGTCCTTCTGTTCAATTATTCATTCAATTCACCATTGGTTCTTTTATTCAACATATATCCTCAGTTCCACTGTTCATTTCAAGTTACTTAACCTCCCTGCACCCTAGTTTCCTCAGCTTTAAAATGGGGACACTAATAATGCCACCTTCAAAAGTTTGTTGTGTGGATGAAATAAAGGAATATTGTTCATTAACGCAACAAATATTAACTGAACACATACAAAGGGGGCTGTTCTAAGTGCTGAGGATAGTGGTGAACAATACAAAGATCCCTACCCTCATGGAGCAGACATTCTAATGGAGATAAACAGTAGAAAAATACACAAAAGCATATAGTGGTGGTCAGGTTAGGCTTCACTGAGGAGGTGACATTTCAGCAAGGCCCTGAAGGAGGGGAGGGAGCAGGCCATGCAGACAGGAGGGAACAGGGAACTGGAAGAGTGAGCTGGGAGAGGGGGTGGGGGAAGTTTCTAGGCTGTTAAAAGGATTTGGCTTTTCTCCAAAATGAGATGGGAAGTCATTTAATGGTTTTAAGAAGAGGAGTAACATGATCTGGCTTCTAGTATTAAAGAAGCACTTTGTCTGCTGTGTTGAGGAGACTGCAGGGGCAAGGGCAGGAGGCAGGGAGACATGCTGAGGAGGCGATGGCAATGATCCTGTCCAGGATAAGGATGGCTTGGACCAGCGTGGTAGCAGTGGAGGGGAAGGTAAATGCTGAATTCTGGATATATTTTGGAGGCAGAGCTGAACTATGTAAATGTTAATGTCATTGCACCAAAATTACAATTCATAAAATAAATTGAACTTCATCAAAATTAAAAATTGTTGTGCTTCAAAAGACACTATAAAGAAAATAAAGACAAGCCACAGAATGAGGGAAAATATTTTTAAAGCCTGTATCTGATAAAGGACTTGAATCTGAATATACAAAGAACTCCCACAACTCAATAATGAGAAGATAAACAACCCAATTAAAAAATGGACAAAAGATTTGAATAGATGTTCATCAAAGAGGATATATGAATGGCTAATAAGCACAAAGAAAGATGCTTAACATCATTAGTCATTAGGGAAATGCAAATTAAAGCCACAATGAAATACTACTTCATGCCCACCAGCATGGCTATAATCAAAAAGACAGACAATACCAAATGTTGGCAAGGATGTGGAGAAATGGGAATCCTCATGTATTGCTGATGGGAATGTCAAATGGTACAGCTACTTCAGAAAACAGTTTAGCAGTTTCTTTAAAAGATAAATATAAATTGGCTGGGCGCGGTGGCTCACGCCTGTAATCCCAGCACTCTGGGAGGCCAAGGCGGGTGGATTGTTTGAGCTCAGGAGTTCGAGACCAGCCTGACCAAGAGCAAGACCCCGTCTCTACTAAAAATAGAAAAGAAATTATACAGACAGCTAAAAACATATATATATATATATATATATAGAAAAAATTAGCCGGGCATGGTGGTACATGCCTGTAGTCCCAGCTACTCGGGAGGCTGAGGCAGGAGGATTGCTTGAGCCCAGGAGTTTGAGGTTGCTGTGAGCTAGGCTGACGCCACGGCACTCACTCTAGCCCAGGCAACAGAGTGAGACTTTGTCTAAAAAAAAAAAAAATATATATATATATATATATATATATATATATTTACTACACGACCCAGCAACTGTTCCACTCCTAGTTATCTACTCAAGAGAAATGCAAACATATACTCACACAAAGACTTGAATGTAAATGTTCATAGCAGCACTATTCATAATAGCCAAAAAGTGGAAACAACCCAATGTTAATCAACAGTACAAAGGATACTATTCAATAGTAAAAAAGAACAAAATACTAATGCATGCTACAACGCGGGTGAATCTCAAAAAAATTATGCTGAATGAAGGAAGCTAGACACAAAAGACCACATATAGTATGGTTCTATTTATATGAAATGTCCAGAAAAGGCAAATCTATATAGACAGAAAGTAGATTAATGGTTGCCTGGGGCTAGGGGGCGGGAATGGAGATTGATTGTAACTGGGCACAGGGGATCTTACTGAGGTGGCGGATTTTATTGAGGTAATGGAAACATTCCAGGACTGGATTGGCTAATGGTTGCATGACTTGGTAAATTTATTAAAAAATCATTAAATTATACCCTTAAAAAGAAAAATGTTAATGACAACATATATCTAAATGTAGACAATTTTTGTTCATTTAGCACAGTGTTTGAAATATAATAATTCAATAAATGTAGTTAACTTTTTAAGCTAATAATATTTCCACTATTAATATTTATGTCATGCCTACTATGTGCTAGGCATTATGCTGAATGCTGGGCAAAGTGGAGGTCCAGGAAAGAACCCTGGGCTAGGAACATGGCATACACTTTATACTATGACATAGTTTTGTTTCCAAATCCAGCTGCCATTGTTGGCAAGTCACTCTAAATGTCGTTCTCCCCTGTTCTTTTCCTTCATAGCAAGCACAATTTTTATAATGATATTTCTTCATGTGATCGCTTGCTTCATGTCTATCTTCCTCCCTATATTATAAACACCATGACACCAGGGAAAGGTCTGCTCCACACATTACTGGCAGGTGGGCAGATTCTGGTAGACTTTGCTGGCCTGATAGAAGGAACAGGTGCTGCTGATACTGGCCCCTTCCTCCTTATCCGCATGAATGTGGACAGGATGTCTGAAGCTGCAGCAGTCACCTTACAACTATGAGTTGCATACATGAGGGCCAAAGCCAAGTTGTGAAGGATGATGGAGAGAGATGAATGAGCCTGTATCTTTGATGACTTTGTTGAGCACTGAGCCAGTGCTCACCCACCTCCAGACCTCTTATTATATGAGAAAAATAAACTTGTATTTAAGCCATTGTTGCCTAGGGTATTCTATTTCTGGCAGTGGAACACATTCCTAAATGATACTACCAATAAGACCAAAGTAATATTCTTTTTCTTTCTTTCTTTCTTTCTTTTTTTTTTTTTTTTGAGACAGAGTCTCGCTCTGTTGCCCAGGCTGGAGTGCCATGGAGTCAGCCTAGCTCACAGCAACCTCAAACTCCTGGGCTCAAGCAATCCTCCTGCCTCAGCCTCCCGAGCAGTTGGGACTACAGGTGTGCACCACCATGCTTGGCTAATTTTTTCTGTATGTATTTTTAGTTGTCCAGCTAATTTCTTTCTTTTTTTTTAGTAGAGATAGGGTCTTGCTCTTGCTCAGGCTGATCTGGAGCTCCTGAGCTCAAATGATCCACCCGCCTCAGCCTCCCAGAGTGCTAGGATTACAGGCGTGAGCCACTGTGCCCCGGCCACAAAGTAATATTCTTTTTTTTTTTTTTTTTGAGACAGAGTCTCGCTGTGTTGCCTGGGCAAGAGTGAGTGCCATGGCGTCAGCCTAGCTCACAGTAACCTCAAACTCCTGGGCTCAAGCAATCCTGACTCAGCCTCCCAAGTAGCTGGGACTACAGGCATGCGCCACCATGCCCAGCTAATTTTTTCTATATATTTTTAGTTGTCCAGCTAATTTCTTTCTATTTTTAGTAGAGACGGGGTGTTGCTTTTGCTCAGGCTGGTCTTGAACTCCTGACCTTGAGTGATCCTCCCGCCTCGGCCTCCCAGAGTGCTAGGATTACAGGCGTGAGCCACCATGCCCGGCTAAATCTATTACCTAATACTGTCTATTGCCTTACTAAGTCAAAAGAGAAAAACCTTGTAATTGTTGTGGAAGACTATTGGTTGCTTACCCAAAGGTCATTCTTTTTGTTTTGTTTTGTTTTGTTTTGAGACAGAGTCTCACTTTGTTGCCCGGGCTAGAGTGAGTGCCATGGCATCAGCCTAGCTCACAGCAACCTCAGACTCCTGGGCTCAAGCGATCCTACTGCCTCAGCCTCCCGAGTAGCTGGGACTACAGGCATGTGCCACCATGCCCGGCTAATTTTTCCTATATAAATTTTTAGTTGTCCGGATAATTTTTATTTCTATTTTTAGTAGAGACGGGGTCTCGCTCAGGCTGGTCTCGAACTCCTGACCTCCAGCAATCCACCCGCCTCGGCCTCCCAGAGGGCTAGGATTACAGGCGTGAGCCACCGCGCCTGGCCTCTTTTTGAAACAGTCATTTCTGTTTTTGAAACAACTTTTTTGTTTTTCATTTTTTCAGGAAGCATGTGCTCAGCCTAAGGGGATACATCATGATTCGTCCATACCATTCATGTAATACTATCCTTTTTGCCAGCATTCATTAACTCTCATCTTCACAACAATCCTGCAAGGCTGGTATTGTTTTTTCCATCTTACTGATGTGAAAACCCAGGCTCAGAGAAATGACTGGTTTTGAACACAGGTCTCACCCCATACAGCTCTTTGCAATGCACTACACCATTACTCATCCATTGGCAATTTGGTACATTTTTTATGACTCTGGTTGTGGGTATTCTGCTTTCCTATTTGAACAATAAGGGTGTTCTGTAATGCCTCATTCCCCATCACCCTTGAAAATCCGGGAACTCCTTAAGGCGACTCACTACTCCTTAGGAACCACTCCTAATGACATCTAGGACCCCCTCAACCTCCTGAAGTGCTTCTAATGACTCCCAGGATGCCCTCTCTCTGTCCCAAGAGCTGATCCTGATGACCCCCAAATCCCCATTCACCAAGGAACTGCCTTTTAATGACCCTAAGGACACCTTTCCTTAGAACCTGTCCTAATGATCCTTAGAGCTCCTTTCCCCTCAGGAACTGTCCCCGCTTGCCAGCGAGTGAGGGGATTCCAAGGACATAGGATTTTGTTTTAAAAACCGAGACAATGGGCCAGGCGTGGTGGCTCACGCCTGTAATCCTAGCACTCTGGGAGCCCAAGGTGGGAGGATCGCTCAAGGTCAGGAGTTCGAGACCAGCCTGAGCAAGAGTGAGACCACCACCCCTCCCCCAGTCTCTACTAAAAATAGAAAGAAATTAGCTGGACAACTAAAAATATATAGAAAAAATTAGCTGGGCATGGTGGCGCATGCCTGTAGTCCCAGCTACTGGGGAGGCTGAGGCAGAAGGATTGCATGAGCCCAAGAGTTTGAGGTTGCTGTGAGCTACGCTGACGCCACGGCACTCTACCCAGGCAACAGAGCAAGACTCTGTCTCAAAAAAAAAAACAAAAAACAAAAAAAGCCCCGAGACAATGCTGGACAAACTGGGACAAGTTGGTCACCTTTTCAGGACTCCTTGACCTCAGAGGCTGCCCCTACGGGCCCTCAACACACTTCCACCTTAGGCAAACGAGCTACTTACCCCAGAAAACTTTGCCCCATCTCTTCCTTACAAACATCTTATAATAACCTATAACCACCTAACCGACCAGCCCATTTCTAGGTACTCGCTTCTTTCAACCCTGATTAGTTATGGGTGGCCAGAGCCCTCCTATGATTGGCCAACTCCGCGATCTAGCCGAGATGCTCAGTGGCCGCGTTCCCGAATGGTACAGCGTTTCCCCCTGGCAACAGCCCCAGCCCCCGCTCATAGGCTGAGCACATTGATATCGCCGGACTTTGGGGCGGCTGCAGCGCGTGCTCATTGGCTAATTGAAGGCTCATAGCCCCCCACCCCCGGATTGGTTGACTCTGTGGGGCCTTGTACGGCTGCGCAGATGCCGACTTTGGAGGAGGCGGGGCTTTGTCCTTCGCCTGCTGGAAAAGCAGTAGGATCGGCTAGTGGCGACGGCAGAAGCCGAGCCTAAGCCCTGCCGGGGCTTGGGAGTTTAGGTGAGAACCATAGGGTTTTGGAATCCTTTGAGTTCGTTGCTGCTGTAGCCGTGACCGTGAGCTTCGGTGGGGGAGGGGTGGCGGGGGTGCGTCTTTCATCGGTGAGCGATGGGCATAGTTCTCGGCCAATAGGAAAAGGAACTTCTAAAATGGATTCTGAGATTGGCCCTTTCCAATCTTTTATGGCCAATGGACGTCGGGACAGGGGGGCGAGTCCTCTGGGCCTTATTTTCTTCTTCCTGCGGCCGGGCCTCACTCGCCTAGGCGGCGGGGCCGAGAGGGGCTGGACCTTTGAGCGGTGAGGTTCGGGGACCTTGGGCGCGGGGCCTGCCTTTGCAGTGATACTCGCGGGAGCGACTGCGGAGGAAGCTGCGGGAGTTTGGAGGTGGTTGTTAGCAATAGCTACCTGTATTGTGGTTAAGTACCGGGCCTAGCGTTTCGCTTGCATCATCTGAGCTAATCACAGTAACCATGCAGGGCAGGGGGTTGGAATCCCCATTTTACAGGTAGAGAAACTGAGACTCAGTTAACTCACACAACCAAGGTCACACGGCTGATAAACGGCAGCGACCGGATCTGTGTTCAGAATTTTGACTCCGAAGCTGGTGCTCTTGAACCACTAGGCTTTGTTGCTGGATGCGGGAGGGTGTCAGGAAACGGGAGCTTTTCCCAGGGAATAGACTGGGGGAAGGGAATCCTAGAATTGAAGAAAGGGGATGAACAGCTGAGGTGAGGGTGAGCAAATCAGTTATTCAGCAGTTACGAAGTGCCTACTCTGTGCCATGCATTGTTCTAGGCATACAAAGATGAATAGGGCCAGAGGCTGATGAAGCCCCATTAGGGCCCCTTTCAAGGCCCGGGGAGGCCCCCATATTGTATTCACGTGATTGTGTGTTTTTATAGAATTTGCAAAGATAGGATATTTTGAATTCTTTATTTTAAGAGTTTCCTCAAAATTGAATAAGCTTCGGGGTTCTCCATACTTGGATCTGCCCTTGCAAGGAACAGTCTAGGTGGAGGTTAGAATGTAAGTAGTATAGGATAATGGAAGGTGCACTAGGAGTGCACTGTGGGCAAATTTCCTGGTATGTAAAGCAGAGATAACAGTATGCCTGCCATGCAAAGTTTCTGCAAGGTTCATAAACAGCTCCTGGCCAGGAACACACCCTATTTTTGGTGGAATGGAAGGCTAAGAGATGTGGGTAATGAGGGTTTGTCTTCTACCTTATACAGTTCTGCTCCATACTATCTCTTACATCTGTTACTAGATTTCTGGTAGATTGGAGGCAGTTTCCCTTCTTCTGAGCTCTCAAGGGGACCCTTGTAGCTGCACTGCCATTGCTTTGGGCCCCAGATTGTGGGAGCAGAACTGCTGGACCCTTAGTGAGGAGGTTTAGTAAAGGAAAGGACATACTGTTTGCTTCTAAACTGGCTCCTTTTGACTGGTATGCTTGGTACATTTGAGATTGTCTGTTGTGTTACTAAGCAATGGAGATGCACCCACTTAGCTGAAGTCCTCTTCTAAAAACATAAAGGGTTTATTTTGCTTTCTCTAGTCAGTTATGAAGTTTGTCCTGTATTGCTACTGTATTGCCTGTTTAAATTTTGTCCTTTGAGTTCTAGGTACAGTGCAATTGAACTTGTTTCCAGCTTGATTTGATTAAGTATTGCTGAAACTGCATTTTGGTTTAGTTATCAGAACAATTTCACTTTAGGGTTTTAAAATCATAAATCACACTACTAATATCAAAGTACTTTAGAACTCTTAAACTTATCTTGTAGCCAAGTAACTTTTCTTAGGAATCTATAATCTTGTTTTAAAGCTGTGCCCTAGGAAGGAGCTCATAGGGGGCTTTTCAAATCAGGTTGTAGTATATTATGTTTAATACTCTGAGAAGTGATTAGCAAGGTGTGAATAAGGGAATAACTTGAAAAGGAAAAAGTAAAATACAGGCAGATCAGTTGTAGTTAGATAGAACCAACAACCAAATACAGTTTCCTTTTTTAGCTGATACAGTGTCTCTGTTTAAGTGAGATTTGGATACATGCAATTTTGATACATCAGTTTCTTTTTAAACAGAACCTTTTCTATTTGTATTTCTAGTTCATTTAAATAACTTTTCTAGAGGCAGAGTCCAAGTGTGAAGTCTTAATGCTTCTTCAGAATTTTTACACCATCTTTTATTATTTTCAGTACTGATATTCCCAGCATTTAATTTTAATTACATTTTATATAATTTTTTGCTTTTTTTTTTTTTTTTTTTTTTAGACAGAGTCTCACTCTGTTACCCAGGCTAGAGTGCCGTGGCATCAGCCTAGCTCACAGCAACCTCAAACTCCTGGGCTCAAGCAATCCTCCTGCCTCAGCCTCCCTAGTAGCTGGGACAACAGGCATGTGCCACCATGCCCCGCTAATTTTTTCTATATATTTTTAGTTGTTCCTATAATTTCTTTCTATTTTTTTAGTAGAGACGGGGGTCTCGCTTTTGCTCAGGCTGGTCTCGAACTCCTGAGCTCAAACGATCTACCCACCTCGGCCTCCCAGAGTGCTAGGATTATAGGCGTGAGCCACTGCGCCCGGCCAATTTTATGCTCTTAATGTATTTCTTTAGATTCCTGTCTGACCAAAGTGACCTCAAAAAAGAGGAAAAATGGCTTCTGAATCTGAAACCCTGAATCCCAGTGCTCGGATAATGACCTTTTATCCAACCATGGAAGAGTTCCGGAACTTCAGTCGTTATATTGCCTATATTGAATCCCAGGGAGCTCATAGGGCTGGGCTGGCCAAGGTAAGGAGTTGGAATTGTTCCACGTGGCTTTTGTGATGGAGGGCAGCTGTTAAGATTTTTCCTAAATGAAGACTGGAACTAAGTTTACTGAAAGTTGGGTGTGGTAATGACTTTAGCAAATGCTGTCCATTTGCAAGTTAATTCATTTGTTAACATGAGAAACGTGTCGGCTTTTAGGTAGGGTGAGAGCTGCTTGGAATCTCCAAAAAGGGGAGGTTAAGAGCTAGCATCTCCAGACCTGGCTGCGGTGGTGCTTCAGGCCTCATGGTGAAGAGGCTGAAATGAGAGCAAGAGAAGTAGATGGCATGAGCACTTAGTAACAGTTAAAAAAATCACTGAAGCACCCAACTCCACCATGAGTTTGCCACCTACAGAGGAGGAAACCGTATGAGTATGGAGTTGACCACATCAAGTAAAATTATGGGGGTTTTATTTTGTTTTGTTTCTTTTTTTAAAGAGAGCTCTAGGCTGTTAGATTGAGGAAGAATCAACTCTTCAGCCTCCTTCCTGGTGCCCAGATAAAGTACTGAGGCTGGGAACAAGTGTTACTTACTTTAGGTCATCGCAACTAGGCAGCTAGTTGGTGGCAAAACTGGATCAGGGTTAGCATGTCTGTGTTTGGGTGAGCATGGGTAAATTAAAGTAACTTTCCAGTAAAATTGACTGTAAGGTTGGATAGCAACCTACACACTTCCTGAACTCTGACTGGCTTACCAGGTTTTTCATCTGTCTGTTGTGTTCCCTCCAGGTTGTTCCTCCAAAAGAGTGGAAGCCACGAGCATCCTATGATGACATTGATGATTTGGTCATTCCTGCCCCCATCCAACAGCTGGTGACAGGGCAGTCTGGCCTCTTTACTCAGTACAATATACAGAAGAAAGCCATGACTGTTCGAGAGTTCCGCAAGATAGCTAATAGCGATAAGTGAGTGCAAACACTTTCTTACCTGTCATAGTGTCTAGGAGCTATTGTCTCATCTTCCTAGCATCTCCAAGATTGCTACTGTCCTACTGAAAAACAGTTTCCTCTCTTCTGGCTTCTGTTTCCCTCTCTACTCTTTATGGAAGCATTTCCTCCTCTCAGTACTGCATCACAATCTAAACATGTCTCTCCTCTTACATGAAGTAATCTCATTGTTTTCCATCAGAAGTAGAATCATTTTCTGACTCTGGTAAAATTGTAAAGTTGCAAAGGAGAAAATCGGAGGTCGATCAAAGGGAGCTTTTGCTGTATGTATTGATACCACCTGCTTATCACAAAGGCTTCAGTAGTTTCAGTTCATCTCTCCTCTAGGGATCCTTTGTCTTTAATCAGGCCCATCCAGCTGCTAGCTCGTTTCCGTTTTGACATTAACAAATGTAAATAAACTATCAAGCTGGTTGCTATATTCTGTCACTCCATACATCATCTGTGCATTCTTGACTCTTTTAGAAATGTCTTTCTTTTTTTAGGCCTGCTGTTTCCAGTTGTTTTTCCTTGCTGTTTTTAATATTTAGCTCTCATTTTACTTCGCATTCATGGAGAATGAGCTTTGTTTCCTTCATTTCGCTCTGACTACTTTTAATCTTCTTTCTTGGATCTTCTCAGTTTCGACTATACTTCTTAATTTTGAGTTTCCACACAGGGTTCCCACCTCTTTCCCTTGCTTCTCCTCCTGACCTTTTTGATCCAAGCATGCCCTGATTTCAGCCTGTGAGACATACCTGCGCCTTCACCGTGCACAAGCCCAGAGCAGGCTCTTTCGCTTGCCAGCCTTCACACTGCTGGGGATGGCACTTCATGTACTTAATCATCTCTGTCTCATGTCAGGTCTTGCTCTATTTCTACTCTTAGCCTTCTTTTCATTTGATTTATCACAATTCTAATTGAGGTCTTCCAGTTTTATTGACAACTTTTAAAACATCTACATTGCTAGCCAACCTGCTGGCCAGTCAGAGAATTTATGTTAAAGTCTGTGTGACTTGCTTTTCAGATGAAAGGCCACACACATCATCCTTCACGTCATGCTTGATGTCTGATTTTTGCCATGCATGGGGACCAACCTCACCTGCCTTCTGTTTCTCACGTGGAGGGGCTGTAGCTTCCTCTGTCTTTTTTTGTTAACACACGCTAGGCTTTTTCTTCTTTCAGGATACTTCCTTTTCTTTTTAAATTAACCAGCCCTACCAGGGGTGGGGAACCTGCAGCCTCAAGTGATTTGTTTTGTAAAATTTGGATTCAGTCAAAAGGCCACACTCAAGGATCCAGAAGGTCACATGTGGCCCCAAGGCTATAGGTTCCCCACCCCCTGCTGGAGATTCTTACCTTTCATTTCTATTTAAATGTCCAGGTAGCTTTAAGAAAAGCCAGTAGGTAAAAACTTGAATTTATGAAGCACATCAGTTGGAGGTAGAGGAGTTATGTATATTTCAAAGAGACCATTATGTTTCTAAAATCTATTATTTACTAGATTGACATTAAAATGCAAGGCGGTATGTAAAGTAAGATTTTTAAACTCATTTTCATTATCTCCACACAATTTCATTTTGGGTTTCATGTCCACTCTTCATCCACTCATGATAATTTTAGCCATTTTAGTTATAGTGTGCCTTAGGTTTTCTACCTTTTCAAATACCTGTAAGGTTTGTGTATTACTCCTTTTAAATTGCTGCATAAGAATTTTTAAATGGTTTGAACTTTTTAAAAAACTTTTTGGAGTAAATTCTCAATATGTGATTATTAAGCTAAAGAGTATAGATATTTTTTTTATGGCTTCAGATAGAGATGCGTAAATATGAATATGTGTATATGTATTTATGTATATTTTCCTAAATAGAATATTGATGTGTAAAAATCTGTTTTTATATTTTTAGAACTTACATATTTTTACTAAAATATTTTACGTTTTTAGGCATAATTATTTGTTGAGTGTTAGCTGCTGCATAAGGTGCTGGGGATATAGCAGTGATACATACAAATGAGCCTTCTTCCTTTACAGCAGTTTAGAGAAGTGGATGCTGTTAGAAAGTCTTAGCTTTTCACAAGCTGGTGGGTTTCGGCTGTCTGTGGATGTGTTGGGATTTGTGGTTTTTGGATCTCACAAGTCTGTGAGCCCATTTTCTCCCTGGGTGGCCAGGCTGCTCCTGAATCTAGCAGGGTGTAATTTAAGTAGAATTGAGGGTGTCATGCTTCTTAAGGAAGATGGGTGTACATCTGTGTGTACATTACCTTCCTCAGGCCCAGAGCTCATGTAAGGGATATTAATAAGGGTGTTACTATGTATTAGAGCCTTGAAGGCCAAATTATGTCTTGTTCATTAGAAATGTGTTGTGTTCCTGGAATAGGGGACTATGTCTTATACTGTTCATAATGCCTAATAAACTCCTGTAAATGGTTAATACTGTTTTTTTTTTCTTTAACTTTCAAAAGGTACTGTACCCCACGCTATAGTGAGTTTGAAGAGCTTGAGCGGAAATACTGGAAAAATCTCACATTCAATCCTCCAATCTATGGTGCAGATGTGAATGGTACTCTGTATGAAAAGGTGAGACTGACCGGAAATCCTCTGCAACATTTTTGTAATTTTCTAATGTAAATACCATTTTTTCCTGCCTAGCACAGAGTAGGCTCCTAAAAGCTGTTTGGTGAATGGGTGGATGAACAAATGAATGATCTACCACCAGCTGATGTGCAGAGCCTGCTTAATTGTGGGTATTTTTGCATGTGACTGAATTTTATGTCTCCCACTTTACATGTGAATTGAATGATGTGTTCTTTTCAAGGGCTGTTAGCTTAGGCAGTGGGTGGTAGTTGATGAATTCTTGAAAGGGTGGGGCGAATCAGAAAATGAAATGGGGGAGAGGCAGTGTGGTTTCTGCAGAAAAAAGATCACTGACTAATCTAATGAAAGAGGCATATATTTGAGAAGAGAAGTGTTTTGATTTTTTCAGAACCCTCAAACAAGATCCTGTAGCAAAAGCTATTTTAACTGATTGCATTGCCTTGGGACAGTGCTTTTGGAATAAAGAACTGTCTTATCTGGGCGTGGTCCCACCGCCCATAATCCTAGCACTTTGGGAGGCCAAGGGGGGGGGAATCACTTGAGGCCAGGAGTTTGAGACTAGCCTGGGGGGAAACAGCGAGACAAAAAAAAAAAAAAAAAATAGGTGGGTTTAGTGGTACGTGCCTGTAGTCCCAGCTTTTGCAGAGGTTGAGAGAGGAAGATCATTTGAGCCTAGGAGTTTCAGGTACAGTGAGCTATGATGACACCACTGCACTGTAGCCCAGGCAACAGAGACCCTGTTTCAAAAACAAATGACAAAAACCCAAAACTCTTAAATATGGTAGGAGGGGAGGATATTTGGGACTGTCTTTGGATGATTGAAAAATCTGTAGGGTCTTTCAGAGATTATCACTCATGTTAATTTTAATGTTTGGTTTTTTTGTTTGTTTGTTTTTGTTTTTTGAGACGGAGTCTCGCTCTGTTGCCCTGGCTAGAGTGCCGTGGCATCAGCCTAGCTCACAGAAACCTGAAACTCCTGGGCCCAAGCAATCCTCCTGCCTCAGCCTCCCGAGTAGCTGGCACTACAGGCATGTGCCACCATGCCTGGCTAATTTTTTCTATATATATTTTTAGTTGTCCAGCTAATTTCTTTCTAGTTTTAGTAGAGTTGGGGGTCTCGCTCTTGCTCAGGCTGGTCTTGAACTCCTGAGCTCAAAGAATCCTCCCGCCTTGGCCTCCCAGAGTGCTAGGATTATAGGTGTGAGCCACTGTGCCCAGCCAATTTTAATGTTTTTATCAATTATTGGAAGAGTTTTAAAAGTGAATTCCAAGTTTGTTGATGACAGTTTTTTTGGGTAGAAGGTCAAGCTCATAGGGATGAGTGGCAGGAAGATGCTGTAAGGATCCGGGATGGGGAGGTACAAGGCAGAGCTTAATAATCCAGAAACCACTTACGTGTGGTGAGCTCCTGGCCAACCATTGCAATACAGGAAGAGGATATTACAGACTTTTTAGGAAGATGCTACCAAGTGGAAATTGGGGCAAAAAAAGCCACAAAATTGCTATAATTAATTCCCATGTTTTGCTTTTTTTTTTTTTTTTTTGTGGTCTGAGTTCTTTCCTATTTTGACCTGTTTCTTTAGCTTTGGTTCAAACTCTTCTCCGGGGCTTTAAAACAGGTGCCTGTCATCTCTTTATTCATCTTTCTACACTAGCCTCGTTCACAAAGCGGTATTTGCCCTTTGAAGGTATGTTGGCATCAGTTCCAGTGGTAGCTGTGAAAGTGAGTGAGGGATGCTGCGGTCTTCATGTCCGTATTATTCCGCATGTTTGGCAGAGGTGACAGCTCCCCTGTGACCTATTCTGGGATTTATAAGCTCAGAGCCTCAGTTCATATTCAACTGTAACTTGCCCTGGACTGTCATTTCTTTTGCAGCATGTCGATGAGTGGAATATCGGCCGGCTGAGAACCATCCTGGACTTGGTGGAAAAGGAGAGTGGGATCACCATTGAGGGTGTGAACACCCCATACCTGTACTTTGGGATGTGGAAGACATCCTTTGCCTGGCACACCGAAGACATGGACCTATACAGCATCAACTACCTGCACTTTGGAGAACCAAAGTCCTGGTAAAGTCTGCCTTCAGCTGGCACTGGGCTTCCCATGCTAGAGCAGGGGCTCACCTTTAACATGCATGGGAAACACCTTGGGATTGGTTAAAATGCAGATTCTGGTTCATTAGGGTTGGGGTGGAGCTGGCATTCTACACTTTAAATACACTTTCAAGTGCTGGGTTGCTCTGGTGCTCAGACTACCTTTCGAGTAGCTAGGCTTTAGAGAGCAGGGCGCTTAATACCACTGTATGGAAGCATAAGTTGGCTGAGTTACGGAAAGCCACAGGGGCTCTTTCAGGCTATTCCACTGCTTTCTAATTTCTTTTTCTGAACAGGCCTGAGGCATTTCTTAGAGGCAGACTTCCAAGACTGGAGTCACTCCTTCAGATGATAGAAAGCTTTCTTTTCCTCATGGAAAAAATATTTGGTGAGCAGCAGTATGTGCTTAACACAAGAGGGGATGCGAGGCTACTCAGCGTATATTTCCTGCTCTCCAGGATGTTACCAGTCCTGTTGGGGAGACAAAGATTGGTCCTCTCTCCTCCCTGACCCATCTCTCAGTGTCGGCACTTTAGTGAAGGTGCTACGGATAGCAGTAGTGAATAAGACAGATGAGGGACCTGCCCTCACACAGATAGGAGACCAGTCAGGATATAGAAAGTAAGAAGTGTGCAAGAATGATAATACGGTGTGAGGAAAGCCCTGATGCGGAAGTAGTGGGTGCTAAGGTCCACATCCAAAGGGCACTGGGGTGGGCTGGGGTGGGGATTAGAGAAGGCTTCCTTGGCAGAGGTGACAACTAAGCTGAGACCTAAAAAATGAGAAGGGTGTAGCTGGGTGGATGATGGTGGATTTGGGAGAGGGGAGACTGAGGGAAGTGTGTCCAGGCGTTTGGGACCACACATACGGTCCCAAAGCTGCCAAGCTGAGAGAGCACAACGTGTTGAGAGAGCTAGAGGAAGTCCACTGCAGTTTGGGTGCCATGTGCAAGGATGGGAAGTGGATGCTGAGGCTGGAGGGGACACCATGGGCCGGGTTTTGGGGAGTTGTGAAAACCATATCCATCTTCATTTTTTTTTTTTTCAGCATCTTCAGCCACATCCTTTCTCAGGGGTTTTCCTTTCTTCTTTCACATGCTTTCCAGTTTCTGACCTGGAGAATAAAACCTTTGAGCCGATGGTTACTCCCTATTGACCCGTTTTCCTTTGTTAGATGGCTAGTCTTATAGAATCTGTAAGTGCAGCTTGTGTGTCTTGACCATCTTTGTTTACTCAAAATTCCCTCATGCTGGGTTTCCATTCTCATATCAGGAGAAGGTTTTCTAGTTATTAATTATATACACTCTTTAGGTTGTTTGAAGTGGGACCTTCAGAGACTTCTGTGCAAGGTTGCTTGACGGATCCCAAGTCCTTTAGGTGACATTTTTCTCAACTCTCCTCTGTTTTGTATGATAATATAATGAAGCTAGTTGGAATGGAAAGATTTGTTGTTGTGGAATAATCGTTAGAATAGATTATAAAAGTTAAAATAGTTACTGTGAGTTTCAGAATACAAAGTTTAACAGCTTTGCAAAAGTTTTAAATGTTCTTTTCTTTTTGTTTCTCTCTCTTTTTAATGAAGTGCAGCTTCTATGGTGTTTGGATACACTACTGGATAGAGGAATAATTCATTATTGGGTAATCAGTGTATGTAGCTGCTGGGGAGTTGGAGGGAAACTGGGCTCATTCATCAGCAGACACAGGGCTGGGCCTCTAAGTGTCTGATCCATCTTCACCTCATTTTCCATCTGTCTAGCATACCCCCAGTTAGGCCTTTCAGGTTCTGCCAGGAGCATTTTTAGAATTACAGAGGTTATAGAAAGCAATCCTTCTTTTTTTACCTTTTAAAAATTTTATTACATGAACAACATTATAAAGGAGAGTAACATTGTATACCATAAATCCTGGTTCATGGTGAATATTTAATGTCTTATTAAATGAATGACTTTAGAATAAATAAATTCACTCACACTTCTATGCAGGCTCCCCACTCCTCTCTCCAAATAGTCTAATATTTCATTTTTCCAGATTCTAGTGCTTGGGAAGTTTAAAAAAACTGCCATTTCAAGGTGTTTTGAGAGTGAAAACCAAGCCCCTTAGTTCCTGTACCTGTCCCCTGCCCAGGGTCTGATGCTGTCATGTGATTGCAGGTACTCTGTTCCACCTGAGCATGGAAAGCGGTTGGAGCGCCTCGCCAAAGGTACTGTGTCTCCTCCCTGTGCTGGGTTGGACCCTCCTGCGAGCTGTGCTCATTGCTCTAAAATTTGCATTTCTTGTGGTCAGATTCTGGCACGGCCTTTCGCAGGCCTGCAGGTCGGGGTGGGCTGGACTGCCAGATTAGTTACCTTAGCAGAGCAAGGACAAGCAGAGCCTTTCCCTGCTTCATCCCGAGAAAGCACTTCATCATTCATTCGTTGGCATCTTTGCTTCAGTTTTACCGAGCACGGGTTTATTTGACCGAGGATAGTCCATCAGTCATATTGAGTCTCATTCTTTTTGCCAAAAACCCAAATGTTAAAGTCAAAATTAAATTATATTATGCTATGATTCTTTTAAGGGGACTTTGATAGATTTGTCCTTTTAAGAGAGCGTATTTCAGGAAAGCCTGGGTAAACTATACTGTAGCTGTTACTGACAAAAGATTGAAGATACAGGTGACTGGAGAAAGGTCCTAAATAGCTTCAGAGCTCTATAAGAACAGAGGCAGCTTGGGGGATCTTAATCCCCCAAACAGAATTTGATTACCCATGTAGCTCCCAATGTGGGAGTGAGTTTAGAAGCTCATTGTAGAATCTTAGAATTGGCCTGGAGCTAGAGGGATCCTTGGAGTGCACATTGGTGATTCATCCTCTGTATTGCCCAGATGAGAGGCACATGTGTGAAGTAAGCCCATTGCAGAGCTAATGGGGAGCATTGTGTTAACCCAAACCCATTTTCAACTGCACAGGCTTTTTCCCAGGAAGTGCTCAAAGCTGTGAGGCTTTTCTCCGCCATAAGATGACCCTGATTTCCCCTTTAATGCTGAAGAAATACGGAATTCCCTTTGACAAGGTGAGCCGATTTTACATACAGAAGTCCTTGGGTTTACACACACACCCTCTTTCTGGTGTTTATTTTAGTTTTCTTCTAGTTCATCACTCTATACCAGGTATCTACCAAAGCTAAACTATATACCAACACTTTGATCTAAGGGTATTAAAGGTGGGGCTACTGTACCTTTATGGTGCCAGAGGAAGAGTCTGATCCTTTTGAACAGTGTTAATTTGGAGGAATTGTTAAATACACTCATAGCATCTGATTAGGTCAAGGCTTTGCATTTTACAAAAGATACCAAGACACCAGTGGTTTTATGACTTATCCTCGGTTACTCAGTTAAGTGTGGCTGAGCTGAAGCTCAGAATGCCAGTTCTATAGACTTCTGCCGTTTGAAGCAGCTGCTTCAAGTCTGCTTTTGTGCAGGTGACTCAAGAAGCTGGAGAGTTTATGATCACTTTCCCTTATGGTTACCATGCCGGCTTTAACCATGGCTTCAACTGTGCGGAGTCTACCAATTTTGCTACCCGTCGGTGGATTGAGTATGGCAAGCAAGCTGTGCTGGTAAGCCCACTTTGATTCTTTCTGTAACAGCATGACTAAAAAAGTCTGGTTGAGCAAATTCTGGTTAGATACACTGGCTAGTGATTAGAACATTTCTGTAAACTGTTGAAATTCAGCAACAAACTGAGTAGGAATGTGCAAAAGTACCAACATTTTGGCCGGGCGCGGTGGCTCCCGCCTGTAATCCTAGCACTCTGGGAGGCTGAGGCGGGTGGATCATTTGAGCTCAGGAGTTCAAGACCAGCCTGAGCAAGAACGAGACCCCCATCTCTACTAAAAATAGAAAGAAATTATATGGATAACTAAAAATATATATAGAAAAAATTAGCTGGGCATGGTGGCCCATGCCTGTAGTCCCAGCTACTTAGGAGGCTAAGGCAGGAGGATCACTTGAGCCCAGGAGTTTCAGGTTGCTGTGAGCTAGGCTGACGCCACGGCACTCTAGCCCCGGCAACAGAGTGGGACTCTGTCTCAAAAAAAAAAAAAGTGCCAACATTTTGTGTTCTGAAGAAATTTTTTAAAATGTGTTCAGATTTGGGAAGTATAAAATGAAGTTTTGTGCTCAAGTCCATTAGGCATTAAAACCACACACTCACATACATCAATATTTCTTGATTCGGTGACTCTGAGAGTTCTCGTTGAGTAATTCTTAGGGGTTTACTTTTACTCTAGGCAGGCAGCAGGGCTGGACGTTTGACTGGGCATAGTAGACTTGATTGTGTGGGCCTGGCTTGGACAGATGTCAGAGGGCAGGTGGCTGTTGACCAGCCTGGGACCCACGTGCAGAGCCTTGTCTCTAACTACCTTCCATGCACCCCAGTTAGTGCCTGGGTGGACTTGGCCCAGTGCCATGCATTTTCTGCCCCTTTTTGCCTGCTTCCCTTCATGTTTGAAGGCTCTGCCAGGACAGTATGCCCTCAGTCTGTGAACCGAAACAATTTGGTTTTAAATTGTCTTGTGCTTTTTTTCCAGTTGGAGGGAGGCCATAGCATATGGGGTTGAGGTGGAAGCAGTTAAGGCGTGCTCACCTAGAGCTCTTTTGGTTACTCGTGACAGTGTTCCTGCAGAAAGGATATGGTGAAGATCTCCATGGATGTGTTCGTGAGGAAGTTCCAGCCAGAAAGGTACAAACTTTGGAAAGCTGGGAAGGACAGCACAGTTATTGACCATACTCTGCCCACGCCAGAAGCGGCTGAGTTTCTTAAGGAGAGTGAACTGCCCCCCAGAGCTGGGAATGAGGAAGAGTGTCCGGAGGAAGACATGGAAGGGGCCGAGGATGGAGAGGAGGGAGACCTGAAGACAAGGTAACCCAGCAGCCCTGTGGGCCTGGCTGAGGGAGGGATGCCTGGGCAGCTCCTGTAATCTGCAGAGAGGCTGTTTGTTTCTAAGAGAGCTTTGGAGCCAAGGGAGTTTCCTTCTTGGTAAAGGCTCCCGAGTCAGAGCCAGAGCATTCGGGCACTTCCTGAATGAGAGCACCTGCAGTAAGGCCAGTAATCTGCTGGAGCGAGGCGTCCTTTGTGCGAGGGAGAGACTCCCTCTCAGCTAGAAAAGTCACATTTTCTTATTGTCACGTCCAAGTGTTTTTTAAAAAGAAAAATGTCATAGCGGGAATGAGACTCAAGGCACTGGTAATGGTGTGATTTAAGTCTGCCAGTGTTGTCAGTGGCTGAGCCAGAGGATTTGTGCTCCAAGGAGAGTTTATTATCCTGGGCCATATGGGAAAAAAAGAAGGAACATTTATCTGGTACCTACTGCATGCCAGGCACTCTGCCAGGTACTCCACGTACCTTTTCTTAATCCTCACAACAAATCCACGAGGTGGGTGGTGATATCTACGTTTTACAGATTATGGAACAAGCTCAGAGA
Source organism: Lemur catta (assembly GCF_020740605.2). Lineage (NCBI taxonomy): Eukaryota > Metazoa > Chordata > Mammalia > Primates > Lemuridae > Lemur > Lemur catta. Next base: position 94,315,134 of record NC_059130.1, on the reverse strand, counting down.
GGTGAAGTCCTTTGATTCAAGTCACACATGTAAGAGGCGGCCCTGAGTTTTGAACCAGGCCTAACCGGCTCTGGCCAATGTTTTTGGTTGTGTAGATGCGTGTGAATGTATTTGTGTGAATAGTTAGGTATGTGGGCCCTTAAAAAGTCTGCCCTTTCCCTTGTAGCCTGGCCAAGCACCGAATAGGGACAAAGAGGCACCGCGTTTGTCTTGAAATACCGCAGGAGGTGAGTCAGAGTGAGCTCTTCCCCAAGGAGGAGCTGAGTTCCGAGCAGTATGAGATGACGGAGTGCCAGGCCGCCCTCGCTCCCGTGAGGCCCACCCATAGCTCTGTGCGGCAAGTCGAGGATGGCCTTACTTTCCCAGGTTAGTTGATGGTGGTGTTTTTTTCCATAGCCCTAACTGGTATCTGTTCTGTGTTAGATGCCATATTGAGTGCAGAGTCAGAAATAAAAAAGGGGAGAGACAGGTCTGTGAGCAGACAGCGTAATCGAGGACATTGCAGTGGGAAGGGCTTCGGTTAGGGATATACAGGGCAGACAGGCAGGCACGTGGGGAAAGGCTCCTCCTCCGCCTGGCGGCGGGGTCAGGGAAACACTGAAGGTTTTGGTGAAGGTGAGTGACTCTTGTAAGACAAGTACGTGGGAACTGTCCAGGCAGACAGAGAGTGCAGGGGTGCAGAAAGGGCATCCCAGAGAGGAGCAGCCTGCATGGGCATGGAGATGTGGGTACTGGGGGTGACTTCCTCTCATTTGAGTGTGGGGGTGGACAGAGGGGACGGGGGAGGCTGGAGAAATCGGGAGACGATGAAGCACTGCCTGCCATTTTAGAGTTTGCTCACTGGAGACTTGAGGAGCCATTTGTATTTTAAGGGAGGAATAGTGCGGTCAATAGTATTTTAGAACAGTCACTCAGAAGGTCACTGAGGCTAGATTTGTTAGGGAGAGGCTTGTATCAGTGTCAGGTCAGGTGTGACATGAAGACTTGGTGTGTCTGCTGACAGCCAGATAGCCCTGTGGACTCGGACCCTGAGGCTGGGCTGACTTCTCTTCAGTGGATTTTCTTTTTTCCCCCCTGCAAATTTATTCATTTATTTATTTTAAGTTGAATGATAAAAATTTATGTATTTGTCATGTATGATGTTTTGAAGTTTATATATGTTGCGGAATGGTTAAATCTAGCTAAAATGATCGTTTAACATCCACTCTCTTAGCATTTTTTAAGATCTTTAGCAGATTTGCTAGCTTGGGGTAGCCAGGTCTCTGCTGAACTCAGGCCTTCATTTCCTGCCAGACACTTGTGTGGAAATGGCGGCTGCGCCTTCCTGAGTTACTGGGTGTCTGCTGTGTGCCAGGCTGTGCTCCCACCGTGTGCACGGAGTGGTATTTAGGAGCCCTGGAGATAAGTGGTAGCAGCCTTACATTACAGAGGAGGAAACCCAAGGCCCAGAAAGGCTGGGCAATCAGCCCTGGGTCACACAATAAGCCTGTCAGTGACAGAGCCAGGAGTTGAAGCCAGCTCTCACTCACCCAGCTCGCGTTCCCTGTGCTTTGCCACTCTGCCTTTCATCAAGTTCACATGTCCAAGAGGAGCTTGACTTTGGCTAACGTGTTTGTGTATTTCAGATTATTCTGACTCCACTGACATCAAATTTGAAGAGCTCAAAAACGTCAAACTAGAAGAGGAGGATGAGGAAGAAGAACAAGAAGCAGCTGCCTTGGATCTTTCTGTGAATCCTCCTTCTATAGGGGGACGCCTTGTCTTCTCAGGTTCCAAAAAGAAGCCATCTTCTAGCCTGGGTTCCAGTTCTTCGCGGGATTCAATCTCTTCTGATTCAGAAACCAGTGAGCCTCTCTCCTGCCGAGCCCAAGGGCAAACGGGAGTTCTCACTGTGCACAGCTATGCCAAAGGGGATGGCAGGGTCACCGTGGGAGAGCTGTGCATGAGGAAGAAAGGAAGCACTGCCAGAAGTATCAGCGAGCGGGAGCTGGCAGAGGTATGGCTCTGGGCAGTGGTGTCGGAGAGGGAGCTGCTCTGGAAGGTATCCTGCGGAGGGGAAGTGGATTAGTGGGGCAGAAGTGCTGCAGGTGCCTCCAGCCTGCAGTGGTTGTGTCAAACAGAAAGCCGGGTGGCATTCACTCTCTCCCAGCTTGTTCTTTCATGGGAATTCCTTTTTTCTTATCCCCGTTGACTGTTGATCTGATAAATGCATTACAGCAGCCTCAGTGGCAGAGCAGGTCCTCAGCCCAGTTGGATGCACACTGCCTTTTCAAGTGGGGTAGGCAGGAGCCCTGTGACCCACCATGCCTTAGCAGCACAAGGGTTAGAATAGCAGCAGTTGCAGCCCACATGTTTGGGGGTTTGAGATGAGGTGAGCTTTCTTACCCTAAAATTCAAGGTTTTTTCTTACAAGTCTCAACCAGGATATCATCGATAGAGCATCCTTTTGGAGACCAAGAAGAATTCCCAAAGCAGTACACACGAACATGTTTGTTCAGGCTTTCTAAAACTCACATTGTCACCAAAGACTGTTCCCTCTTTGTATTGTGCAAAGTGGCTCTTGGTGGGCCTGCCACTCTGAGTGGGGTACATAGAGCCATGTTGAGTGCAACTGGACTCATGCTACCCAAGGGACTTGTTCCCCAGGCTTACAGCTTATGTGGGTCAAGTTGCATCCTTTGGGGAGGGGTGACAGACAGTAGGAGCCAGTGCAGAAGGTCCTTTTCCCCATTCCCTTACCTTTAGTGGGCTTTTTTTACTTTTTTTTTTTTTTTAATTTAGATAGATTGGCCTAGGGCCACTTGGGGCCTTGTGGATCCTTGACTGTGACCTTTTGACTGAATTCCAATTTTACGGAATAAATCTTTTTATTAAAAAGGGTGCAGCAGAGAAAGAGAAAGATGCAGCTTTTCTTGCGTTCTCTGGTGCTAAAAAAGAACAATCTTGAAATCAGAAAGCTGCAGGTTCCCCACCCCTGATTTAGGGGGTACAAATGTTTTTTGGTGGATGAATTATCTATTAGGTTGGTGCAAAAGTAATTGCGGTTTTTAGCATTGCTGAAATTTGCTGTTTGATATTGGAATACATTCTTAAATAAATGTGGTTATGTTACACATCATTTTAATACGCATTTCTCGCTTTATGTTTTTTTTGCTAATGACTTATTACTTGCTGTTTATATTTATTTTAGACTATGGAAATGTTAGACAAAAAGCAAATTCAAGCAGTTTTCTTATTCAAGTTCAAAATGGGTCATAAAGCAGCAGAGACAGAGCACAATAACAACAGCATTTGGTCCAGGAACTGCTAAGGAATGTACAGTGCAGTGGTGCTTCAAGAAATTTTGCAAAGGAGACGAGAACCTTGAAGATGAGGAGTCTGGTGGCTGGCCATCGGAAGTTGACAATGACCAGTTGAAAGCAATCATCAAAGCTGATCTTCTTACAAGTTCAAGAGAAGTTGCCGAGGAGCTCAACGTCAACCATGTTGTTCAGCATTTGAATCAAATTGGAAAGGTGAAAAAGTTTGATAAGTGGGTGCCTCATGAGCTGACTGATAATAAAAAAAATTGTCATTTTGAAGTGTCATCTATTCTTGTATGCAACAACAGGGAGTCATTTCTCAGTTGGATTGTGACATACTATGAAAAGTGCATTTTATGTGACAACCCGCGATGACTGGCTCAGTGTTTGGACCGAGAAGCTCCAAAGCACTTCCCAAAGCCAAACTTGCACCAAAAAAAGGTCATGGTCACTGTTCAGTGGTGTGCTGCCGGTCTGATCCACTACAGCTTTCTGAATCCTGGCGAAACCATTCCATCTGAGAAGTCTGCTGAGCAAATTGATGAGATGCATCAAAAACTACAACACCTTCGGCTGGCATTGGTCAACAGAAAGGGCCCAATTCTTCATGACAACACCCGACCCCATGTCGCACAACCAACGCTTCAAAGGTTAAACGAATGGGGGTATGAAGTTTTGCCTCATCCACCATATTCACTTGACCTCTCACCAACTAACACTTCTTCAAGCATCTCGACAACTTTTTGTAGGGAAAAGCTTCCACAACCAGCAGGATGCAGAAGATGCTTTCCAAGAGTTTGTGAAATTCCGAAGCCAGGATTTTTACACTACAGGGATAAGCAAACTTTTTTCTCATTGGCAAAAATGTGTTGATTGTAATGTTTCCTATTTTGATTAATAAAGATGTTTGAGCCTAATTATAATGATTTAAAATTCACGGTCCGAAACTGCAATTACTTATGCACCAACCTAATAGTAGTGAAGTCAGAGATTTTAGTGTACCTGTCACCCAAAGAGTGTACATTGTACCTGACAGGTAATTTTTGATCCCTCATCCCCCTCTCTCTCCCCTTTAGTTTTTATAAAAGGTATTTCTTGAAAGTTTTCGTTATGGAAAATTTCTAAAGTATGTACAATTAGAATGCCATCAAGGGTCCCCCATGTATGCTCCTTATATATATGATTATTAATGTTTGCCGTAGTTGCTTTCCATTTTCTTTGACTGATACTCATCCATATTCAGATTTCCCTAGTCTTGCCAGTAGCCCCCTTTTTATGGTTAGTTTGTCCCCTTGTCTTTAGTACTCATGTAATTTTTCTCTCTGCCTTCTCTGCATCTCAGGCTTCTGCTTCTGTAGACTTAACTTTGACCATGGGAATGTTCCTCTTTTCATCTTGGTGGTTGTAGGCTAATGAGTGGATAACCACGGTGTTTCCTTCTCATGGCCCCGATTACTGCTCTGTGTGCCCACTTACGGCAGGTTGCGCAAGAGGGGTTTTCAGCTTGGAAACGAGACTCCCTTGTGCTTCCAGGTGCTACCTGGCCATTTTCACAGAGGCCCTTTAGCCATCTTCATCCTGCTGTTGCTCTGTAGTTCACACCGTCCTCTTATAGTAGCTGCCTTTCTTGTCTCTGGTTGCAATCACAAGCAGCTAAGAAATAGCAAGGACTCACCATATACTAAATACTTTATATGCATTGTGCAGTCTGTGTATTACTGATAAATTAGTCTAATTACAGAGTCAAGTTTATTTGCAGGTTTTTTTTTTGTTTTTTTTTTGTTTTTGGTAGGGAGGCGCAGGAGACCAAAAAAATAACACTCATCTTTTTTTGTCCCAAATTTGGAACCAGTTTAAGTAATGGATACAAGAATCAGGCATATAGAGCTTAGAATGTCTCTTTATTACAAGTCAAAATGATCGAAGAAAGTAGCTTTTAATCTGTGGCCAAATGGCCCTGCTGCTTATTTAATCTTACTTGGATCACCTACCAGGTCACAGGCAGCCCTAGTTGTCCACAGGCCCCTCATGGGGATAAAGCATTTCCCCTCTCAGCTTCCATGTGGTGCGGATGCAGACCAGAATGCACTTCCTCTGTGAAAGGCAGATCCTAGATAAGGGAAGCACGCTCACTTCCCAGGGGCAGGGAGAAAAGCCAGGGATCCTTCCACTGGGGAAGGAAGCTTTTCTCTAACATGTCTCTCTCATTCAGTCTCCTGCTTAAAAACCATTGAGTGCCTTTATGGTTCCTTTTTATTTCTGTATGGGCTTTGCAGCTGTAGCCCGATGGTAATACCCCTGTCCACTCCATCACTAACCATCCCTCCACCCCCAACATGTGCTGGCTTGTTTGAACTACTGACAAATCTCTGAAAACGTCTTGGCTGCTCTGCCTCTTCACTCTACTTTGTAATCATTTATGGCATGCCTGCTCTGGGCCAGGACGGCCTGCAAGGTACTCACAGTCTAGAATAGTAAATGGATAGAAGCAGATAATTCTGATACTTAGTGGTAAGTGTTGTGGCACAAGTGGAAGACTTAGCAGCTCAACTTGGGGTTGGAGTGCAGAGTTCAGGATGTCCAGAGAGAAGGAAGCATTGTAGCTAGGTCTAAGGTAGAGAGAGGGTGCCAGGTGGATGGAATGAAATTGGAGAGAGAATCTGGGAGGGGAGGGTGTTCTAAATGGTGATGATAGCTCATGCCAAGGTCAAAGCACTTGGGGGTCTGCAGTGGTTTAGTTTGTCTCAGGCACAGAGGACTGGAAAGGGCCTCAGGAGGTGGTGTTGGAGGGTGTCGGGAGCCAGAACCTGGAGGGTCTGCCTTGTTGCTCTATGAAGCAATTCAACTTTACAGTTGTGGTTTGGGGAGCAGTGGAAGGTTCCATATTATATGCATAGAGATGGAAAACTTCCATAACACATTTTTTTTGAGACAGAATCTTACTCTGTCGCCCTGGGTAGAGTGCAGTGGTATCATCGTAGCTCACTGCAGCCTCAGCCTCCCAAGTAGCTGGAACTACAGGTGTGTGCCATGATGCCCAGCTAATTTTTTCTATTTTCAGTAGAGACGAGGTTTCGCTCTTGCTCAGGCTGGTCTTGAACTGCTGACCTCAAGCATTCCTCCCACCGCGGCCTCCCAGAGTGCTAGGATTACAGGCACAAGCTACTGTGCCCAGCCCTTATAATACATTTTTTTAAATGCACACACAAAGGTGCAGAGCAGATAATACAATGATCCCACAAATACTCATTCCTTAGATCTAACAGTTGTCAGGATGTTGCCACATTTGCTTCACCTTTCCTGTTTTTAATTTGCTAAAATATTTTAAAGCAAATTCCAGGTACCATGTCATTTCTTCCCTGCTTCAGTTTGTATCTCTAAAAAAGAAGGCTATTTTCTTAGATAATCACTATGCCATTATTATACCTAAAAATTTACAAAAATCCTTTGGCATCACCTAATATTTAGTCCATAACCAAATTTCCCAAGTTGCCCAAACAAAATCTATTTTACAGTTGGTTTGTCTGAATTGGGATTAAGTCAAGGCTGGTGCCCACTCCTATTCCCCGTCCCATTGACTTACTCAACAACCTGTCAGTTGTCCTTCAATTGTCCAGTGAAGGAGTTTTTAAGCACTGCACTAAGAGATCATTCTGGAAGCAGTGCAAAGATTAGGGGGTGGGGGAAGAAGGCAAAATTAGAAATGGTTAACAGAGGTTCTCTTAAAGGTGGAATTATGGATGATTTCACTTCTTACATTTATGCATCATTGGAATATTTTTTATGATTAACATGTTATTTTTATAACTAAATACTGCTACTTCAGGAAAGGAGGAAAAAGATTTGGAACAGGGAAATGAGTTAGAAACCTGTTCCTTTAGTCTGAGAGAGAGGTAGTGGGGACCTGTGGGCCCGTGGGCGGTGGTGATGGGGATGGGAACAGAAAATGGACTTGAGTGCTACTTAGAACATAGGAGCGTAGGATTCGGTGCCTGGGTGGGGGGTGAGTCAGGGCAGCGTAGGAGTGTAGGGGTTGACTCAGGTGTCCAACTGGAGTTACTAGCTGGATGGATGATGGTTTCATCCATGTAGAATAGAGGTTACAAGAAAAATCAAGGGGTTTTTAGTACCGGTCAGGAAGTGAGTTCAGTTTGGGGCATGTGGGGTGTGACCTGCTTGTGAGGTAGGCTGTGAAGATGTATATACACAGATTTAATGCAGGGGTGGGGTTGGGGAGGTGTCTGTAGTTTTGCAAGTCTATGTGTAGACTGAGAGGGAGCAGCTGGAGATTGGGGGAACTAGGAGAGAATAGTGTGTTCAGAGTCAGGGCAGGAGAAAAATTTAAGACAATGGGAGATGGCCAAGCATGGCCCGTGTTAAAGGGCAGAGTCACACTGGGTAGAAGTTGAAGATAACAAGGGAGAGTGGAGTGGTTGGATTCTGGGGATCTGAGAAGGTGAGAGGAGATGGCTGCCCATGGGTTTATTGTACAGTTCAGTGGAGTAAGTACATCACATTTTTGGGCCACCGTCACCAGAATGCAGATGGTTTTGAGGTGGGATGAGACAGGCAGTTGTCTCCCATGGTCTCCTAGAACAGTCAGATGCCTACCTGTGCTTAGGGTAACCCTCCCTTTTCAAAAGCCACTATTCTTAGAAACTTCATTGTTTCCCATCTAGTTCCCTTTCTTCTTTGAAACCTTGCAGTGCTTTGCTTTTCAGTGCAGTTGTCATAGGCTAGTGGAGAAGATAACTTTCTAGAAGTCAATCTCTGTGCCACAGTCATCCTTACTTCTTGAGGCACCAATATGGTCCCCAGGGCTTGGCCATGAATTCTCTGTAAAGGTGTAATGAGTGAATGGAAGGTCAGGTTTACTTTAGTAAAAAGACACTGTCAGGATTAATTAGGGGAGATGGAGAACTGATAGTCAAGGCTTGGGGGCAGAAGCTGAACAACTTTGCCCATCCCTGGAGAGGTCTAATAGCATTGTAGCATATTCGGAGACAGCTGGTTCTGGAGAGGACCCTTTGTTCCCCACCCCCACTCTAAGCATCCCTAAGATGTAATTTGGGCATCTTGCTGTTCAGTTTATATGCCACATCTATGTCAAGGGTCTGTTTTAACAGGGCAGTCTGGTAATCCGTTTTTGGTAAAAGTGCCATGGTTGACTGTGGAAGCATCCAAGCTGTAAAGTTTTCATTTAACTGTAGACTGAGGCACAGTGATGTGTCTGCTGTAGAAGTGCTTGTAAGTTAAAGCTGCTTTAAAAAAGTGAGTTCCCCAAACAAGGTGAGAGAACAATTGGTTCTTCTTGCTCCAGAACAAGCCCTATCAGGAACACTGACCTTGACCCTGGGTACCAGATGTTAGAAGGGGAACAGAGAACTTGGGAGCCTTGAGCTCTAGCTCTACTGCAGGTAGGGTCTGGGAGATTCAGCTACCCCATCTAGTCCTCACACCTCCTTTTGGAAAAGGGTTTATTACCCCCATTTTACTAGTTGGGTTGCTACTTGCCCAGGCTAACACGTCTAGTTGGTTGAACTGGGATTTGAACTCAGCCCTTTCTGTTACATACTGAGGGAATTTAGAAATTGGAGCAGATCTCAGGGAAAGGCAGCACCATGAGAAGGGTGTGGGTGCCATGAAGTGGGAAGAGTATTTAGCTAGGAGGGGAGAAAATCTGAAAAGGGCCGAGGCGGGTGGATCACTCAAGGTCAGGAGTTCGAGGCCAGCCTGAGCGAGACCCCGTCTCTACTAAAAAAAATAGAAATAAATTATTGGACAACTAAAAATATATATAGAAAAAATTAGCCAGGCATGGTGGCACATGCCTGTAGTCCCAGCTACTCGGGAGGCTGAGGCAGTAGGATCACTTAAGCCCAGGAGTTTGAGGTTGCTGTGAGCTAGGCTGACGCCACGGCACTCACTCTAGCCCGGGCAACAGAGTGAGACTCTGTCTCTAAAAAAAAAAAAAAAAAACAAACCAAAAAATCTGAAAAGAGATTCAGATATTTGAATGGGCCTGACTGCCTTGGTCAGAGGCATCGTGATGGTAGTGGAAAGGGCATAGACTTGGACACCAGGTCTCCCTCTCGCTTGGTTATGAGCTCCTTGAGACCAAAGATCATGTCTCCTTCCTCCTTGCACTGCCAGGGCACCAGGCACAGCATGGGGGTGTGTTTACTGGGTATCCAGGAGGCACTCTGAACATACAGATCACGGAAAAGATGCCCTCTTCCTTTCCCAAAGCTGCATTCTGGTCCTGGTCGTGACCCTTCTGCCTCCTCCTGAACTTGGATCTATAAACGATCTGTCTCTACCTCCTACCCTGTATTAGTTTTCTATTGCTGCTATAACAAGTTACTGCAGACATAGAAGCTTAAAAGAACACAGATTTATTCTCTTACAGTTCTTTGGTTCATAAGTCAAAAGTGGGTCTCCCTGGGCTAAAATTAAGGTGTCAAGAGGGCTGTGCACCTTCCTGGAGGCGCTTGGGAGAATCCGTTTCCTTGCCGTCTCCAGCCTCCCTAGGCCACCCATGTTCCTTGGCTCGTGGCCCTCGTCCTCCATCTCCAAAGGCAGCAATAGTCAGCCACATCTTTCTCCAGTCATGTCACTGTGACAGACTCCTCTGCTTCCCTCTTCCGTTCTTACAGCCCACTGGGATTACACTGGGCCCACCTGGATGATCCTGGATAATCTCCCTATTTTAAAGCCATCTGATTAGCAACCTTAATTCTCCTCTGTCATGTGAACATATTCTCTCTGCCACTCATCCTAATATCTCCCTTTGACAAGCTTTTTTTCCTTTGCCTATAACACCATACCCAAATAGCCCCAAGCCTAAAATAAAATTCTGGAGGAAGTTTCCTTCTCAACAATGATCTCACTTCTTCCCTTGAGCTTCTCAAAAATAGTCTTTGCAATGTATTAGTTCCTTAATGTTTATCTGCTAGAACTTAAAAAGTCCTGACACCTCCCCATTGCTGAGTTCCTTGTTCACTTCCCTGCTCAGCTCTTCTGTGTTCTTTGGCACTGTGGATCTTCCCCACTTTGGAGCCATCCCCTCCTTGGCTTGTTGGTATCCCTCTTACCTGGCTGCTTCTGAATCCTCTTTTCTCTCTTCTCGTCTTCCTCCTGTACCTGGAAGGCTTGGTCTTCAGTCAGCTTGTCTTTCGCAGATAGATAATCTTATCTACTTCCACAGGTTGGTTTGTTTGAGACAGTGTCTCGCTCTGTTGCCTGGGCTGGAGTGCAGTGGCATCATCATAGCTCAATACAACCTCAAATTCCTAGTCTCAAGGGATCTTCCTGCCTTGGCCTCCCAGCTGGGACTATAGACATGTGCCACTACACATGGCTAATTTTTACTATTTTTTTGTAGAGATGGGGTCTCACTATGTTGCCCAGGCTGGTCTCAAAGTGATCTTCTTGTCTTGGCCTTACTCCCACAGTTTTAATTCTGAACCTGGTGCTGAGGGTTCCCAAATCTACAGCTCCTGCTTTGACCTCTTCTGACCCCCCACTCTGAATTTCTTAGTACCCCCCTGGGTATTTCCAAAGTAAGGACCTATAGATACAGGATGTGTGTACTACACACAGCACGTTCAACATGGTTTGTTATTATCCCCCCCTCCTTGCACACGAGTCCTCTTAAATGTCTAACCTTGGTGACTCAGGCTAGAAATCCCCACCATCTCCGGCTTCTTGATTCTCATCCCTTTTCTTCCCAGTGTCTGCTATATCCCAGGCCTAGTCCTCTTACCTAGGTGTCTTCAAAGTAGAGACTACAAAGTTACTGGGGAACAGGAATAAACTAAAATGAACTTTATTTTTATATTAAACTTTTACAGTCTTTTTGTCTTAAAATATGCATAAGTGCATTAATATATATAATTTATTAATAAGTAATACATATGTTGGGGTGCATGCCCCTAAATTTTTTATTTCCATGATAACACTATTAAAAAGGTTTGACAAGTGTGAGTTTTCCAGTTTGTTTTAGCCAAAGAACTTTCTTTAAGTGAAATCTTACTCATTTGAAAAAATCAAAAGCAGAGCTGTTCTGCCTAGAAGCGAGGTAAGGCCTAGAGCCCTTCTTGTTCACTCTAAAGGAGGCTCCTGAGGGGCCTTCTTGATGTACATTTTGAAAACCGCTGGTTTAGGCAGTTGGTCTTGCTCAGGTCTGATTAAAAGTCTGTGATCACCAGGCTTGGTGGCTCCCGCCTGTAATCCTAGCACTTTGGGAGGCCAAGGTGGGCAGATTGCTTGAGCCCAGGAGTTCGAGGATGCAGTCAGCTATGATCACACCACTGCACTCTAGGCTGGGTGACAGAGTGAGACCCTGTCTCCAAAAATGGGGGTGGGGAGGGCCAGGCAAAGTGGCTCACGCCTGTAATCCTAGCGCTCTGGGAGGCTGAGGCGGGAGGATCACTTGACCTCTGGAGTTGGAGACTGGCCTGAGCAAGAGCAAGACCCTGTCTCTACTAAAAACAGAAAATTAGCTGGGCATCGTGGTGCATGCCTGTAGTCCCAGCTACTGAGGAGGCTGAGGCAAGAGGATAGCTTGAGCCCAGGAGTTTGAAGTTGCAATGAGGTACGATGACACCACTGCACTCTACCCAGGGTGACAGAGTGAGACTGTCTCAAAAAAAAAAAGTCTGTGAATATTTAAGTCTTCACAGACACCAGTAGTGAAAGGTCCCTAACATTCTCACTTCTCCACCACATTCCCCCACACTGCTATCAGCGTCACTCACTCATGTGAGCACAGATCACATCCTGTTCATTGATTTCCCCACACCACCTCGTTTCCTGGGTGGGCCTTTGCACACTGAATGGGCAAACACACACTGAAACTGCTGATAAAATCTGTTTGGAAGAGGAGGCTCTTTTTTACCTGGACATGGCCTGCTCAGAATTTTTTCTTGGCATTCCAAATGTGGTCCTTAAGTTTTGGGGCTCTGTGTAGTTGCACATGGAGTGTGTAGGCCCAGGGTGCCTTCTGTGAAGTGGCACTTCTCTGCAGCATTCTAAGGCACTGGTTTTTGTCACAGTTACAAAGTGGCCTTTTTCCAGGCCTCATTTCCTCTTAATGGATTTTGCAAGCCCTGCATCTCCTAATAATGTCAGTATAACCGAGGTTTAAATATGTTGAGTAGAAAGAAACCCTTATGTAGTATTACTGAGTCAATCCTGTACATTTTAAACCTAATTATATTTGCGCTGACATTGTGTAAGTGCTGTGTTGAATCAACCTTGCTCTTTGCAGCTAGGCCAGAGTTTTAGGTGCACTCTGTGTCCTGGCTGATGTTTTCCCCTGGAGAAGAAACTTACTGAGGAATTAACAGTGTCAGTTAGAGCTGAGGTCTTGGCAAGGTATAAAGAGAAGTTGACCTACTCTACTTTTAATGGTTCAGTTGCTCCTCACCCCTTTGGATGTCCTCTAGATATGCCAGATGGCCCAGCTGCGTGGCACATTATAACAGGTGCTGCTATCCTTCTGGTCCAAGGAAGGGGGCACCTGGGCTCCTCTGGGGCTCTCGGCTGCAGTCTCATGGCAGTGAGCTGCAGGGTCACGGCTCTCCCTTATTGCTTGAGCAGTCTTATTTTTGGTACATTTCTTTCATTCAGGCTGCTTTGGAGAAGGCCAGGAACCATACTTAGGCAAAAAATTTGCCCTACAATTTTTATATAATCCCGGTTTAGACTAGTGTTTCTCTTTGCCTCTCTCTACTTTGGTTTTCATTGTATGACTAACTTGTGCTGTGTCTCAAGTTGAGGCAAGACTGATGTGATTTCTTCTGCATTGCCCAGGTTGCGGATGAATACATATTTTCCCTGGAGGACAATAAGAAGTCCAAGGGTCGCCGTCAGCCCTTAAGCAAGCTCCCCCGTCATCACCCACTTGTGCTGCAGGATTGTGTCAGTGATGATGGTAAGTGTTGTCTTCTCTCTTCACTAAGAGGAAAGTAGCTCACGGCATTAGTTCTTGCTTGGACAGGACATCAGAAGGCCAGGCAGAGGGATGAGGGTGGGCCTGTGGCTTAGCTGTTCTCCCAGATACTCCATAAAGAGCACAGGATATCCTTTTATATCTAATTTACTAATCAGATCTCACAAGTTTGAGTATCTTAGAATGTACCTTAATATGGGATAACTGCAGGCAGGTTCTTTTCCTTTCTTCTCCTAGGGAGATACAAGGCTGATTTTTCAGGATAGCAAATTCTGTCAATGATGCTAAGCCCTGTGGCTGGATGTGTGGCTACAGAGATAATTAAGATAGGTCCTTGCCCTCAAGACACTCACAGGGTGGTTGGGCAAGCCGACGTGTTGAACAGATCTAAAGAAAGAAGAGGTGTTGATCCAGCATGAGTAACCATGGAGAACAGAAACAAAAAGGGTATATTAAGAGGAACTGCAATCAGCTGGGTGTGGCTGGAGTTCACGGGCAAGGCCAGGGAGTGATGGGTGGGGTAGGAGGAGTGAGGCTGGATCATGGGCAGTGTTATATTCGAGGCCAGAGTGAGGACCTTTTCTCACAGGCATTCAGGAGCCATTGACGTGTTTAAGCAGAGAAATGACAGGGTCAGACTGACTTCAGAAAGATTGCTCCTAGTAATGGCATCTTGAGGATGGCTTTAAGAGGACCAGATGGGCTTTTGTAATGAGCTTTGTGAGATAGGAGGGTCTGAACTAGGATGGTTGTGGTAGGGATGGGAGTGAAGGTGTTTTGGAAGATAAAGACAGCTGGATTTGGTGACTGACTGAGGGGCTGAGGGTGGTAGGCAGGGGAGAAGGATGAGTTAGTTGAGTGCCTCCCTGGTTTGTAGATTTGGTTGGGTTTTGGAAACCTGAGTTCAGGGTCTGTGGGGGTTGTAGACTTGGAGATTGGCACAGAGATGGTATTTGATGTCATTATTGGGATAAACAAGGTCACTCACAGAGACGGTGCAGAGGGTTGGGAGCAGAGGCTGGGCTATGTGGACATAGCAAGGAGGAGAGCCTGCAGAGGAGACAGGGAAGTGGGGAGCAGGCAGACGAATAAGAACTGGGAAGTGTGGCCCTGAATCTCCAGGAGGGACTGACCGCAGCTGAGAGTGATCTCCTGTGTTTGCTGGAGCCCGGAAATCCAGTGAGATCTGCTGGTGAGCCTCGCCGTCAGCTCTGCCAGTGGCAGGGGCCAGCACCCTCAGGGAGAGCAGAGGTGGTTGTGCCTGTTGCCCTTTCCCACCATGTCCTCTCCTTTCTGGTCTGCTGTCGGTGCCCCACCTCCGCTGGATTTTTTCATAGAAAGATCATGATAAGCTGGGGGAACATCCCTGAGATCCTCTAGTCAGAAGCGTGGGCAGACCCTGCGTCAAAGAGGAAAACAAAATTACCCATCAAAGATGACCACTGTGAACCTTTTAACATATTATCTTCCTGACTTTTCTAGTTAGATATTAAATTATGTCCATGTATGTCTTTTTAAAGTAACAGAATTGAGATCATAATGTACTACCTCCCCCCATTTTCTAATGATGAAAAATTTTTAAATGTGGATAAGTTGAAAGGATAAAAAGCTTGTATGTTCTCCATGTATATTCAGCAATTGCTGCCTTTTTGCCATAATTATATTTGTCACTCCCTGTGCTTTATTGATATACGTGACATATTTGGTGTATCTCTTGACAGCAGGTTGTAGTTACCAAGTCACTTCACTGTAAGTACACCAGTAGGCACCTCCTAAGAAGGATTATTTCCTGTGTAAACACTGCACTGTTATCACACCTGGGAAAAGAAGCAGTAGCTCCATAACATCATCTGGCCTTAGTCTGTAGCCATCTTTCCCTGCTTCCCAAGAATGTGTTTCAGAGCTTCCTTCCTTTAAACTGATACAAGCCAAACTGAGGTCACACATTGCATTCAAAGTTATGTTTCTTTGGGCTCTTTTAGTCTAGTACACTTCTCCCCTGACTTTTAAGAAAACATGTTCAAGTGAGGCATCACAACTGAGTGAAAATGCACACATTTTAACTGTACAGCTTAATGAAATTTTATATATGTAAACTGTAAAATTTTGATTCCTGCAATTTTCACTTAACAGAGTAAACATTTTCCCTCATTCAGCGTTCACAAATGGAATGATTTTTGGCCACTTTTGGCTTTGTAAATGGAATAGATGTCAGTGTGTTAATTTTTTAACTGTGGGTGTGAGCCTGTTTCTATTTCTTCCAACCTATCTTGGTCACTCTTGTTTTGGCCAGGATAAAGAATAGAATCTGCACTTGGGTTTTGAGTGCCATGGCTCCTGACTGGGCCTGAGTGACGGGGCCTATAGGGGTTGATTTTAATTGTCTGCTTTGGTGTCCTTGTGCTACAGTAGCCTTCACTGAGGCCACACACAATGGCAGCTGCCAGATCCTTTAGATTAAACATGACTATGAAGGCAGAGTAGAAAACTATTTATCTGCACTGAGCTGGTGTTGCCAGAAATGAAGAAATGGGCACCTCATGCAAGTGTGTACTAGATCTTTCCTTGGGCTGCTTTTCACAGATTCCAGGGCCTCTTCAAAAGCACTGCTGTCTGGGGAGAAGCGAGAAGCTCCTTGGAGGGGCTACAGGTGGGGACTGCTGGTTCCCCCCCCACCGCCACCACAGCTAGCTGCTGTGGTCTACTCAGGGGGCCTCATGTGGTGGGGCTGGCACAAAGCCAGTCTCCTGTCAGGTGCTGCATACCTGGGGCTTGCTTTGGTCACACTTGCCAAAGAAGGACATAGCAATGGTAGCTTCTCATACCTCTCAAATGGGGGAGCATCTGGAAGAACCCTTTGGACATTAGTTTATTTTGATACTTGCTTCTGCTTCTATCAGATTGCCCTCATTTACTCATAACTTTCAGAATTTTGATGGGGTTTCCTTTACTTCCTTGTTTCTGTTCCTTGTTTGTGCCAGGAGCTGGTGGGCTGTGCCCTTATCTCACTGATTTCGGGGGAGCTGGGAAGCGTACTACCTTAATCACTCACATGAGTTTTGTGAGCAAACTTGTTAGTTTTCCATTTAGCAGTGTGTCCCTTTCTTCTAGGAAGGTGCACCCAGAGGGGATTTTTCTTCCCCGCACAGTAGTGAGGCCTGATAAGTGTGTGCTCTGCTGGATAGAGCACCTGAGATACAAATTGTCATGTAGACCAGGAGTCTGTGAAGAACCAGGAAGTAAATATCTTAGGCTTTACAGTCCTAAGTGTCCGTGGTCATCATTATTATCTTTTTTTTTTTTTTTTTTAAATCTCCAACCCTTTAAAAATGTAAAAACAAAGGCAGGCATGTTGGTGCCGGTCTGTAGTCCCAGCTACTCAGGAGGCTGAGAAAGGAGTACCTGCTTGAGCCCAGGAGTTAGAGGCTGGAGTGTACTGTATATGATCATGCCTCTGAATGGCCATTGCACTCCAGCCTGGGCAAAATAGGGAGACCCTGTCTCTTAAAAAAAATGTAAAAACAATTCTTAGCTTCCCGAGTGAGCTAAGACCACAGGCTGCTGTTTGCCAGCCTTGGTCTAGACTCAGGGCATTACATCTGTGACTCTGACAGGATTCATCTTGAACATGCCTTCCTCTGGCGGAGCAAGGAGGGGTTAGGGAGCTCTTCTCAAAATAGGCAGGTGTATCCCACTGACCTTTCCAGAGGGAGCTAGAAAGTCCTGACCAAGGACCATGATGTAACAGCTTTTTTTTTTTTTTTTTTTTTGAAACAGTCTAGTTCTGTCACCCTGGGTAGAGTGCAGTGGCATCGTCATAACTCACAGCAATCTCAAACTCCTGGGCTCAAACGATCCTCCTGCCTCAGCCTCCTGAGTAGATGGGACTATAGGCACATACCACCATGCCCGGCTATAGGCACACACCACCATGCCCGGATAGTTTTTTCTATTTTTAGTAGAGACGGGGTCTCGCTCTTGCTCAGGCTGGTCTCAAACTTCTGACCTCAAGCAATTCTCCTACCTCAGCCTCCCAGAGTGATAGAAATGGAACAACTTTTAAGCTTTGTCCCAGTTCCCCTATTCTTTTCCTTCCTTGTTTCCCTTTAGCACAACTAAAGGAAACTCTAAAAGGTAAAGAAAGGGCTTAATGTGCCGACATTTTGGAGGCAGCAGATAACATGGTCTCTGAGAAGAACCCCTTGGGCAGAGGGGCTGAGTGGACGGCTGTTAAGGGAGAGCAGGGCAGGCCACGCTCCTGGGGCAAGAGGAAGGATGGAGACGTCAGGCAGGGCTCCCCACACCAGCATGCAGGCACTGAAGGAGTCTATGGACACTCACTTTCGCCTGTTGCCTTTATCACCCTTAGGTGTCTTGGGTTTAGTCTAAACTTAGGACCAGGAGTCCTGGCTGAGCTCATCTGCTCACCAGGCAGAGCCACAGATGTGCAGGGTTGGTGCTGACTCACATTCCTGTTCCCTCTTCTAGAGACACCTGAACAGCTGACCCCTGAGGAAGAGGCTGAGGAGACAGAGGCCTGGGCCAAGCCCCTGAGCCAACTGTGGCAGAACCGACCCCCAAACTTTGAGGCTGAAAAGGAATTCAATGAGAGCATGGCCCAGCAGGCCCCTCACTGCGCTGTCTGTATGATCTTCCAGACTTACCATCAGGTAAGCCTGCTCCACCCCAGCCCTCCATTTACCCAGGACCAGCAACTGGGGGAAGCTAGATTTAACTGTGTGTATAGCCTGTCACTGGTTGTCTTGGAAAGGCTCTTTGCTGTAGCGTTCTCTGCCAGGCACATAACCCAGCGATGTGGGTTTTCACTTGACAGTGCTTCGGAGGTGCGTTGAGGGTATGGCTCAGGCTCCTCCTTGCACACGCACTCATCACAGACCTCACTGTTTGCAGAGCAGGCTGCTTTTTTATCATCATTCTAGTCAGTGATTATTCCTGCCAGGTGGTTGTAGTCCTGGCCAGTGAATGGAGGACTGTAATTTCTTTACTGCCGTCTGTATTTGAGATGAAAAGCCAGGTCCTCTAATCTTGTCATCGTCTTTCCTTTCCCGTTGGCACAGTGGGTATTTCCAGTAGCAGAGGGAACTTGGGAGGGACAGAAGCAGAGGGCCCAACTGAGGGAGAGCAGGGCAGGGAAGCAGGGTTGCTGAGCTCAGCTGTGTGCTTCCCACTCTGGGGCACTGACGGCTTCCCTGTCACGGATCTCTTTGGGTCCAGCTCTATGAGGCCAGGAAGGCACTCACAGCAGCAGGTGCTCAGGGGACCAGCTCAGTCTCAGCTGAGGCCTGCACAGGGTGGCAGGTAGGTAAGTGGTCCCCCTGTGCTGGTTAAGGTGGCATGGCTGGCACTGAGCCTGGCAGGGCCCCAGGTTCATGCTTGCCGACAAATGGAATCTCAGACCAACACACTTTGGATTAGTAACTCACTACATCTTTACACTGACAAAAAGCAAAACCAAAGAACTGTATGTGTTGTTGCCTGTGAGGAAGGTGAATAGCCTGGTTCTTAACCATCAGCAGATCTACTCAGTGAAGGTTAGAGTTTCACGGGTGTTGACATGTTTCTGGGCCCCATCCTTGGGGTGGGGGGCGGTGAGGGTGCCATCCAGTGGCAGAACCAGCTGTAGTCAGTATAGTTTGCCAAGGGAAGTATGTGGACATGATGTTCTTCCCGGAGGGGCCGGAGCCAGGAATCACAGGTGGTGCTCTAGCCATGCGAGGGCGCTGCACCTCGGGTGACCGGCTGACTCAGCCCACCAGAGGCAATCAGTGCTGGCCGATTAGGAGCACCTGCTCTGGGTGCTCTCCCTGGGAGGGGCCGCCATACACTGTAGCCCACAGGGGAGCCCACAGTAGCAGCCCAGCTGCCAACATCTCAGTACATTTTATTACCTCTTAGTTTGGGAAGATTGAAATCCCAGTTGCCTCTTACCTCGCTCCCTTTTCTCAGTTGTCCCCTAGGGGCCTTTGTTTGATGCTGCTGTGAGAAATTGAATTTGAGTCATTAGAGGTAACTTCAATTAACAGCTCTGGGATAACGGCTGTGCACCCGGGAGCCGTAGCCACAGTCATATCAGTAAGGGCACCAGCTTTCTGCTGATGGAGCAGGTGGGAAGCTAAGAGCATAGGTGTGTGTTCACTGAGGTGTGCACTTGTTCTCACCCCTTAGGTTGAGTTTGGAGGCCTTAGTCAAAACTGTGGAAATGTTCCAGATTTAGCCCCCCAGAAGCAGAGGACCAAACCATTGATTCCAGAGATGTGCTTCACCTCAACTGGTTGCAGCACGGACATCAATCTTTCTACCCCTTACCTCGAGGAAGATGGTACCAGCATTCTAGTGTCCTGCAAGAAGTGCAGTGTCCGGGTCCATGCCAGTGAGTGCGCCTCACCTTTCTGTGGCCTGTCCCAGGAGCACAGGCCTGCTCCCTGGAAGTCCTTGCTACCCGGTGGCCTCCCAATCCCTCCATGCAGTTTGCTTCTGTGTCCTGGGGAGTTTGTTGCTGATTGATTTTCATTGTCTCTGGGGGTCTGTACTTGTACCAGTCATCTCTGTGCTGTCCTGTTGGTTGCAGGTATATAGAGGTGATTAGTTCCTGCTACTCACTGGGTGTTTGTACCAGTGAATCTACAGTTTTTGACTTTTTGAGACTTTGGGCCATACTATATGGTTGAGCCCTGGAGACTCAGACTCTAGAATTCAGGGGTTTCTATAAGGTTTGGTTGTAGCTTTGGGGGTGGTCTATGGAAAAGAATTGCAAATCTACCTCCTGACTCTGATCTCTGGGTTTAATTTGCTCATCTTGGTGTCCCTGTTAGGTTGCTACGGCGTCCCCCCTGCAAAGGCTTCTGAAGACTGGATGTGTTCTCGGTGTGCAGCCAATGCCCTGGAGGAGGTGAGTCCTCCCACACCGTTGCAGAGACTTGGAGTACATTCAGGGCCAGACTGTTCCATGCTGGGCTTTATATTCCCAGCAGTCCACACAGGGCCTGCTGCACAGTTATGTCAGAGAGTAGCGTGAGACTAAATCCTGTGACAGTGAAAGTGGTTGCTGCTCACTTGTGGTGTCTGGAAGCTGTATTTGCTCCATGTGTGAAGACCAGGCAGAGACCTTCCTGTAGAGGAAGCATAAGCATTTATCCATTTGGGGTTGGAGCCTCAGAAAGGGGCTGAGATAGTTCATTTTGCAGCTTTCTCTTCATTGTACCCCTTGGAACCTGGCAATACCCCGCATAAGAAGCAGTCAGAGCCTTGTAGTGCCTCCAGTTTGAGCAGAGCATCTTCTGTGCCTATGCCAACAGTGGTTATTAACAGTAACACTGGAGAGGATTATGTTAAGGCAAGCGAATACTTGGTACACTTTAGCCCTGAGCAGCCTCTCCTTCCTGCAGGGGAGTCCTGGTTACAGGGGTTGTGTAGGTGAAGCCCCACATGCCGTCACGCTGCTTGCTTATGTGGCGGGGAGGGCAGATTGGATGCTAATGACTAGGCAGTAACCGCTTTCTTTCCTCTCCCTTCTTGGCAGGACTGCTGTTTATGCTCATTACGAGGAGGGGCCCTACAGAGAGCAAATGACGACAGGTAAGTTTTCTGAGTAGCATCTTGGAACAGACAGGCTCATTTCTAAAGCAGCATGCAGCGGCATGGCGAGGGCAGTGGCTGTTCTTATGAATGACTGATGAGGACTTGGGAAGCACTGTGTGGAGCTGGGCTAGCATCTCCAAGACTAATTTTAAAACTGGAGTGCCGTGGGGAGCCAAACAGTCCAGACCGTTCCGACTCCAATTTCCCCTCTGCAGCAGGGAGGGAAGTGGCGTCCTCCTTTGGGAGGAACTAATAATGGACTCACGGGAGCATGAAGACTTTGCGGAGATGATGTAGAGACTTTGTGGGCTGGATGTGAGAACATTTGCCTCATTACGGCTGGGCCGGTGTGCGGAGGTGGCCGTGGGCTGGGAGCACTTTTCCTCGGGCACCGTCTCTTGGTTCAGACCTGCTGGTTGGAATGAGGCGAGCACCCTCAAGGACAGCAGGGTGTTGAGGAGAGCTCAGCCAGGCCCACCCGCTGTGGAATCAAATCTACAGACGTCACTGGGCTTCTCAGCTGTCCGGAAGCTCTTTGTCATGGAGCTGAATCTTTGTGCTAAGTCTCGTGTTTAGTTGTTCTGAGGTAGAAATGTTAGATGAATGAGGTTTTTGCCCTGGAAGAGCTGGCTGTCTAAGGGATAGTACATACAGGTCGGCAGTGAATAACCTGTTTTGAAGTAAAATCCTATGGGAACTTGCAATGTACCTACCACCCAGCCTCCTGCCTCCCTGGAACCCCCGTCCTACTGTTCCAGATAGATGGCTCTTCTTGCTGTCTCCTTTAAACAGGCACTCGCTGCCATCACATGAGGTCATTGTGTTCCTCACAACTGTAGGATAGTGCTGGTAACGTCCGTCCTTATTGGGAGTGCAGATGGCTCTGCTAGAGCCTCTCACTCTCACCTTTTAATCCCTGTTCTGCCCTCTAGGGCCACATAAAACAAATCTGTTCCTACTCCCACATGACAGCCCCACCAGTGCTGCAGACAGCTTCCATGTAGCCCCAACATTGTCTGTTATAGGTTTTCACATGGCCTGATTTTAAGAACTTTCACCATTTTAGTTGTTCTCATCTTGGCACATGTCAGTTTCCCCAAATGGCCAGAATTTACTTTAATTCTCTAAGGATGTCCATTGAACAGACCTTTCAGAGTAAGTAGGGCTTTAGCCCAATGTCTTAGTACTCTGGGAGGCCGGGGCAGGAGGATCGCGTGAGCTCAGGAGTTTGAGACTGCCTAAGCAAGAGCAAGACCCCGTCTCTACTGAAAATAGAAAAAATTAGCTGGGCATGGTGGCATGTGCCTGTAGTCCTAGCTACTCAGGAGGCTGAGACAGGAGGATCACTTGAGTCCAAGAGTCTGAGGTTGCAGTGAGCTATGATGATGCCACTGCATTCCAGCCTGGGTGACAGAGTGAGACTCTGTCTCAAAAAAAAAAAAAAAGTGATTCAAAGATGGATAAAGGGAGCAGAAGGGAGAGGCTTCTTTGCCTCTGAGGGAGAGGACTGGCTAGAGGCCTGGGGAGAAAGCTGTGATTGCTGGCAGACTGGGGCACAGCCGGGATGTTTTCAGGAAGCACTCGGGTCCTGTTGTACAGGGGGTCTGTGTAAAGTCCTCCATTGTATTCTCACTCTCTGAAACCTGCCACACAGTTAGTTATGGCTCTGCTCGTTTTGCAGCAAACTGTGAGTGAGTGGTGTAAGAAGCGTGACCCTGTGCTAACATGGGGCAGTACAATGGGGAACTGTTTCCGTATAATCAATGTGGAGACACTTGTGATTCTCGCCTTCCTGGGTCCCAGGAACTTGCTGGGTGCGGAAGGATGCACTGTCAGCAGGCCCACATTAGAAGAGAAGGCCACAGAGCCTTAGGCCCAGAGGTGACTGAGCTAGCCTTTGCCTTTTGGCAGGTGGGTCCATGTTTCATGTGCTGTGGCAATTCTGGAAGCAAGGTTTGTCAACATTGCAGAAAGAAGTCCAGTGGATGTGAGCAAAATCCCCCTGCCTCGCTTCAAACTGGTAAGGAAGAAGAGACAGGCTTGCAGGCTCTACAAATTACCCTACCTACAAGTCTCCGGGTGGAGGGGAAATAAGTATTTCTGCTTGGCCCAGTGGCCACCCTTACCCCTTGGTCTTGGTCAGAGTTTGTGATTCCCACCTTGTGGTTAAATTACTTAATGGGGACATCCATAACCAGACAAATTAGAGCTGGCTGAGTGTGTCCTAATGTTTTGGGAAAGGGGCTGGTTCCTGCTCATTAGGCTCTGCATTTGAGAAGGGGGAACAACAGAGGCGGCTGTACTGTCAGTTCCTGGAGTCATTGGCTTTCTTCCCCTGTGCTGCAGAAATGCATCTTCTGTAAGAAGCGGAGGAAAAGAACTGCTGGCTGCTGTGTGCAGTGTTCTCACGGCCGTTGCCCAACTGCCTTCCACGTGAGCTGTGCTCAGGCTGCCGGAGTGATGATGCAGCCAGACGACTGGCCTTTTGTTGTCTTCATCACCTGCTTTCGGCACAAGATTCCTAATTTGGAGGTGAGGGAGGCTGCCATTATGGAATCCTCTTGACAGTTTTTGGGATCATTTTCTCGCATGCTCTCCATTTATTGTATTAGCAAATATTTCCTCAAGCATTATGCTTTATGGAGAGTGCTAATGAGTAAGGGATTAAGAGATGGCTCCTGTCCACCTCTACTCCCTGCCTGGTACTTCATAATCCAGTGGCACCAAACTGCTTGTGGTTGATTCCTTTTGATTATCTGTTTTCTTGTTGCCTCTCCACCCTATAAACCCCTTAAGGGTCTATATCTTATTGATCTGGGTGTCCTTATTACTTAACCCAGCGTCAGGGACATGGCAGAAGTTCTGTAAATGTTGAGAACTGACAGGGAGGGCTCCTGACAGTTAACCACTGACTATACAATAGAGATTTTTGTAGTTTTTCTCTAAATAGCAAAGCACAGAGAAAGACACATGCATTGTCAGCTAGAGGAGTTATGAAAGGGTTTGGGTAGAAAGTGGCATTTGAAGTGGGTCTTAAGGAAAGAGAAGGAATTGTGAGCAGGCGGCCATTCAAGGCTTCGAAACAGAATGAGCAAGTCTCAGAAAAACGAACATGAAAGACTGGTTCTAGGAGTGTGGTGGGGCTGACACTCGAGAGGTAATGAAGGCCCTGGACTGCCATGCTTAGGACTTTGACCTCTCTTCCATCGGATCAGGAGAACTTTTAGGAAATTATGATTTTGAACTATATTTTTAAAAAAATCACTCTGGTGGTTGTTTGAGGAAAGGATTCAAGGAATAAAAATTTGAGACAGGGAAACCAGTTAGCCTAGGAGAAAGTGAGGTCTGAAATGGTAACACACAGGCAGAGTGTTGAGGTCGCACCTAACCCTGCGATCCTACAACAGGTAGAATTGACAGGGTTTGTTGACCCTCATGGGTTGAGAGCATGGAGAGAGGAGGAGGAGGAAGTGGTGAGGGATTATGAATTAAGATGACTTAGGTTACTCCCTTGAGATATGGAAGGATGCTAATATGATGGTATTAGTAACTGCAATCAGGAACTGAGATGGAGCAGGGTGTTTTGCAGGGGAAGTGGGGAGAGATGGAAAAAAGGAAAGTACATGTAAATTTTGATGTCTCTGCAGCATTCTGGTTGAGGGTAGAGCTAGTGTGAAGACCTGGTAGAGCTTTCTGCCTGGCGGGGCCAAGACCCCAGGTCACCCATTGAGTCTGTCCTTTGATAGTCTGTATATCTGAGCCATAGCATCAGTAGATGCTATTTGGTCAGCCCTGGCAATAACAGGGAAGTCACAAGAATCTGTTCAGGGAGTTTTGGGTAAGGTAGTATGGTATAAGATACCAGCTGTGGACTTAGGAGCTAGGGAGGTTTTAAAATTTATGGAGGAAAATATGACTCTGGTTTCTTCCAGTGTCTTAGGTGGGATGTGTATATCTGTAAAGGCCAATTTCAGCTCCCGTCTCTTCTTTCCTTTTTACTTTCCCATTTCCGTGCTTATTGCCCAATAAAGAGGAACCAATTGATCTTGGTCCCCATGTGCCAGGCCTGTCAACTCAATGTGTGAATAACCCAAGGCTCTGTTTTTTCCAGCGTGCCAAGGGGTCCTTGCAGAGCATCACTGCAGGCCAGAAGGTCATTAGCAAACATAAGAATGGACGTTTCTACCAGTGTGAGGTGGTCAGGCTCACCACTGAGACCTTCTATGAAGTCAACTTTGATGATGGCTCCTTCAGCGACAATCTGTATCCTGAGGACATAGTGGTAATGTCTGCAAAGAGCTTCTTGGGCAGTTTGGCAAGGGGGGATGTTTCTAGGTCTGGCTGGCAAATTGGCTGTAGGTCTGCCTGCCTTTTCTATCCAGGTCCCCTGGTCCCATCAGTGGATCCCTAAACAGAAAGAAGCATTTGTATTGGTCTTTCCTTGCAAAGAAAATTACATGCCACTAGGGTACCCTACTTCCCCTAGAAGTTTGTGTGAATCAGCATTTTCTGTAATTCTTTGAAACATGCACATATTTTGGTCTAAACTAAACTATGTTTTAAGGCATTCTAGTGTAGTAGAAAAGCCTGCACTAGTCAAACCCATGTGCCAACATCAGCTTCACTGCTTAGTAGCTGGATGATTTTCAGACGTATCCACCTCTTTTCTACCAGGCCCTCTTAGGAGATATGCAGAGTCTGCTTTTGTCTCTTCACAGTTGAAGGCTTTGGGGCTAAGTAGAAACTGCTTGGAGACACCCCGGCCTGCTAATGTTAACAACACCTGAGACACTAGAGACCCTGCCTGGACCCAATCCTAGGTTTCCTAGCTCAGTATTCAGGACTTAGTTCAAGTTTCCCCTACCCCCACCCTGCCTTTTCATGTGGTAGACTAAGTGCCAAGGTGGAGAAGAAGGAAACCATTTCTTCCTTTAAGAAATCAGGTACTTCCCATGTTTATACCATTAACAACTTAACTGCTAAAAGCGCATTCATTAGTTATAAGGTAGACTTTTAGTGAAGATGGTATTAGTAGTATTCATAGCAGTAGTATAGCTCTGATTTATTAAGCTCTTACAGTATGCCAGGCACTATGCTAAGTGCTGTATGTCAAGAATCTCTTTCACTTCTCATACCAACTCTGAGAAGTAGGTGGTATTATCTGTAACTCATAGAGCAGTAATCTCAAGGATCCCTTTTTATACAAGTTACTGAAAACCCCAAAGAGCTTGTGTTTTTGTGGGTTATATCTATCAACATATACTATATTAGAAATTAAAACTGAGACTAATTAAACTAATTCACTTTTTAATAAAAAATAAATTCTAAAACAAAAACAATCGAGAAGAATGCTATTTTTCTACAATTTTGTAGATCTCTTTAATGTCACTTCTTGATTTAATCTGTTCTGGTATACTGTTTTGGCTAAACTATAGGAAGAAAATTCAGCCTCACACAGATATGTAGTTGGAAAGGGGAGGAGTATTTTGCACAGCCTTTCAGATAATTGTGATTATTCTTCTCTGATGCTCTACCAAAACTCAAGTGGCAGTTTCTTAAAAGTTAGTTGCAGTGTGGAATCTGAAAGCAGGTCAACAAACTTTTCATACTCTGTTATATTAAAATCCATTGATCTTACTTAGAATGCATCTTTCACTTGTGCATGATTTTATAACATCATACATTGGTCATTTAGAAAATATCGGTGCATTGGACTATAGAGATCTTCTAAATGTTGTTAAATGTTATATATATTAACAGATCACATTGTTAGTATCATTAATCTCATCAGAAAGCTTTAAATTTTGGAAGGCTTCAAGCTCACAGTGGTGAATGCAACTTTTCTGAAATTCTAATTTTAGCTTGAAGGTGTGAATTTTATTATTGGTAATAGATAGTGACTCTTGCTTTCCTTGAAATGACAGGCTCACTCATTCATTTCAAGTTGTCTGCCAAATCCCCAAGTCTGAATAACCATAGTTAGTCATTTTTTTCAAATAAAAACTGGTGTTTCACAAAAAAAGAAGCTAGTATAGCTCACAACTCAGACAATTACACAGGTGTTTTCCTCTCAAGACAACCATCATACTTTGGTCTGCAGCCAGAGTGTCTTATGAGTACTTGTACATGTACTCAATGATTAAAGTTTAACAAAATTAATAATCTTTACTGCTCCATCAAGGGACATCGTTATGTGAAACCAAGTTTCTGCTTTTTCCCCCTAAATTATGAGTGCACAGTGGTGAAAAATGCAATAATAATGAGTAGAACTTGGGGCCAGTGCCTTGATTTGTGTTTAGGTGCCAGCAGTTGTACCCATCATAGATTTGATACCATCACTGCAAATGTTAACACAATGAAAAAAGCTAGTGTTTTAACGTTATTATGAAAATAGTCATGGCCTCACATGCTCCCTGGAAGTGCCTCAGGAACCCCTCAGAGGTTTGTGGACTACACTTGGAGAACTGCTGTTATAAGAGGTGGAAATGAGTTGCAGAGAACTTAAGTGATTTATTAAAGGTCACATAAGTTTGACTAGCTAAAACTTCCCCTGCAGATTTGGGGGGCGGGGGGCTGCAGTTTCTGCTTTATTGTTAGATTGATACAAAATATATTTATTACCTACTCAGTAAATGAATTGTCGATAGAGTATAAACTGTTTCTGCTCAATAAATGAACTGGCAGGTGCCAGGATAGGACAGACCTTTTCTAACTCTTGTCACGTACTGTGATTGGTAAGAGCAGTTGTGAATATCCACATCCTTTTTTAGACTCACTGCCCCCCACCCCCCACTCTACTCTGATGTGTACTTTTTAACCATGTCTCTAAGGACCTTCTCCCAGGTCTACCCATCAGACCTTTCATTCAACCCACGTGCATGTACCTTGACCTCCCACTGTATACCAAGCCCTTTGCTGGGAATATGGTGAGGACTCACCTTAGGATATCTACCAACTTCTGGAAGGAGTAGAACTTCTAAAATACTTTGCCAGGTCCAATGGTGGGTGATCTTTTCTTTTCATACCTTTCCTATTAAGAACACATTTTGAGTACAGTTGTAGCATTTCAACATGGCAGAGCCCTTAGAGGAAGAGTTGAGGGAATGCAAGAAGGACTCTTGATTACAGCACCTGTCTTATATGTTTACTAAATTATTATAGCCATTCTTTTTTGTCACCTAAAAGCACCAGGGGACAGAGATATGGGGCAGACTTTGACTTAGCAAGCATGTCTTTATTACATCTTTCAGCCTAGAGAAAGCTTCCTTGCTTGGAGTATTGGAGCAGGAATTTGTCCTGGTTAATTCTTTCCTAAGTAGATGGCAGTTACCACTGTGCTCAAATGGACTTTTTTTCACTCTCCTTCCTTCCTATTTCCTCAGAGCCAAGACTGTCTCCAACTGGGTCCTCCTGCTGAAGGGGAAGTGGTCCAAGTGAGATGGACAGATGGCCAAGTCTATGGAGCCAAGTTTGTGGCCTCTCACCCCATCCAAATGTACCAGGTAGACAAAGGTTCTTGCTGGGAGGGGTGGGGTATGTAATTAAATCATTGCTTCCTGTTGGGCCAGAGGCAGTCTGCTCTTGGGAGAACTAATGAGTTGGTAACCCTTTCAGAGCCAGGGGTCTGCCCTGTGTCCAGCTTGCCAAGTGTGGCTTCAAACATGGTAGCCCGTACTTCAGTGTTCTAATTCCTTCCTTTGGCTGCATGAATTGCCACTGCATATGGTGCACTAGGGAGAGAGTCAGGGATTTCCTAACCAAAAGGCTTTTGTTTCCTTGGTAGGTGGAGTTTGAGGATGGCTCACAGCTTGTAGTTAAGAGAGATGATGTTTATACGCTGGATGAAGAGCTTCCCAAGAGAGTCAAGTCTAGACTGGTAAGTGTTTGTTTTCTTGTGCCCTTGGTTCCTGTCTGGGAGGGAGGGAACAAGGCAAGGATCTGTCCCTGTGTTTTTCTTGGGGTAGTTGGCCATAAAGTGATTGGCTTGCTTATTCTTCTATAGTCGGTAGCCTCAGACATGCGCTTCAACGAGATTTTCACAGAGAAAGAGGTTAAGCAAGAAAAGAAACGGCAACGAGTTATCAACTCAAGATACCGGGAAGATTATATTGAGCCTGCACTATACCGGGCCATCATGGAGTAGGTGCTTCCAGGGTCCAAGAGATTCCCAGCCATCAAGGCAAGAGCACTCTGGGGTTCCACAGCACAGCAGACACTTGGAACTCTGAAGTCTTTAAAAGTGAAGTTGTAAAAAGAAAAGGAATGAAATAACCAACGCCATCATCTTCTCACCCCACCCTCATGGCATTCTGCTATAGTGAAAGGACAAGCCGTTTCTGGACATGTGGCAGCAGCTGGTGATCTTCCAGCTGAGGGGCTGAGCACTGGAATCCTGTGGCTGCACTGACTGACCCCAGTCCATAAAGGGGTCCACTGTGCTGGCTGGACCGATTGCCCTGTTCCTGGCCTAGGACTTAGCTTCCTAACAGTTGCCTGCACCAACTAGGCAGAGGTGCTGGTGCCTGCTCCCATGCCCACTTTTGTATTTATGCGTGTGTGTGTGTGTGTGTGTGTGTGTATGTGTATGTTTGTATGTATGTGTGTTTGGTCTGGACCAGCTTCTGCCAGCCCCTGGCCTTTACTTTCTTCCTTGCCTATGTAGGGCAAACAAAATGTGAAATTCTGCCCTCAGATGAGCTGAGTAAGGGCCCCTGGGGGGTTGGCTGGAGATGGGTGTGGCATCCGTCTCAGCCAGAGCAGCCTCAAGAGTGCTGGCAAAGCTGCAGTATTGAGATGCTAAGAGTTGATGCCACTTCTTTGTCTTCCCTTGAAGGAGAGCATAGGGATAACATGGGTGTGTGCCCACAACACTAGGCACAGAGCCCCTGTGGCACAGTATTAGTGGGTGTGGGTGGGGACTACCCTGAAGGGGGGATTTTAATGATGGAAGCAGGCAGAGCCTGGTGGGTGATTCTATCAACAGAATATTGCAATCATGCAGGGGTGCAGGGCTGGGAGGGTTAGGTTGAAGTAACTGGGGCCACTGGAGGCCCACTGGGGGTGGGAGGGAGCTGATTTAGGGGTGGGGGTGGGACTAGAGGGCAACACTGAAGGGGTTAAACAGGTTTTTGCTCCTCATGAATTTGTTTGCCTGGGCCCAGGATTGCAGGGCTTCACACCTATACCCTGTGTATACAAGAATAAGATTTATAATACTTCTCCTTTTTTTGTTACGTATGAACGCTATAAACCAAATTATTTTGAAAACCGGTGCATTACCTTGTCCTTAGCAATAAAATGTGTTGAGCAGAGGATTGGCTGTCTCTGCCCCAAGGAGCCCAAATGGCCCAGGGTCATGCTGGGGGTGTATCTAGAGTCATAGGCTCTGGGACAGGGCCATGTATTATAAAAATCAGTGAGGCAGGATCTAGGAAGCTGTTCCAGAGAGATGGTCCCTTCCTTGTCAAGCTCTGTGTTGGGCCAAGCATGGTGGGACACGGGAGCAGGGGCACTTTTGGCTATGAGCACCTCTGCATTGTATCCCCCTGCCTGGGAGATGGGCAGGAGGAGGTAATAGAGAAGCACCAGACGGCCCAGTCCTCTCAATAGCCTAATCTCTTGCTTCAGTGACCAAAGTCCATTACAGCATCTGTCTTCTACACAAATTTTGGAACCAGTTTGAAGGAGGGAGTGCATTTTAGGTGCTTGAAGAGCAAGGGACTCAGCCCCCAGTGGGGTCCTGAAGCTGCTCTGAGCTATCTGTAGTTGGTGAGAAGCTTCCCTGGAGGAAGACCCAGTTCCCTTCACCTTGTGGGTCCCTGAGGTTGAAGTGGACAAGGATGGGGAGCTGCAGGGCAGGGAGGGGACAGTGAATAACAGGACTTGGGTGCAGCAGAGCTGCTCCAGCTGGCCCTTGGACAGCTAGGTACTCTCTATGGCGTGGCCCTGTCTAGGTGCAGGAGAGGCTTGGGTCAGCTCAGCTACTCTCAGTGCTTGCTTGTGTCCCTCAGGGTTAGGAGGTGGTTGCTGCTTGGTGTCTGATTGTGGGAAAAGGCAGGGGCAGCAGTTTTCAAAGATGCTTTTCTATGCCAATTCCCTCCTGGGGCCAAGAAAGGAAGGTTGACTTTTTGCCCTGCACACACATTCCCAGGGGAGGCTGGGCAGAGCCAGGCCTTAGTGGATTGGTGATTGAGCCCTGGGAGCACACATCTTTGGAGCACTTCCCCAGCCTTCACAGTCTCAGACCTTCCTGCCTCTCTAACTGACGCCAGTGTCCCCAACCCTACTGAAGGAGGACCTGCAGGGCTGGGTGCCTGGTCTAATCCCAGCGGAGTTCTTAACAGCTGACCATTTTTCTAGAAACTTTGCATTTTTTATTTGGCCAGAATGATAACCCTGAGGAAACAGAAACTCAGAGGTGATGGGCCTGTCCCATATAACATGGAACCCGCCTGTTTTTTCCCCCACTGGCTGCCTTTGCGGTCAGGTCTGGACCTTAGAAGACTGACCCCTTTCGGCCCGCCAGCCAGGCTCCTCCCAGAAGCTTTTCTGCCACAAAGGACAAGCTGCCTTCCTTTAGCAAGGTAGGGTCATTGTGCTGGCATCCTAGGATTACAGTTTAAAGTCTCCCTGACCCCTCTGAGGAATTAAGTTTTAAATTGTGCCAGGGCTCAGCTGCGGGAATGAGAGAGTGGGGCGGGAGACGGCTGGAAAGTGTATGTGGGGCGGGATGCCCACGTGCCCGAACTAAACACTTTCCACGAGGCTCTGAAGTTAATGTACAAGAGCAGCCTGGACCGCCGTGGCCTTACCCCACAGGATTGGGCACGGAGGTCCAAAGCCTTGGGCCAGATGGAGTGGACTGGCGGCGCTCGCGACACGGAGGGCGAGATGAGGTGCCCCTCGACGTGGGATGACCGTAACCACCCTGCACTTTGAGCTCCACGCACGGGCAAGGAAACAGGCTCTCAAGGGCCTGGGTCCTCGGGGCGGCCCGAGCGGGCCGCAAAGCCGGGGAAGGAGAATTCCTCCAGACGGCCAGGTGTGCCCTGCAGGGGACTGACGCGAGGCAGGCAGGACCCGCTCCGCCCAAGGGAGCCCCACGCCCCCTGGCCGTCTCCAGCCGGGGTCCCCGGGGCGGGCGGGCCGCACAACCCCATGGTTCCTGTGCCTACCGGGCCGCTCCGGCGCGCGCCCGCCCACTCGGGCAGCGCAGCTCCGCATTGGCCAGCCCGGCGCCCCGCCCGGCTCCCGCGCGCCCATTGGCCGCGGCCGCCCGACCTGGTCGTGGCCGCGCGCTCCGCCCGCCGCTGCGTCCCCACTATGGCGGCGCCCATGCAGCCCACCGCGTCGTGGGCGCCCGCCGGGGTTCCCCGCGGCTGCCGCCGCCGTCTGCGCCGCCGCCTCCGCCTTCTCGCCCCGCGTGGGGCCGGGCGCCGCCTCCCCCCGGCCTCCGTCTCCGCTGCGGTAAGGGCCTGCCCCGTGCGCTTTGGGGCGTGACGGCGCACCGCGGCTAACGGTCGCCGCGCTGCCCCGCCTCTCCCCCGCCGCCCGCGGGCCCCGGGCCGGGCGCGAAGCCTGCGCTAGTGCTGGGGAGGGAGGGGTCGAGGTACGGCCCAGTTGTCCCACGGGCTGGGAGCCCAATCCCTGGATGACCTCGACTGGGTGGGGGCTGCCAGGCCTCGGGGGAAAGGCGGGCCGGACGCGCGCCGAGCGGTCTGAGGTCAACTCCCAGCGAGACCCCGCATTGCTGTGTACCTGGGCTCAAAGCAAGGACACTGTCTTAAGGCCCCGCTATGACAAGAGGAAGAAGTACAGGGAAAGCCTGAGTCCGAATCAGCAGCGTATGGGTCGCAGTTGTCATTGCTTACTGCTCTATTTGGGGCCAGATGTTCAGAGGGACCAGGGTCAATTTGATTGGCAAAGTACGCCTTTCTTGCTTTCTTTCCTTCTGACACTTTTCCCCATTGTCTCCTCCGTGATTTTGCTCTCAAGAGGAAATATCTTAGCGAGGAGAGCAGGTTTGGTTAAGAGAGTGTCTCAAGAGTATTTTGGATT
Organism: Lemur catta; assembly: GCF_020740605.2. Taxonomy (NCBI): domain Eukaryota; kingdom Metazoa; phylum Chordata; class Mammalia; order Primates; family Lemuridae; genus Lemur; species Lemur catta. The sequence goes on along the minus strand of NC_059130.1, from coordinate 94,282,221 downwards.
CCTTTATACAACAATGCCCATTTTTATGATTCCTCGATAAACCTCACTTTTGTTTGTGTTTCTTTCACTTACGGGGAGGGAGTGAAACGTGAGAACCGAATCATTGCAATTAATTGAGGGAGGGACTAATGAAGGCAACTATTATTCCAGAAAGTAAAATATACCAACTTATCTGTGGATATATTTTGAATTGTCTGTACTGTAGATAGTTGGACATGAAGGTAGAAAAAACCACTAGGTAACTGAAAGTAAAACAGTCCTCATGACAAATTAGGTTGTTTCTAAGACAGAATCATTTTGGGGCTGGGCACAGTGGCTCAACCCTGTAATCTCAGCACTTTGGGAGGCTGAGGCTGAGGCTCGAGGATGCTTGATGCCAGGAGTTCAAGACTAGCCTGAGCAACATAGGCAGACCTTGTCTCTAGAAAAAGTAGAAAGATTAGCTGGACATGTTGGCACATGCGTATAGTCTCAGCTACTTGGCAGGCTGAGGCAGGAGGATTGCTTGAGCCCAGGAGTTTGAGGTTGCAGCTATGACAAGGCAACTGGACTCTAGCCCTGGCAACAGAGGGAAACCCTGTCTCAAAAAAAAAAAAAATCATTTGGAGTGATGATCACTGAACTGTTTGGTGTACTTTTACGTTAACAGTCAGAGGGTTGAAAGGAAGCTGGTGCAAAAATTTGTGACCAAGTATTTTCAAATAATCTCTTAGGCAACAATAGCTCCTAAGAGTGGAGATTCTTAACTCAAGGATATTTTGAAGTGTTAAGTTGTGAATCTTTCCATTTCACATGTCTAAATATCTAAATATGGTTTAATAAAAGTAAGTTATTAATGATGAAATAAGACATTCATATTCTTAGAGACTAATTGACTGTGGATCAATCAGTAAAGTTTCTCCTGAGTACGTATTTTGTGCAAGGCATTGACTAAGGAGGAACTCAAAAACATTTAAGATATGAAACTTGTTCTAATGGGCCTATAATATAGTTGTGGTAATAAAGCACTCACATGACAGTGGTAACTAATGATATGGCCTCCAGAATTCCAAGACAGTAGGTACGAGAAATCAGGAAAAGGAGAAATCCATGTGTCTGAGGAAGGTTTCACAGGGGAGCTGAGTTGAGCCATGAGGAGTGGGTAGGCCTGGTTGACTGAAGAGGAAGGAGAAATGAGCAGATGAGAAAGTGAAGATGGTAGAGGCACAGGGGCAACCTGAAATGCTCATGGGTGTTTCCAGGGAGTTTCATATTGGAAAAAGTGGGAGATGAGGCTGTACGAAAAGTAGGTTGATGGCAACAATCCTGAATGGAGCAAAGGATAAACAGGTAGTGGTATTTATTTCAAAGGAAGCTGGAGCTAGCTAACCATCAGAAAATAAGGACAGTACCTCTTTATTTGACATTGTCAATTTTTTGTTTAACTTCAGCTATTTGGAATAGCAATTCCCTTAACTACCCGGGATCTGCACCTCAAGTTCATTCTTGCCTTTCTTCTTTTCTCCCCGTGTTCAGTTGGTTGCCAGGTCTTGCTGATCCTATCTCCATACTATTTCTGGCATCTGCTTTTTTCCCCTACTACTGTCATCGTAGTAATTTAGGGCCATTGATACCATTCCTGCAAATTACCACAGAATCCCTCTAACATTTTTTTCTTTCCTCCCATCTATTGTGTGTGCTACAATCACTTCCAGGTATGTCACTTCTCTGACCAAGACTTCAATGGCTCCCCACTGTCTGTTGAGTTAGGCACAAGCCAGCCTGGCACGGACAGTATGGGCAGACTAATTTCTTGCCATTCCCTTAGGTTTTATTATGTTTCCCAGGTCAGTGGGAGTATTTGCTCTTTGTGCTCCATATCTTTGCTCATGTTGGCTTTTTCTATCTTAAATGACCCCTTTGAATCTCTAGTTATTGTTCTTACCCATGTTTCAGGGTCATTTGATATGGAACTTCCCTTGTGAAGTTTTTCTGTACTTTTCTCCGCATCTAGATGTCTCTCTCCTTTAAACCACTATAACATTAGGGTCTGCTTTTTTGCTATAATTGCCTTAATTCCCCTTCTACCTACCACATAAGACTGAAGCTTTATCAAGACATGGACTTTTTCATCATCTAGCACAGTGTTTTGTACATAGTAGGTACTTGGCAAATATATTTTCATTGAAAATACCTTTTTTTTGTTTTTGAGACAGGATCTCACTCTGTTGCCCTGGCTAGAGTGCAGTGGCATTATCGTAGCTCACTGCAACCTCAAACTCCTGGGCTCAAGCAATCTTCCTGTCCCAGCCTTCTGAGTAGCTGAGACTACAGATGTGCGCCATCACGTCCAGCTAATTTTTTTATTTTTTGTAGACAGGGTCTCGATATTGCCTGGGCTGGTCTTAAACTCTTGGCCTCAATTATCCTCTAGCCTTGACCTCCCAAAGTGGTAGGATTATAGGCGTGAGCCACCTCATCCAGCCTGAAAATAGCTTTGAACCAGGATGGATACAAAGAAAATTCTTTGTGCAAACTGTTTGTCATAAAATCTATAAATAAAGTTATTTATATAAGGGAATTCCTTACTGAGAGATCTGGTATATTGGTATGGATAGCTTGGATTAGGCTGCAGTAACAAAAACTCAAGACTTCAGTGGCTTAACAGAACAAAAGTTGAGGTCTCATTCATGTGACATGTCCAGCATAACTGCACAGGAAACTCTTCTTACAGTCACCCAGGGACCAAGGCTGATGGAAACTCCTTCTTAACATGGTGCTTCTGTGATCATTTTAATTCGATGAAAAGATGGTGGTCACATGGACAAGTTTCTGTCCCAGTGTGGCACATGGCACTTTCATTCACATTTCATTCCCCAAAGCAAGTTGCATGGCCATGCCTAACTTTAAAGAAGGGTAAGGAATTGCAGTCTTAGCATATGCCTGGAAAGCAAAGAGCCAGAAATATTTGGTGAACAGCACTAATGACTACTACATCATCTATGCTTCATGCCCCATTGAAGATTAGAGGTAGCAAATCAGATGGCCTATTAGACTGACAGTATTACCTCTAACTAGACATAGGGTAATGGTGGATTGGGAGTCAAAACTCTATTACAAGCACTTGTAAATGCTCATAGGCCAAGGCTGTTGATACAAGGGCAATCTGTTAAATCACAGTTATAATAGTCATTCCTGAGAGAGTGACTATTTTACAACACTATATTACAGCACTCTTACTAATGAACACAGGAATGGTTCTGAGGTGTCCAAAAAAATTATATTCAAAATATTCAGTTTAAGAAGTCAGGAAGTATATCATAATTTGAGGTGCATTTTCAGTCAAATGGTTAAAATAAAGAATTTTAGTTTAACCTTATTGGTTTAATTGAGCCTACCAAACTTGGTATTTGGAGAGATTCTACTTTTGACAATGAATAGAAGCAGAGTGCTAGTTGGAGCCCTGGTTTAGGAGGCAGAAGTTCTAGGTTCAAATCTTGGCTCTGCCACTAAGTAGTTGTCTGACATTGAGCAAGAGTCTTGTTCTTGAGCCTGAGTTTTCTCGTCAGTGAAATGCATAGGGTGCTTGTGAGAATTAAATGAATTAGTTTATGAAAAGTGCTTTACATCATGCATGCTACAGAGTAAGCACTCACGATCATCAGAGCAGCAGCAGCGGGGTTTGAAGAAACTTTGAGGAATCAGGTAAGGAAGCCCCAGAGATGTAGGTGAAGATTCCCCCAGACATTCCTACCTTTTTTCCCCTTCCTTGGATAGCATTCCTACTATATGTCTTATTTTCATACTTATCATATTTTATTTAGTTGTACACATGTCTGTCTCTCCCACTAGACTAGGTGCTCTAATCATGCCATAGTTATTTACTGAACATGATCTCTGTGTTAAGTTGTGGCTTGATAGGTATGAAAGACATGTCCCTGGTCTCAAAGATCCTCCAGTCTGGTAGGAGCAGAAGCAATTAAACCAGCAGTTAGAATACAATACAATAAGGGCTGTGATTGAGGGTCTTGTGGGATCTCCTAAAAAGGTCTCTGATGTTACATGGGGAATATAAGTAGTGGTTTTTTAGAGAAGTTCACACCTAACTAGAATCTTGAAGAATCAGTAGTTATTAGCTGGGTAGATGTGGGTTCAAAAGGCTTTTCAAACAGGAAACAAGGTACTGTGGCCTAGAAACAGAGCATGTCTACATCCTGAAGATGCCTATGTGGCAGGGGTACAAAGCATGTTTGGGGAGTGTGTGGGAAACAAGGCTTCAAAAAGTTGGTCAAGAACAGGTTGTGAAATGCTTTGAGAGTTCTGGACTTAAAGCTTTATCATGAAAGTGATGAGGCACCACTGAAGGATTTGAAGGTAGAAAATGACTTTATATCAGTTTTGTCTTTTAGGAAGATCACTGTGTGTGGAAGAGGCATCGTAGTGGATATCCTGTTTCCCTGACATGGGAGGTTCTGAGGTTTGCAACCGTAGTACCATGCCTACTACATGAGAGTCATAAAATATTTATGCACAACAAGAGATTAGAATGAGGCGAGACTGGAGGGGAGGATACAGTTAGGCTGTGGCAGTAATATGAGGGATGTGTCCATACCCTTCCTAGGGCTAGAGCAGACTATATACAAGAGTCAGCAGACCAGGATTTCAGTCACAGCTTCACCAGTTTCTATTGTATCACCTTGGGCAGGCTTCACAATCCCTTGCATCTTCTTGGTTTTCAAATTTAGAAAATGGAGATAAAAATTCCTACCTTGCAAGGTTGCTGTGAGGATTTGAGGGAATAGATGTAAAAAGCCTGGTCCTGTGCTATTAGATACATAAAGGACCGCTTGTAATAAAAATACTAGTTTTAATATTCCTAATGTTTAGTATATTACCTGGTCCTGGGTAAGGTGATTATTAGCCTTAAATCTCACCACCTAAAGATACCCACTGCCAACATTGTGGTTTTATTTATGCATTTTAAGTGATTGATGATGCTGGGCTATGAGTGTTAAGCATAAGGGAATTATTCTGAGATCAAGAAGAGGAAGTTGATAAGAATACAATACCAATCTAAACATTGTTTAAATGCCAACAGAGGATGTATGGCCATTCAGCTGTTCCAGCCCTTGCTTAGAAGTGGCGCAGTGTGTGTGCACATACTCCCCTGCTGCTGACGTGGCCAGGATGTGCTCTCGGCGTGGGCCACTAAAACACACACGCTTTACTTCTCCTCAGCCTGTCGTCGTTGACTTCTTCTTCCCCTCTGAAATTTTGCTCCTCTTTTGTCATCTTCTGATGATTTTTTTAAAGATGATAATGGGAGTTTGATTCAGATTGGTTCTCCATTAGGTTCCTCCCTGCTCGTCCTGTTTTGACATGGGTTCCTCCTCCTGAACTCCTGTAGAACTTTATTAAGTTATTCTGATTAAATTGTCATCTACTGCTTTGTCTTATTATTTGTCTGTAGGTCAGTAAATTTCCTTTTTCCTTGATGTCAGTTTTTCTTGCAAAATAATCGGAAGGTGGCATGTTTATGTATTTTTAACACAGCTTAAAAGCTCCCTGAAGCCTTTTGTTTGGAATATGTTAAACAAGTCAGAAAATTCTGTTACTGAGTTTTTAAAGTATAGTATATAGCAGTGGTTCTCAGACTTTCAGGTCTCAGGATCCCTGTAGAGTTTAAAAATTATTGAATACCCCCAAATAACTTTCATCTTTGTAGGTTTTGTTTATTGATAATTGATGTTTTAAAAATTACTGAGAAAATTTTAAATCACAAGAACATACAAACACATTCTGGTAGCCATGAGAACAATCATGTCATCACATCATGTGTTATGTAGCCTCTAGCAAACTCTGCAGGACCCTTATAAGAGAATGAGAGTGAACAAGGCAAGTAACATCTTAGAATTATCATGAAAATAGTTTTAAACTTGTGAATCCCCTGAAAGGGTCTTGGGAAACCTCATGGGTCCTTGGGCCACACTTTGAGAACTGCTGGCATATAGATGTTAGAGTTTTCATGTGACATTTTTATGTCTTTTTGGTAACAAAATAACATAAGGATGGAAACGTTTACAAACATCATTTCAAAATGCACTCAACATGGTTTCTTTAAAAAAAAAAGAGCTAAGTTTCTTTGTTAAGACATCTTTATCTTGGAAGGGCAGAAGTGTGTATTTTTGGAATATCTGCTAGTTACCATACCGCTGACAGACATTTGTCATTCCAGGAAAGGTCAGCAAACTGGGAACAACAGTATATCTGTAAAAGAAAAATATACAACTGCTCTTTAAGTTCTAGAAATCTTATAGTTAGTTGGCCAGATGATAACTGGACAACTTCTTTGTGGTGCTGGTTTCATGGTTTCTTGCTATCTCATTGTCAAGTTTAGTTAATAATCCTATTTAGAAGATCCAATTTTTATGAAATTAATCACACTGATGTCATTTTGTACTGCGTAAACTGCACTGCAGTAGGAAATGAATGAACGAGCGGTGGCACCACCCCCCTCTGTTCTGTGTAGTTTTCACACTTCCTAAGGAATCTTCCTGAGCCTTGTGTGCCACAGAAGTCTGACACAGGGATTGTGTCAGGAGGCCAGTGTCAGTGAAACTAAATACCAGAAAGGTTTATAAATAGGAGCTGTGTCTCCTATGTATGGACCCTGGTGGATCACTTTGAGTACTCTTCGAGAGGTACATCCTCTCTTTGAGGGCAGGTGGCCTGGGCTGTAGAGTGGCCTCTTCTTGCTCTTGGCTTGGCCTTTTCCAGTGTGTCCTCCATGTTGCTACCCGAGCAGTTGTTCTAAAATACACGTCTATGTCATTTCTCTACGTAATCTCTTAAGTGGTTCCCCATTGCCAATGGGGTGAGTTTCAGACTGCCTAGCATGGCTTTATAAGGCCTTTCCTGCCCTATGCTGCTTTAGCATCCCACAGTCAATTTAATTCGGGCAGCACCTTGTGGAAGCTTTTCCTGAGCCTCACAGTTATTAATTGCACCATCTCACAGTATCTGTTCCTCATTTATACTGTTCCTCGTTATACTGCCTGCATCAGCCTGCACTCCGAGGGGAGGTACCACACCCTGTGTTCCTACTGTTTTGCTCAGGTGTGCAATAATGGCTTTTGCTGGGACTGATAAGATGGCATAGCTTCTTGCATGGTTCCAGCATAGTTATTCTGAAATAGTCCAGCAGAATTTCTCTACAATATTATATTTCTTTGCTTGCTTTTATTTTTAAAGATATGGGCAGATAAACAATATGGAACTACTACTACGTAGGCCTAAGTCTCAGAGAAATAATAGCAATGAAAGGGAACATTTATCTCATATTTTCTAGTGATGTATTTTATACATATAAGAACAGAACAAGATAATGGTACCCATCATTAAATCTTAATTTGCCATTTTGCTTCAGTTTTTGTTTTTTTTCCCCAAAGAAATAGAACATTACATTTTCTACAAATGTTTTTCTCCAGTTCCCTCCCTTCTACACCAGAGAAAGCCACTATGTTTGATTTAAAGGTTTCTTAAATTCCCACACGTTTTTATACTTTCACTACATGTTATGTTTCCATATATAATACATAGCAGAAGCTGGCAAACTGGACTGCAGATTGTGTTGGGACACAGCCATGCTTGTTTTTTCACATATTGTTGGTTGCTGCTTTCGAGCTACAATTTTCTGTTTCCAGTTTGCTGGGCACATTGCCATCTCCTAAACTCACCTTCAACACCAATCTTTACCTCTTGTCTCAATTGGCCAGGCAAAGGAAAGCCATCCTTTCAAACATTGCAATTGAATTTTCTCAAGACTGATTGCATTCAGCATTTTTTTTTCAAAGACACAGGGCTCACTATGTTACCCAGGCTGGCCTTGAACTCCTGGACTCAAGCAATCCTCCCGCCTCAGCCTCCTGAGTAGCTAGGACTACAGGCATGCACCCAGCTTGCATTCAGCATTTTTAATCTTCCACATAGAAGTCACATTTTCCAAATAAAAAATTATGTCTAGAACCTTGTCCTCTGAACACTATTGTAACAAATAAGCAAAAAAACCCCAATAAAACCAAACCATAGCAGCTCCTATTCAGAAAGGTTTTGTTTTGTTTTGTTTTGTAAAAACAAAGATGAAAACTTTGCAGAACTGAAAGTTTTGTTCCCTTGGGTGTTTACTCCCCACACCCTTGCAGACTATCTCAGATACTTCTAAAGGGAATATCTGACCAGTGACAAAGTATTCTTCAGCTTAACTTTTCTGTTTTCTATTTTTAAACCCTTGTTTTAAAGGGTTTTAAACCCTTGTTTTAAAGGCTAGCTAATTTCCACTCAGAAAGTCACCGACTACCCATGTTGCAGGAGTCTGGGTCCAATCAGGAGAGAGAAATCACATGTTAATTTGAACAGGTAAAGTTTAAGAATTATTAACTATTACAGAGAATTGGAGTTATGTGGGATTGGCTAGTTAGAAGTAAAGAAACAAGCACACGGGAAGATGGTCAACAACGTCATCAGCCATCGGGAGTGCAGATCAAAACCACAGTGAGAAACCAGTCTACCCTCACTTGGATGGCTGTAACCAAACAGATAAGAACAAGTGTTGGAACAGGTGTGGAGAAATTGGAACTCCCTCTCACTGCTTGTAGGGATGTATTATAAATGGTGCAGGTGCTTTGGAAAACCGTCTTGCATTTCCTCAAACAGTTAAACAGAATTTCCATATGTCCTAGATATATTTTATTCCTAGGTATCCTAGTCCATTTTGTGGTGTTATAACAATACCTAAGCCTGGGTAATTTATAAAGAACAGAGATTTGTTTCTTACAGTTCTAGAGTCTGGAAAGTTCAAGGTCAAGGGGCCAGCATCTGATGAGGGCTTTATTGCTGTTTCATCCTATGGTGGGAGGTGGAAGTGTAAGAGGGCAGGAGAAGGAAGGAGGGTGGGAGGGAGAGGGAGAAAGATCAGATTCTCAGCTTCAAGCCCTTTTATAATCAGCATTAATCACTGCATGAGGGTGGAGCCCTCATGACCTTATTATCACCTCTCATGAGGCTCTACTTCCCAACACTTGTGTTGGGGATTAGGTTTCCAACACATGCTTTTTAGGGGGACACATTCAAACCACAGCATTAGGTATATACCCGATTCTACTCTTAGGTATATACCCAAGAGAAATTAAAATTTATGTCCATACAGAAACTGTACATGAATCTTCATAACAGCATTATTCAGCCAAAAAGTAGGGACAACCCAAATGTCTATCAACTGATGAATGGATAAATAAAATATGGTATGTTCATATGCTGGAATAGTATTCAGCAATAAAAAGCAATGAAGTACTGATGCATGCTACAATGTGCATGAACCTTTAAAACATGCTAATTGAAAGAAGCCATTCACAAACGACCATATGTTGTATGATTCCATTGATAGGAAGTATCCGGAATAGGCAAATAGAGACAGCAGATTAGGGCTAGGAGAACAGGAGATGGGAGGGATAGTGACAGATAAGAGATGCGAGGTACCTTCTTGGGGCTAATGAAAAAGGCCTAAAATTGTGGTGATGTTTGCACAACTCTGAACCTCATGGATATACTGAAAGCCATTGAACTGTATACACTTTGGGTGAATTATATGGTATGTGAAGGATATCCCAGTAAAGCTGTTAATAGGAAGCAAAGAGAGCTCTCAAACATACAGAAATAGCAGATACAAGAAACAGCCACCACCCAGGGCTGAGACAGAGCTCCCAACAAGAGCCCCCCTCCTCCTCCACTGCCCCCACCCCACCCGGGGTTGAGATCTGGACCTTGGTGTAGTGGCTCAGTGGATGGCAGAGAAGTGACTGTGATGCTGCAGGGCAGAACTTGCTGGAAATCTGCCTCCTGGAAATTGCCAGAAACCTGTCCTATAGTGTTCTGGGGAAAGCTGTTTACAGGGCGGTGTCTCACCAGAGGCACTCAACTACAAAACTGCCCGAGAAAAGTGCTCAGGGCAGCTTGCTGATGGTTGAACGCTGGAAAACCGGTAAGTGCTGCAGAAGCCTATTGAGCAGAGCACTCTGGAACCGGGAAGCCAGGCCCCTTTGCTCTTGCAGTGTCTCTCTGGCGCCCTCTACCAACAAAGCTTGGCAGCAGGTCTGCTGGCAAAAGAGAAATGTTTAAAGGGCCCAGATCCATTTTTGCAAGGTGGTCAAAAAGGATGAATTTGGAGCTGAGAGGCAATAAATCTATAGCCATCACAATGGGTAACTGGGACCTCAGCTTACCCTTAGCTTTTAACCTCCTTTGGAGGTATTCAGTTATTCTTGCCTTCCTTGGCTATTGTGGTTTGGAGAAGCTAGTAAACTATCTTTGGGCCAACTTGCCATCAGCTCAGCTTTCTAATTATCCATTTTCACACCTTTTTCTATTCCATTTGCTTGGTTCTCTCTTTCAGACTCCAGTTATGCTTATGGTAGGTCTCCTAGGGCTTCCATTGGTACATGTTTTTATTTTGTTTTGGGGGGGTTTGTTTTGGAAATCCTTTAAAATTTTTTATTCTTTTTCATTTTATCTTGCTCATTTTTTTTACCAGTCGTGGTCTCTATGACTCTTATTGTATTTTCAGCAATGTCCACTTTGTTTTCTTTCATTGAAGGGTTCGTTTTTGTGATAGTGTTGTTTTTCTTTGTTCACTTTTTTCCTGAGTGCTAATTGTATTTTATTTAAAAAATTTAGCTGTTTTACAGTTTCCCCCCTGAGATTTCCCCTTTACTCTCTGCCCCTCGTTCTTGTTTTACAGAGCCAGTGGGGAGTGGGTGGGCCTGGGCGAATCTTTGTTAATGATCTTCATCAGTTCTGTGACATTTTTTTCTGTTGCGTTGTCTTCATCCATCATGGTTCCCCTTCCCCTCGACCCTCCCTCTTTCTTCCACTTTCGTTTCAGTATGTTTGTGTAGATTCTGTACTGATTCCTTTTCAATATTATTTGGATAAAACTTTTCTCGTTATTTATAGAAGCAATATAGTATATGACTGAAGCCAGATCATCTGGATTTGAATCCTGGGTCTGCCACTCACTAACTAGCACTACGATCTTGGACAAGATCTTTAATCTTTCTGTGCCTCAGTTTCTTCTCTATAAAATGAGAATGATAACATCACAGGATTGTTATGAAGATTCAGTGAGTTAAATTGTAGAAAACTCCTAGAACTGGGGCTGATCCACAGTGTTATGTGAATATTAGCAATATTAATTATTTTATCTGTTACAGTGACTTGTAATTAGAATGTGCATAAGTCTTCTGAATAAGATAATTTTATAGATTGCAGGTCAGTTACTTAAATCTGCATGGTCATGCATGAAATCTGAATAGCAAGGGTAGATTCAGTGAAAACAGTTTCAAAAAATTGAACTTTTCAGTAGATGGTTTGGGAAACTGGATAATAAATAGTACGTAATAACGTCTAATTATCTTCCTCAAAAATATTCACAGGAGACATGCTCCGGAAATACTCTGTGGTTTTTTTGTTCTGCATGCATGATTTTGTTATAATTGAGTTCATATCCTTTATGGCTGATATTTGAAGATCATCAAAATTCTGACATTTCAGACTAACCTAAAAATTGTTGCTAGGTTTAGTTCAGAAAATAACCATATTGTAGGATGTTTTGGGGATGACAAGAGTTTGGTGCAGGTTGTTTCAGTGAGTGTGGATTTTTATGCAATTTTGCATTTATGGTTGATTAAGATAGTCTAGCTTTCTACACTTTATGTACCTCTTTTCAAGCATATTATAACTAACTAATCAGTCGGTGAACAAATAGTTCTTGAGCACTTACAAGGGATACAGTGGTGAACAAAATAGACATGTTTCCTGCCTAGATTAGCCAGAATATAAATGTTAAATTATTGCAAGTACTTATAAAATTATAAGTACACTATGTAATGGATTGGGATAGGCAGGTGCTGGGGGAGTTTATGACAAAGAGACCTAACCTAAAGTGTGGAGACAGGTAATGCTTCCCTGCAGAATTGAGCTTTTAGCTGAAACTCAAAGGAAGAGTAAGAGTTGGCCAGATGAGGTGGTGGGGTCAGAGGACTTCAGCCTGACATTGGGAGAGCATGGTAAGTTCAAAACATGGAAAGAGGTTCCATGTGACAGGCTCATAAGAAGTGAGGTGGCAAAAGATGTGGGCAGAGAGATAAGCAGGGGCCAGATCTTATATGCCTTGTTAAGGGGTTTGGGGCTTTACCGTGAGGTTAAGCCTGGGAGTGAAATAAGCCTATCTCATTGGCTGCTTTGTGGAGATTTGGAAAGGGGCAAGAATAGGAGGTTTACTAGGCTTTTGTGGCAGTCCAAGCAAAAGATTATAGTGACTTGAAATAGGATGGTGGCAGTGAAGAGAGGGATGGATGGCTTTGGGAAGTATTTAGGAGGTAAAATTCGTAGGACTTGGTTGATTATACATGGAGGGTGAGGCTGAGGAGGAGGCTGGTGTCAAGGATCGTTTCCAGGTTTCTGACAGAAGCACCTGGGAAAGTGTGGTCTTTGATTGAGAGAGTAAACACTGAAGGAAGGGGATGTTTATAGGGGAGGTGGAGGCATCAGTGAAACATCTAGATGATGAGAAGTTAAATCAACATAAAACTCAAGGGATATCTGGGCTGAATGCAGAAAGTTTGGGATAGTCCGCATAATGGTGGTAGATGAAGTCACAGAAGAGGATGACATTGCCTTGGGGGTATCTGCAGAATGAGGATGTAAGAACGCCTAGCACAGTGCTCCAGGCTTCTCTCCACATTTAAAATTGCTGTGCATGTATATATGCACACACAAATTATACCTTTAGTATATATTTTCAGAATGTGTTCAAATTATATTAGTTGCATCTAGAGTTGGGGCATATAATTAGAAATATATTAACTTATTTTATTTTTAACTCTCCTTAGGTGTTATTATGTACAAGGCACTATGCTGTTAAATGCTGGTGATTCACAGACCTAAGTTATAGGTTCTGCTTTTAAAGTGTATGTGGATTCTTTGCAGAGACAGAAAAAGAGACAAGATGTTTTCTAGATTCTAGGATAGAGGTAAGCATAGGATGTATGGGCGCACAAACAGCCATAGTGTCGGGCTGTGAGTGAGGAAAGCTTCCTGAAGGAGCTAAGACTTGAACGGAGTCCTCAAAGATGAGCTGATGTTAGCTAAGCAAAGAAGTCAGAGAAAGAAAGTCTCTTACTACCACTATATCACTTCTCACGGTTTTAGATGCTATGTAAAGGTCAAATCGTGGGAAGACTGTAAAATGTCCAGTGTATTTGGCATTTAAGAGGTCAGGTGGGGTCACAAGACAGATGAGATCATGGTGGGTTGACGAATGAATGGGAGGAGAGAAGTCAAACACACTCTTTTAGGCAGGGTCTGAATTTTAGTGTCTTAGTATCCTCTGTGTCCTACACAGTCCCTGGCATTTGGTGTTGCATTAGTTTTTTTTTTTTTTTTTTTTTTTTTTTGAGACAGAGTCTCACTCTGTTACCCAGGCTAGAGTGCCGTGGTGTCAGCCTAGCTCACAGCAACCTCAAACTCCTGGGCTCAAGCAATCCTTCTACCTCAGCCTCCCAAGTAGCTGGGACTACAGGCATGTGCCACCATGCCCGGCTAATTTTTTCTATATATATTTTTAGTTGTCCAGATAATTTGTTGCATTAGTTTTGGACAGAAGAGTGATACCTCCTTCTCTGACATAAGATGACTATATGAATATATTTTTAAATTTTTATTGAGGTAAAATATATATGTATATACTGTCTTTTTCTTTTGATGTGTCCTCACTGTGAACATTGTCCCATTTTTAAGCACAAGATGGTCCAGGCTTATCTTGTGCTTCTCTGCCTCAGCCCTGGAATCAGCCATTCTTCCAAGGAGCCCTGCTCCCTAGTGGAGAATGGCATTTGAAAGCCAAGGTCTAGGTGCTAGATGTGCTCTTTGCTGTTGGGATATGACTGCTGCCAGGCCCTGTCAGTGGACAGAGCTAAAGAATGTCTGTGTGTACACACACTGTCCACATCTATATTTATTTTTATGTCTTTATATATGGAAAACCATCTGTTTGTACTGACACCTCCAATTCCAATACAAACCAAAAGATTAATTCTAGTTTTTCCCTTTCCATATTTGTAACTGCCTTTATCACTGACAAATCTCACTCCCATTACCCTCAATGTATTAGTATTTACTGACTGGTCAACCCCAAATCGCCTGTTGCCACACCCCAAAGCCCTCACGTAGACTGATACCCCTCTCTCCCCCTTCATCCTAGACACATGTGACTACCGCTAAAACCTATTGGTTTTTAGATTAAATTATTCAGAAAGGAAGGGCTGGAAAAGGCTCATTTCTTTTTATGGCTGCATAATACTTATTTTGTGTATGTACCATAGTTTATTCAATTCCTATTGAAGGACATTTGGAGTACTTTGAAATAGTGCTACAATAAATGGCCATGTGCATAAGACTTTTTGTATTTTTGTCAGTGTATCTTTGGAATAGTTTCTTAGAAGTGAGATTATTGAGTTAAAGGGTAAAAAGCATGTGTAATTTTTGTTAGATACTGCCATATCCCTCCTGCCACCCGCAATGTCTGAGAGAGCCTGTTTTTACCCCACAGCCTCACCACTAGAATATGTTGTCAGACTTTTGTCCTAGGAGTGAGTTTAGAATTATATCTCTTTCAGGATCTTGGGATGTTGTTCTCTTTGTCTTGGAGGTTTGAGCTTCTTTTAAGGTCTTTGTTTGTTCTTTTGTATGTTGTCCACTTTTAGAAATCAGTTTCTTCTTTAGGATGATTGTTTTCCTTAATGGAAAAGACAAACAAAATAGGTGATGAGTTCAGCCTGCTTAGTGTCATATTTGTTGAGCGAATGAGTAAACCTGTTGACTCACTGTCATGTGTCTGCCAGAGCCTTGAGTTGTGGTTACCTTTTGGCTGTGGCAGTTCAGACATCCCGTTTGCATTCAGCACAGAAAGAAGGCAGAGGGACTGGTACCAGCCACTTCTGCGCCCTTCTAAAAGGAAAGAAAAAGCTTTCCAAGAACCACTCGCCTTTTGTGGTCAGGATACTTATACCTTAAAGTTTTAGTTCTTTTCGGTGGGAAGGTTGGACAAGATATGTATGTAGTCCTTTGTGCTGCTGGAAATGCAAGTCTGATTTCTATTTCACTTTGAAAACTTTGTACATTTACTTTTATAAATGTAAAAATTAAAAGTGATTATATGAATAGATTGTTAAAAGCACTCCCTCCAAACCTACTTTTCTGAGACAATTATTGTCAATAGTTCATTGCATATTCTTTTATGTATGTACTTGATATTTAATCTGTTCATTGATCTATTTGTTTTTCTCCTGTGCCAGTACCCATCTATCTTAATAGTTATAGCTTTGATGATATAAAGGACATGAGAAACCAAGAAGAGGGGAGGGCAGGAGGGTGGGTGTGGAATAAAAGCTTAACCTATTGGGTATAATGAACACTCTTCTGGTGGTGGGCACAACAAAAGCCTGACTTAAGCATGATACCAGATACCCATGTAATAAAAACACTTGTACCCCCTTAATTAATATTTTGAAATATTAAAATTATAACTTTGAATTGGTTTGGTATCTGGTAAGGCAAACTCTCATCTCATTATTTTTCATTTTAAGAAATTTCTTAGGTTGTCTTGGGCGTGAACTCTTCAGATTATCCTTATATCCAAGTTTAAAAAATTAATGGATTTTGACTAGAATTAAACTGAATTTATGGAGAACTGACATTTCAGGGGAACTGACATGTTTTCAATATTGAATCTTCTCACTTAAGAACCTATCATTATTTGCTTCTATCAGTATTAGGACTCAAAAAAAAAAAAACAAAAAGAAAGAAAGAACCTATTATGTCTCTTTATTTACCCAGATCTTTTATGTCCTTCGGTGAAAGTCTTGGGCATTTCTTGCTAAGTTTATTTTTAGGTATTTTATAGATTTTGTTGCCATCACAAATGGAATTTTTTCACCTTACATTTTCTAATTGGTTATTGCTGGTATAGTTTTTAAGAAGCTGCTGATTTTTGTAAATTAATCTTATAATCATCACTTCTTGGCCTTTTGGCTAAGATCAAGTGTAATCTTATAATCACCTGCTTTATTGAACTTCCTATTAGTTCTAATGATTTTTCAGTTGATTCTCTTGGCTCTTCTAGGTGGAAAATTATGTAATCTGCAAATTATAACTTTTAGTCACTTCATTATTAATATCTAGACATAATTTCTTTCTCTTGTGTTATTTTGTGGCTAGGGTATCTGATTAGGGTTGGCGGGGGGTGAGAGGAGGGCCTGATCCAGGGAAGTCTTCTCGACTGATGTTACATTTTATATTTAAGGTGAGTATCAAAGGAAGTGCAGCAGGTGCAATAGCAGGGTGGGTGGAGAATGTATTCCAGATAGGCCTTGAGGAGAGAGACATCAAGGCAGTGTTCAATGAATAGAAAGAAAAATGATGGGATCATAGGGCACAAATGAGGTTGAGAGAAGCGGGAGATGGAGAAGTCAATAGAGGCTCAGTCAGAAGTTTCTAGGCTTTAAGGGGAAATTACTTTATTCAAAGTAATTGAAAATGTAATGAAAGGCATGTTAGACAGAATGGGTCCCTAAAGATGTCCACACCCTAAACCATGGAACATATAAATATATTACCTGACATGGCACAAGGGACTCTGCAGATGTAATTAAGGGTATGGACGTGAAAATGGGGTGATTATCCGGGATTATTCAAGTGGACGCAATATAATCACATGTGAGCCCTGAAAAGCAAAGAAGTTTCTTTGGCTGGAAGCAGAAGCAAGATGCAATAGAAGGGGAAGTTGGAAGGATTCAAAGAGTGAGAGAGGCTGAAGGGGACCACATGGAAAGCCTTGAAAGGACTACAGGAGCAAAGGCTGGCCCCTGTCTGATAACCAGCAAGGAACTCGGGGCCTACAGCTGCAGGAACTGAATTCATCCAACAGCCTGAATGAGCTTGGAAGTGGATTCTTCTCTAGGGCCTCCAGAAAGGAACACAGCCCCACCGACTCTCCTTGGTTTTGGCCTTGTGAGACTCTAAGCAAAGGACCCAGCTGAGCCACACTATACCCCGATTTTGACCTTCAGAACTCTGAGATAAATCTGTGTTGTTGTTTTAAACTGCTAAGTTTGTGGTACTCTGTTACAGCAGCAGTAGAAAACTAATAAAAAGGGGTTTAAGCAGGGAAATAACATTATCAGATTTTGTGTTATTAAAAGACTTCTTGTGCTGTGGGGAAAATGGATTTGGAGAATGTAAATTTGGAGGCAGGGAAACTTGTTTGTGGGAATACAGTTAAGAACGGACTAGGGTAGTGAGTGTGGGAAGGGGAATATGATTTAAGACTTATTTGGAGGTTAGAATTGCGAGAACTTGGTCATTGACTAGATGTCGGGGACTGGGGTGGGGAAGCAAGGATGACTGCTGATTTTTGGCCTAAGTGCTGGATGATGGTGATGCCACTCCCTTGAGCAGATTGGAAGATGCCATGTCATGAAAGTGGTAACTCTAGGCTGTTCTTCATTTGGGAATTCTCTCTATAGATACTTTATTTTAAGGTAGAGTATATCAATAAGATGAGTACTTTATCTTTTAAGAACTAAATTATTTTGTTTTGTTGTTTTGTTTTTAGGTCATGTAGGAAATCGTAAATCATGCGAAGATGGGACTCTTGGTATTTGTGCGCAATCTGCTGCTAGCCCTCTGCCTCTTTCTGGTACTGGGATTTTTGTATTATTCCGCGTGGAAGCTACACTTACTCCAGTGGGAGGATTCCAGTAAGTATAGTCACTGTAGCCCACCCCAGGAAAAGCCCGTTGTAGGTCAATTATTGGTTTTTCATGCAGCTGCAGTGCTCTCATATTCTTCAGAGATGGGCAATGAGTATAAACTGAATGTTTCTGGGACTAGCCTTAGAAATTTCTTACCATTTTAGCTGGTGTAGGCTAGGCACTTTGATGTTTTTAAAAACCTGCATGCCATGGCAAATATCAGGTTTTCTTTTTTAATTTCAGAGTATTACAGTACAAACGTTTTGGTTACATAAATTGCTTTTATACAGTTTGAGTCAAAGTTATAAATGTGCCCATCACCCACATAGTGTGCATTGTACCTGGTAGGTGTGAATTTACTCATCTTCTCCTCCCCCCTCACCTACTTGATTTCTGATGAGTTTTATTTCTATATGTGCATGTAAGTGTTGTCCGATTTAATGGTGATTACATGTGGTGTTTGTTTTTCCATTCTTGTGACACTTCACTTAGGAGGATGGTCTCCAGTTCCATCCAGGTTAATACAAGAGGTATTAGTTCACCATTTTTTTTATGGCTGAGTAGTACTCCATGGTATATATATATATCACATTTTATTAATCCTTTCATGTATGGTGGGCACTTGGTTGTTTCCACATCTTTGCAATTGTGAATTGTGCTGCTATAAACATTCAGTTGCAGGTGTCTTTTTTATGAAATGTCCTTTTTTCCTTTGGGTAAATACCCAGTAGTGAGATTGCTGGATCAAATGGTAGGTGTACTTTTAGGTCTTTGAAGTATCTCCATACTACTTTCCATAGAGGTTGTACTAGTTTGCAGTCCCACCAACAGTATATAAGTGTTCCTATCTCTCTGCATCCATGCCAGCATTTGTTGTTTTGGGATTTTTGGAGAAAAGCCATTCTTACTGGAGTTAGATGATATCTCATTGTGGTTTTGTTTTGCATTTCCCTGATGATTAGAGACATTGAGCATTTTTTCATGTATATATATATATATGTATATATATATATATTTTTTGCCATTAGTCTATCTTCTTTTGAAAAGTTTCTGTTCATGTCTTTTGCCCAATTTTTAATGGGGTTGTTTGATTTTTTTTTTTTTTTTGATGATTTGCTTGAGTTCTTTGTAGATTCTGGTTATCAGACCTTTGTTGGATATATAGCATGCAATTATTTTCTCCCATTCTGTAGGTTGTCTATTCACTCTATTGATTGTTTCCTTGGCTATGCAGAAGAATCTTTTTAATTTGATCAGGTCCCATTTGTTTATTTTTGTTGTTGCTGTGATTGCTTTTGGGGTCTTCTTCATAAATTCTTTCCCTAGGCCTATGTCTATAGGAGTTTTTCCAACATTTTCTTCTGGAATTCTTATAGTTTCATGCCTTAGGTTTAAGTCTGTTATCCATCATGAATTAATTTTTGTGAGGGGTGAGAGGTGCAGATCCTGTTTCAGTCTTCTACATGTGGCTACCAATTTTCCCAGCACCATTTATTGAATAGGAATTCTTTTCCCTATTGTATGTTTTTGTCTGCTTTGTCAAATATCAGTTGGCAATATGAGGATGGTTTTATAAATGAGTTCTCTGTTCTGATCCATTGGTCTATGTCTCTGTTCTTATGCCACTACCATGATGTTTTGGTTAGTATAGCTTGAAGTCTGATAAAGTGAGGCCTCTTGATTTGTTCTTTTTGCTTAAGGTTACCTTGTCTATTTTGGCTCTTTTCTGGTTCCATATGAAGCATAGAATTATTTTTTCTAGCTCTGTGAAAAATGACATTGGTATTTTAATGGGGATTGCACTGAATCTGTAAATCACTTTGGGTAGTATAGACATTTTAACAATGTTGATTCTGCCAATCCATGAGCATGGTATGTTTTTCCATTTGTTATATCCTCTGTGATTTCCTTCCTCAGTGTTTCATAGTTCTCCCTGCAGAGGTCTTTTACCTCCTTGGTTAAATACATTCCTCTTTCATGTTAACTTTGGCTGGTCTGATGGCTATATGTTGTGGTGATTGCCTGTTGGTGATGAATCTCCCAGGAAGTCTGCTGTGCTTCTAGTACCTGGAAGTCCAGATTTCTAGCAAGACCTGGGAAATTTTCCTCAATTGTTCCCTCAAGTAGGTTTTCCAGCCCTTGTGTATTTTCTTCTTCACACTCAGGGATGCCTATGATTCTTATGTTAGACCTCTTCACATAATCCCATATTTCTTGTAGGCTTTGCTCTTTTCTCTTATTTCTCTGCTCTGTCTCTGCAACTGACTTGTTGAATTGTAAGCTATTATCTTCAAGCTCTAAGATTCTTTCTCCTGCCTGATCTAACCTATTCTTAAGGATTTCCACTGTTTTGTATTTCTTTGAATGAATTTTTCATTTCCAGAAGCTCTGCTTGATTTTTTTTTAATAATTTGATTTTTTAAATGAATTTTTCATTATTTCCTGCATTGTTTTTATTGTTCGTTTGTGTTGGGTTTCTATTTTTCTCTTGTATTTCATTGGGATTCCTTACAGTCCATATTTGAAATTCTTTATCAGTCATTTTAATATTCTCGTTTTGGTTGGTTTCCATTAGTATGGAGTTATTGTTTTCTTTTGAAGGTGTCCTTTCACTCTGATTTTTCAAGTATCCAGAAATCTTTCGCTGATTCCTTCTGATCTGGAGCAGTGTTTGCTTCTTATTTTTGGATTTTCTTTTGATTAGATAATGGCATGCCCAGTTTAATCTCTCAGACAGTGGGTGATGCTTGTGGGTGAGACTCAACTATACCCTGTATGATTGAGACAGTAAATGCTGTAAAGGATGTGCAAATTGACCTTCCTGTCAGTAGGTGGTGCTTGCCAGAAGGAACAAGCTGCAGTGTTGTTTTTGGGTCCTGTGACTGGCTCTAGTCCCTAAGGAGAAGCCCTTGATTGCCCTGGGGGGTGGGGGTGGGGCCCTGGAACTTCAAATGAGTCCTTATTCTCTGCCACAGCAGAGGCGGGTTGGGCGGTGTAGCTGGGCAGGGTTGGGTTGGGTGAGCTTGCCCTCAGGCTCCACCAAAGTTGGCAAGATAGCTGTTTCATCAGGGGTCAAAAGTCTGCTCCCAGCTTCTAGACAAAGCCACCAGGGAGAGGTTGTAGTAGCCTCGTCCAATCACAAATCTCCCCTCCTTGCCCCTAAGCAATGCAATTAAGACCTGGGGGTACAGAATCTGGCCTGTGGGCCTGTCCCAAGGTCCCTGAAGATTAATCCCTGACTGTGCCAGGGAGAAGCGTGCTGGTCCCAAGTTGCCCATAGGGTGCCCAAGCAAGTTCAATGTCCCTCCGCCTCAAGGCTTGCCCAGCACTGATGGAGTCACCAGGCAGGCAGCACCAGGGAGGGCCAGCAGGCAGAGGGTTCACAGTGTGAGCACCCCTGGTCTGCTGCAGGACCCCTAGAGGAAAGGTGACCCCCATTCTCTGTGGAAGCCTCAGCATGGGGGCTCTGTTGTCTCTCTCGGCAGCCGCAGGTCGGGGAGGGGAAGCGGGGAAAAAGGGTCTGGAAAGGTTTGGGCCCCACTCTCTGTGGGAGCTCCAGTGTGGTGGATGCACCAACAGAGAGGAGAAGTAGTTCCTGCGAGCCCCGGCTCAGTCATCTCTCAGCAGCCACTGATGGGGCAGGGGAAGGGGAGGAAAAGAGTCTGAGTGGAAGAAAGCTAGTACTCTGGTCATCTCTGTCCTTCTCTCCAGAAGGCACCCCACCCAGAATGTCCAGACTCTGGGGTCACACAGATCCCCTGGGACTCACTGGCACCGTGTGGCTTTCACAGTCTGGGCTGGAGCTGGGAAATATTTGTGTGGGAATGAGCGAGGAGAAAACTGAGGGGCTGAGGCCCCCTGGGGAGGACAAAGGTGCACGGTGGGTGGAGAAGCAATATGGTACCTGCCGTCTCCGCTGGGATCTGCGGTGATGGGAAGTGACCCCCAGGGCGCTGGCTGCCTGGTACTTCATCCTCACGAACCTCCCAGTTTACTGGTGGCAGCAGCTGTTGGCCTTGTGAGGGTAGAAGAGCTCTCCGCCATCTTGGGAGCCCGCTGACTGCCAGAGATGTGGGTGAGGGAGAAACAAGCCGCTCCACTGACCCTTCTCGCTAGACTCCAAGCCTTTCCGGGTTGATCTCTGCCAATATCTTGCTCCTTCGTGTTCTGCTCCTAGTTCTGGGGCTAAGCCAGCAGGGTTAGTTTCTTCTGAACCTCTCTCCTAGGTTTGCAGATGGCTGTGTTCCTCACCCAGGTTTAATGAGCTCAGTTCTTTTAATGAACCCAGTGAGAATGTGCTATTCTTCAATAAAAACACAAACTGTACCCATACTTCTAGTTCTTGAGTGCTTTTTGTTCTTTTTAATTACTGTAGTATACTGCCACTTTCTTTTGCCATTTATTGCCTTAGGGTTTGGTGTTGAAGTTGATTTTCTTCTGCTCTTAAAACACTCATCTTTACCTTTTCCTTGAATTTTCAATTTAACATTGTCTTTGTTTTGTTTTCCCTGAAGAAACTTTGTCTACTTAATCTCTTTAGCCCTTGCTGATATTGATCTGGCCTGTGGGCCAGTCCCAAGGTCCCTGAAGATTGATCCCTGACCGTGCCAGGGAGAAGCGTCCTGGTCCCAAGTTGTCTGCAGGGTGCCCAAGCAGGTTCGATGTCCCTCCACCTTGAGGCTTGCCCCGCACTGATGGAGTCACCAGGCAACTTGCGCCTGAGTAGAATAATGGCTTCTTTTCCCTACTCAGTAACTCCTAATCCCTTTCTTCCATTTGTGCATTTGGTCTTATGTGTTGCATGATGTTTTCCACATAGCTTGAACCACTCTGACTTGGTTTCGATTCACCCGATGTTGCCTGTGTTTTAGTTACAGGCTTGCAGTTGAAGGACTTGCATTGATCAGCACCAGCCTTCGCACATTCTTTTCTTGGCTATCACTTAAAGTGTCACATGGTGACCATAAGTAGTTTTCTTTTGTCTGATGATTATCTGAGCTTGGTGCAGGAAACAATATAAAATCAGAACAGGATGCCTGTTCTGATTCCCAGTGATGTGTCTTTTCTAAAGTAGTTTTATCATTACAAACATCTACTG
This sequence comes from Lemur catta, assembly GCF_020740605.2. Lineage (NCBI taxonomy): Eukaryota > Metazoa > Chordata > Mammalia > Primates > Lemuridae > Lemur > Lemur catta. Next base: position 94,259,280 of record NC_059130.1, on the reverse strand, counting down.
GATACCAGTGTAGAACTCACTTGAGAGTAGAGTCAGTCTCTAGGTATGAAGTTAAAATGAACTGGGATGAGTTGGAAGAGGCAATTGGCAATTGGCCTGATGTTGTACTGAGACCCTGACATGGGAACTATTACAATGAAGTAGGTCATTTAATTCTGACATGGCCCAAACTACTGAGGCAGTTTCAAGCCAGTTTTTTAAAAATACAGTGTTATATCTTTAATTTATTGTTTTATATAGAATATTTAAGTGCTTCTTAAATGCTTAGCTTAAAATTATCACTAATTACTTTGTGTTTCAACAGTTTTTTCAAATTTCTCTGTGCTGATTTATTTTTGAAATCAAGGAGACTACCCAGGATAAGGAGTGTTTATATCAGGGCAGTGCAGAATTCTGTAGTTGGAGACATTTTCTATATTCATAATGGTGGATCTGTCTGTCTCAGTAATATAGATGGAAATGTGTGCAAGGAATGGGGTGTTCTTTTCTGTTAAGAGCTACTGACCTGCGGAAGACAGAAGCAGGATCAGAGCAGTTTCCTAGAGAAGAAGAGAAGGGAATTAACGTTATGGAAGATCCATTGTGTGTTAGGTATTAGACAATTTACAAGTTTTAGTTCATTTAATTTAATTCTTAGTACAATTCTGTGAGGATGACATTATCCCTATATTCCTGTTGAGCAAACTGAAGCACTTAGTTTATTTAATTTACCAAGGCTATACAGCTAATTGTTGGAGCTGGAATTGAATTCTGGTTTTCTGTCTTTAAAACCTATGTTCCGTTTTTTATTGAAAAGTATAATAAATGCTGAAGATAAGATTTAATTCTATATTCTATTTGGTGAAAAGAGAGAGGAAAAGGGGCTCAGAGAAGCAGCAGTACAGAGTGTCAGGAGTGGGGGTGGAGAAAGAAAACGGAGGAAAAGAAGAGGAAGGGAAAGAGAGAAAGTCCTTCAAAAGAAGACAGAGAATTTTGTTAGGTTTGGAGGTAACAAGGTGCTAGTCACTTGGGCTGTAGGCTTCATTAGTTTATTATTAGTTATGTGCTGTCTTTTGCATCAATTGTAGCTGACTAACCAGTATTCATAGCTTTTGCATTATTCTTACTCTCAAGCCTCTTAAACGCTTGACTTTAAATAGATTGTTTAGACCCTCTCACTATAGCATATTATTTTCTGAGCTGTAATATCAGAGAAAAGAGTGATAGGACCAACCCTGGATGGCTTACCAAGTCAGAGAGGGTCCTTTACCGATTAACAAAGTCAAGTTGAAGGAGCTTCCCAACCCAGATGACTGCTGTGTTGCGAAATTTAGGCTATGGTTTAATAATATGATGAAATGATGATGAAATGAAAATAGTAATTTATTGCGTGTCTACTGTATATCTGTATTTTACCAGGATCTTTATATTCATAATCTCATTTGAACCTCATAGTTTTTATTGGTTATTATTATCCCTGTTTTACAGATGTAGAAAATAAGGCTTCAGAGAGGTTCTCTAATCAAGTTTGTATACCTTTGTATTGAGGAGCTTGAGGACATTCTCAAGCTTGAAAAATAAATGTCTTTAGCATTATTTTTTCTTAAATTTTATGGTATTAGTAACCTACAAAAATTATCTATTGGATTTCTTCATAGTGGGGGAGTGGAGGCTAGAGTTTTTTATTATTTTAAATTATTCATTCAAGCCACACATGGTGGCTCAGGCCTGTAGTACCAGCTACTCGGGAGACTGAAGCAGGAGGATCACTTGAGCCCAGGAATTTGAGACCAGCCTGGACAACATAGTGAGACCCCCATCTCTAAAAAAGAAAAGAAAAGAAAAAGTTATTTATTCAAATAAGCAGTATGTTCCTATTATGGTTCCTGTTCTGTTCTGGGTAAACCAGATATAAGGTGAACATAGGCCTTCATGTTCTCAGCCTGTGACATGAAAAAGAAACAAAACAACTGTTAGAGTGTGTTGAGTTCTCAAAGAGAGATCTGTGTGAAATGCTGTGTTGGAGCCTAGAATCCCTCCCAGTTGGCAAATTTATATTCTCATTAATTCCAAGGCATATTGTAGAGGGTACAACTGCTTTGTTTTGGGCAGCTTAGAGATTCCTGTGACCTAGTGTTGGTTGAATTGCCAAGGCCTGAGTCAAATGCTTAACCTGAAAGGCTTTAAGTATGAGATTAGTGTAGTTATAACCTGTTTTTAAAAGTGCTATAAAATTGTATGTAGAATATGATAAAAATAAATATATTTACACACATCACAGTCTTTGGAGTTAGAGTTGGGTGTGCTTCAGTTTCTTCATCTCCAAAATGGGGATAAAATACTTATATCTCTTTGCTCTGATGCTTTATTCAGGTCAGTGCCTTGGATAAGAGTTGGATAGTTGTCGCTCTTCAACAGACCTCATTCCAATGGACCATTTGATGGCAGCCTTGCGTATTTTAATTTATTAATTTAAAATTTTATTTATTTCTAGTTAATAAAGCAGATCTGTCATAGGATTAATTTCCTGTGTTGTGGAAATTATAATTATAAATGCTACTACATTTATCAATTATAGCAACTCCCTTGTGTTCTTGCCCATATAAATATCATAACCAAGAGAAAATATATGCATTATTGATGTGATTTCTATGGAGAATACCATCTGGCATATAAATTGTAATTGGATCTGATATTAGAAAGACAAGTTGCACTAAGCTTAATATACATAGGACATTATATTAACTCTTAGTTTTCCATCTTAAAAATGAAATAGAGGCCAGCATTCCTGGCCTTTGGCTCAGCGAGGCTCTCTGCTTCCAATGATAATGCAGTGACTGGTGTCAGAACCAGCCCTCCCTCGATAAAAAGGTATAAAACTGGACAAAGTAAATAATGCAACTGTGTCAGACAGTGGACAATACTTAGTAGTTATTGTTAATACATTTAAAGGAAAATACAATGAACAATAAGTAGTTTCAACAGAGAAATAGAATCTAGACCTGTAGTAACTTTATGGCAAATTTCACTTAGCAGATTAGATACAACAGAAGAAGTCAGTGAACTTGAAGAGAGTGCAAGAGCAATTATCCAGTCAGAACCACAGAAAGAAAAAATATTAAAGAGAAATGAACAGAGCCTCAGGAACCTGTGACACTATCAAATAGTCTAACATATATGAGAAGTGAACAGAAAAATAATTAAAGAAATAATGGCTGGAAAATTCCTAAATTTGATTCAAAAAACATTGACTTACAGATCTAAGAAGCTCATCAAACCCTAAGAAAGATAAATATTGGGGAAAAGACCTACATACATCGTAGTTAAACTTCGAAACCTAAAAGCAAAGAGAGGCTGCTCCTGGTGCTACCTGTGTGCTCGTTCAGTGTGGAGCTGGTACCTTTCTGTTGTGAAGTGGCAGCTGAAGAGACTCTGGCAAGTGCTGTGGCCTACAAAAAGCCCAAGGAAGGAGTCAAGACTGAGAACAACGATCATTTTAATCTGAAGGTCGAGGTGGGGGAAAGGATGGTTCTGTCATGCGGTTTAAGATTAAGAGGCAACAACACTTAGTAAACTTATGAAAGCCCATTGTGAATGACAGGGTTTGTCAGGGGGGCAGATAAGATTGCAATTTGATGGGCAGCCAATCAGTGAAACAGACACACCTGTGCAGTTGGAAGTAAGGCTAAAGATACAGTTGATGTGTTCCAGTAGCAGCCAGGAAGTGTCTGCTAAAAAGGAACTGCTACTTTACTCCATAACTGTTCTTGCAGACCAACAATACATTCTCAAATAGACAACTGCAGTTTGGTTCCACCACATCCTGACTACTACATATAGTTTTCTCTATTCTTTCATTTCCCCCTTCCCCATTTCTTTATTGTCTATAAAGTAACTGGTATATGTGCACAAGCATATTGCTTATTTTCCCTTTTTTTTTAACTAAATGGCCAGTGGTATATTTTGACTGACGTGAAATGGAGATGGGATGAGGAAAAATACTGGTTCTGTGAAAATACCCCCTTTCTCCATTAGTGGTGTGCTTATCTTTATATTCCAGTAAGTTATTTTGGTCTCACTGTTTTAACAACCAAAACCCCATAAAAATCCTTGCATACCTTGTTCAATTGGAGAATTTTAATGTTTTTCATTTATCATCTTAGAACCAAGGACAGTTTTATAACTTTTGTACATAGCTGTTACACGTAGGGCAATCTGTCTTTAAGGGGGTATAAATTACTTTTAAAAAAATGAATCCTGGTTTTCCCTTCAAGTCAAACATCTTGTTGTTTAAATAAATTTCTTGTTTAAAAAAATAAAAATAAAGATAAAATCTTGAAAGCAGATGGAGAAAAGGAGATATTACATACAAGGGTAGGAATTATCGCTGACTTCTCACCATAAACAATAGAGATCAGAAGACAATGAAAGATCATTAAGGTCTTCAAATAAAAAAACCCAAAAACCTGTCATCCCAGAATTCTTTATCTAATGAAAATATCCTTCAAAAATGAGGATGAAATAAGGACATTTTCAAATAAAGAAAAGTTAGGAAAATTTGTTGCTAGCAGGACTGCATTACAAAAAATGAACGTTCAAGGATATCCTTTAGGCCAAAGGGAAGTGATCCCAGATGGAAACTGGGCCATATAGGAAAAATGAAGATCTTTGGAAATGGTAAATAGCGGGCAAATATGAAAGATTCTCTTTCCTTTCTTCTTATAACTTGCTTAAAAGATAACTGTTTAAAGCAAAAATAATAACCCTGTAAAGTGAGGTTTTGAACATATGTAAAAGTAAAAGATATGACAACATGCGCACAGGGATGGGGGGGTGAGTGAATGGAATTTCACTGTTGTAAAGTTATTACATTTGTGTAAAAGGAAGTAAGTGGGAAGTAGGAATGTTGTGTATAAAGTGAGACGAGAGAATGGTAAAGTAGTAAGTATGAAATGTCAGATTTGAAGAGGTATTATATTGACTGTAAATAGACTGATAAGTTAAGGGTGAATATTGTTAGCCTTAGAACAACTATTTAAATAACATTAAAAAAAGGAGATATACAGTCGTGCACCACATACCAATGTTTTGGCCAACAACATGACAGTGGTCCCATAAAATTATAATATAGTATTTTTACTGTAGCTCTTCTATGTTTAGATATTTTAAGATACATAAATACTTAACCATTGCGTTACAGTTGCCTCCAGTATTCAGTACAGTAGTATGCCGTACACGTTTATAGCCTAGGAGCAATAGGCTATATCATATAGCCTAGGTGTATAGGAGGCTATACCATCTAAGGTTGTGTTGAGTACACTCTATGATGGTTCCCACAACAACAAAATCACCAAACAATGCATTTCTCTGAACATTATTCCCATTGTTAACTGATGCATGACTGAGTCTAAGAAGCCAATAGAAGAAATAAAATGAAACACTAAAAATGTTTAGTTAACCCCAAAGAAGGAAATTTTGACACATTCTACAACATGGATGGACCTTGAAGACATTGTGTTTAATGAGTAAGCCAATCACAAAAGGGTAAATATTGTATGATTCCTCTTGTGAGGTTCCTAGAGTAGTCAAATTCATAGAGACAGAGTAGAATGGTGGTTGCCAGAGGCTGGGGCAGAGGGGAGTGAAGAGTTAATGTTTAATGGGTACAGAGTTTCAGTTTTGCAATATGAAAAGAGTTCTAGAGATGGATGGTGGTGATGAATGTACAACAGTGTGAATGTACTTAATGCCACAGAACTGTACACTTAAAAATGGTTAAGATGGTAAATTTTATGTTACATATATTTGGCCATAATAAAGAATTTGTTTTAAAAAAGGATAATCAAGGAAATAACAGAGACCACACAATTTATGGATATTAGGAAGAGAAGTGAAGATATTACTATAAATCTTACATACATTGAAAGGATAATAAGGGCATATTATGATAAACTTTATGCTTTAAAAAATCGACAATTTAGGCAAAATGAACAAATTCCTTGGAAAGCACAGCTTACCAAAAACAAGGCGAAATAGAATATCAGAATAGCCCTATATCTGTTAAAGAACTTGAATCCATAATCAGAAAGTGTCAGGCCTAGATGGTTTCACTAAGTTCTGTAAACATTCAATGAAGGATCTAATACCAGTCTTACACAAATTCTCAATGAAAATAGACAAGGGATTACTTCCCAACCCATTTTATGAGGCTAGCAAAATCTTGGCCAAAATATGACAAATATAAGAAAACAAGATTACAGACCAAATATCCTTCATGAACAAAAGATACAGAAATCCTTAACAAAATGTTAGCAAATTAAATGTAGCAATATATAATAAAGATAATACAGCATGACCCAGAAGGGCAAAGTTGGTTCACCATTTAAAAATCAGTCTATGTACTCATCACATTAACAGAATTGCAGAAAAAACATTTGGCAAAATTCAAAACCCACTCATACAAAAACTTTCAGCAAAGTAGAAAAGAAGGAACCTTCCTCAGTCTGGTAAAGGCTATCTGAGAAGTTTTACAACTAGCATCATATGTAATGGGGAAGGACTTAATGTTTTCCTCCTAAGATTGGGGAATAAGGGAAAGATGACCATTCTCATCACTTTTATTTATTTTACCAGAAGTTTTGACCAGTGCAATAAGGCAAGAACAGGAAATAAAAGGCATAAAGACTGATAAGGAAGAAGTAAAACTATTTACAAGTGACATTATTGCCATGTACAAAAATCCTTAGGAATTTATCAAAACAAAAACAAGCCATAACAATTCTCTTAACAGTCATTTTGCAAGGTTGCAGGATATAAGGTCTGAAGGAAAGACAGTTTTTTCCTACTCTCACACACACTCAATACTTCTGACACCAGATGTTGGGGGGGTGGTTCCACACACTAAGAAGTTCTTCATTGGCCACCAGCTGGGTATCCTTTAACTTAATTCAATTCTGACATTATTTATCTGGAGTGTCTGCCCCCACTTAAGACACCAATCACAAGTGGTAGGTTGTCACCTGTACTTTTGGCCAACTGGCAATAAACTGGGGTTCCCAATACCCCCTCTGTGGGTTCAATCTGCTAGGATGGCTCACAGATCTCCGGGAAATAATTACATTCACTGATTTGTCATAAAGGATATTTAGAATTTACAGATGAATAGCCAGATGCACAGATGCATGGGGTGAAGTATTGGGGAATGCACATGGAGCTTCCATGCCCTCTCTGTGTGTACTGCCCTCCAAGTACCTCCATGTGTTCAGCAATCTGGACCCCGCAGTTCAGGAATTTTTATGGAAGGTTCATTATGTAGGCATGAGTGACTAAATCATTGGTCCGTGGTGATCAACCCAACCTTCAGCTCTCTGAACATGTGGTTGGTTCCCTTGACAACCAACCAGACCCGATCTTGAGACTGTCCAGGAGCCCACCAGAAGTCACCTCATTAGAACAAAAGATGCTTCTATCACCCAGGAAATTCCAGAGTGTTTAGGAGCTGTGTCTCAGGAACTGGGGTCAAAGACTCAGTATTAGAACAAAGCACCCCTATCAACGAGGGTTTTAGGAACTCTGTCTAAGGAACTGGGGGGCAGAGACTGAAGGAAAAAAAATATATTTCTAGAGATGGGGTCTTGCTCTGGCAGTGGCACGAGCATACCTTACTGCACACTTAACTCCTGGGCTCAAACACTCCTCTACTTCAGCCTCCTGAGTAGTTAGGACAACAGGCCCATGCCACCATGCCCAGCTAATTAAAAAAAAATTTTTTTTTATAGACATAGAATCTTGCTGTGTTGCCCAGGTTGGTCTCAAACTCCTGGTCTCAAGTGATGCTCTGGCCACAGCCTCCCAAAGTGCGGAGATTACAGGCACGAGCCATTTCACCTGGCCCTATTTCTTAATATATAATAATATTACACAAGGTCAATATATAAAATGTAATTGTATTTCTATATATTAGAAGCATGCAAATAGAAAATAAGATTAAATAATATACACAGTGGCATCAAAAAAGAAAATACTTAGAAAAAAATGAACATAAAAAGCCTCTATACTTAAAACTATAAAAATACTGTTGAGAGGAATTAAAGATTTAAATAAGAGGTAAGAAGGAAATGTAAATAAGGAGAAATTTATGATGCCCATGTATTGGAAGACTTAATATCATTAAGATCCCCATTTTTTCAAGATTGATCTATAGATTCAGTGCAATCTTAATTAAAATCCTAGCAGCTTTTTTATTAAATAGAAATCAACAGCTGATTCTAAAATTTACATGAAAATGCAAAGGATCTAGACTAGCCAAAATAATTTTGGAAAATAGGACTTATAGAACTTGGAGGGCTCACACGACCTCATTTCAAGTCTTACTATGGTAATCAGGACACAATAATACTGGCGAAAGGTCAGTGGAACAGACTATTAGAGTCTAGAAATAGACCCATGCATGTGTAGTCAATTGAATTTTGATAAAGGTGACAATGTAACTAAATGGGGGTAAGGATAGTATTTTAAATATAACTGCTGAAATAACTAGGTATCTATATAGACAAAATAAGGAACCGTAATTCCTACCTCACACTATATACAAAAATCAGTTTGAAGTGGATCATAGATCTAAGCATAAAAGCTAAAACTATAAAATTTATAGAAAAGGAGAAAATCATGCCCTTGGAGTAGGCAAAAATTTTTAGACAGGACACAAAAGGCATTAACCACAAAAGAAATATTGATAAATTGGATTTCTCAAGATTCCTTCTGCTCTTTAAATTGTTTCACCAAGAAAATGAAAACAGCAAGCCACAGACTGGGAAAAATATTGACAAGATACACTGGGCACAAGACTTGGCTCCTGAAGCTGTAATGATCTCTTACAACTTAATAAGAAGGCAGATAACCTAGATAAGCAATTGGCAAAAGACTTGAACAGAATAGTGCACAAAAAAATATACAAATGGCCAATAAGAATCTTTGAATGTTTTTGTCCCCTCTAAAAATGCATGTGTTAGAAACTTAACCCCTAATGCAACAGGGTTGAGAGATGGGTCCTTTGGGGAAGTGACTAGGTCATGAGTGCTCTGCCCTAATAAGTGGATTAATGCCATTATAAAAGGGCTTGACAGAGGGAGTTTGGTCCCCTAGGCCGTTCCACCTTCTGCCATGTGAGAACACGGTGTTCCTTCCTTCTGGTGGATGCAGAGGTCAAGGTGCCATATTGGAAGTGAAGACCAGGCCCTTCTTAGACACTGAATCTGCCAGTGCCTTGATCTTGCTTCCCAGCATCCAGAACAGTGAGAAAATAAATTTGTTTTTGAGAAATTAGTCAGTTATTATAGTAGCAGCAATGGACTAAGACACACCTCAAAAGATATTCATCATCATTAGACGTCAAGGAAATGCAAGTTAAACCCTCAGTGAGATGATACTTCATACCCATTAGAATGGCTAAAATTAAAAAGATTGGGAATGCTTAGTATTGAAGAAAATGTGGAGTAGCTCAACTCTCTTATGTTGTCGAATGGATTGTAAAATGACACAACCACTGTGGAAAACAATTGGCAATTTCATACAAAGTTAAGCATAAATTGGCCCGGCGAGGTGGCTCATGCCTGTAATCCTAGCACTCTGGGAGGCCGAGGCGGGTGGATCGCTCAAGGTCAGGAGTTCGAGACCAGCCTGAGCAAGAGCGAGACCCCATCTCTACTAAAAAAATAGAAAGAAATTAGCTGGCCAACTAAAATATATACAGAAAAAATTAGCCGGGCATGGTGGCGCATGCCTGTAGTCCCAGCTACTGGAGAGGCTGAGGCAGTAGGATCGCTTAAGCCCAGGAGTTTGAGGTTGCTGTGAGCTAGGTTGACGCCACGGCACTCACTCTAGCCAGGGCAGCACAGTGACACTCTGTCTCAAAAAAAAAAAAAAGTTAAGCATAAATTTAGTGCATGACTCAGCAACTCTACTAATAGATATTTACCCAAGAGAAATGAAAACCTGTGCCTAAAAAAAGGCTTGTGAAAAATGTTTATGGTAGCTTTATTAACAATAGCCAAGTATTGGAGACAATTTAAATTTCCATCAGCAGGTGAATGAAACACACATACCTTACACAAAAATAAATGTCAGATAGGTTCAAGATTTAATTGTAAAAAACTAAAAATATAGAAGAAAATAAAGAATATGATATTTGGGTTGAGAAAGATTTTATTATCATGACACCAAGGTCAGAAACCATAAAATAAATGAATGAAAAACGTTATTATCTTTTATTAAAACTTCTGTTTGAAAGAAATTCTAAGCAAAGTTAAGACAAATGAAAAGATATTTTCAGTATGTATACTAGACAAAGATATTCTTACTATATAAAGAGCTCATATAAATTATTTGGAAAAATTGAACACTAATAGAAAAATTGATAAAATGCATGAATAGATAATTTCACAGAAGGAAAATTATAAATGGTTGTTATGATTTACAAAAATGTTTATTCTCACTGATTTTAAAGAAATGCAAAGTGTAACATAATGATTATGTTATTTTTACCTTCTATATTGTCAAAGATTTTAGAATGATAATGCCCTGTACATGTATAAATAAGCCATTATTCTTATTAGTGGGTTTCTATAAGAGACTATAACAGTATGTATTCAAAAGTTTGGGCTGGGCGCAGTGGCTCACGCCTGTAATCCTAGCACTCTGGGAGGCCAAGGCGGTAGGATTCATTGAGCTCAGGAGTTTGAGACCAGCCTGAGTAAGAGTGAGACTTGTCTCTACTAAAAATAGAAAAATTAGTCAGGTGTCTTGCCTGCTTGAGCTTGCAGTGAGCTATGATGACACCACTGCACTCTACCTGGGTGACAGAGCGAGACTCATTCTCCAAAAAAAAAAAAAAAGAATAAATGGAAAAGTTCAAATATGCATACCTTTTGATCCAGCAGTTTTACTTCCTAAAGAAATACAGAATAAGCATGCAAAGATATATGTGCAAGTGTGCACATTGCATCATTTTTATGAGAAAAAAATGGAAATGGAAATGATAGAGGATTGAGTAAGTAAATAATGGTGTGCCCATTTGACGAATACTTTGCAGCTATTAGAATGGCTAAAGTAGATCTTTATGTACTGACATGGAAAGTATATCAGGATGATCATTTTCACTTAAACACACACATGCAGACCCTCAAGTGAACATACATACATACAGGTCAATCCCAGGCTTCATTTGCAGGAAGCTCAGAATCAACAGTAGTCAACATTTGTTGGCAGTTAGAATATTCCTGGCATATTCTGTGTCAGATCTTTAGGATAGAAAGATGAAATATGGTGCTGTCCTGCTCTCATGGTGCTTATAATCTTGCAACCCTGTGAGAACATTTTGAACATTTAACTACCTCCTTAGAGCTCACATTGCTCTAAAGTGCTTTGTGTGCATCGTCTTATTTGACCTATTGAGTATGTTTGATAGTATTTCCACATTTTATAAGCGAGACTAGTGAGGCTTAACAAGTTAATGCCTTGTTTGAGATCCCACAGATGGGATAGAAAGTCTGGATTACTCTTATCCCATTTTACAGATGGGAAAACAATTTTAAATGAATTGTTCACTAGCAGAGACAGGGCTTTAACAAAGGTTTTCTATTTTCAGAGTTTGTGCTGTAACAATACTTGGTGTCTGTAATGCCTCCACCTGCTTGAAACACTAAGTTTTTTCCCCTTGGTTTTTCTTCCTCAGTTATTCCCTCAGGAATTTTTTTGACCATAGCAAACTTGGGGCAAAAGGCCTCTTGGTCCACTTATTTCATCTATTTTCACTTTTCAGTGGAAAAAAAATAGGTGATAGGGATGGAGTATCTCTCTACAAGCAAATTTTGGGGGATTATGTATAAATCTGCTTTAAAAGATTATTCATATTTGAACAGTCACTCATATATGCCTTGAGGTCTTGTTATTGGAAAATTATGTCAGCACTTTTATTGATGGAAATATGTCAGTACTCATTGTAGAGTTAATAACTAAACAGTTTATATAAACTGCACTAATGGTTAAGCTAACTCAAATTTATAATTTAAAAGCAAGAAGAACAGGGATTGTACACCATGTCCAGTCCAAGACAGCACTGCTGATGCACTGATAATGGAGTATATTTCAGAGCGTTGCAGGAATCCTGCCCATGTGTGGGCATGAGTGGGAGCAGCTGTGCAGTGCAGTTGAATATCGCAGGGTGTGCAAACTGCTTAACGAAATACTGGTTTAGAGTTCACAGTACAGTCCAGAAAAATGCTATGTTTGGTTTTACCTGTACCACATTTTTGTAACTTAGTAATTTGTTTTGTGGGTTTCTAATAACTTACCTAGGCCCAATTGTAAATAAAAGTAAACATTTGTGGAATTCCATGTGTCACAAAGAAAGGACTTGCATTTTTGGATCAGTTTGTAGTGTAGACCATTAGAAGAACTCGTTGGTACCACTTGTTCTAAGGGTGTATGTGGTGGTAGGAGGCATGCAGAGAGCTCACCGTTCCCTCTCCTACTTTCCACTACTGTTGCTGTGCTTGCTGATCTCATGTTCTAAACTTCCCATCACAGCCTCTCTTCTAGACTGCTGACCCTTATCAATGTCTTTGTCCTCTTTGGCTTGATGAAAGTTCTTCCTACTTCTAGTGAGTGCTCTGTGTGTAGGGATTCCCCCAGCTGGGCCTCTGGGAACCCCAGTTCTTTATATCACAGTCTTCCCAGAATTCACAGGTGCCCTGGGTTAGGAGGGCTGCAACTGGGTCTGCTCTGCAGGTGCTCAGGCACTGTCCCCTGCTGTGCCTGGAGGCACTGTCCCCGCTTCCTCCCAGCCCCTGCTCCTGCTTATGTCCACTCCCAGGTGCCTTGTTGCCTCCCTCTCTCTCCATCCAGTCCAGCCACCTTCGAAGAACTACAGTTCATTAGAGAAATCTAGATCTGTATATATCCAATTTATGGGCTAGCTTTATTTCTCTCAGTAAAGATAGGAAGGTCTTGCCCTCCCAGATACTAAGACATTCTTAAAGCCATACTATTAAAAATACTAGTGTTAATGCTAGGAAGAAAAAGTGACCAATTTAAACAATAGCTCAGAGACAAAACTCATATATACAGGAATTTAATACAGCATAAAAGTGGCACCATAAGTGAAAGCAGAAAGGGCATTCAGGCTCGTTAGATGACGCTGAATAAAACTGAGTTCATACCTAACTCCAGGTACAAATTTAGACTTCAGATGGACTAAAGATTTAAATGAGAATGGTAAAATTAGAAAGTGATAGAAGAAAATAAATGATTATCTTTGTGACTTAGGTGTCTAAAGGAAGGACTAAACAAAACCTTAAAAGCAAAAATTGTAGGCAAAAAAATTGATGAATTTGTTTAAATCAAATTAAGGATTTTGTGCTATTAAGGACATTATTGACAAAGTTAATATACAGATAGTATACTAGGAGAGGAAATTTTCAATATTTAAAATTCACAGGGGTTGATATGTAGAATATACAAGGAACTCCTGCAAATCAGGAAGAAAAAGGCAGCAACCCTAACAGAAAATGTGCAAAGAATTGGAACAATTTGCAGAACAAGAAACCCATGAGTCTAAGCATATGAAGAGATAAGCTCATGGACTGTAAGCAATATTCAAATTAAAATATCACTTTATACTTCTTAGTTTGAAAAAAAAAACCTCGAAAGCTAGATAATGTCAAGTATTGGCAGAAATGTGAGAACACTGTAACCTGTATCCTTTGCAAGTGGGAAAGTAGACTGGTACAGCCATTCTAGAGAGCACTCTAGCAATAAGTAATCAACTTAAGTCTACACATACATTCTGGTCTTCCCCTGTGAGTTCATTCCAATTGCCTGGCAAAGAACTTAAGTATTGGTTGAAAAATGTTTGGGGCCACAGTTTTATTTATATCTCCTGTGAACGTTGCTACTTTGCAGCATCCCCTTAAAACTGCTTCAATTTAGAGTACAAATGCTACCACTTACAAGAAGGGGTTGGGGATGTGTGGTGTATGTTCATATTTATACATATACAAGCATATATATTACATGCAGATTTGCCAGACATATGTGTAAAGTAACTCTAGAAGCATAAAACCCAGAAACAATAACCTTGATTTCTTTCTGGGAAGAAAACATAGCTGGAAGGCAAGAGTGGACTAGATTGTTGGGGAGAGAATATAGGATGAAAGGGGACCAAAGACCAAATCCTGGGGAACTGACAACTAAGGGATGAGCAAGAGGAGGACAGTGTGGGGAGAAGCCTGAGAAGGAGCAGCCAGATAGCTAGGACGGAAAGTCAGAGGAGGAAAAAGTTTCAAGAAAGAAGTCGTGCCAAGGCGTGTATGTGCCCTTTGACCCAGCATTTCCACTTCTAGGAATTCATCTACAGGGATTCATGCACACCTGCAAAATGATCTGTGCACAGGGTTACCCACTGCAGCATTTTTTGTTTATTATTTGCAGCATTGTTTTTAATAGCAAAAGTTTGGAAGCAATTCAAGCGTTCACCGGTAGGGGACAAGTTAGATAGATTATGGTTCCCCCATCCAGTGAGTATTCTGCTCTAGAAGAGTGAGGAGGCTTTGTTTATGCTGATATGGAGAGATTTCTAAGATACACTGTCAGGCATAAAAAGCGAGGATCGGGAGTTGTGTTCGGGGCTTAGAATGTTTTAAACTTTTATCATTGTTCTAAATGGATATAGTTGGTTATTGTTTGCCTTATTATTGCAAAATAGTGGGATTTTTGTTTTTTCTCTGAGCTCTAGTATTCTGTTGTTCTTGTTTTGAGCTTCCTTATTACAAGCAATAGTTGGCACGGAAGAGTGGCAAAATCAAATTTTTAAATTATTGAATTGGCTCCATTTCAAGCTAGTCAGAGTTGTTTTGTGCCTGGCTGCCAAGTGCCTTTATATGGTATTTCAGCTTTTTAATGGAGCTTTGATATGCAGCAGTCGCCCTGAGCCACAAGAGGGCAGAAGAACCTTTCAGTTGCTGCAGGATAGGCTCCCACTGGATATCGCTTCTGGCAAAGTCCTGCATAGAATGGTTCTTCAGCTCACTCAGGACACTGCGTGCACCTGGAAGGCAGGGCCTGCCATCAGAGGAGGCAGTGGAGGGGTGAGAGGCGAGAGCGTGGATTTTTGGAAGCATCTATACCTGCCATTTGTGTACCCCCCCTACCCCCAATTACTTAGTGAACTAGTTATGTTCTTAACCTCTCTTAGAGCTTGAATATGCAAGACATTAGAGACATTATAGCATGATGGAGCATAAACATTGAGGCTTTGGAGTCCACCCCACCAAACTGAGTCCTGGCTCTGCTATTTGAGTATTTTATTTACTTTCATTTATTCAATGAGATAATAAGAGTAAAGCTCTTAGCACTGTGTTGTGGTGAGCACTCAAGAAGTAACTGCTATAATTATATCAGGTATCAGCACAGGTGATTAATAGATCCTTAATAATTTTTATGTGGCTCTTTGTTGTGTATTTAATAATTTCTTTGATTACAAGCAAGGTGGTAATATTTTCTGGAGGACAATTTCAAAGCTCCTTTCTCAGAGGGGCTCTCAAGATGTTTGTGATCTTTCATTAGTTTCTTGCAAATAATTAGTCTTTTACTAGTATAGTACATTCTGAAGTTTTGCAGAGTCTCAATTTCAAAGCTTCCGTCCCATTGTGATTTTATGTATTTTTTAATTGGAAAATATGGTATTTGTGCCATATACTGAGACACAGTTGGGCGACATAATATATCAAGGATATAGTGCCTGTCTGAGGTTGAGATTCAGGGGAAGCAAATTCTGAGGTAAAGATGAGTGTGTGGAAAGCTTAGTAGACACTCCTGGAAAGAAAAGAAAGGGAGGGGAAAGAGCAGGGAACAGGAAAGGGAAGGGAAGGGCAAAGGGAGAGGGTTGTATACAGGGAACTTGGCCTGTGACTCCATCTCAGAAAAGGCCTCAGCCCACCCCATGGGGACTGTGGAGTTGGGGTGGCCCTTCCTTGGCGGCTGGAGTGAGAGGGTTGTGTCTCTGTACTTCCTCCCGCCCAGTCGTTGGATGAGGGCTGCCCCCGGAAGGCACAGGACCCCAGGCCAGGCAGCGCCCTTCTGCCAAGGCGTTTCTAAAGAGGGCTGATCCCAGCAGCTGGGGTTATCTGAGTGGCACAGCATGGCTTCCCCCACAGTGCCCAAGTCCCCTGAAAGACAGCTTCAGACAGAATTGCTTGGGAATAACACTTGGGAATAACACTTAGGAATAATTGTTTTTTTGACTTTAAAAATTCAGGATAATATTATTTTGGTCAGGGTAGACTCTAGTGAAACAAACTACCCCCAAATTTTGGTGATTTAATACAATAAAGGTTATTTCTCTCTTGTCACAACCTGGTGCAGGTCTGTGGTGGTTGCGAGGGTGGGGCGGGGATTCTGTTCTACCTACTTCACGTAGAGGCAGGATCCTCTGACGCAGCTCACAGAGGAGACACAGGCAGGCGCAGGGAGAATCATGCAGAAGGTCTGGTGGGCCAGGCCTAGAGGTCACGTGCTTCCCTGCAGCCCACCTTCCACTGATGAGAACTCAGTCGGTGGTCCCACCCAACCCACCCAGCTCAGGAAGCAGCTCTGTGCCCAGGAGAACAGGAGGCCATTTGCAGACGCCCTCGCGGCTGCCGTGTGTGCTGCTCACACCTCTGTGGGGGCTCAAGTTCATCACTACTGGTGAATCAAAGACACCTCAAAAACTGTGTTTCAGATTCCCCAGTGTTAGAATACTTAAATTGCCACCATCATGATATCATAATTTTACTTAACTGGGAGCATTTTAAAAGGCCGAGGAAAGCTAGATTTTACCAAACAGAAGGGCTAAAAGGGAGGAATACAGAGCTGAGAATTTAAGGATTCCTTGCTCTGGAAAGGCAAAAAGAGGCAAAATAATTTCTCGTGTGTGTGTGTGTGTGTGTGTGTGTGTGTGTGTGTGTGTGTGTGCGCGCGCGCGCGCATAGTGGTATGGAAGAAAATGTCTTGTCACGTAGCTGTGAAAACAAGCTCTTCTCTCTCCCCCAGCTATAGCAGGAATGTCTTCAGCATGGTAACATGGAGATAGTTGGGGGATCTGGGATTATAAGGAAATATTCATGTAAACAGCACTGATGGCTCTTTGCTGGATATATGCAAATACCACCCAAGTAGCCCTTGAATTGGAGGAAGAGAGGCCAAGGAAGAGAGATATCAGTTACTTTTTCTGTCAGTCAACAAGGATTACTGCAGAGTGACAGCTCGTTACTTACTGTGCTTATTCTAGGCAGTGCAGGCATACAGGAAGAGAGCACCTGGGCCTGACAAGTTCGCACGCTGCAAGCTAAGGCTCACGGAACATAACCACAGACAAGACAGGGTGATAGGAAGTGTTTAAGAAATGAGAGAGAAGTGACAGGTTTGGTTTTTTTTTTTTTATTGAGACCAAGGTCTTGCTCTGTTGCCCAGGCTGGAGTGCAGTGGCATGATCATAGCTCACTGTAGCCTTGAACTGCTCTCCCCATGTTGCTCAGGCTGATCTTACAGGTGTCAACAACCATGCTCAGCTAAGAAGTGACAATTTTAAAAAATAAAATTTAAAAAATAGGGCTGGGCATGGTGGCTCATGCCTATAGTCCAAGCAACTTGGTGGAGGATTATTTGAGGCCAGAAGTTCAAGACCAGCCTGGGCAACATAGCAAGACCCCATCTCTAAAAAATTAAAATTAGCCAGGCATGGTGGTGTGTGCCTATAGTCCCAGCTACTCAGGAGCCCAGGAGTTGGAGGCTGCAGTGACCTCTGATTGCACCACTGTACTCCATCCTGGACAGAATGAGACCCCGTCTCTAAAGAAAAAACAAATAAATAAAATTTAAAAAGTAAATAAGAAGCAAAGTGAAGGAAGGCTTTGAGAAAGAGATGGGCTCTGAAGCAGGGACCTTGCTGGGTGGGATAGGACAGTCTGGGACCTGGGGGGAGTGCTCCTAGTTCTGAAGCTTCAGTGAGAGTCACGTGAGGAATGGTGGGGTGAGGCGTAATGGAGTAGGTGGAAGCCCTGATGTCTGTGGGGAGTTTAGATTTAGGGCAACAGAGCCATTAAAGGTTCTCACCCTTACTGGAAAGACCTGGTGGGAATGTGGCGTTTTGGACTTTTGTGTGAAGGAGGATTAACAACACAGAGGTTTCTTGTGGAATTTCTATTTGAGCACCTAGAATTTAAAACTGGGGGTTATGTTCCTTTATTCCCTCAGTGAAGTTCATTCCACATCCATTTAGTCATACTTATTAAACAAGTTGCTGTGCCAGTCTGGTATGGTAATTTTTAAGATCAAAATTAATTTGATCTAATTTTTAAGATTAAAATTAAAGTAGACACAGTCCCTACTTTTGAGGAGATTATGGTCTGGTTAGGTAAGATATACTTTTTAAAAATAAATGCTAAAACAGGTGCTCCATGTCCTGGGGGGTTGCACAGCGGTGCTTACAGTGCTTACCAACCTTTTAAAAAGCCCACAGTCACTGTTGATTGATATTTAAAATAAAATAAATGCCATAATTAAAAATTAAATTCTACTGCCCACCACTGCCCTTGATTATTACAGTTACACAGGGAGTGGCCAATTTGACCTAGAAACACAGCACTGGGGGATGGGTGCAAGAAAGGCTTCACAGAGGAAGTGACTGTCAAGCCTGGACTTGAAGGTGAATGAGTAAGGTAAGAAGTTCATTCTAGAAAAGAGCATGAATAAGATGTAGGGGCCTGGAAAAGGGCTGGAAGAGTCTGGTATGGAAAGCTGAGTTTGGACTCTGAGTTAGGTGGTAGCAGCTGATGAAGGATTTCAGGCAGGTGAGAAATGTGATTGGATTTGCATTTTAGATGGCTACAGTTGGCAGCAACGTGGAGGACAGATTGAAAGGGAAAGAGCCACAGCACCTCACTGACTGGGGAAGTCCAGGGATGGATAGGATGCCCGGAAAGGTTTCATGGTGGAGGTGATATCTGAGCTGATTACGGAAGGAGAGGAGGAGCCGAGAGTAGCAGTAGGGGCATTTCTAGCAGAGGCCAATGCAGAAGGAGTGAAGGAGCATGGCATGTTTGAAAACTATGGGAAGACGAGCATGGCTGGCATGTAGAGTATAAATGGGGTCAGGTGGGTGTAACCTGTAACTCGGGTCACAAAGGATGTGCTTTGTATGTCATGTTAAAAAGTTTATCAGGTAAATGAAGGCAAAGCCACAGATGATACACAAAGCAAGTCTCAACACGTTTCAAGGATTGATGGCATTCAGAGTAAATTCTCTCACCACAGTGGAATTGAGCTAGAAATCAATAACAGAAAAATAACTAGAATGTCCTTGTATGTTTAGAAATTAAGAAATAAACTTGTAAGTAATCGCTGGGTCAATAAATCATGGAAATTAAAAATATTCTGAATTGAATGATATTGAATACACTACATGTCAAAACCCAACAAAGAACTCAAGAAAAGAAGATTACAGGCCAAGCTACTTAAAAATACAGATGTTAAAGTCCTGGAGAAAATTTTAGCAGGTTCCACAATATATAAAAATGGTAATGTTTCATGATCTAGTTGGGCTTATCCTAAGGTAATCAACATGGTTAACTTAACATTAGAGAAATTTATCTCTGTAGTTAATCATATTAATAGGTTAAATAGATTTTAATAGATTAAAAAGAAAAATCATATTTCATTAGATACAGAAAAAGCATTCAATAAAATTCCACATCCTCTCAGACTGGAACTGCTTAGCAAACTGGGACTAGTAGCGAGCTTTAATCTGAAAAAGAGTATCTGTCCATAAAAACTCAAGCAAACATCTTATTTAAGGGTGAAATTTTGAAAGTTTTCCCTCCAAATCAGAGGCAAGACAAAGATGTTCCCGAACCACTTTTTCTACGGTATTAGGCTGGATGCCTAGCCTGGTGCACTGAGGCAAGAGAAAACATGATGAAAGTCTGAAGAAATAATAGGGTGGAGAGGAGGGCATGAGTTTGAGAGAAATTTAGGAAGAAGGCTTGCCATGCCTTGGGTTCATGTGTTCGTTTCTTTTGTTCAACAAGTACTGATGAAATATATACTCTGGTAATGGGGCAAGTAGGAAGGAGAAGCAAAGGAATGGGCCTGGCATTTACTCACTTTCTACCCTGTGAAGGCTCTGGACTCGATGCTTTCACATATTTTATCTTATTTCATTCACATATTCTCTTTGCTATCTCGAAAACTCATGTAATTAGTCATTAGGGAAACCACATGAGAAAAAGGTATACTGTATTTGCATAAATCATTCCCATTGTAAAATACTAGCTCAAGTTTGTATTTTGTTATTAAGAGTATGTTGTAATTTATGTAGTAGTTTTCTTTTTATTTTCTCTCTCTCTCATTTTATCCATAGAGCAGGTCTTTGAAGTAGAATAAAGCCTGGCAAATGGTCTTTTTCTAATTTTATAGATAAAGAAGCAAGTACAAAATTACACTCATTAGCTCAATGTCAATATGGGATTAAAACTTTAATCTTTCATCCCAGGGAGTAAATAATTTATACTACAACTTGAAAGCACATAATCAAAAGATTTTTGAAATGGAAATATGCTGCTGTCCTAGAAGCATGGTTTAGGGGATCACACAGAGAACTTTCTAGGAAGAGTCTTTGTAAGACTCAGAGAGAGACAGGGGGAAGGAGAGAGGAGAGGAGAGATGGGAGAGACAGAGGAGGGAGCGAGAAACAGAGAGAGGGGAGAAGAAAGGAGAGAGAGAGGGGAGAGAAAAGATCTCCACCCCAGTGGAGAGGCCTCCCAAGGCCTTGGCTGTGTGCATAGATTAACACAAACAGCGTATTTTAAAAGTATTGACACAGGAGGGAGGTGTAACCTCATTATGACTTGCTGAGGTAGGAGGGACTGATGACAAAAACATGATAATGAAAAGGTACATCTGTCCAAAGATCCAATTTAATGGAGAAAAGGAAGCAAGCTGTCCTGGAGGTGAGTATAGGAATAAAAATTACAATACTTGGACAGTCGTTGACTAACTGTTAATACTAGAAACAAAGCATCTGATAAAAATCTTGCCTTGCTTCTCATTGCTTAGAAAGGAGAAGAAATTATTCAGTTTATCAAACGTTTCTGAATTCCTGCTATAGGCCAGGTACTTTGTCAAGTGCCTGGAATGTCATGTCCAGTGAAGTTCAATCTCTGAGCTGGAAGAAATCTCTGAGCCCTGATCTCTAGCATGAAGAATCCAAAACTTCCTCTCATGGCCTAAAAAGCCCTTCATATTCTGATCTCTGACTGTCTTTGCAGCCTCATCTTCCAAAATAATAAAAATAGCTGCCGTCTGTTGAGTTGAAGTGCATCATGTGCCTTACCTGCCTTGATCTGATTTTCCTCGTCCTGTTGTAGCTGCCAAATCCAGCAGATTCTTTCGTCCCTCATCAGTTATCCCTCCCCTCAGACATTTCCATCCTCTGCTTTTCTCCTGGTTCTTTCCCTTGGGGCCATAAACACGCTCGCTTATGGACATATAAATAAAGCCATGGTTGTTAAAGTTGTGATAATTGTGCTATTAATTTCAGGAAAATAAATTTCTTAGACAAATGAACACCTCTCTTTGGTTTTTATAGAAGATTGTTTCAAAGGTGTGGTGTGTGCTCCTGGGTGCTAGTACATCATTTTTCTCTCTTCCTGGAGTGTGGAAATTAAAAGGAAAAATACGAAGTGGGGGAATATGAGAAGACAGCTAATTTGAAACTGAACGTATCTAGTAGAGGCGGTCCTTGTTTTTATTTTATATACGTATGTGGTTTTTATAATGGTGTGCAGATTTCCTGAAATCCAGAGTGCTTGTGACCAGCCTGAACGTCCTTCATGAACCCATTGCTTACGTCCGATTCTTTTCATCCACACTCTCGGTGCCCTTTCCTAGCCTAGTGATTTTTTTAAAGAAAGGTTTTTATTTTCATTTAGTAGAGTTGTTCCATAAAATGAGAAAATAGTTTCTTCTCTTTTGGCTAATACTGCCTTTGTTCTCAAATCTTTTTTGAAAAATCACTGCATTAATAAATTTCTTAATTAGATTCTGAGTGCTCTGATAAGCATGAAAAAGGAAGTGAGAAAGGAAGATATGAGGAGGTTTGAGTGTTGTAACTATGGGTTAATTCATGCCTTCTCAGTTTGTGCTGTCTGTGGATCCACGGTTAACCTAACTCCAGTGGATATGTTTTTGGCTCCTGGTTGACATCCCACCTGTAAGTTTTGGGGTTTTTTTCCTAAAGACTAGAGAGGTCCTGACTTGAGCCTTCTTTGGCATCTCAGTGTTGTCCTACTGAGGTTACTACTTGCTCTGGTCCCAGGGCTCCCAGTTCTGATCCATTGTTAATCCTTTTTATTTATTTCTTTCCCCTTTGCTTTTTACTTTGGAGAAATTACAAACCTGTGGAAAAGTTGAAAGAACAATCCAATGAGCATCAGTATCTTTTCAACCCAGTTTTCATTTTAACATTTTGCCACATTTGTTCTATCTCTGTAGATAGATAGATAGATAGACAGACAGACAGAGGATAGGTGGACATCTACTATTTGAAAGTAAGGTGCAGAGTTTTTGATACTTCCTCAAATATCTCAGCTTGCATTTCCTAAAAAAAAAACAAGGATATTCTCCCCTAGACACAGTACCATTATCATACTAAGAAAATTAACTTACTAATTCTTATATAAATTACCAAATAATTAACTTACTAATTACAAGGGGAAAATGTTCTCAACACCTTAACCAAATGATCCCATTTGTTAACATCATCAATGAAGGGACAGTCTGTCATTATGTGCTTTCTGATGTGATGCAATAAGAATTACACATCACCTGCATAGTGTCTGTGCCAAAAATGTTTAACCTGAATCTAATCATGAAGAAGTAATCAGATAAATCTGACACGTAGGACATGCTACAAGCCAGCTGGCTTGCACTCTTCAAAAAAAAAGGCAGTGACATGAGAAGACAATGAAGGGGACAGGCTATCACTAATTAAAATACACCAAAGAGACAAAATATCCAGATGCAATAGGTGAAATGTGAGAACCCAGATGTGAGAAAACATAGATATAAAAGACATTTGGGGGGCAGTTGGGTACATTTTAGTATGGACTGTACATGATAATATTAAATTCTTCTTCTTACATAAAACCATGTTAGTATTAATAGTTGTTTTGGTGATTCCAGTTCTAACTTGGTTTTTTCTTTTAATATTTTTATTCTTATTTCACTGAACACATGGAACTATATACCTTATAATATATTTTAATAAAAAGAGGAACTGTTTTCCACCTTACTCTGTGCAAAGTTTTGCAATGAGTGTTCCTGGAGGCCACCAGCTTGCTCTCTGTGCAGGTGTCAGGTGGGTCACCAAGTGGGCTCCCCTCTCTGGGACAGTCAGAACCTTTGCATTGCTGATCATGGACTGGAGTTTTTTAGGATAGGGGGACATCCTAAAAGTCTATAGTGATTCTATAGAGAATTTGATCCTTTCATTTACAGTGAAAAACTGATTGGCAGGATTTTTGTTTCCTAAGGATTATCTGTTTCCAGATCCTGTTTTATATCATTCATTTATTAGTGTATCATTCAATAAATATTTATTGTCTGCTGTGTGTCAGGTACTGTGCTGAGTGAAGAATATTGTGGAAAAGACACTATGTGTCACCTAGAGTTTTCAATCTAGATGGGGAGACCAACACTGAACACAAGTAAATATTCAGTTATGTCTTTGGTAAGTGCTCCACAGGAAAGCTAGGGGTGCTGTGAGAGAGAATAATAGGGACACGGCAAGCTGAGAGGTCACCTCAGAGTAGAGCTCTGAAGGTACTTACCCGGCACCTCCTCCTCAGCCTCTCATTACACCCAGTCCCTGTCTGCCTGATTCTGGCACATTCTCTTTCCTAGTTTAAGAGTGAGAAGCGACTAACTTAATCCACGAGTACCTTGGATATCAGTTTATAAAAATTATTTGTTACCCTTGCTGAATAGAAGAAGCACTCTTCCCTATTGCCAGAATCTCCCTATTTTTCAAGAGAAGCTGGAAACCTGAATTTTTATGTAAAATATCCTGACTTATAAATGTTAACAAATTCAAAAATTTTCACACATTTTGTAGGCTAAACCTAATTTATCTGTGAAGCTTCAGTTTATAACTTCTGTTTGAGGGGACACAGAAATATAGTTATATAGTTGTAAAAGAATTCTAATTCGAAGATTAGGAAAGTTCCCTTCTTCTTGTCCATGTCCTTGTCCAGTGTAGTTATTGAATAAAAGATTCAGAATCAAAGGTTTTTTCTTTTTTTCCTTTTCTTTTTTTAGCGAAGTCTCTTTATTTTCTCTTCAGTATAACGTTAAGTAATAAATAATGATTACCTTCACTGATTTCCTTCCCTCCCTCCCTCCTTTTCTCCCTGTCTTCCTTAGTCCAAAGAGTAAAGATGTCCTACAAAGGGCAGACGAAGGAGATTGTCCACAATCAGACTCCATTACCACAATTGGTCAATGTTTCCCTGGAAGTGAGGTGACCTGCCTTCCACTGCCCCCCACTTTTTTGTAGATAATAGTTTTCTTGAAATATAACTTACATACCATGCAGTTCACCCAATGTTCAAAATTCAGTGGTTTTTAGTATATTCATAGAGTTGTACAAACATTACCACAATCAATTTTGAACATTTTCATTACCCCAAAAAGAAACCTGTAGCCATTTGCAGTCAGGCCCTGTTTTCCCCCAGTCACCTCCAGTCCTAGGCAACCACTAATCTACTTTCCATCACTACAGATTTGCCTATTTTGACATTCCATATAAATGGAATCATACAATATGTAGTCTTTTGTGACTGGCCTTTTTTACTTAGCATGATCAAGGTTCATCCATATTATAGCATATGTCAATACTTCATTTCTTTTTAGGGCCAAATAATATTCCCTTGTAGGATAATACCACATTTTATTTATCCATTCATCAGTTGATGGATATTTAGGTTGCTTCTACTTTTATTATAAATAATACTGCTATGAACATTTGTGTACAAGCTTTTGTTTGGATATATTGTTTTCACCTCTCTTGGGTATATACCCAGCAGTGGAATTGCTGAATCATATGATAACTCTAGATTTAACCCACTGAGGACCTGCCAGACTGTTTTCCAAAGCTGCTGCATTGCATCATCTTACATTCCCACCAGCAGTGTATAAGGGTCCATTTTTCTTCGTGCCTTCCACTCCTAATGCTTAGGATGATTGACAGTGGTGACAGCCTATTATAACTTTTCATTTTTCGGTTGGGGCACTGAGAACTTTGTATCCTCTCTTTTTTAAAATAGAAATATTACAAATTAATAGGCATACAAAATTTCTCATGACAAAATATAAAGTCTTTGTTGAGCACCTTTCATTTTTGTTCCCTGTGTGTCTTAACTAAGCCATCTCTTGAGAATGGAATGGTACTCTGCTCTTTTAATGGTAGCCTATCAAGTCAATCTTTTTCCCAGATAAAAGAAGGAATGTCATATGGCAAATAACTTAAAGAATCTCATCCTGTCCAGGGTCTCTAGCACATGTGTATTATACAGGCCCTGCTCTCACAGAACTTCATATTTTTTTTTTATTATTTGCATTTTTAAAGCAAATCCCAGATATCATGTCATTTTACCTACAAATACTTTAGCATACATCTCTATGTTATTAATCTCACATTAACAATAATTCCTTAATGTCTTCTAATACCCAATCTGTATTCAAATAACCCTAATTAAATATTTAAGGTCACTAAATATGAAATGTCCAATTTCGAAGCAAAAGTGTAGTTTATTATATCTCAAACAAGAAGCAGGACAATTAATCAAAGTATGTGCCTACACTATCAATACCATATTGCCGTCTTAACATGCCAACAGCGAGGAAGCCTGGAGAGTGAGTGGCAATGAAATTGCGAAAGGCGTTTTCCACCGCTTGTTGAGAATTGAATATTTTTCCTTGCAAGAAGTGGTCCAAAGCCTGGAAGAAGTGGTAGTCAGTTGGTGCAAGGTCTGGTGAATACGGTGAATGACAGAGTTTCCTCTCTTTCTAGGACTCCCATATTCAGATGTTATGTTTTCTGGACTTGTCCTCTATTCTTTTTTTTTTTTTTTTTTTTTTTTGAGACAGAGTCTCGCTCTGTCTCCTGGGCTAGAGTGCAGTGGTGTCATCATAGCTTACTGCAACCTCAAACTCCTGGGCTCAAGTGATACTCCTGTCTCAGCCTCCCGAGTAGCTGGAACTGCAGGCATGTACCATGATGCCTGGCTAATTTTTCTATTTTTAGTAGAGACAGGATCTCGCTCTTGCTCAGGCTGGTCTTGAACTCCTGAGCTCAAGCAATCCTCTCACCTTGGCCTCCCAGACTGCTAAGATTACAGGCATGAGCCACCACACATGGCCTCTATTCTTGCTTTAATCTTTTTCTCCCATTTTCCATCTTTTTTTGCTTTACATTCAGAGAGATTTTTTCAACTTATTTTCCAATCCTTTTTATTTCTGCTATCATGTATTTAATTTTCCAGGGTTATTTTTTCCTTTTTGTTCAATAAATATACCTTTTTAGTGATACCCTCTACCTGTTTCATGAATAAAATTTCTTTTCCCTGAGGATTTTAATGATTTTTTTCTAAGTTTTCATGTCCCCTGTGTATTTTCTGTTTTTCCATGTTGCGTTTATTTTTCATTTGTTTTGCTCTCCTGTCTTTATATTAGATACTTTCCTCTAATGCTTTATGATCTTTGCTGTCAGCTTGCATTTAAGAATGCACCCTGTTATTTTAGTATCATCTTCACTCTCACTTCCAGTAGTACCTGATGCTGCCAGGGATTGAGTCTTTGGGGAGTTGTGTGGCGTATTTCATATTATAGCTCAGCTTTTCCCGCTACCAGCATAGGATTCAGCTTCCTTAGGTTTGCTGAGTTCCACTAGTTTATTTGCTTTCCACCTTCCAAACTTTTATTGCTGATGTCTCCTCTCTTGTTGTCTTTGTCCTTGAATACTTCTGCTTTGCAACAAACAAATAATCTTTTCTGTCATTTTGGGGAATTTGAGAGGGAGCAGAGGTATGTGTATAATCGAAATCACGGTCGGCAAACTATGGTTCCCGTGCCAAATCCAGCCCACACCTTGTTTTTGTGTGGCCTGACCTAAAAATGGTTTTTACATTTTAAAAACGTTGTCAAGTAAAATGAAACAAAAAAAAAACCCCAGAAGGCTGTGTGACAGAGATGTCATGTGGCCCACAAAGCCTGAGATATTTCCTGTCCATTTACAGAGAAAGTTTTCTGACCCCCACTTAAAGTCTGTTTTCAACTGGAAGATCAATTCCTTCCCAGTTTCCACAACCAACGACCACCTCCCATTTCAGAGAGAAAATAAATCTATCTGGCTCTTACTTTCCTGCCCCCATACCTAAACCACTGCCATTTGCAGGTTTACCCATAGTTCTTCATCAAGCCAAACTACCATGAATGGCAAAGGTCACTGAAGAACTCCTTCTTACCAAATTCAGGAGCAATTTTTTCACTCTGTATTTTACCTGGCTCCTCTGTGGCTTCCGGTGCAGTGCGGTTTCCATTCTCTCTAACTTCCTTGAGCCTTCTCATCCTGAGACCACCAGCAGCCTCCTAACTGCCACATCCAGAGGGTACTTTTCATACCTTATCTTGACCTTTTTGTTCAATTTAACAGTATTGCTGCCCATCGTATTTCCTGAATATTTCTGTTCCCTTGCATTCTGTGATACTATTTTCTCTTGGTCCTCACCACCCACATCCAATCAGTTTCCCCGTCCTGTCCATCCTCCCTCGAGTTCATCCCCCCCACCGTGGCATCATCTCTCCCCTGGTTTGCTGCAAAGCTCTCCCAACAGGCTTAGCCACCTTGTGTTCCATCCTTCACGCTGCCACTAGAGTGGGTTTCCTGAAACGAAAGTCTGTTGCTGTCATTAACTTTCTGAACAATTTGTAGCACCTTTCTCTACTCTCTCTCTACTTCTACATATTAAAATCCAAACTCCTAACTTGATATTCAAAGCACATGGTCTGCTTTCCTACCTCACTTTCACCCTGTTTCTCCCTCTCCCTCTGGCTCCCTACCTGTCAGTCCCCCTTTCACCTTACCCAGACCACCCTAATAACGGTGATGACTATGGTGATAAAAACAGCAGCATGTGTGTTGAAGACTTACTGTGTGCCAGGCACTGTGCTAAGTGCTTTACGTGCATCTAGTCATTTAATCCTCATGACAGCCTTCTGAGGTGGGGTCTGTTAGAGGCCCACCATTACTGCAAATATAAACTCCAAAAATCTTTTAAAAATAATTTTTTTCAGAAGATTGGTGTCAAAACTCATTTGGCAGCAAAATCTGACCTGAAATGATGTGAATGTATTTATAGTCCCATTTAGTGTAAAAATTCATTTCATAGCAGAAATATTAATATTTGATTATAGGATGCTGCCCCAAATAGGGGGAATGTTAAATAATATATGGTTTGTGCAACATGTTGCTTTTCTAAAATCTAAACATTTAAAAAAATTTTTTTTTAGAGATAGGATCTTGTGCTCTGCCTCCCAGGCTGGTCTCAAGTGAACTCCTGGCCTCAAGCGATCCACCTGCCTGGGCCTCCCAAGGTGCTGAGATTACAGGTGTGAGCCACCACACCAGGCTTAAAATATGACCATTATTGAATTCCAATAGTGTCTAGTTTCAGGGGGTTCCGAGAAGAGATTTTGGACTTGAATTACTCTTTTTACAGATCAGGAAATTAAGGCTCAGCCAGATTAAGTAACTTGCCCAAAGTCATACCCAAAGTGGAAAAAACAGCAGAGCCAGGATGAGCACCTTGGTGGCCTGGTTCAAAGCACATACCTTGTCCACCCTGCCATGCCATCAGCCACCTGCAGGTCCCTGCCCTTGACCTCTTCTAGATTGCTGGGTTTTGGTCCTCCCTTGTTCTCTCAGTGTTTAGCCGTTGCGGACTTCCCTCCCCTCTCCACTCACCCAGGCTGGGTCCTTTCAATAGAGCCTCAGTTCCTTCACCCTCTGTCCTCCTGAAAATGTCCCACTGATATCCAGCCCTGACTGAGTCTGCCCATCTGTCTCTCAGATCATGCTCTTGGGCTGTCATTTGAGAGTCTATAGAAAAGGCTAATCACCGTCATCTCCCAGTTTCAGACTGTGCCCTAATCACTGCTTAGTGATACTGCCTTTTACATTTCCTCTGTCAGCTTCCTTTCCTACTTCTAGGGTGGCCGTCGTAAAACTTTTCCCATGCCCCTGGAGTTCCAAACCTCATCCCTACCAGCACATGCCTAGTTCCATTTTCATTCCAGCTGCCTCTGTTGTACGCACACAGGTTTGTAAGCAGTGCCACCCACCCACCGTAGGAGGGCAGCGCTTATAGAATCCCAGCAACTCCCAGACTTCCTGGTCTCCTTGTGGGTGCTGATGCCCCGGGGGCCGTCCTCCCCTGATCCTCAGCCAAGTGCCTTTTGTCTCCTGGCGTGACATAGCAGTTTCTTCCTTAATTTCATGGTGACTCACTTTTTAAAAATAGTCTTTGATGTGTCAAAGCCTTTTTTTGAAAGTCTGAACAGGTTGTATTGACTGGTTCCGTTTTAGTCACATGCATTTTTACCTCCTGAAAGAAACCCTAATTATTAATTAGGTATGATTTTACCTTCCTGAAATCACACACCTCTCACTTGCCATGCTTCAGTGCATTTCTTTAGCTGTTCCCACCCTGTGAGTACAGCCTGTCCGCAAGGTCATCTCACACCAGCGCAAACACCATCTCCTCCACATCTTCCCACTTCTTCCCAGCCCAAAATTCTCCCCCTTGCATCAGAACTCCTGCAGCGACTTCTCTAGAGGCTCCTAATGTAGTTATTTGTATCTCTCTGTTATTCCTCTGATGGTTCATAAACTCTTTGATGTCAGGGACTATGTCTGATCTTTTCATGCAGTCTCTTGAGTTCAGTGAGAACTCTGTGTATATGTGGTAAGTCAAATTAGTGAAATAAATATAAAGAGAAACTTCTGTAAGTAAGTCTACTACGTCAACAGCCTCCACTTGCTCATTCACAGGTGAATCCTTGAAAGCAGATCATTGTACAGAAATCATTCCCACTAGAGTTACAAATGCCCTCCCAGTGAATAAATCTATCTTTTTAGCCATCAGCCTCTTCCAGCTTTTTGCCACATTTAAATTCTCCTTCTTTATTCAATAATCAATTCTCACCTCTTCTGGCTTCCTGTGTCCTGCTACTCCTATCTCTGATTATTTTACTGTTTTCTGTTTCATATTGCCACATCCCCCTAAATTAATGGTTGTGTTTTATTTCCTCTCCTCAGGTTTTTTTCCTCAATGTAGCTTCAGGAATCTCATTTACTCAGGTGTTGCTTGGTTGGGATTGGAAATGGGAA
Organism: Lemur catta; assembly: GCF_020740605.2. Classification (NCBI taxonomy): domain Eukaryota; kingdom Metazoa; phylum Chordata; class Mammalia; order Primates; family Lemuridae; genus Lemur; species Lemur catta. Next base: position 94,228,760 of record NC_059130.1, on the reverse strand, counting down.
GGAAGAAATTGAGGGACTAAGACTAGGGGTCAGATCCCGCCAGGATCTAAGCAGTGGAGAAACCAAAACAAGAAACGGGGTCATGTGGCCATTAAAGTACCAGTTCTGTTAACAGACATAAACCCCCAAAGTTGAGGGCTCTTGCATAAAGTGAGACTGAAGAACACAGCTGAGACCCTCGGTCCAGGTGGGGCCTCTACTTCTTCTGAGATTCATATTCCCTGGGTGAACTACGCTTGGTGCAGATCCAGCCCAGTGGCAGGTCCACCTCTTACACCAGCCGTCAGGAAGGCAGAGAGTGCCCACGGTGTTCAGGTGGGAGGCTTGGAAGGTAGAGGAGGTGACTCAGACTGCAGGCAGCTCCAGGACAGCAAGAGACAAGAAGAATTTCAGCTATAGGCCAGGCCTGTGGGAACTGAGGGAAAGCCAAGCCCCAAGGCCTTGTGGAAAGATGATCCGTGGTGCAGCTGGTTGCCACTGAGACTGGAATTGCGAGAACATTCTGAATTTAAGGCAGCCCTTTAAGTTGTCTTGTTGCCGCCTCAACAGCAGGGTTGCAACTCTTCATTCTGATGCCCTACTGCTAATGTGGGCCCTAGGGCCCCGCATCCAGCCCAGCCCGTGGCATCCGAGTCTCTGCCCTTCTTTGTGTCTTGTATCGGCTGCCAACCTCCCAACTCTCTGTGCTTGTCAGTTTAAATCTCTAAAAGGTAGACCCTGTCTGCCTCATAGATGGATGATCAGTCTATGAATTGCCTTCCCTTGAGTCAGGTAACCACCGAGGTCCAGTCACCAGTGGCCAGAGGAGAGGCAGGGTCTTGAGGTTTAGCCCACTCTCCACCAAGCAATAGGCAATAGCTGGTTGCCCACGCCCACACTGTGGGTATAATCCTTCTTTCCTACCTCTCCCTGACGTCCTGAAGTTTTCCCTCTTGAACACGTACAGCATTCACCCATTTTTCTCTATTCCCACGTCCACTGCCTTGGTTCGGGCCACCATCACTTCTCATCCGGAGTGCTGCATTCTCCTCCTTATCCATCTCCCTGCCGTTTGTCTCTCCCCTACTCTACCTTTTACTCTGTTGACAGAATAATCCATTTAGTTTCCACATAGCAGCCATATTTATATTTTTAAATATAAATCAGATCTGTTACTCCTGGGGGTTTAAGCAGGACTTCTCATTGCTAATGAAATATAACACAGACATCTGTCATTGTCTCCTCTCTGACCTCATTCCCCCACACTCCTGCTTTCTGTGCTCTGTGCTGCAGCAACGCTGACCTTCTGGCCTCTTCCTTAACACATTAACTGCCACGTGAGTTGTATTTAACTCAGGCTAGTTTTGAGGCTGCAGCCTTGTGAAGCAAAACCCTATAGTTGGTTCGTAAAAATCTTACTTGTTGATGTTCTTATTATTGCAATTAATACTGACAATTTAATTCTAAAAACGTGGATTGTGTTGCATGTAACTCATGCACAGAAAACAATAAAAAATAAACTAGAAAGGATTGTTTTGTTTTAATAAAACACCGTGGCCCCGGGGAAAAATTTTTTTTTCTAGTGTGGCAGTCAGTGTTTTAAGTGTGCAGGGTTGTGACACTTGCTTTTCTTTCTGCCTGGAACTCTCCTCCCCTTCTTCTTTCCTTAGCTGGCTCCTATCTCCAGGTCTCGACTCCTCTGTCACCTCTCCAGAGCAGCCTTCCCAAAACACCCTATCTAACGTTGCCTGTATGTCTACCGTTGGTCTCTGTTGCTTGGTTTAATATTCTTCATACTGCTCATCACTGTCAGAAGTTATTTTGTTCATTTCATTTGTTTTTCTTTCTCCCTGACTAAAATATAAATTACTTGAGTCTAGGAACATTCTTGTTCTTACTATTGTATCTCTAAGCCTGGTGTGTGGTAGTTGCTCAATAAATATCTGCTAAATAAACAGTGAAATCACCCTCATTACTCTTTTTTCCATCCTCATGTATCATGCTTAACTTTATATGTGTTTTTATTTTACCTGTCAGGTTGTGAGCTACTTGAGGGAACATTTTTTTTTTTATTCATTCTTACATCTTTAGGGCTTCCCCATGGTAGACAGCGGAAGGTGAGTATGGAATGTGTGCCATGACAGGTGGTACCTCAAAATGCAGCTTGTTCACTGCATCATTTGTGCTTTGGAAACCTCTCCAATGCCTGGAAAGACTGAGCCCCTTCTTCATACTCCCTTTATATTCCTTTTATTCCTCTTCAGAAACCAGACACAGGAAACATCTGACCATAATAAAAGATTTCCAGTAAATTCTAGGTTTCCTCACTGAACAGTCATGTGCAGCAAGGCTGTGTTGTGCTTTGGTCTGAGTTCCGTGTGGTCATTTGTATAGCACGCCACATGGCTGCCTCTGGCCTGGGAGCCAGGAACAGCTGGAGTCTGGGCTGCTAGAAGTAAAAGTGACATATTTGTTAACTTGAGATGAAGATGTCTGGATATTCTTTCTCTGTTTTGTGCAAAGCAAACTTCTCAATTCGTTGAGTACTAAGTTTTCCCGTTAGCTGTCATAGTGGTTTATTACTAAAATAATCTCACATCCTTTAGCATAAACACAAATAATGAATGGCCAAACTATTTCTGAAGTCTGTGCCTTTAATGCTCAAGGCAAAATTCATCAAAACTTACACAAAACATGAATATGTCACTAACTTCCTCTCAAAATTTCTACCCTCTCTCTTGTATCCTCCGAAGGTTAAAGATACACGCTCTTAGAAGCATTCCACTATCACTGGAAATAATACTTGCAAAGACTTTGACTCTTTCTTTCCAGTAAGATTGTCACCTGTTTGGTGCTTACCCCTTGCGTACCCTTCTCACACTGTGTCACCAGTGCCTACTGACTTCTCCGTCTTCCTTGGCTTGAAGGCAAAGACCGTGTCTTATTTGGCTCCATGCCTCTGTTATCTGGCACAGCGCCTGGCACACAACAGCTACTTGGTAATATTTGTGGGAAGAAGGGGAAAAAAAGAGCTCAGTCCATTTAGAGACTGATACAGTTGGGGTATATTTAAATATAATGACATATAAGGATGACCTCAGTAACTAAAGAGAAAAGCTAAACAGCTTTTCAGCATGTACAGCAAATAATGAAGGTGATCAAGAGCCTTCCTTCCATCCTTTGGCATTAGTGCCAGTGAGTTATAGGTTAAAATACTAAAGCTGGATTAGAAAGTTCTTTAACTTTTTTTCTCATGATACAAGTAATGCACATTTACTGTAGAAGTTTTGCAAAAATACAGAGAATAAACATCACCTGTAATTCTACCACACAGAGAGAACCACTGTTAACATTTAGTCTTTTTTAGTCTTAGTTAACTTTTAGCCTTTTAGTTTACTTGTAGCCTTTTTTCTTTACATTTTGATTGAAAAGTTTAGAAGAGATTATATCAGAACTGCTTGTGAGTATACAGAAGGTAAATTGCAATTGGAAAAATACTTGTGAACTGCAATAAAAATTTGAGATGCTTTTTAAATTATTGCTTATCTGGGCAGTCAGTTCCTCAAAATTCCATTCCCAGTTTTCTTCAGGGGAATGTGATCTCTCTCCTAGAAAGCTCTAAGAGTGCTTTTCTTATTCCTCCTGCGCTGGGACTCTGCGTGAGCACGTTTATCTTCCAAGAATGAGGCCAGGCTTGAACCCCTGAAGCTTCACATTATAAGGACCGTTAGGACTGACTTGAACTGAATGACAGTCAATACCCAGAATGGATTTTTTTCCCCACCTTGTGAAATATCGCTCAGATAACATCACCTTTGCAAGAAAGAAAGGATATTTGCTAGTTTATTTCTTAGTTTAATAAACCTACTGACCACTTTCTATGTATCAGTCACTGAGCTAGATGTCAAAGCCTCAAAGTGAATACACAATCCTTGTCCTCAAGGAACTTGCAGTTTAATGAGGGAAAAAGAAAAGTAAACAAGGATTATAGGCTGGACACGGTGCCTCACGCCTGTAATCCTAGCACTCTGGGAGGCCGAGGTGGGCGGATCGTTTGAGCTCAGGAGTTTGAGATCAGCCTGAGCAACAGAGAGACCCTGTCTCTGCTTAAAAAATAGAAAGAAATTAGCTGGACAACTAAAAATACATATATAAAAAATTAGCCGGGCATGGTGGTGCATGCCTGTAGTCCCAGCTACTCGGGAGGCTAAGGCAGGAGGATTGCTTGAGCCCAGGAGTTTGAGGTTGCTGTGAGCTAGGCTGACGCCACGACACTCTAGCCTGGGCAACAGTCTGAGACTCTGTCTCAAAAAAAAAAAAGGATTATAATGCAGTATAACCAATACTGTAATAGAAATACAGTTATGGCCTAAAGAAGAGAGTGAGCAGAATTGATCACAAAAGGCTTCAAGAAGAGGGGATGGGCTGGTCCGAAGGTAGTGAGTTATCTCACTTGATTGTTCACAGTCAGTTACAGATTGAACTCCTTGTTCTATTACTTTCCCCCCTCCTCACTACTGCACTTGACTAGTCTTAAAAAAAAAAAAAAAAAAAAAAAGAAGGGGATGATTGAGTCTAGTCTTAACTGAAAAGTGGAGGTTTTTTTATGCAAACAGGCAGAGTGAACAGCATGTCCAATGTCTTAAGACATGAAGGCACATACCTCTTTGGGAAATATAAGTCGTTTGGCATGTCTGGAACAAGAGGTATATTAGAGGTGGCAAACGAGGCCCAGTGGTGAAGAACTTGAATGTCAGAGCTTGAACTTTATCTTACAGGCCACAGGGAGCCACTCAGGGGCTTTAATCAAGAGCAGAGACACAGTCTGGTATACTTTTTGGAGAAATCAGTAGAAAGGATGGAGGGAAATGAGCTAAGCTGGAGACAGGGATTTGGTTTGGGGGCCATCAAAACAGTCCCAGCAAAAGATGATAGGCAGACGTGCAGAAAAGCAAATCTGTGGAGACAAAAAGTAACTTAGTGGCTGCCTAGGGCTGGAGGGGGAGCAGGGAGCAATTTTGAATGGACATGAGGGTCTTCTGGGGTAATGGAAGTGTTCTAAAATTAGATTGTGGTGATGGTTGCAGAGCTCTGTAAATTTTCTAAATATCATTGGATTGTACACATAACGTGAGTGAATTTTGTGGTATGTAAGTTATATGTCAATAAAGCTCTTTTTAAAAGCAGGGGTTGGGGAGGCAGGCGAGGAGATAAGGAGAGAAATGTTAAAAATGAAGTGAATTTATAAGTTAGACCCTGATCATATGAGATGGGATGGTCATCTGTCTGTTCAGCCAAGTGTCCTAATTGTGCTTCTGCATTTTGTAAAGTGGCAACCCTGCCTTTTTCTTGGTAGACTTCAGAACCTATGGATTTGCCCTTAACTAGCAGTACAGAATAGCTACCTTGTAAACCACATCCTCCAGCTCTCTGCTGCTCAGTTCTTAGCAAACACATGGCTATGAGAAAAAATATTTAGGAAGGATTGCCTGAAGGATCTGTGATCCATCCATTTCCCTATGCTTTGTTATTCAGCACATAGTTGTTGAATGCCAGGTATCGTGCCGGTGATGTAGTGGTGAATAAAGTAGATACGGTGCCTGCTTTTATGGAGCTTATAGTCTAGCAGTGGGAACAGATGTTATTTCTAGTTATGATAACTATTGTGTTGGATTTCTGTGTGCAATGAGAGAAAATGACATACAAAGTGAGATCTGAGGATATTGCTGGGGCGGGGGATGGCTATGACCTTCGTGCACACCTTTGTAGTGAGTGAGCCTTTTGAGTCTGGGGTCTCTTGGGTTATCTTGGGCCTTACATCATCTTGATGCCCCTTATAATTGTTTTTACTGAACTAAACATTGGATTTATGCCGTCATTTGGCATTGGCTCATGTAAGAAACAGCCTTACAAGATTCACAAGTACTTATTACAGAAATGTTGTAGAATATAGTCTTCAACATCAGACAGCACCCCCTTTTTTAAGACTCACAAGAGAAAGTTCTCTCTGATCGCTGTATGGTATTTGCCTTTATGTTTTGGTCTTTCAGTTGCTCTGAAGCACCAGACTCCGTCTTGCTTCAGGTCTCCATGCATGGCCTTCTCTCTGCCTGGAATGCCCCGTTCCATTCTCATTGGGTTTGGCCCTCACTGATCCTTCAGCTGTGAGTTCAAGTGTCACTTCTTCAGGGCAGGCTTCCCCATCCAGCACCCGCTCCCCTCTCCTCAGTCCGGTTCCTAAGATAAACTTTCATAGCACTCTCTTCTTTTCCCTTTTATTTTCTCAGTTTCTAGTTAAATAATTTGTTCTGTAGTAACTTTTTTCTTTCCTAGACTGATAGCAGGGAGATCCGTAGATAGACACCATGCTTTTTCTGTTTGCTGTTGTATCTCAAAGTCATAGTATAGTAACTTGCACATAGTGTTTACTGAACATTTGAATGAATGAAAGAATGAATGCATTGTGGGTACTGAATCTTTAACTGTTCATCTCCTTTTTCCTTTGCCTGTTTTGAAGCTCTGACCCTTCTTGATTCTACCTGCAGTGTTTGTATAGGTCCTGTGGCATGCATTTTGTGTACTAACATTTTCCCCACTATGTATTAATAATATTGTTCCTTTCTTTGACTTCTTCGTTTTTTATTCTGGCTTCTACTGTAAATTCCTTTAGGCCACTTTAAGTTTTTTGGGGGGGGAAGAAATAATAAACAATTGGGTATGTGAATAGAAAAAAGAGGTCAAAGGGAAAATGTTAGTGCCTTTAACCAGATGCAAGAGGGAAGTTTTATTTTGCTGTGTTTTAATTTTATTTTCACTAGGAGAAGGAAAAAGAAGTAAATTTGTCCCCTAATATGGCAGGAAGTGCCTCTGAAGAATTTGGAGCCTGTCCCTGCCCTTAGACGTTTCTCCAAGTGGCAGGAGACAAGGGTTGCTGGGCTCGGCAGGGCCCCTTGGCCCAGTGGGTGGTGGGCATGGGTCTGTGGAGCCTGGCTATTCAGCTGAGTTCCTTCCAGTGGACTCTCCCTTGGGGCAGGGTTTGGGAAGAGCCAGTGGGAGCTTGTTTTTTTACTATAAGAAATGAAAAAGAAATGAACTTGTCCTCTTGTGTTGCAGATTCAGTGGTTCTTTCCTTTGACTCCGCTGGACAAACACTAGGCTCAGGTACCAATTCTTACCCCTGTCATCTTTTCAACACTTGATACTGGCCATATTTTTAGTGGAGCCTAATCGGGAGGGGGGTTTGGAGTGAGGGAAATGGAATATTTCAGAATTGTGGGAAAGTCTCGAGAAGCCTTTCTAGGGACTCATGGTCTAAGAAGCAGAAGAGAGATACAATATCCAGAAAACGTTTCCAGTTTCTTTCACAGTGTACTCTGTGAGTTGCAGTAGATGCTCCTTCTGCATTCAGAGTTGTCCAGGTTCATATAAAAGGATTGCTGTTTTCTGTACACATATCCTGTCTCAAAGACTGGGGCTGAGAGCGCTGAGAGACCCCAGGCTCTGGAATGCTGGAGCAGATAACCATCAGGGCTTTCCAGAAGAATTCCAGGCTGGTGGGAGCATCCCAGTTTCCTGAGAACATACACTTTGTTGCATGTTTACGTGCATACCCTATATACCCAAGTACAGAACTCTTCCAGGAGAGGAGCATCACCGCTTTATTGTGCACTTGTGCCAAAATGCATGTAGGCAGACACACTCCCTCTCTTCCCCATGTTCATAGTGCAGGACACACAAATTGGCACACCTGCCCCTTGGACCCAGTCCCAGTGGAACTTGGCTCTCCCGTGTCTGAGGCAATTTACCTGCTCCACAGCAAATTGCTTGCTGGCAGTGAGTGGAAAGAGAGGCTGCTTTGATTCTTCAACTTGCTGCCATTGGGTCCCTATGGGAGCCCCAGAATGACTTTACTTTCGGGTGAAAGCACCTCTGTGTATCAATCCTGTGTTTTTAGGTGATGTCGGGTGGGCCTCATACCATGGGTGCTGCCTATGAATACCAAGGAAAGACTGCTGGCCTGTTGAGAGTAGTTAATTCACTTTGCTGACCTTAAATGCGATAGATTGACATTTCACAAAGCAACCATGAAGTTTAGGCAGTTGTGGTAGAGTGGGCAAGAGGAAAGACATTCAGAGAATGTGATCACAGCTACCACTGTTTGCTGAGGGCCCACTGTGTCCCAATACTTTGCTGAGTGCTTTATGAACCTCTCAGTCATCCCTTACAATAGCTTTGATATCTTAAATTATATAATAAAGAAACGAATGCTCAAAAATGTGAAGTAACCTGTTCAGGGACATTCATCTATCTCTGTCCAACCCTAGAGCCCATACTCTCTCCCTTACCATTTTGCTATCTAATACCTTGCATGCTTGAGGTACTCACCACCAAAATGCTGAGGCAAGAGAAATCACTTTAACATAGAGTAGACAGAAAGAGTTCTTTTTTTTTTTTTTTGTGACAGAGTCTCACTCTGTTGCCCAGGCTAGAGTGAGTGTCGTGGTGTCAGCCTAGCTCACAGCAACCTCAAACTCCTGGGCTTAAGCGATCCTACTGCCTCAGCCTCCTGAGTAGCTGGGACTACAGGCATGTGCCACCATGCCCGGCAAATTTTTTTTTATATATATATATTTTTAGTTGGCCAGCTAATTTCTTTCTATTTTTAGTAGAGACGGGGTCTCGCTCTTGCTCAGGCTGGTCTCGAACTCCTGACCTTGAGCAATCCACCCGCCTCGGCCTCCCAGAGTGCTAGGATTACAGGCATGAGCCACCACACCCGGCCAAGAGTTCTTAAATTGACTCAAAAGCTGTATCTATGCTTACAGGAAAAGATTGATCAATTTTATTACATTAAAGTTAAGAATTTCTGTTCATCAAAAGACTCCATTAAGAGAGTGAAAGGGCAATCCAGAGTGAAAAAAGACATTTACAACACAAATAACCCACAAAGAACTACAAAATCAATAAAGAAACAACTCAGTACAGAAACAAGCAAAGACTTGAACAGGCATTTCACGAAAGAGGAAATTCAAATGGCAAGTAAACCTATGAAAAGGTATTTGATTGCATTAGTACTCAGGGAAATTCAAATTAGAATCACAGTGAGATATTGCTACACACCTACCAAAGAGCAAAACTTGAAAAGCTTGACAGTTCCAGTGTTGGTAAGGATGTGGTATAGGGGAAACTGAGTCTTTACGGGTTGGAGGGTAAATTGGTACAACAATTTTGGAAAAAACTATAGCAATATCTTACCTAAATTTTTATATATGCATACCTCACTCATGACCTGGCAGTTCCTCCTTTAGGTATATTCCCTATAGAAATGGATGTTTATGCATACCAGAATATATGTGCAAGATACATGTATAAGAATGTGCATAAGAGCGTTGTTAATAATTTTCAAAAGCCAAAAACAGTCCAAATACCTAACAGCAACAGAATAAATATGCAAACTGCATTATGTTCATATGGGGAACAGTAAAAATGGGCAAACCATAGATAGATGCAATGACATGGATGAATCGTAAAGACATTGTTGGGTGAAAGAAGTTGGACAAAACAGAGTATATACTTTGTTTTTTCTTTTATATAACATTCAGAAACAGATGAAATTAAACCATATTTGTTTAGATGCATAATTCAGTATTAAAACAATAAAGAAAAGCAAGGAATTGAATTCTGTAATACCCGGGGTGGTGGAATTCAAGGGAGTATGTTGAGGGATGGGCACATGGGAGCTTCTAGAATGTTGATATGTTCTTTTTAATGACCTAAGTGGAGTTACCTGTGTGTCCATTTTACAGTAACTTGTTTGCTGTACATTTAAGTTTTAGGTACTTTTCTATATATTTGTTATATTTTAATTTTTTTATACAAAGGGCATAATCTGTGTTGTCAGGCATGGGACAAGCTGTTTCTAGGAACAGAAGGGTCAGGAAGTAGCACTCTCTGTTGGGCTTACCAGGACAATTAAGGAGGAGGAGGAGGAGGGGGCAGCTAATATCTGTGGAGTATTTATTATGTGTCAAACAGAGTTTTAACCACTTTTGTGTGTACTAACTCACTTAAGCCTCACAGCAACCCTTTGAAATAGATAGTGTTAAAATTAGCTCATTTTTCAGGTAAGCAAACTGATGTACAGAGAATTGAAATAACTTAACCAATATCAAATAGCAAGGAAATGGCAGAGCTGGGATTGGAATTTAAGTGCTTTGGCTCCAGAGTCCATATTCTTGCTTTCTCTAGTCTTATGAATTTTCCAGAGGACTTTGGTCCTTGGCCTCCATCTCTCTTGGAGTTATGAACAGATCTTGGGCTTAATCTGCAAATAACTGTGAACCATGGGATAAAGCTCCCAGGTTTATACATGGTCCTCAGTGAAAGCTGGCAAAGAATTAGGATTCAGATGTTTTTCTGCCTAATTTCCTCTTAGTGGAAGATAGGTCAAATCTATTTAAAGTCAATTTTAAATGAGGACTGATTCTCAGCTTACCTAACATTCAGTCGTCCTGACACCACCACTGAGCTCCACGCCTAGTCCTACCTTATTCATACTCTCATGGAATGTTGGTAAGAGGCCAATAGTCTTGCTATCTCATGCTTTGCGTAAGTCCTGAAAGGGAATGGTGATGGGGGAGAGCTGGACAGAGGTCTTCACAGTGGCCACATACTGTTCTATTTGGACAGAATTTACATAGCACCGGGCATACCAACATGGCCAAAAAAGTTTTAGAACCTTAGCAAGATAACTTTGGAATTAATCCCCCTTTTACTTTCTTTCTATTAGTTTGGGTAATTAAAAGTAGGAAAAAATGTTCCAGTTCCAGGTAAGATGGAGTGAACACACTCACCTTATCTCTGTCACTGGATGCAGCTAAAGCCCTGGGCAGAATGCATTTACCAGCTATTTGAGGACTTTGAAACATAAATAGTAGCAGACAGATTGGGGAAGAATACCAGAATTCAATGTATTGCCAAACTGGCAGTGAATTTCCCATCTTTCCTTCTATGTCTCATGTCTTGGACTCAGGACAGCCCAAAACCCAGGAGTAAACACCAGGGCATAACCAGAGCTCCAGGAAAAGACCTCTAGTTGTATCTCGGGTAGGAAAATGGTGGCTAAGTCTCAGACAGAGGGGGAAGTCCCAAGGGTTGTTTTTTCTTTCCTCTGTTCCCTACTGCCCCAGTCCCCGGGAAATCCCATGGTGCTGGTGGTGGTCATGGTAGGGACAGGGGCAGCAGTAGGGCCTTCAAGCACCTAAAACTGAGGAAAACTTCCTCTCTGATCAGAGGAGATACAGTACTGAGAGAGTGGGTTGCAATTTTGGTTGCTTGCTTTCTCTTTGCCTTCCTGCTGCTTGGCCCCAGATTTGGGCATGGCTCAGGAAATTCATGGCAGAATGTGGTAACTAAAGCCCCAGATTTCTGGCCAGAGGACCAAGAAGGGGAAGCCCAAGGAACCAGAAGGCACAGAGGAGAAAAGAGCGAGGTGGAGCTTAGGAAAGTAATTCCTTACAGTTATTTATGAACTCCAGGCTAACCTGAGCTGTGCATTCATGGATCTGATTCTAAACAACATACCAAAGACTCTCAGAACTGAACTAAGGGATAGACCACTGCCCAAGTCCCAGCCTGGACACTGGGTGGCGCACATAGAGAATTCAATGAACAGGCTTTGAAAATGGGGCTGACATTAAAACCACAACCACAGAAGGCTAGGTAGGAAACTTGCTGCCTGAACCCAGTCTGGTCAATTGTCTGCTAAACAAAAATATTAACATTTTCCACCGGATTTAACATGTTAACTGATATGTGAGTTGTATTTGACTCACACTAGTTTTGATCCCGGAGCCTTGTGAAGTATATGTAACTCACACATCTCTACCTTGGGAGCCACATGAACTATTTTTCAAGTTACATGTAACTCACACACAGAAAACAATAAAATATAACACAATTTTCATTAAATTAGAAAGGATCATTTTGTTTTTGAAGTTTTTGTTTTATTTTCATAATAAAACACTGTGGGCCTGAGGAAAAAATTTTTTTCATAGTGTGGCAGCCAATGTGTTAAACTAGACCCAGAGTCTCATAACATAATATTCAGAATATCTAGGATGTGAGCAAAAATTAATCATTAAATGAAGAACCAGAAAAATTTAATTCTTATGGGAAATCAGCAGATGCCAATGCTAAGATGACACAGATGTTGGAATAATCCAACAAAGACATTAAAGTAGCTATTATAAAAATGCTCCCCAAAGTAAAGGCAAACACTGTTGAAACAAATGAAAAGCTAGAAAGTCTTAGTAAAAAATGAAGAACTACATGGAGATATAAGTACAGAAAAAATATAGTAATTGAAGTTTTAAAAACCCACTTCATGAGTTCAATAACAAAATGGAAATGACAGAGGAAAGAGTTAGTATACTTGAAAATAAAGCAGTAGAAACTATCAAATCTGAATAACAGAAGAAAAAATTTTAAAAGTTGAACACAGCCTCAGTGACCTGTGGGACAATACCAGAACATTCACCATCCGTGTCGTTGGAGTTCTCAGAGAAAGAGTGCAATCCAGAAGAAATACTTAAAGCAAAAATGGCTAAAACTTCCCAAATTTGGTGACTAAGTGTGGTTTATCCTGGGAATGGAAGGATGGCTCAATGTTAAAAAAAGAAATATCAATGTATTATATATTAACTGTCTAGAGAAAAAAACCTACATGGTCATATTAATCGAGGAAGAAAAAGCATTTGACAAAATTCAGCATCCATTTATGAATGCTGATGAAAACTCTCAGCAAACTTAGAAAGGAATTTTTCAACCTGATATAGGGCATCTACAAAAGACCTGTAGCAAGCATCATACTTGATGGTAAAGGAGTGGCCTCCCCCTAACACTAGGAACCACTCCTGGAACCTAGCCAATGCAGTAAAGCAAGAAAAAGAAATAAAAAGGATACAGATTGGAATGGAAGAAATAAAACCAACCTTCTGCATAGATGACATGATTATCTACATAGAAAATTCCAAGTAATCTACAAAAAACTCTTAGAACTAATAACTGAGTTTAGCATCCTGTTTAATAGGACAGGATACAAGCTCAAAACACAAAAGTTAATTGTATTTTTATGTACTAGCAATGAGCAACTGAAACCCAAAATTTTTTTAAAAACCCACATTTATAGTAGCTCCCCCATACCAAAATACTTACGTATAAATCTAATGAAACAGTTATAGCATCTGTATGCTGAAACCATTTCCTCTCCCATTTTTTTCTTCCCTGTCTACCCAACTGTTCAAGCCACAAACCTAGAATCACCTTGATTGTTTCTCTTCCTTCACCCTCTCCCCCTTTTTCTATCTTCGCAACATGTCCTTATCCGGCCATTTCTTTCTGGATGGCACCACTGCCCAGGGTACCATCTTCTCTCCCCTAAATTAGGAAGTATCTCTGGACTGGTCTGTCTTTGCTCACTTGTTGCCCCCAGAGGTCCATTCTCCACATTGTAGCCAGAGTCATCTTTAGAAACATAAATCAGATGTCTTATTACTACTGAAGTCTCTCCATTGACCTCGAAGGCCCTATTTACTGGCTCCTACTTACATCTCCAATTTCACTTTAGTTCATTTTCCCTCACTCACTGCCCTCAAGCCACGTCAACAGTCCTGCTATTCCTGGAAGATGCCAGGTCCCTTCCAGCCTCAGGGCTTTTGTACTTGCTATTTCCTCTACCTAGACTGCTCTTACCTACTGCTTGTTACATGACTGTTTTTAGGCCTCTGTCCCAATGTCACCTCTGCAGAAAAGTCTTCCAAGACCACTTTATCAAAAGTAATCTACTTCCCTGATGCCCAGTTCTTCTCTAAAAAGCTATGTCTTCATTCCTTCTTGGCACTGATCCTTCCTTCAAACTATCATCCTATTTACTTGCATACTGTTAGTCGCCCCACTGGAACATAGTCTTCATTTGGCCAAGGTCCTTGTCTGTTTTGTGCATCACTGTATCACTGGTACTTAGAACAATGCCTGGCACATGACAAGGGCTCAATATTTGTTAAATGAAAAGTAGAAAATTCAGAACAAGAACGTTCATCACTTAATGAATACTTAAGGGTTAAATAAATAATGGCATATCCATGCAATGGAATACTGTGCAGTCATTAGAAATGATGGAGCTTTATTTTTATTGACACAGAAGATGTTGAAGATATTGTTGAGTAAACAAAACAAGGACAAACAGTATGTATATTGAGGCCAAATGTAAGTAAACTTAGATATGTGCATTCCATATAGTATTTATGGAAAGAGATTTCTGGGAAAATCATCACCAAAATGTTTGTAGTGATTAACCATAGGTAATGGAGGTTTCAGATGGTTCTTACTTCATTCTTTACACGTGTTTTTGCATTTGGATTTTTATATTGAGCATGTGTTATTCTTATAACTGGGAAAAATAGGTTATTTTTATTTTGGGGGGGACTCTGTCTTATTTTGTTTAATAATTGCTTGATTATTTATTTATCTCTAGTCCTGACTTTTCATCCAAGTGTTAGTCTTCTATTGACAAATATCAATATGGATATTAATTTGGATAGTTCTTAAGATCAACATGTACAAAACCAAAATGTCTCATTTCTTTAAATATTCAACAACTGACACCCAAACTCTTTCTCTTGATTTTATATTTCTGCTTTTAGTACTATCTCAATGTCAGTCACACAAGTTAAATATCTTCTGCCAATTAAACATTATTTTAAACTGCATAGCTAAATAATATTTTCATAAAAGTTCAAATATTACAGGTAAGGCCACTGTATCATTGACTCCCCTCATCCTAGTCTTATGTCCCAAAAAAAAAAAAAATTGCATATTATCTTAGTCCATTAAAAATACGTGTGTGTTTGTTTGTGTGTGTGTGTGTACAAAATACATAGTTTTGTTTGGGATACATATATTTAACAATTTATCTGGACATCTTTCTTTCAATGTTAGTATAAATAAATTCATCTCATCGTTTTAAATATTAACAGTATTTCATCTTCATCAAGCCATTTTAAAAACATCCCCCTCACATGCCAGCTCACATGAAATCTTTTTTACCTCAGCACTGCCATTTTATGTATCATTTGAACTCCCATTTTAAGGATGAGAAAACTAGGTCCATAAAGTCTATTTGACCTGTCTGAGGCTATTTAGCTGTCTGTGTAAAATCAGGTTGTAAAACCAGACCTGCTGACTCTCTGCTGGGTTGTCAGCTGCACCAGAGCTCCTTTATTTGCATTCACATTGCTGCTCGCCCAGCACTGTTCGGATGCCATGGGAGTATAGGCACCTTGAGAGAGAGATCTAATCAGAGCAACTATTCAACCAGTCTGCCCCTCTCTTTATCACCTCATAGCTATAACCTGACATCAAAATCCAAATAAAAGAGTTGGAATGTAATGTTCTTATTAACTTTCCAAAAGCCCGAAAAAAAATAATTGCTTGGTGAGTGTCTTAGTCTATTTGAGCTGCTATAACAAAATTACCTAGACTGAGTAATTTTTAAACAACAGAAATTTATTTCTCATAATTCTGGAGGCTGGAAAGTCTAAGATCAAGGCATCAGTAGATTCAGTGGTTGGAAAGGGTCCATTCATTACAGGTGGCACCTGCCATGTGTGTCCTCACAAGGCAGAAGGGGCAAATGGGCTCCCTCAAGCCTCTTTAATACAAGCATTAATCCCATTCATGAGAGTGGAGCCAGCATGAGCCAGTCACCATCTAAAGGCCCCACCCAGGCTGGGCGTGGTGGCTCACGCCTGTAATCCTAGCACTCTGGGAGGCCGAGGCGGGTGGATCGCTCGAGGTCAGGAGTTCAAGACCGGCCTGAGCAGGAGCGAGACCCTGTCTCTACTAAAAATAGAAAGAAATTAGCTGGACAACTAAAAATATATATAGAAAAAATTAGCCGGGCATGGTGGCACATGCCTGTAGTCCCAGCTACTCGGGAGGCTGAGGCAGTAGGATCGCTTAAGCCCAGGAGTTTGAGGTTGCTGTGAGCTAGGCTGACGCTATGGCACTCACTCTACCCCGGGCAACAAAGTGAGACTCTGTCTCAAAAAAAATAAAAATAAAAAAAATAAAGGCCCCACCTCATAATACTATCATGTTGGTGATCAGGTTCCAACATAGGAATTTGGGGGGACACCAACATTTAGACCATAGCAGCGAGTATTTATGCCTTATCTACCCTACGAGGTGGTAAGCTTCAGGAAGTTTAAGATAAAAACTGCAGAGCAAGCCACTGTTATTCCATTTCCTGTACCAGCTGCTCTTTCAACATGCTGTCCCTCCTAATCCCCCTGAAGCTTAGTGCAGGGTGCTCTGGCATGGCCTGGACACACTTGGTATCATGAATACGATTGAATTCACTGCAATGTTGGCCCCAGACATCTGCTATTTTCCCAGGACAGAGGGGAAATGAGTACGGTGTACTCTTTGGCTGCAGTGCGAGGGGGCCTCTACCCATGGTGAGAGGCTTCCAGGGCTCCTTCTATAGCCTGTGATTCTCCTCCTCAGGGCCAAGGAGGTTCTACGCTCCACCAGCTCCAGTAGCCCCACGTTGGAGAAGAGCTGTGCTGTTCTTGGATGGGGACTTAGAGTCACAGGGGACTCTGTGTTATCAGAAACGTCTTGCTAGGCCCCTTACCTCCCCCAACAAACACACCCATTTGGGGTTGGATTTTAGTTTGTGAGCTTTTAAGTTATTTTGCTGGTGCATTTAATTTAGTCTAGGTCAGTGGGTTTTTCTGTGTTTAGTTTATAAAACTGCTTTTCCTATTTTAGTTTGTCTTTGATTAATTGATCCCATGTTACAGTGTATTTCCCTGACTTGAGATGATGTGGGAGCTGTTTGCACTTTGGCCAGCCCCTCTCAGGCTTCTGCTGACTCGCATGATTCATGTGTGGCATGGCTGGGGCCTCCTGGCATCGCCCCTGGGGCAGGCGGTGGGAGGTACTAATATATAAGGCTCTCATGGCAGCTGCTCTCCTAATGTGACGGTCTGCTTTTCTTGTTTCCTCTGAGAGTCAGTGTGGAATAATGGAAAACAAAGAAACTTCAGAGTGAGACCCAGCTAGTCCACTTAATGGTTGGGGGTCTTGAACATGTGTTTCCCATCTCTAAGCCTCTGTTTCCTCATCTATGCAATGGAGATGATACCTGCCTCATAGGGCTGTAAGGATTAACTTGACAGTACTGAGAGTGGCATCAATACATAGTAGATGCTCAATAAATAGTAGTCCCCTCAGTCTTTCCTTCACCCACATGTCTGGCAGTCCATGTGGAACTAGTGCCAACTTCCTTCTCCACCCAAGCCGTGGCATATATTAATATTATGTATGTTTCACTGGAAACTGTACAATGTCATTTCTTAAGAAATGAGAGAACTATTTTGGTTAAGATAGGTCCGCATTCCATTTACTGCTATGCCCTTTGCACTTAGCAATTCATCATAGCCCAGAGATTGGAGCAAAGACCACTTTAAAGAAGATATGGAGGCAGAACTGCTTCTCTTGTGTGGGTGGACTTTTCTTGCTTGATGGGCTATCCTGCCTATGTGGCTTTTGTGAATTATAATATGAAACATTGTGATTTTCTAATAGAACCAAGTTCACAGTTTTATGCCATAAGATACTAAACTGTGTAATCTTCCTCAAACTGGTCCTCATGGGAAATGTTCACGGCTGTCATCAGTAGCAGTTATCTAATAAGCATCTGCTTTATGCCAAGCACAGTGACAGCTGATGGGAATTTGTGGTGGTTCTTTAAAATGAAAAAAGGAATTGGGTCACTCAGGACTGAAAATGCCAGTGCATGTCAGGCTCATAATGTATGGCTGTATTCCTTGAAATTCCATTCTGAGGCTCAGCAGCCAAAGGTGAGGCTATAGTAAGAAACCTGGCTTAGGGAATTCTCGAGAACGTTTCACTTTGTCCTAAAATAGAATCTCACTGCATAGCATGGTGCTCCCAACTGTTTGCACATCAGAATATCAGTAGAAAGTGATAACATTGTATGCCTTACTACAATAAACAGGAGGGGGCTTGGAGCTATCTAAATAGGGCATTGTGAAAACATTTATAATTGTTTTATGTTATAGAATTGTGATGAGCAAAATGAAACACAAAGTATTATGAAATATATTAAATGTTGACTTGCTATAAAATATAAAAATAAATCTTTTCAAGTTTTTAATTAAAAACTTGAGCTTGTTTTGGTGCTCATATATTTTTATATCAGGTTTTTTGCCTGGGAAGGCTTCATGTAACTCCTGTCAAGACTTTAATGATGCTCAGTTGTTATTATCAAAAAGAAATTTTGCTCACAAATAACTGATAAAAAATGTAAAACTGTTTTTGCACTCAAGTTTACAATGGTTGAAATTATAAAGAATCCAACAGCTCTTCCTTTTCTTTAATTAAAATTGTAATGTTGAAATTTCTTGCAATAGAACAAACGAATTTCAAATCCAATCTCACTTTTTTATATAAAGTATTTTAAAATAGCGTGAAGCAAAATGTACATGAATTCTTAGAGCAGTCACCCTGCAACTGTCTTGGAGATCATAAAAGGCTACATTAGCTGCAGATATGCAGAGGTATTGTGATGACAGGTGTTTTGATCTCTACCCGGAACTGTGCCCCACTGGGAGTTCTCACCTGGCCTACCTGTCCCTGATCAGCAGCCTCTGGAACAACACTTTGCTCCATGAGCTCCAGGAACGCATCCTCTTCCAGCAGCTCCATAGGCTTCTGTGTCCGTGGGCAGTGGTGGAGTGCTGAAGTGGGTGTCTCATGCTCACTGCTTCTGGGGACTAGACAGTGTCCCATCAGATCCTGCTTTGCTTGGGCTTCCCTCACTGGAGCCCCAGCCAGAGGGGCTGGCCCCCGTGCTTTGTCCAGCCACCCCAAGGGCACGTACCAGAACACATTTGGGAAGCTTTGATGTCCCTGAGACCTATGAGATGAGAACTGGTTACAGATCAGGTCTATCTGCAAGGTGAGGAAATGCCTTCTTTCCTGACCCTGCCATGGGTTTGTGCCCCTCAAGTAGGAATGCTACAGTTATTACATGCTAGAGGCATTGCTCTAATGGTAGTGACAACCAGGCCTCTTTCTGAGACAGAGGGTCTGTCAGTCTCTTCCTGAAACAGAAGTTAAAAGAGAAACTTGAGCTTTAGAATCACAGTTTGCAAAGTCTGTGGACTCCTGGGGAGGTTCCCCAGGATCATTTCAGGGAGTCTGTGAGGTCACAGCATATTTTCATAATACTACCAAAATTTTCCTTGCCTTTTTTCACTGATGATTCAAAAACAGGGGTGGGTAGAACTTCCAGTGCTTTAGCATGAATGAAAGCAGCGGCACTAAACTAGGCTAGTAGTCAATTGTTGCATTCTTATGGCCATACACAGCTTTAAAAAAGATCAGTTTTACTTAAAATATCCTTCATGAAGCAGTAACAATTATTAAATTGATTGGATTTCATCCCCCAAGTACACATCTTTTTAATACTCTGTGTGGAAGTATGCATAAGACACACTGTTGTGTACCAAAGTACAGTGGTTGTCTTTAGGAAAAGCACTTGTGTGATTGTGTTGCCAGCTGAACTAGGTACATTTTTCATGGAACACCATTTTTACTTGAGAGAACAACTGACAGACAAACTATGGTTTGTTATACTTTGGAATTTGGCAGAAGTAACTGACAGTATTTTGTTGCCAGTGATAAAATGTGAGCATTCAAGTGAAAATTAGAATTTTGGGAAACATGTTTCTACTTGATAGCTTCCCAATGCTTAAATTTTAAATTAAACTAGGGTGGGGGGTTGGCCCTATGTTATGGCCTGACTAGTGGTCAATTTTGATAAATATTCCCTCCATGCTTACAAGGAATGTGCATTCTCCATTTATTGGATGCAAAGTTCTCTGTGTGTCAGTCCTAATTTAGTAATTGTTCTGTTCAAATCTTCTCACTGATTTTGTGAGCCTGATTTTTCAGTGTTGTATGTGTTTCCTATGATGATGATAGTAGACCTATTGTATATTTCTCCTTGCAATTCTTGTTCATTTTGCTTTATAGAGAGGTTTCATTATGTGGTGCATACGCACTTTGATACATGGCTTCCTTTTGTTTATGTCTAGTTTCTGAACCTTCTAGGAGTTTATACGAGCTCTTCATTTTTCTTCCAATGATTTACATACATCTTTTGCTGTAACTAAGAACACTGACTTATCCCTTTGAAGTGGCAATGGAAGAGTTAATGGTTAATTTCAAAGACATCTGAAAAAGCACTTTATGCTTTCACAGCTCTGACTTGGTGCAGGTGCAGGAGGAGAAGGGCAGAGATTTGCATCACCTGTGTCACTCCCACCTGGATCCGGGCAGAGAATACACAAGTCCTCCTTGGTCGCTGCTTTTTGTAATCCTGGGCTTTCCAGCCTGGCTGAGGCAGGCAGCTTAAGCCACCAGACTAAACATTTCTTGTTGACTACACAGCTGCTGGCTTACTGCTTTGATACCTGGGAGGGGAGTATCTTCATGTGCTGGGGGAGCTGGATATGAAGGGCCATGCCTGCTGTGCCTGGCTGACTTGGGATTCTTAGTCTTCTGTTCTTAGTACAGATCTGGGATCAGTGAGCTGCTGGTAAGACCTGGACTTCCCTGCCAGCCACCCCAGGGGTGAATTGTCCCTGAAGTGTTGGTATACTCAGAATAGCATTTCCTTTATAGAAGCCAGATTCATGTGCAGCAGCTCCAGGAACACATTCGTAAAAAGTGAGACGCTCTGGGATCTGTAACCTTGCCCATCCCAACAGTAGAGAAGCTCTGCTCCTGTATTCCCAGAGCATTATGCCTCTGCCTTCCTGGTTGCTTTCTTTTCTGGTTTACACTTCCTAAAGATTGTGCTTAAGCTTTCCTGCTAGTCAGGGAACTCTGTAAGGAGCCGCACACAGATTAGATCATGAGTAACATGAATATGTGGCTGGGGCTGAGAGTAAAGCACTTAACCAGTTAAGATCCTTGGTTGGGATGGCAATGGGCAGTCACCAGGGACTCAGGAAGCTCAGGAAATCTTTGTAAAGAAGGCTACATTTCAGGCCTTATAAATGATGGGAGGGAATTCCTTTGGCAGGAACTGAAATAGGGGATGTGAGGGACATTAAATAAATAGGGCAGCAGACAGTTGTGCCTAAGAAGAGCCAGGGGAGTCTTTCTATGGGCAGGTGACTACAATGTCATCGATGGGCTGGGAGCCAGGAATGGCCAGAGCAAGAGCAGCACCGCTGCCAGAGACAGGCTAGTGAGTGGGAGAGGTGGCTACTGCTGCCACTGCTGCCACCACCGACATTGCCCCCTCGCTGCAAGGGGTGGAGGAAGACAAACGACCCAGGTCTCAGGGCCACTCATTAGACTCCGTTGGTCATTTGGTCATTCCATTCATTCAGCATATATATGGAATACCAACTCTGTGCCAGACCCTGTATTAGGTGCCAGTGATACAGAGGTGAGCCAGAGACTCTTAGGAGGACTCCAATATGTATGTTAGGATTGTTTAATTGTGAGCAACAGTAACTGACTTAACTTTTTTTTTTTAAAAAAAAGAATTTACCAGAAGAACATGGGTAACCACAGATTAAAAGCCAAATATCCAGTCCTAAGAAAGAACGTAAAGGACAGCTCTAGGGATCTAGATTGCAGGAATAAGTGGCCCTGCTCTTCAGCATACAGTTTTTTTCCCTGATGTCACTCAGCTTAGGGGAGAAAGAGTCCAGCCAGCCGAGCTTTTGTCAAGTGCCTACACTGTGGACACGGATCCCACTGGCAGGGCCACCACTTGCTGCAGTGGGAGAAGAGCAGCTCCCTGCAGGAAACCCAAGAGGCTTGTTTCTAAAAGGACAAGTGACAGATGGGCACTGCAGGCTCATAAGTAAGTTCTGTAAATTTGGTGGAGAGGACAGATTAAGTGGCATTTAAGTTAACAGGTTAGATCAGAGACGGCGGTGTTCGTTCAACATTCACTCAGCATGACATGCATAGCATTAGGTGATGCAGCTGTAAGGAAGACCAGAAAACCCTTGGTGGAATTTCTAGACTAGCAAAGGAGAGGCACCAGTCAAATAGTCTAATAAATGTGTAATTATACACTGTAATAAATTCTGTGAGGGGAAAGCACACTGTGTCACACGAGCAGGTGAGGGGCATGATCTAGACAGGAAGGGCAAGGGATGCTCGTATAAAGAGGGCCTTTGTACTAGGGTCTAAAGAAATGAGCAGGAGTTAACCAGATAAAGAAAGAGGTGGCTTATTCAAGAAACTGAAAGAAGGCCAGCCAGGCGCGGTGGCTCACACCTGTAATCCTAGCCCTCTGGGAGGCCGAGGCGGGTGGATCGCTCGAGGTCAGGAGTTCGAGACCAGCCTGAGCGAGACCCCGTGTCTATTAAAAATAGAAAGAAATTATATGGCCAACTAAAAATCTATATAGAAAAAATTAGCCGGGCATAGTGGCGCATGCCTGTAGTCCCAGCTACTCGGGAGGCTGAGGCAGTAGGATCGCTTAAGCCGAGGAGTCTGAGGTTGCTGTGAGCTAGGCTGACGCCACAGCACTCATTCTAGCCTGGGCAACAAAGCAAGACTCTGTCTCAAAAAAAAAAGAAAGAAAGAAAGAAAGAAAGAAGGCCAAAATAGCCAGAGCACAGAGCACAAGGGAGAAGATAGTGCAATATAGGGCTGGGAAGGTAGGCAAAGGCCAAATCATGAATTTCCTTGTTGATTGCAAGAGTATCTATCAAATTGAGCTTTGGTGGTGGCTGCATCCTGAAGGGTGAGTGAGTGTTCACCAAGTTAGCAAGGTGAGTGAGGCCACTGTAGAGGAAATAACACCTGCAGTAGCTCTCTGGCATAAAGGCTGCCTAGAAAGGAGTGGCAGAAGACTAG